>NC_051326.1:43819772-44447425 GCF_015220235.1 Choloepus didactylus
AGATTCTATTTCTTAGAAATTAGGATTTGGATGAGACACATCTCAGCCTCTGCCCGTGACTTGAAACAGTGACACATAAATATGGACACTCTAGAGCAGTAAGGAATATGGAAAAGCAGAGAAAGCCCCATGGTATAATAAGCAAAATAAAGCAAATATCTGGGAAGAAGGAGAAATAAGAGATCACTGGAGAGAAAGAAAACGTGGCTTTACAGGTTCTGGTTCCATCATCTTTTGAGACCCAGGTACAACTTTCCCATGTATCCTGTGAGTTTATCATTAGCCTTTATAAATACTTCCCCTTTTAAGGGAGCCTCACATGGGTTTCTATTACTTGCAACCAAGAAAATTATCAACAGTTTTATAAATTTCTTATCAAAGCTCAGCAGTAATATAAAAGATCACCTTCATTATTGCACATTTTTAACTGCCCCAAAGCAAAATTGCTGCCAAGCATGCAAGATGTTCTACTATGCTCTACTCCAAATGCAAGGACCTTAAAGCATGTCTTCAAGTATATAATTTATTTCATTTGCAAATTCAAATCTTTTTTTAAATGACAAGATTTTAATTTACCCAGGCATCCCATCCAGGTATATATATGTGCATGCATACCCTTCTTCCAAATTATTGCTGTTCAAAATATTTTGCTCTTTATAATAGCTTAAGAGGTAAAATCTTACCTGGTTTAGCCTCTACAAGTACTGGTTCAGAGGTATCTGATGGCTTTCCCACCCCACTTGCATTTACTGCCCGGACTCTGAAGACATAGGTTTTACCTTGGTGTAGGTCACTGACCTTGAAATGGCAGAGAAAAGGATACATATGTCTAATATTGACAAAGACCATTTTGCTCTTTTTCACATTTCATGATGAATGTAATGTTTTTCAAACATAACTTACTTTTTTAGTTGGTAAGCTATACCAACTAACCTAGAAAATCATGAGGAAAACAGATAGCAATCGCATATAATCTCACTTTCCAGGAATAAACAAATTTGCTAAAATTTTGATATATTCTCTCATTCTTTTTTTCTCTGCATATTTTAAAGCAGAATTGAAATCATACTGAATAATTTGTAATCTGGTGTTCATATTTGACATATATTCTATATGACTAAATATTACTTTACATATGATTTTAATTGAATAAAATATTCCATCATTTGGCCACATTCAAATTAAATCCATCTCTTCTTACACATATATAGACTTTATATATTTTAATATATGGCATAACAGTAAATATTATATATGTTCTCTACATTTTTAATTAATTTATTTGGATAGATTCTTAGAAGATGATTGCTTCATTCAAATGAACTGGACCACATTAACTATTGTCAAATTGCTTTCCAAAGGTTGTTGCTCATTTACACCTCTGACAATGTGTATACATGTACCTAACTCATATGTGACCTTTCTTTAAGTAAGGATGTGTGTCACACCTCTATCTAAATGACACTATAGAGTCCAAGACCAAAAGAAGAAAGTCTCTGGATTAAGTCAACTACGCAAATTAGCCAGAGTATATGGGCCTACTAGGTCTAAAGATACTTGTCACAAGGGCCCCAGGGCCTGGTAAATTGTGGGTGCTTAAAATAGAAATATTTGGAGAAAGAGAGAATAAAACAATTTACAAATTACAATTTTGTCAAATGTATTATAACATTGTGTATGTCTCCATGTATGTATGTATGTGCATGTGTGTGTGTGTGTGTGTGTGTATAGCAAACAGAAATCTATTATCTAATCATATGAATTTAAGAAAATTAAAAAATTAAATTTGGGACTTGAACTGAAAGGGCATAACATCAATAATCCTTGCAGAAAGCACATAAACACAGCCTACAAATATACAAGTCTGAGAGTAGTACTGTTAACAGTTGTTAGACTGCAATATAGAAAGAAAAGTAGGCATGTCTAGACAGTTCCCTACAAGCCAATATGGCAACGTTGTGAAAATAAGAAAATGAAGCCACTTCCTCAAGACAATTTATCGCCATCTGTTGGAAAATCTTCGTAATTGCTAAACAAATCTACACTGAGGTGAATGGCACTTCCTCCTCGTGTGTAAGTGGCGTCAGCGCAGCTGCAAGAGTAATAGACCAAGTAGAGAGAATATTTGTTTGAACAGGTTCACCTTGAGACTTTGAGCTTGTCTGCTAGAGGGATCAAAAATTCTTTCAACCAAAAGGGGGAAAAAGAAACAATGAACTTAATCACCTTTAAATAACGATTTGCAGTTGGTGCTTCATTTACTGTGAGCCATTCTCCTGAATCCTCTTCCTTATAATCCACAAAATACCCAGAAATGGGACTGCTGCCAGAATACACTGGGGCTTTCCATAGCATGACCAGTGAGGTATCCCTGACCTCACAGAACGTCAAATCATAGGCAGGCCCTGAAAAATCAAATTTAATCTGTGTACACACACCTACACACAAAAACAGCAAATGGCATGCCTGCCGCTCTAAGCCCCTATCGACTTACTACTTCTTTAATACATGCCTCACTTCACAAACATCACTACTGATTCCTCATTAAATTTATATTCCTCTCTTTCTCGAAGAGTGATGTTCATAAAGGAGAGCTATTTGGCATGAAGTTGGGGAGTTGAGGAGGAGAGTCCTGGCTTAATGTTTCCTCAGCCTTCCCTGTTAGGCATCCAGGTAATTGTGGTTATACTTAGAATAATTTATGAGTTCACATTGTTCACTAGAGACAGCAGATACGTATCACAGAGAGAAAACTGGGGGGGATGAAATAGAAAAGGTCTTCTTCCCTCACCCACTGGACAGGAAACCTGTCAATCACAGGACAAATCATTCCGAGCACCTGACCACCTGATGGGGCTAAACAACCTGGTTGCCTATCACATTAACCTGCTTTTCACAAATATCCAAAGCAATTCCAAAGGTGTGTGGTGCTGATCCCCCAAGTATAGATAAGCTCTGAGCAGTAAAGTGAAAAGGTGCAGTAGCCTAGCTCCATCTTAATTAAATCACACTCCCTCCACTGAGTGTTGCTAAAGCATTTTTTATTAAGCCTTCAAAGGGGCTCTGGAAACTTTAACAGCTTTTTCTTTCATTGGATTACTAGGGGGCAAAAATTAATTTCATTAAAACAAGTAGCAAAAAAAAAAAATGAAAGCACTATGTGGCCACAAACTTGAAAGACAGCAGAAGTTTTAATTTTTTCATCTTCAATTTTTAGTTAGTTTTTTTTCCCCCCAAAATGTGAGTGTATCTCACAACTCACTAGGTTCCTGACTGACTGGAGGCAAAGAAATTCACAACCCATACATGAGAATTTGTGAAAACAGTTCAAAATGTAGTCTTAAATAAATGCAGATTTTCAACAATGATATATGTTAGAATGGAGGCCTCGGGATCCCTAAATGGTCTGTAATGAGAAAAACTAGCTAATGTACAAATGGGTATCCTAAGACAATGCTGTCTCTACTTTGAGGGTAGGAACTTGTATTACCTTCCTGGACCTCTGTCTTCCCTCTGTCTCTACTCCCTTGGGAGAAGGTAGCCTGGTCCAATTCTTTATCATGTATCAGGTGTCGGATGCATAATCATTGACCTTGGGAAACCATCTCTTGTTCCACAAGCCTGGGTTAGATTTCCCTTCTACGTGCTTCCCTCTTAGCCCACACTTTAGACTTATTATTCTGTTCTTGTCTATAAACCACTCAGATTGCTCTCTGAGGGCAGGAACTATGCCCATCTTATTCACAAAATACCCCAACGCTTGGCACAATGGTCACTGCTCCATATGTGAAATTAATGAACGACTAGAGGCTAGGCAGGGCTGAGCTAGAGTAATTAAACTAACGCCAAGGAAGAGTCACTTCTTTGGTTAGCCCACATGTGTTAGAAAGGAGGGACACTCAGCGAAGTGTCCAGTAAAGACGCTTCTTACCAGGCTCTGGCATGGTCCAGGCTTCACACTTGAAGAGCTCGCTGGGGTCTGACGGCTGTCCTATGCCAGCCAGGTTGGTTGCAGCAATTCTGAACTCATATAACGCACCTTCTGTCAAGCCCTCCACCTATTTAGATTTTTAAAAATTAATACATGAAATAAAGATGCATAAAAATCCACTGGAGAAAGGAGTGTTTATGATTGATTTATCAAATGAAATATAAATATAAGCAACCTTGTCAGTAAATTAGACTAAATAATTTTAGGACAGTTATTGATATGCCCATTATGTTGTAGGCACTACTTTAAATCTTACTATTTTACTTCATTCATTCCATTCAATATGACTATGAGAATGACACGATGATCTCCTTTTGGCAGCTAAGGAAACAGGGGCACAGAGAGATGAAATGTTTGCCCCAAATCCACAAAGAGCACATAGAAGAGCACATTCTTGCTCTGAGCCAACGACCTAAGGCAAGTGGCATAATGGAAAGAAAACCTTGGGCTTGAGACAGACAAACTTGCTTTCCAGTCCTGTGATCTAGTTGGCTGGTAACGGGGAAATCTATCTACTTCTCTCACCACCACACTCACCAATCTCTAAAATAAGGGTGCCTGTTAGATGGTAGGGGATTCTCAGATTGCTGAATTTACACGGTAAACAGCCACATGAGGGAAGTCTGGGTATCCACTGTCAGGGTTGTAATACAAAGAAAAAGGGGGGCGGTCTTTGGGCCAAAACTGTTTGTCATGATTTACAACTGACTTAATGGGGACAAAAGTGATTTCTAGATAAACATTGTCTCTGAAAGAAAATTGGGAGGTTCTCAAGCAAGGTTTTTTGAGGTTAAACTTCTTTATCTTCTGAAAGACTGAATTCATTATTCTGTTTGGAATAACTAGTATTTAGTAAGTAAGTGGTTATTTTTCTCAGGAATATATGACCTAATAAAGAACATTTAGGCACAGTAAATGTTGAACGTGGGCAAAATATCAATACTGTCAATATTGTCACACCAAAATTTAATTTTGAGGCAATACTATCACATTATGAAGCTGAATTTTCCGTAAGACAGAGATTAGATCTCCTAAGACACTGCCCCTCCAAAAAATATCAAAACCTCATTTTACAAGTTAAGCAATTCATATGAAATAGATTTGTCACTCCATTGTGGTAATGATGTGAGCTACCATTGTCAAACGCTTGCCACTTGCCAGGAAACATATTAAACACTTCTTCTCATTTGTTTCTATCCCAAAAAAAGCAAAACCCTTTGAGGTAAATATTATTGATCACATTGTTCAAACAAGAAATCAAAGGCTCAAAGATACTAAATATAAATCCCAACAGCTGCTAAGGGTTTGAGTATGGATTTGATACCAGATCTTTATTACTCCAAGACAATGTTCTTTCTAATATTTCCACCTAGACATAATGTGTACTTGAGCAAGTGACATAGTCAGAGGCATGAAGTACAGTCATTTCTTAGGAAAATGGTGGTTAACAGGCAAAGAGGTAAAATCATTCTTTCAGTAAGCACTTGCTAATTATCTATTCTATCCACCAAGCACTACACTATAAACCAAGGATGAAAAGCACATAAAACTCAGTATCTGTTTTCAAAAAACTTGTAACTTACCAAAAAAGGATACCTGGGAGCTGATCACAACAGTGTCATGAACTAATTGTTAAACCTGTTCAGGTTACTTGACTCTATTTTTTCATTACTTCTCAGAAAAAAAGTAATAAATGAATCTCCCAAAATGTAAAATCACAAGGGCAAAATAGATAGATAGATAGATAGATAGATAGATAGATAGATAGACAGACAGACAGACACATATAAATAAAAACCAACCGTAAAGATCCTCTCTTCAACAGGCGAGGAATTGACCTCATGCCAATTTTTATGATGTGCTTCACGCTTATCTATGTAATAACCAAGAATTGCAGCACCACCACTGAATTTTGGCACCTTCCAACCAAGAGTCATAGAATGGCCATCACAGTTAAGAAGTGTAATTCCATAAGGATGGGATGGAGCAGCTACAAACAAAAACAAGCATGAAAGTTACTGAGACTCTTAGCTCAGTACTTGTTATCCTACTACACAGCCAGCTCCAGCATTTCAGAAAGCTGATGAGTCAGCTCGGTGGCTGCCCTGAGTACTTGTGCCGCCTATATCTTTCTTGACCAAACTTTTAGCCATATTTTAGCTCTTCCTTTAAAGAGAATAAGTAAAAATATACATTGATGCCAATTTCTAAGTAAAACCTTCCAATATTTCAATCATTTGAGGCAATAAACTATTTAAATCTTGTCTGGCAATTTGAAACAACAGAAGATCTCCCCTTCCCCATCCTTAGAGAAACCTTGGAGAAGGGAGCTTTCTCGTTTGCAACCATGAAGAATAACAAACTTTATTATCAATAAAGTAATTTTAAAATTAAAAAAAAAACTATCTAAACCAAAGCCAGTGATGATAAATACTATTTGGCCCAGCAACTTTTCGTTTTCTCCATATTTATAGAAACTTCAAATTAATTTAAATTTGTATGAGTTCATATTTCCCTTTTTTTAAGCACCATATTGGAAATGGGCAATCTTTTCCAAGCAGGCTGAAAAGGACTGTCTCTGCTTTTCCCTGAGTGACCCAGATAAGGTCTTCCTCTGTTACCTGAAATAATGTGGACTGGAAATAAGCTTTTTTTATTATACAATAAAAAGTGAAATGATTGGCATTTATTTAGTAGGAATGACTTAAAGAGATAAATGGAAATGTTGAAAGTCCCTTCCCAGAAAAAACTGAAAGATTAGAATATTGACCTTAAAATTAAAAAATAATAATAATAATAAATGATTATTATAATAATCATAATCCAGGGGCCACCTGGAAATTATCAAATTTAGCACTCTTTGACAATTCTGGGAACAATATTGGTAAAAGAGAAATTTTAATTTCTTAAAATGTTTGTAAATGTAATTAGAGACAAAAATAAAGAACAAAACATTTCTCTCAGGAGTGAAAAAAATACTACTGTGGTTCCAAATTTGTAATGTGTGACATTAGTGTTTAAAAATGTTTCTAAATATGCTTAAGCAGTGCAGTGTATTTACTGCCAAATAAAAAGAGCCATAATTATTAAACACAGAGCTTTACAGATCAATTTTTTCTATGGATCACCATTGCAATTTAGGACATGAACTGTTCATTTTGATCAAAATAACTTTAAAAGGTCACTATCTATGAACAAAGCCACAAAGTCATACAAACTTTTGAAATTCTCTGAATTTATTGAAATTCCTTGAATTAAGAACAGCTAAAATGTCCACTAATGTTGTTCTATTTTTGCATCTATTTGAAAAGAGAATTTCATACATGATAGCATATATTTTAATGTGGGTACAGGTGTTCAGAAACAAGTGGCTTCTCATAATACTTTCTATTTTTGATTTGCATTTTATTAGCATATTATCATTTCTCCCTCTCACACTGGCATTTCCAAGACAAGTGGCCAATTGATGAGAAGTTTCCAAAGAATTGCGTGTTCTCTGTTCAACAATTTACATCCACTTTTTCCTTCTGGTAATATTCCAAATGGCATCATAAATGTTTATTCATGCAGAAATTAAAATGTCCCAGAGAACTGAAAATTGGATCTGAATAGGCTATGAATTACTTACTGAGGGCAGCCTGGACTTTTATGATGTCAGACTCTTGTGAATTTTCACTCATGCCCACAGCATTAACAGCTTTAACTCGGAAGATGTACTGCTCTCCAGTCGTTAGGCCATGCACGACAAACCTGAGAAAAACATGAATGAGGGCCATGATTTCAACATTCAATTTTTTGTGCCCCACAGCAGAAGTAGAAATCACTATGAAGTCTCCATAAAAAGTTTTCACTTGGTCTTAAAGGAAGTTTACTCTTCCAGTGCCTTATATATGTATAACAAACATCCATTTTCATTTCCAAGTTTAGCTAATTTAAATCAACATTTGGGGTGAAAACACAAATGACAGCACCTACTTATATTGGTAGCTGAAGCAACTTCAACTCATTCACGTAGACTGCTGATTGCTTGACGTGGGCCTAAGGGCACAAAAAGCACACCCTCCACCAATCCTAAGTGACCTTGTCAAAGTCACTTACTCTGTGATGCTCCCTTTATTTCTGCATTTTCTGGGTCTTGTTGAGATCAAAGGTCTATTATAAAATATTATTCAACTCCTTACCCAAAAAAGAACTGCTCATATATTAAACCTAATAAGAAGTAGCTATAATGTAGTGGCTAAAGGCTAAGACTTTGAAGTCAACAGTCTGGGTTTGAATACTGGCTTTGCTACGTATAATTTTTATGTCTTTAATCAAGTTCCTTAACCTCTGCAAGACATTTTTCCCCATCAGTAAAATGTGAATAATTCCTATCTCACAGCAGTGTTGTAAGCATTAAATGTAAAGTACTTAGCCAAGTTGTCTTACACATGGTAAGCACTCAGTAAATGTAAGCAATTGCAATTTATCTTATTCATTCAACAAATATGTATTAACCATTTACAACATTCCTACAGTAGGATAATAATTTTTTATTCTGATAGATCCTTCTTCACCTCCTGGCTATAGACTGGAGAATAACATCTGTTATTCTCCTTGACTACATCTTCTTTTCTAGGCAAAGTCTTTTCCAACTTATTAAAAAAAAAAAAAAAAAAAAAAAGATTTAAAAGGGAAAAAATGGCTGAGCAGTAATTGATAATCTATCCACAAATGGTATCCTGACAGCTGCCTATATTTTCCTAAAAAGCATGTCTAGGAGAAAGCCTAATAAACTGAGACAAGCCCTGCACACTCAGCACGAAACAGGAATAAATCAATTCCACAAGCAGCGATGTTCACTTTTCACTGCCAAGGAAGCCAACATCTTTCTTCCACTGCCCCCTCCAAGGGAGAGAGATGGCCTCACTGTTTTTTCTCAATTTGGAGGGCTAAAGAAAAGGACTGGCAGTTATTTGAACAAAGCAATTTTAAAAGTTTGAAGGCAAAATAAAACTACTTTTACACTGTAATTGCTATTTTAATTCTCTTATTCAAAGATAAATCTTAAATGCTAATTTATGTCAGGAAAACCAAGATTCTGGAACTGTTCTCTCATACACAGACAAATCATTTCAATCAGGTGTTTAACAACTAGCTCATCAAAATTTGTCAAACTTAAATGGTCAAAACTTTAAAATTATATATTTCCTTATGTGTGAATAAGTAAATGGACTCATCCATAATGAAACTTCACAGATATCTTTCTACCATAGCACACAATGAGTACCATGTAGTTTATAGTTGATTGTACTTCTTGCTAAAGAAGAGATGTATTGTATTTCAATACAAAGATTTCAAGGACTTGGGGAGGTGAGATGGATTCACACTGAAGTAGTCACCTGTTGTAATCAATGGGCTTGTGGTTGCATGGTTCCCAATTATTGGTTCCTGCCACACAACAGTCCACATAGTAACCTATCAGGTCCTCTTCGTGTTTCGGCTTCTCCCATTGAACCACAACCGATGTCTTAGTATTTCTTGAAGCAAGTACCCGACCAGGAGCAGAAGGAGCAACTTGCAGAGAAGACAAAATGATTTCTTAGGCTTAATATGTAATACATTCAAGAAAAAAAATGCATGATTTTTTAATATATCATAGCATACTAGTTCACAAACTAAATAAACAATTGTTATGGATTGAATCATGTTCCCCCCAAGACAAGTTCAAGTCCTAACCCCCAGTCCTGTGGATGTGAACTCATTAGTTAATATGACTTCTGAAGATGTTACTAGTTAAGGTGAGGCCAAATTGAATCAAGGTGGGTCGTACTCCAAAGTGACTGGAGTCCTTACAGGCAGAAAAAATTAGACATAGTAGTGATAAGAGACAGAAAGAGACAGATGGCCTTGTGAGAGACACAAAGATTGAGTTACAGATTGCCAGTAAGCCACCACCAGACTTCAGAAGAAGCATGGCCCTGCCAATACCTTGATTTTGAACTTCTAGCCTCCAAAACTGTGAGTCAACTTCCTCTTGTTTAAGCCAACCGGTCTGCAGCGTTTGTTATAGCAACCCTAGGCAGACTAAGACATCAATTTGTATCCAGTTCTTGGTATCAGAGTTTTGGAAGATACACTAGAGATCTTCACATCCATTATTCCACAGGAAATGCAAACCAGATTTGTGGCTTTAAATGACACTTTGAGGAGAGAAAAAGGAATGGGGATGCAAGCAATGGACTAACAATCAGAGTGGGAATAAAACAGGAGCTGCTAGACTTCCTACTTCCCTACTTGGTCCTGAGTCATGAATGAAAAAGAATTGCAACCATAAAATCTCCTGCACCTCCACCAGAGTTAGTTTTAAAAGATCTTTTGTTGGCATGCATGCTTTTAGCTAACTGGGGAATAGCTATTTTTGGAAAGTAAATTACCAATTTTAAGAAAGTAACAAGGACACTTCTGTAAGACTCCTCAAAATTAGTAAATGGATTCAAAATTTAATTAGAGTTTCTCACCCAGTGCCAAGCCAACTAGTGGGCCTCCAAGGGGCTACAGGTGAGCTGTGGTCATGGACCCCACCAGCCCTTGGTGCAGTCAAAGGACCCAGGGCCACAAGTGCCTCACCCAAATGCCCCAGCATTCCATACTGTTATGGCCATTTTGTATGTGTGCCATAAAGTGGAAGAGGGTAGCACACTCACTGAGAGACAACAAGGTCTCACCTAGCCTGTGGTTCTACAGTCTTGTGATGCTTAACTTGGTATGTGTCCTCACTGCAAAGAACTGTGGGTAAGGAAGGGTCAAAGTCTACGCTGAATCAGACTGAAACCCAATTACGAGTGGAGGCAGTAGGTGATCGAGACCTAATGTCAGGTTTATTGTACGTTTATCTGTATGTCTGTCTTTCTCATAAAAATATGGTGTGAGGGAAGAGGTAACGCAGGCATCTAGTTACTCAAAATTACAATGCCTCATAACTAAAATGTCTTTAACAACTAAAATGTCTTTAACACAATGGCTCAGAAAGATTGAAAGAAGACTTCTTTGGGATTTCTACAACTCCTGAGTAGATCTCAATCCAGAATTTCTACAACTTGTATTTTAAATCTCTAGAGAGATCTTCAAGCCCTATGGGCAAGAAACTCTAGTGCATTTAAAGGTTGGGATGTTTCTAAAGTGACCATTGCCCAAAAGTTCTTTTAGCCCATTTATTGGCTTCATAAGAAGACAGAATTTTGGAAAAATGTTGAGAATCAACCAAAACATGCCAGAAAATCCTTCATCTCTTGTAAAATGAAATTTTAGAGCAACCTGAATTTTAACTCATGTACAATATTGACTTTATTAATACGTTTTCATGTTTATCCAATGCCATTTTATTTTCAGCCTGTTATACATTTTGGTTACTCTCTGTAGTAACTTACCAATTGTGTCCTGTACCTGAATGGGTGCAGTTATTTCTGACGGGTCACTCAGACCATGCTTATTGGCTGCCAAAACGCGAAACTCATAGGACTTCCCTTGAGCAAGATCAAACACCGCGTATCGGGGAGATCTCACGGCCATCTGGGCGTTGACCCGCTGCCAGCTCCCACTCCCAACAATGGACTGCAAAGAGAAAGAGAAATTATAATTTTAAAAAATCTAAAGTTCCCTAAAAGAGTGTCAAAGGAAATATTCCATTTTAATGAATCCAGTTATATTTTAGGTATGTCCATTCATCCTGCAGATAATGGGCAATCAAATGTTTGTTTGTTTTTTTATTTTATAGAGTGAAGCCAATTTGGGGCAGTAGGTAAAAAATTACCCAAAGTTGTAAAATGTTTACTAATACAAATTTTCACTCTGATGTGAATAAACTAAGAAAATTTAAGGGAATCAATACAAAGGTTGTAGTTTTAGCAAAATGGAGTGAACTGTAAATAAAGACAATTTAGGAGCATATTTGTAAAACTGCATCATAGCTAAACTTTTTAAATTTCAGATTAAAATTTTACCATATTGCAGCAATTTATAGTAGTGAAAAAGTGACTACCATCTATCTAACAATAGGGTAAGATATAAAAATATGGTACATTCTTATATTAAAATAACATGTTGAGATTTAAATTATTATATAAATACCTTTAATCAGATTAAAGGAATTATGCTATTTTGTTATGTCTATTTCTTCAATGTAATTCAGGATACAAATCATATATATATTATAAAATCAAGAAAATTATAAAAATCTATAGAGTAAAAGACTATAAATACATGCACTACCTGTTAATAGAGGCTATTTGATATGATGGAGTTATTGGTCATTTTAATTCTATAGAATGTCTCTGCATTTTCCAAATTTTCTATACTGCATGTTTAAATTGTTGTCATTGATAATTACTTGAAAATTACTTGTTTGTATTTAAGTTTTTTTTCCCCTGTAGAGATAAAATCCACTTTGAAAGTAATTTGGAAGTAGTAAAAGTTGGCTGTACCACTGACACTATTTTAAAACTGGTAAAAAGAATGGTTAAAAAAAAAATTCAAGTAGCAACACAGCCCTCTAGAAACCAGATTCATGTTTAAAGGAGACGTTTTCTCTCATTTTAGTGAAAGTGAGGATGTAGGAGGTTCCCACATCGTCCCTGATCGTGACCAGGGTTGTGTTTTCAGCCTGGGTGGTGGAAACCTGGAGAGATGACAGGAGGATCAGAGGAGCAGAGATGGAAAATAACACAAAAGCAATTAGCTGGGATTAGTCAGAGAAAAGAATCTTCATATTAGAGGAGGGAAGACAGGGATGGAGTAGAGGGGGAAAAATGTGCAAAGAGCTTAATGCCAATTATCCAGAAGCTGAAGAAGAGCTTGATAGCCAACATGAAGTCATCAGCTATTCATCTTTTAAGCAGAGACTGGAGGAAAGCACGTCGCTCTGGATACCTTCAGTGGGAGAAACTCTGTCTATTGCATTTGTTTGGGCAGTATGAACATGAACAAGGCACCACTGTCTTAATTACAAGCAAAAATCTAAGTAGAAATAATCAGCCACTAAGCTGCTAAACTCATAAGCTTCAACATACAAATAGGCAATGTACCATATGTGAGCTCTACTCAGAAAAAAAGAGCATTCAGCTATCTTTAAATTTGGAATTATCAAATACAGCTAATTTATAGGGAAATCCATGCTTATTTCTAATTATATCTAAATTGTGATATAATGGACTGATTATAAGCAATTGTATTAATTGCCTAGGTGCAGCTCATATAATTTCAAGTGATCCTAACATAAAATGAAACTATAGACACAAAGAAGAGAAAAATAAGTTACAAATATTCCTACGGTTCTTTTTAGTCTGGATAGGACCTTTGTGCACCAAGACATATTATCTAGAAGGGTGATGTACTGTCCACCGTAAGCTAATTGCAACAGAGGCAGATGAAGTTTGTCCCCATGCATCCGTTCTATTTTTCTCTTCTCTTCTGTGTGGCTAAGCTCAGCCACAGCCTGGGACCTCATGCTATCCCTGCTCTCTGGAATCCTCTCAGAGTTATCACTCACTTCAAGTTGTCCTGGAAGCTTCTTCTTCCTCCTCAGAATGTATGCTCATTCACTATTGACAGCAGGTTGTTAAATAAATGAATTCCCATTACATGCTAACTCTGTGATGTAGTACTCTCTTAAATTTTTTTTCTTTTTGCTAATACCTGATATTTCTGCATTGGCTGCAGATGAGTAAGGAAATACCTCTGAAGAGGGAACATCGGAGTACCACTCACCTGCAGATATTTCCACATATGGGGCTCACCACTGGGATTTCTCAAAGGAAATACCTCTATTTTGCCACCCACAATTAACATTAGCCCTTTACCCTGTAATACTTCCAGTTACAGCCCTGCAGGCAATTAACTGTTGCATATAACTAGTGAAGGCTAGAGGGACATTATACATTTTGGAGTATAAAATATTTATTCCTTTCCAGTGCCACTGCTGCTATGTTTCATTTAATTGTATTATATTATATTACTGTATTATATATTTTATATATTGTATATTATTTTATTTTATATGTTTATTATATATATTGCATTACATATGACATTATAGTATAAATTTGGTATCACAAAACCATAGTTACAGGGTTGGTAGGACTTTAAAAGTTTTTTAAACTATGGTCCACAACCCAATAGTGAGTAGTGAGTCATGAAATCAAATTAGAGGGTCCTAACCAACATTTTTTTTTAATGAAATAGGACAGATTAAAGAAGTAATGTATAACAGGTAAGGATATAGGTTTTGACATTTTCTTTGATTATATACGGGTGTGTCTGTCTGTCTGTGTGCACAGGGCTGCAAAGAATAATGCAATTCTTTTTATGTCACCAAGTCCAAAAAGTCTTCAAGTCAATGATCTAGTGCTTCTAACCCTTCCCCACCTGCAGTGTGAATTCCCTCTACAAGGTCGCCACCAAGTGGTCAAATGGCTTATAAACTAACACTGCAAGCAGCTTCTCCAGGAAACCTCGGACCTTAATTGCCTAGAATGTTTTAGTGGACAGAAAACTTTTAGATCCACCAAGTTCAATTCCCTGTTATAAAGTGGATGGCAGCAAAGCCAAATCTGGGACACAATTATCCTAACGTCAAATCCCACTCTAGAATTCTTTTCACCAGTTCAGCCCACCCTCTTAAGCTTCATATTAAGTAATAATGAGGAAGTATCTGTGATGATTGATTTGATAGCTTCTCCTCTTTGCAACACATTAAATAAAATAGTGTTTGATCACACACAGATTTGATTTTTGAGGAAATGTGACTGCACAGTACCTTCTCAATGAAATACACTAATGACTCCTTGCCACGGGGAGCAGGTGGATCCCAGCTGAGGACAACATATGTTCTGCTGATTTCCGAAGCATGTACATTGGTGGGAGGTCCTGGAATCTGAGCATCGCCTGGAGGAGTAATCAACAGCGTGAGTGCCAAACTGTAGATTAACACCAACTCAGCACATTTGCTTGAGCCCACTTTCCTGAGCACTGTCCTTTGGGTATATATTGCTGGATATTAAAGAACTGCCATATCAGTGTTGCACTTGCTTCCTTTCTATTTTGGGAATGTATACAAACAATGAGGGCTATTTTTTCAGAGTCAAAGTAAAATATACGGGTAGAGATCACCCAATTACTTTTGTTTCTAATATAAACAGGTTCATTTTTTAAAAGGGGATGGTAATCGAATCCAAAAGTCTTCCAGAGTTTCAACTAGAAGTGGGGAAAGGATTCATTCAGAAGAAATAGGGCATTGAACCAGAAACGGAGCTTTGGCTGTCCTGGGCATTTGTGAGAGAAAGTATTAACAATCTGTGTTCTGCAATATGGAAACTGCAGAATGTAATTGTATTGTCTCTAATGACCCTCGCTGGTTCTTTGCTTCATACTCTATGCCCCCAAAGCATTTAAATTATATATAAACTTCTAAAGCACGCTGTTTTTCTTCCCATGGGAGATCAGTAACACATTCTCGAGCACCATAATCTATGCCTATATATCTGAAATTCTGGAATGGTATTGATAAACTTTTGCAAATAACAATAATAGAATATTTGCATTCAGATGTCCCAGTATAGTTCTCTTCTGATATACGTTTTTGTTAATATAATGTGAGGTGTCAAGGGGAAGTTAAAGTTTGGATTTTTGAGAGTTTTTCATAAGAGGTGGAGTTTTTCCAGACCCACAATCCCTGTAATTGCAATACAAAATAGTATGCGCTTCAGATTAGATTAGCACATGATTAAAATGGTTTGTAACTTCCTCAGGACATCTTTGAGCACTTCTCAATATCAAATTGCTCCCTTGGGACTTTGCTGCATGAGAGGAATTGAACAGCCACATGGAAACAGCCCCAGATAGAATTGAGTTTCATTTCATAAGAGTCCTGTTACAGAGTACATCAAATTTTAGAGACACAGTCATATAAATGCTGCCATGACCTAATCTAGGATCATTTCTGGCAAGTGGGTTGAATTTCAAACAAGGAGTCAGAATGTCTCCAGGAAAGTGCTAGGAGAGTGGGCAGGGCAGAGAGGAGCTACCACCACTCCTCCAACCTGTTTTCAATCCATATACCGTGTCCACAATTAAAGAGATCCAGAGGGAAGCAACTTAAAGAGAGAAGATGTCGAAAACTTATCTTAGGACACTATATGCAAAACTTCCAAAACTGAATCATAGTTTATTTCAGATGTATTAAACTACACAGGAAGCCAACCAAGAGAACAGAAGGGAGCCAGGCAAATAATAAAAGCAGTGTGAAAGTGTGAACAGTTAAATGCGGAATAGTCTTTCACACACTTTCAGATCTGAAATGTCTTGCTGTTTTTAGACCTGGCACAGAGAAAATGAAAGAAGAGGCATTTTATTTGGTGCCAAAGCAAAAAGAATCCAGGTTTTTCCGCAGGGGATCCCCAACCAGGGTAAGATACTTGAGTTGTTAAGACCTTTACATCACCTCAGGTAATGCACAGCACGTGCCTTGCAGATTTGCACATGACCCCAACCATGGAAAGAAGAGCTAGTACAAAAGAGAATAGGATTCAAAATGGCCTTGGTGCCCTGTCCTGATCAAGATGGCAGAATGAGATGCATCAGTGCTCCATCCCCACCACAGAAGCTTTGAAAATCAGCAAGAACTGGAGGGTGAGCACCCCATAAAGAAAGAGGCCACTTAAAAGTGGTAGGATCTCCTGGTGCCCTGCCAGACCCTCTACCATTCCTCACCAGTTTGACACAGAGCCAGCTCATGCTCCCATTGTGGACCCCTGGTCGCAGTTTCAGAAAGAGCGAAGTGCACATATTGGGAGCATATATATCAGGCCCAATCTTTCTCTCGTGGCCTGAGGAACTTGTCATCCCAGAACTTGCACTGAATGTAAAAGGCAGCTCACAGAACACTCTCACAAAACACTGTGGGAGAGCAGTCAAGTTACACTGCCTGGGGCAAGGGCTATTGGTTGAAAGACATATGGTGCAGTGCCTGGGACCATAAGGTGACTGTTTCCTAAGGAAGAGGAGGCATTCAGAATGATATAAACAGGGGAGATTCTAAGGCCACACACACATGCCCAAGAAGACTCATGCACAGAAAGGATCAGGGAGGCCCCTACACTTTGACCTGGAGCTATTCTCTAAACTCACTGTATAGATAAGACCTGAAGAATAGCACTTGCACAAGTCAATCTGCAAAGACTGGGAAAGGTGTTTTGTTTTGTTTTGTTTTGGGGGTGGGGGTTCATTTTGTTTGTTTGTTTGTTTTTTAGTTAGCTCCTGGCATTCAAGGGAAGCTCTGTCAAACAGTAGCTGGGCACAAGCTTAAGGAATAGACACTTCAGAGTCTAAATTTCAGTGATAAAAATTTAAGACGTCACAAAGACTGTCAAAAACTTTTTTTAAATGGTCCAAAATATGCTCAAAGAGCTAAAGAAAAACATGAACAAAGAGCTAAAGGAAAATGATATATGAAAATAAAGAGATGGAAATTATGCAAAGGAACCACATCTGAAGACCTGAAGATCACAGTAAAAGAAATAAGAAATACCTCAGAGGTGTTCAACAGCAGATTGGAGCCGGCAGAAGAAAGAAGCAGTGAACATGAAGATAATAAAATTGAAAATTCAGTCTGAGGAGCAGAAAGAAGAATGAATGGAGAGAAGTGAACAGAACCTGAGGAACTTGTGAAACACCATCAACCTTACCAATATATGCATTGTGAGAATATCAGAAGAAAAAGGACAGAAAGGAGCAGAGAGAATATTTAAAGAAATAATGGCTGAAAACTTCCCAAATTTAACAAAAGACATGAATATACAAATCCAGGACACTCAATGAACTCCAAAAGGATAAGCCCATATAGAGCCATGTTGCAGCACATTATAATCAAACTGTCCAATATCAAAGATAAAGAAGGAATTCTGAAAGTCTCAAGAGAGAAAGAATGTGTCACATACAGAGGGGGCCTCAATAAGATTGTGTCAATTTCTCATCAGAAACCATGGAGACAAGAAGGCAATGGAAATGACATATTTAAAGTGCTGAAAGCAAAAAAATTGCTAACCAAAAATTCTGTATCTGGCAAAACTGTCTTTCAAAAATGAGGGAGAGATTAAGACATTCCCAAATAAACAGAAGCTGAGGAAGTTTGTTACCACTAAACTTGTTCTACAAGAGATACTAAAGAGAATTCTGCAGGTTGAAAATAAAAGGACAGTAGTCAATATATTGAACCTGCATGAAGAAATAAAGATCTTTGGTGAGGGTAACAATATGGGTAAATATAAATGCCAGTACTATAATATTTTGGATTTGTAACTCCACTTCTTACTTTCTCCAAGATCTAAAAGGGAAATGCATAAAATGTAATGAAAAAGCAGGGGTTTTGGACTCATGATGTATAAACATGTAATTTATTACCAGAACTACATGAATGTGAGGGGATGGAGGGGTATGGGAACATAGTTTGTATATACTATTGAAGTTAAGTTGGTATAAAAAGCAAATGAGATTGTTATAGACAGAATGTTAAATTTAAGTCCCAAGTAACTAGAAAGAAAATATCAGCAAATATGCAAGCTCATAGTGACAGAAATGAGAACACACATTGCCAGGGGCAGGGGGGCAGTGCGGTTAATGCGTAATGAGTGTAGGGATTCTGTTTGAGGAGATGGGGTAGTTTTAGTAATGAAAAGTGTTGAGGGCACCACATATTGTGAATGTGATTAGAATGGTATGCTTGGGAGTGGTTGAGATGGCAAAGTTTATGTTGCATGTATTTTCCCACAATTAAAAAAAAAAAAAAAGAAGAAAGAGCAACTGAAGAGACAATGACAATTAAATGCACTACATAATTCTGGATGGGTTCTAGCAAGGGAGGAGAAAAGGCTCAAAGGAACATTATTGGGACATATGAAAAATCTGGAATATACGCTGTAAGCTTTATATCTATGTTAAATTTCTTGAACTTGATAACTGCACTTAAGGTGGTTAATAAGTAAATAGCCATGTTCTTAGGAGATGGGCATGGCTATGTTGAATGAACAAGGAGCATGATGTATTCAACCAACACTCAAGTGTTTAAAAAATGGGTTGACACTCTGGTGGGCATTCTTCTGCACTATATAGATAACCCTTTTTAGATTTTAATGTATTGGAATAGCTAGAAGTAAATACCTGAAACTATCAAACTGCAACCCAGTAACCGTGACTCTTGAAAACGATTGTACAGCAATTTAGCTTAGAAGGGGTGACAGTGTGATTGTGAAAGCCTTGTGGATCACACTCCCTTTATCCAGTGTATATGGATGGATGAGTAGAAAAATGAGGACAAAAACTAAATGTAAAATATGGTGGGGGGGGGTTGATTTGGGTGTTCTTTTTTTACTTTTACTTTTTGTTCGTATTTTTACTTTTTCTGGTACAAGGAAAATGTTCAAAAAATAGATTGGGGTGATGAATGCACGACTATACGATGGTACTGTGAACAGTTGATTGTACCCTTTGAATGACTGTATGACATGTGAATGTATCTCAATAAAACTGAATTTTAAAAAATGGGTTGATAGGTAACATAGATAGATAGATAGACAGACAGAGTGAATGTGAAAAAATGTTAAAATGGGTGAATCTGTGTATCTGGGGGTATATGGGGTATCTTTGAGTTCTCTGTATGGGGTTTGTATTATTTTTGTAACTGTCCTATAAGTTTAAAAGTATTGCAAAATAAAGTTGTTTTTTTTTTAATGGCCCCAGTGAGCCAAGGAGAAGGCCAAGAAAATAAAACTATATTCATTACTATTCATTTTGATGCAGTTATAGCTGAGAGGAAAATGCTTAGAAAGGAAAAACAAGAGCTAAACAAAATGAGCAAAAATGGCCAAAGGCTTTATCCCCAGGGTACTTTTCACTGGGGAACCATGTGCTATTAGTCAAGGATGTGACCCTTAGTCTCTACTTCGGTATCACAAGGCTTCTCTGTAGCCCTGATCTCATGAGTCATATCGACACTGAATGAAAATGATGACACACACACGTATATACATATATATCATGTATTATTGTTTAAAATGCTTTCATATTCGTTATCTTATTTGATTTTTGCAACCTATGGAGGAAGACAGTATTGTTCTCCTCCAATTTAAAAATGCAGAAATGAAGCTCAAGAAAAATGTAGTATTTTCCAAAGATCACACTATTAAGTGGTGGAATTAGGGTTCAAGCTTAGGTCTTCTGATTCCAAACCCTGTGTTTTGTTCTGTCACCCCCAAGGAAATCACAACCTCCACAACCTCCTCAGGAGATATTTTCTTTAAGTCAATGAAACATGAAGTTTAGCTGGAATTTGTAGAACCCCCAAGATGACAGAATTCAAGAGGATACAGAACTATAAATAGGTACTGAAGAATTCAGAGCAAATGATTAATTTAACACGTAAGCTACAAATGATCTTGTCCAAGAATGGTGTTTTAATGCTTGGATACTTAATTAGTGGCATAAAAACAATCTCATTATATTTTGCAAGAGTCTATTCGGGCCCTTCCAACAATAGAGTATTTATTCATTTTTCAATGAACCAACTCGAGGAAGACTGGAAAAATTGTATATTAGGAGAAAAGCATTGATAATAATTAAAATATTTGAAGGAAGACACCAAGCAAGATTGAAGTCATTAGTAAAACTTAGGCAAAAAGACTGAAATAGCAGAGGAATCCTTTTTAGCCAACAAAAGTAATAAAATTGTTTCGTCAAAACAAATAGCATTTACCAGTTCTTTTCTAGCTAAAACTATTTTAACAGAGAAAAATAAGCTTAGATGAACAGAAGGAATACAGGAAACAAAGGGAAGAATTTTCTAATGGAAAATTTTTGAACCCAGAAATCCTCTGCTTAAAAGTATTATGGAATCTCTCTCTCTATCTAAAGATTTTTTAAATTAGAAAAGTCATTCTTTGTTTAAAATGAATGAGGTGAAGAGATGAACTTTCCAAATCCCTAAATCAATGTATCTGAATTTGTGTTTCATAGCTGGTTTGCTTTAGACCATGGAAGTTTTCCATTAGCTGCATGTGAAACCTCACACCAGACAATTGTATTCCTCTATGGCTGACCTCCAGGCAGTATCAATGTCCCAAGTCAAATAATTTTCCATCTAAGTGTCCTACCCTCTGCCTTCCATGACCAGCTACATAAACAGGGTATCAAAAATGTTTCCCAGAGTATAAATAAAAAACTGCCATGTTCAAGCATACATCAGACAAAATAAAGGCACAAGCCGAAGGAAGCCAGAAAATCTGCCTCCTTATAAGAGAGAAAAAATGAGAATGAATTTGAAAAATATTATCCATAACTTTACTCCAGTTGGAAATAAGAATTATTTCATCTGTTTTACCTAAAATGAAAACTTACTTCCATTTTACCAATTGGAAAACCAAGTCTTTGAAAATGTGTTAGTTATTCATTTGGTATTTAAAACACAGCTAGTTATTTATATCCCCCAGACATCTATATCTATATATAAATAAACAGCTTGTCTCCCCTAAAAAGGCATGGTTACTACCTTTGAAAGTTTTACTATTATGTTATTTTATATCCCCAGTATTTTTCATAATGACCTTTATAGAATACAAATTTTATCATAGATATGTAATATTTATATAACAATTTAGATCTTCTCATTTTAGATCATTTTTACCAGATCAAATTCCTGTATTCCCACTCAAGACAACCCAGCCACATCTCTCCTCACTGATCCCATATACCCAAGAGGAGTGAAAAAAAGAATTTCCTTTTCCTCTAGCATTTCAAACTCTCACATTTTATACAGACTGTTCTACTGTGAAATCATTTCTTCCAAAATAATTTGGAGCCATTTTTATTCACTCAAATATCTGTATTTTTATCATCAAAAAAATGTTGAGAGTTTATCATGTGCAAGCACTATGCTAGCCAATGGAGAACAAAACAATTATTTCAGAAGTCATAATAAGTCAACTTTGCCCCAATTATTATCTTTGGTTAATTACTGGGCATCTTTCCTGGTTTCTGGTTTCTTCTGGAAGTATAGATTTAACTAAGGCTTACTCTTTAAGTGTTACTGTAGGATTAATCAGAGCTCTTAATAGGTACCTCATGGAGGAATTGCTGAGACATGTGTCCTTTTTGAGGTACCAGAGAAAATGCCTATGGGAGTAGAAGATACAATTTCTGTATACATTTTTTGGAACTGTCCACTACAAATCTGAAAATCAATCAAAGAACTTCTCCTGGAAGGATCTGCAGTCTATTTGGGGAAACACTGGAACTGCTGCAATTCTAAAGAGCTCAAAATTATCTTCTTAGTCAGTGGCTCCAAATTGATTTGGAATCTTCTCTTTCAAGTTTTCATTTGTTGTTCTCTTTGAAGTCCAACTAATCTCTTTGGACTTCTGATTAATAATGTTAGGCTCTCCTTCTTAATTAATCATTCATTTTGGCTATCTCTTAGAAGGAATAATAAGTAAAAGAGTCCACCAAATCCAATATATGTGGGGGAAATAGAAACTCTCAAATCAGAGGCATCATTTGATAGGAAAGAATCACTCTATTTTCAGTCAAAATGTTAGGAAAAATTTTTTGCTTAAAATAAAATAAAATACCATTCCACTTGTGGAATCTGTGAGGACAGGACACCAACAGCAGCCAATAATCAAATCTTAGCTTCAGTTTGGTTTCTTTAATGTATCAGAGAACCCTAAATGAAAGCAGGGCAATCCACTTCATTCTTATTCTCACTTCCTTATTTTTGCCTTGCTGATTTTTTTAACTTCTACAGACATTAAGCTTGCAGGCTTGACTTGCAGTTTTTATTTTTGCATGCAAAGAGTGTTACCACCAGTGGATTTTCTTTTCTCCGTCTCTCATTTCTCTAATTATAATCCTAAATCCCTAGGGTAAGAGAAGCTCAAATGAAATGGCAAAGAGCAACTTACCTTCAAGGTCATCCTCATACATTACAATTTCTTTATCTCCCTCCAAATGAACTGCTGCAGAGAGAAAAGTTGATACTAAATTTGACATCCAAAGGTTTCCTAAAGAAAGCAGTAGTTTCCCTAATTCAAGGCAAGGTCTGAATCGACTTTGCATTATGATTACAATATATAAATTACTGTGAAGTAATCAGAGCTGATATTTGGGAACTAATCCTAATAATATCTAGCACTTCTCACCTCTTTGTAGTGGATTCAAAAGACCATGCTGGTAACAGAAAATATAGTGGCTCATTTAAAACCATAATTAAGGGTCCAATCCCATTAAGGAATCTGTGTCATGTGAAATTAAAATTCAGAAACCGAGTGACTCAGTTTCAAGGTTTTCCAAATCTCATTATGTGTTGAAATTATACCGTCAATGGACTATGAATGTGTTAAGGGTCTAATTCTGAACCAATTTCACTAGATTTCAATGAAAAGCATTATGAAGGTGAAACACATTGGTTCTAAAGTGTAAATGTCAACCTAGCTATATCCATTCCTAAAGTGACATTGATGGAGACATTACAGACCAGTAAAATATTGCTCTGCTATGCTCAGCAACTGAACACCTTCAAAATTTTCATATGTAGTTGGGGGTTTAGAAAAAGGAACAAATTACACACAAAACAGCCAAAAGTTCCCCAGTCATAGTCGGAACATAAAACCTTAGAGACCTACCTTGTAATCTTTTGAGGTCAAGAGGGTCAAGGGCAGCCACGGGTTCAGTGACCCGGGACGGTCTGCTAATGCCCGCACTGTTGACCGCCCTCACCCGGAAGATGTAAGACCTTCCTTCAAAAAGTCCAGTTACAGGGTATTGGCAGATTTTTACTGGCGCATCATTGCACTGAACCCAATTATTAGTTCCCACTTCACACCTTCAAATAAATAAAAGCAGCAGAGAATAACAAATCCATCAGCTTAAGAAATGTATACAGATATATAACAAATAGAAATTAGGAAAATAGATCAAATTGGTCAAATCTATGGTGTCAAAATATTGCCTTATACAAATAGCAACATAAGTAAATATAGTTCTATTTAGGAAATGTAATAAATAGTGTGTGTGTATGTGTGTGTGTGTGTGTATCCTAAGCCTTTACAATTTATAGCTGAAGAGCAAGTCCTACCTTCAAACACATTTAGGCAAAATCTTTTCAAAAAGTTATTTTAGATCCATCCTTTTCTGTTCTTTTTCCACATTACATCACAAAATCACAAGGTGCCCCTATACTTCCTATCATGCCTGTTGCCAGGGCTCAGAAAATGAAATAGCTCTTCATTCCATGTCCCCAAACACACTTTCACTCTAGTGAACCACTGGTGTCAGTTCTCATTGGAATGCAGGCTCACGGTCTATTTCCAATAATGTTAGGATGTTTCTTTCTAGAATGCTTCTCAACTGGAATTTTGAAGCTTTTTGAAATATTAATTTTTAACCAGAAACCTGAAAATGTAAAAAAAATTAACTTCCATTTACCAAAGGTTGAGAAATACAAGTAAAAAAAAATGATTGTTATATTCTTAGGAGAAAATAGCAAGTTCAGAAAATCAGTCTTTCTGAGCTGTTCAACCTCAGAATTGTACATTCATTTTTTAAAGAATCAACCCTTTTCTCTCATAACTGTTCACACTCTTATAACCAAAGTTCTTGGATCTGCATGTGCTGTCCAGTTTTAAGCAAATAGTATGACAAGGTCAAAACTGAAAGTTTGGCCAGAAAAAATACTCAACTTTCAGCAACAACTGGCAGGTTGTCGGGACAGGAGGCAGCTGAGCAGAAGGGCTGCCTCTTCCCCTCCAAAACTGTTCTGTTGCTTTTTGTCGTTGTTAACAAGGCAAGAAAGGAGTGTGGATTGTTAACTGAAAAGGTGCATGAAATAGTTTTTGCCAAAACGGCTGGAAAAATTGTCAAATATTGCAGGGAGATAGAAGATAGTTTTTGTTTTGTTTTTTTGTTTTTTAATTCAAGTTAAATCCTGAACAATGCATACAGCAAATCTGTCTTTAGACTATCAAAACACTACCATGGTGTGAATATTTTAGTTAAACAAGTAGCTTTTTTGAGGTACAGAAAAGAAAATTTAATCAGCATATTCCCAAAAAGCTAGAGCTGACTGATTTTTCTTCTGAAATAATTTTGTTGTTACATATTTAATATATGTGTAAACAATACCTATACCTAAATTATATATATACTTAAACTATATTTTTACTTAATACTTACTTAATACTATACATAAGTACAAAAACTATATTTATGTATATGTGTATGTGTGTGTTTAAGCTCTTATCAGATACCATCTCCTATACCCATTAAGTTACATCCTTCCATCTTACATCTAAATTTATTTTCTTTAAATATAATTTATTGCAATGACTGATAATTATATCTGAGTCACAAGTTGCATATCTAGTAAATTAATTGACTCTGCTCAGCTTTCTTCCCAGGCAATAAGCACTAAACCAAATAAAGGAAAATTAAAGAGTTAAAACCCTGCTGAGTTTAATGATGATGCAAATTTAAGTTACTAACTCCAAGATAAGTTCTAATTTTTATACGTAGAAACTCCAATACTTTATACTTGAAACCAAGAAGAAAAACATATTACTTAATAGAGAAAATAATAGAAATTTGAATATAAATGAACTAACATTCTTCCCAGCAACATCGTATTAGACAGTCTCTACTCTTTCTTGGAAGGGAGAAACAATGCCGAACATTAAACCTATTAAATCAGAGCCTCTTTCCCAGTCACAGTGCACAGACCTGAATTCTCAACAGAGCCACAAAATCAGGGCTCAGAGCGTGACTGGAAAAATAGGATGGGATTTGTTACTGGGTGTTGAACAAAGAAGGCTCCAATTCCAACAAAAAGATATCTGTGGTTACACTAGGTTGGGCCTCTTTGAGAATATTTAACCATTATCTAGTCAGGAGAATTAAATAGCCAAAATAGCAATGTACCTAGATCCAATCAAGAATGGTGAAATGAATTTGCATTTAGAAAAACATCCAAATATATCATCCATGATAGCATTCATTTCAGGAATGTTCTATCCCTGTAGGAATACCATGTGCACTCACCTGTCAACGAAATAGCCAATGACAGGACTCTCAGTGGTTGTATTGGGCGGTTTCCAAGTCACGATGACATAATCTCGGTTCGCATCATGGCACTGCAAATCCATGGGGGCTCCAGGAGCCCCTGTGACTAATGGGTCAGCATCTGTGGTGGAAGGGTATAGAAAAGACACGTGTTTCAGAGTCATTCAAATGTTTGAAGGTCAGTTTAAAACCTACTGATAGCGACTTCAAACTCAAAATCATATCTAGTTGATTTGATCCACTGTTTAATCCGAATGCTCAAACTGCTTGAATATATTACCTTAGTAATCCACCGGGTGAATCCTAGTGGCATATTTTCTCGACTAGGGTGGACTGGTGACAATAAATAGGAACATATTTATGGTTTTTTAAACTAAAAAAGTTTAATCCTTTATAAAATGCTCAAGTCTATGACTTTTCATGATTGGATCCAAAATTGAAGCTCACCTCTTGATTTTGTGTTGTCAGAAATTTACTGATGAAACGACAGTAGTTTGTCCTTTTAAACATCTGAGAAATATTAGACATTTTTATGTTTCAAAATCCTGATAAATTTTGAGATTTTTTAAAAAAATTGTTCTGCAATTTGTGAGAAATTGTTATGATTATAATGCAATTAAGTTTTGTTTTGTAATTTTAATTACAGCTGCACTGAAGGCCAACAGAGCTATTTAGAAAACTAATACACCCAACATTTAATTTCCTTATCTAAAATATGTATTTATTCAGTAACCATAGTTATGTTATACATTCCTAGCAGTGTAAGCAATATACAGTTTCTTGTTCAAGTCTCTTCAGCATATTAAAATCTAAGGATTTCTTGACATTGAGCCAAATATTTTCTCTCGCATTCAAGATCTTCAGAAAGTAATCAGAACTGTTAAACTCCCCCATACTTGCATTATTTTCTTCCTGTTGGTGGTGCTGAATAAGCAAGGCAATTTAAGCTATGTTGTATTTATTGCATTTTTATGGGGCGAAACATCTTGCCAGAAGGCATACACAGGGAATGGAAGACACAGTTTAATGCCAACCTAATGAAAATGGTAAAACTTTGTGAAAGTGTCTAAAATCTAAGGCAAGTTTATGCTATCTTGTGGGGGTGGGGAGGGTGAGATATATTTCTTTTTTACATTATTGTTATTACTGTTGTTGAAGATAATTTATTCACTAATGATACAGCCCTTCTTTTATGATCTGTTCTAACTGATCCATTGAAGAAAAAATAATACCCCAATAGCATTATTACCACCACACAGACTCTGTGTGAAAGCTCGGGACAGGTTTAACGGTGAACAAAACATTTAAGGACGGGGCCCTGTCAATCAAAATGGACAGCAGCTCCAGCTCTGGAGTCGGCCAAGTGCACAGGGAGCCTTGTGGGAGCCGGGGAAGGACACTCAGGGGACACTCAGGACAGCAGCCACTACACAACTAGAATAGAAGTGTGTTGCTCTCTTAATAATAGGTTCATCTGAGCCTTAGAAACGAGGCTGACTCTAAACCCAGGGGCTGAGGTGGGGCAGATAATTGGGTGGGCCACAGTTCTGGGACTGCAATAAGTGTCCCCGAGACCCACTCTGAGCAGCCACCAAGGCCAAAGGTACTGGGCATGTGGCCCCACCAGGGGAAGCTGTCATGCTCTGGATTCTGAAAGAATTTAAACCCCAGCTCCTCCACCTTAGAGCAGCTCCTTCATGTCTCTGAGCCACAATACCTTCATTTGAACAATGAGAACAGTAATATTCTCTTAAAAATTGTCATAAAACTTCTATGTCATCTATATATGATATGTAGAGATAGATAGGTCTGTGTGTGTGTGTGTGTGTGTGTGTGTCAACCTGGCTATATATATTATATATTATATATAAATAATGCTTAACACTGTTCCTAGTATATCAGGACTTCTTTTGTTTTGTTTCTTTCATAATATGGGATTAATGAACTCTACCTCAGGGTGCTGTTGAAAGGATTAAATGTGTCAACACTTGAAGGACACTAAGCACATTGTCTGACACTGAGCCTTCAATGAATCTTGGCTGTCATCATTCTTGTCGTAAACACTAGTTTAATTGAAGTTAGTAGAAATGATAATAGCAATAATCGACATCATCATTGCCTCTTCTTTTTAAGCAAAAGTTAGAAGGAATGCAAGAGATAACTGGGAGACCTAAGTGTGCTTCTTAACTGCCAACCTTACCTGATATATCAAACTGTGCTATATTCCCTCAAGAATGAGTAAGTCAGATATATCCATTCTTGGGAGCCATTTTATCAATTCTGGCAACTTTCTAAATCAGTAGAGGGACAAAAAGTTTTGATTCTATTCTATTCCAAAGACTATAATTTTCATCTACTTATTGTGAGGTTGCAAGCCAACGTGTGTGTCTACATGTCTAAGAAGCAAAACTAATTTTTTAGATGTCATGCTCCTCTTGCTCAGTTTCCTCCATCTTTTGACATCTCACCCTATTGCCTATTCTTAGGTCTTTGCTGTCAAAATCGTCACACCCACAAATCCATACCTCTGACAAACAGGAAGGCACTGTGTTCACTCACACCTCCTCTTGAAATGATTCTTAAGGTATACAGGCCTTCATCATCCTTATTCAGGTGGCTGAACGACAAGGAGGCCTGACCTTCTCCGAAAAACATCTTCGTCCATTTCGATTCTTTTACTAGCACATCTGAAAGAGCATTAAAATTCAAGATTTGTCTCAGAAATAAATAGAAGATATAAGCAGACATTTGTATAATCTCGTGGCAGAAAAGGACTTTCAAGTCCGACACCAGTGAAAGAAACTTAAACCTCATAAAAGTCTAAAAGCTGTTTTCCATAATTCACACACACAAATGAAGGATAAACTGTCAAATAATTTGCAACGCAAAACAAAAGGTTAATGTCCTGAACGTATAAGGATAGAATGTGTCCCAGGAAGCTTGGTATTCTGATAAACTTGGTTTATCTCTGCTCACTGCTTCTCAGCTGAATGGCTAATCTCTAAATTGCAGTTTCCTCATCTATTGCACAGTGATTCTAAGAATATGTACCTCACAAAGTTTCTGTTAGAAGTAAATGCTCTAATGTACATGGAGCACTTAACCTAGACACCAACAAAGGGACAGTCCTCAATCAATGTTACCTAGGAGTAAATAATAAAAACACCATCAAGCCAGTAGGTAAAAGGGCAATTAAAAAAACACACAATTTGTAAATGAAGAAATGCAAATGAGGAATAAACTTATCAAAGAAAAATATTCAATGTCAGTAAACAGGGAAATGCAAAATAAAATATTGAGAAACTGTTTTTCACCTACTAAAGTGGGCAGATTGAGAAAGAGCAACATCCATAATTAGAAAGAGCAGAAAGATACATTCGTCTCCTTTTAGTGGGAGTGAAAAGCGAGAATGCTTACCATAAGCTGTAAAATACATATACACTTTTTGAACACAAAATTAAACTTCTAAGAATTAATTCCAAAGTAGTAAATGAAGTTTAAAAGAATATCTCATTACTTGTGTGGGTGTGTGAGTGTGTAAAATCGGAAATTTCTGCAAAGATATCCGAGAAACAATTGACCTGGATTTAGAAGGAAAATATATTTTTATTCTATATACTTTAGTTCCAGTTGATTTTGCAAGATGTGCAATATATTTATAATAATAATAATAAAGTAATACAAACTAGAAAAACATGATGACTAATGTCTTCAAAACATATGTATGGTAATTTATTAAATTAAAAAAAGAGATTTCAAATCTGATAGTTATCTGGAGAACTCATAAAAAAACAAAGCCAATAGAAGGGTACATTTTGGGATATTTAAGGGGCTCATTTACTAAAGTGAATTAACGTGAAGTTCAGACTGTTTGCCCAACTTTGTGTCCCAGTTCAAATAATTTAAGTGCATCTATTTCGTCTCCATTTGGGATGATGAGTTGTCTTTTTCTCCGGCGCCTGAGTATTTATGACTTACCTAGAAAACCTGAGGAAACAGGGCTGGGCCTCACTTATTACTGCTTGTTTTCGCTAAGGATGAAAATCTTGCAGCTGAATCCCTAGATCTCTACTGGAGCTTAAATTGTCTACAGTAGCCACCTCCTCCAGAAACTGTGCTCTGCTTGTGCTTTTTCCCATCCAGCTAGTGGACATATCTATTTCCCAGTCATGAGCCCTCTCAAATGTCAGGTCTGACTTCTGTTTACAACTGCCTGCAGTTAGTTGAGACATGAAATGAAACATTCACCTGGAATCCTTGACTTCTCTGCCTAACTCCTCTTCATCCTTGAAAGACAAGTTCAGCTTTCACCTTTTCGTGTATCCTTCCCTGATAACGCTAACCCATAGAGATTTTTCTCTTCTATAAGTTCACAGAACATGCTAATTTAATTTAGTACTTACATTTTTCCTTGTGTCATATATTACCATTTATTATACCAATGTTCATTAACTTTGTAGATATTGATATCACAAACTCATTAATCTAGACGCTGCACGTTATTTGTGAACAAAAGAGATACAGTAGAAAGAGCTTGTAATTCAGTATCAGATTGTTTTTAAAATCTAGCTCTGTCATGGTCTTACTGGGTCTCCTTGGAGAAATAACTGACCTCTCCGAATCTAGGTTTACTCATGTTAAAAAAAATAGTAATAACAATACCTACCTTGGATATAGTTTTAGTCTGGGAGGAAACAGGAAAGCAGCTAACACAGTGCTTTTCATATGATAGATGCTCATTAAACTAAATTGTATTTAGGAATATTATTTCTATCAAATTTTATCTCCAACCTTTAAGGAGGGTCAAATAAACATTTAAATAAACATACACCCAATTTAGTTTTTCTGATTATTTCAGAATGTGCTCAGTCCGATACTGTCTATACACTGTAGGTGAACTAACCCTGTCCCATTGAGCTAAAGACTATTTTATGGCGCTGACTCCCACAATTTAAATCTCCGGCTCTGATCTCTCCCCAGAGCTTCGGACTCACATGCCATTCTGCCTACTTGTCATCTCCAGCAGGATGTCTAACAGGCATCTCAGAATCAATCTGCCTAAAAAGAAATTCTTGATTTCCCAATCCCTAACTGATTTCCCTGCCCAAAACTTCCCAACTCAATGATATTAACAGCCACCTGGTTTCTCAAGCTAAAATCTTAAGAGTCACAGGTGAGTCCTTTCATCTCACACCTCACTTCCAATGTTTTAGCAAGTCCTGTTGGATCAAAATAAATTCCAAATCTCACTATTTCTCACAGCCAACACACTACACCAAGCCACCACAACCTCTCACCTAGATTGTACAGCTACTTCCTAAATGGTATCTATGTTTCCACAACCGCCCCCTCCCTGCCCATTTAATTCTCCACTCAGAAACCAGAGGGACATTTTTACAATGTAATTTTAAATTATATGTCATATGTTGTTCCACTGCTCAAACTATCAATAACTTTCCATCATGCTCAAAATAAAATCCAAACTCCTCACCAGGGCCTTCCACCAACTGTATTTTAAACTCCATCTCCCTCCTTCCTTTCTCCTCACTCCTGCTTCTCCAGGCCTGGAAGGCTTGTCTAGATTTTCACAGTTTGCTCCTCTACTTCATTCAGGCATCTTCTCAAATATCACCTCAGAGAGGTCTTGTCTGGCCACCTTATCTCAAATAATCCTTCACATACATGTATGCAAAGGCACACACATTACTCTCCATCCTTTTATCCAGATTTATTTTGCTTCATAGCTACTCATCCATACCTAATATTACATTATATATTTACTTTTTTGTTCGTCTTTTGCCTGTCTCCCATGACAGAATATAAAATCCAAGAGGGCCAGCCAGGCCTTTGTGCATTTTGTTTACTGCTAATTTCAGAACAGAGCTGGGCACCTAGTAGGAGCTCAATAAATAGTTGTCAAATGACTGAATGAATCAGAGATGGAGAACAACCCAATTGCATTATACTGCACACAAAGGGCACCCCGGCAATCCTTGGCGCATGTTGCTGTGGGGTAGCTGGCAGGAATTATGTTATTTGTTGCCATCTGACTAAAAGGTGAGATCCATGATGGTAGGGATGGAGAGGGTGTTTTATGTGCTGTCAAGTCCACCAGGCCTGGCACATCATGCTTCACCAAATGTGTGCTTTAAAAATATGTTTAAATTTAATTTTGCTTCTGCTAAACCTTACTATGGACAAATCCAGAGAAAATATCACCATGCATGGTTTATGATGTTTTGTCTAATGATTAGGGTAGAGCATTTAGTGTTGCCAGATACACCAGGAGGAGATGCTTATTCTCAAGAGAACTTGCAACTGCCTTGCCAGCAACCCATTGAGTGCTGCCTAGAAATCATAGCATTCCTTCTACATAAATATAGCTTCCCTTTAAGAATGAAAGCAGTGGCTGTGGGTCACTAATACACCAGAAAACATCCCTCAGGAGGACATAGCTGTGAGTGTGGAGAACATCAGAATTCTTATGAATTTCCAAAATAAGGCCAGGTTACTCATGGTGGGTTACTATGAGTAAACTGTTTCTCTCTGGAAAAGTTCTTCACACACTGAAGGAAAAATCGTTCCTCATTATCAAATATGCAGCCAATATATATAAACTGAACAGGACTCACAGGCCAAATTCACTGCTCAACTTTAGCAAGATGTCTATTTAGAAGCCAGTTCCTTGAACTGAGGCCCATCCCATCATTTGTAATTACCTTATTATTACCCACCAAATCAGCCTCAAGTGCAAATCACACCCAAAAGTGGTTTTAGGTTTTATTATAAGTAACCGAGGTCTTCTCTTCCGTGATTACTTCAGTATGGTAGCTTTAGAGTACTAATCCATTTTAAATTGTGTCAGTAATTCCAAATTTCCTGTTTGCATAGTCAATTTCTTTATCCCTGTTTGAGGATTTCATTCAGTTGACTGACATTGCCTCTGGGGCTTACCAGCCACCTGGTGGCTTGAAGCTTATTAATTTTAAATAGTAAAAAATATCCCCTTGCATTTTAATGTCTAAAAATAAGCCATAGAGAATTGTCTCCATTGCTTTCCATTTGAATAATAAAGTCTGTGAAGATCTGATTATGCCTGCTAATGTAGAGCTACTTTTATGACTAAATCCCACTCAAATTCACAAGGATCTAACAAGAAATGGAAGAATAAGTATCAGGTAACTTTTCTGAAAATACATATTCCATTAAAAATGGTCAAAGTTTGTAAAACTGCCATGTCACCAGAATTCTAGGCACATTCTAATTACCAGAAAAATTCTAAAATTGATGTCACTATCCTTGCAGGATGCTATGGGAACTTTTGTAAAATCAATTCTATTTCTCTTCAGAAAGGATAAATGAGAATGCTAAATATCCTTTGCCAACCACAAACAGCTTCTTTCTTTCTCTCTGTCTCACATCACAAGGAAAGAGGCCATGGTTATAACTATTCTGTTGCAACAGAAAATCATAAGTGGCAATGCCCCTACAAACTTAATAAATCGCTCCTATTTGGCTGTATACAGAACACAAGTATATTCCCTGTACTTGGAACACATTTGCACATTTTTCTGCTGCCAAACTTTGGCACACAAGAATGCTTCTTCCTCTCCACCATTTGGAACCCTTCTCATCTTTCAAGAATCACTTCTTTCCAAAGAGGTTTCCTTCAACACTCCAAACCTACTTTCTTAGCTCAACTTCAGCTACACATATGACCAACACCATGTATTTGGCAAATTACTGCAACCTATTCTGGGATATTTCTTATACTTTAGAAGGACAATGTTTTACAATTTCATTTTCCCCAAAATAAATCATAAATATTTCATGGGCAGGAATGGAGTCATATGTTTCTTTGTAATTATTTCGCAACATGTTAGGTCCTGAAGAAATATATGTAAAATATTCAGTGAGATATAGTTCATACAAAGTTCCCTTTGGAAGCAACAAGCCAGAAAAGATGAAAGAGACTTTCAGTTCTTCAATTTGCATAAATATGGAAGCAAAGACCTATTTGTGACTGTTAGGGATTATTGCATAGTGGTTAAGATCACAGACTCTGGAGCCAGACTGCTTGGGTTCAAATTCCAGCGTTGCCACTTACCAGTGAAAGAGCCTTAAGCAAGCTATTTAATCTCGATTTCCTTATTTAAAATATAGAATTAATAACAGTAACTATATTATAGGTTCATTATGAAAATTAACTGAATTAGTACACTTAGAACAGAGTCCTGCACATAATAAGCTCTAATAAATGTTAGCTATTGTTTTAGCTGAGGAAAAAAAAAGTAAAGAAACAGACACCTCTCTCATTTTTTTATCACATAGATATCCTTCTTATGTAGCTATAAAAAAATCTCTGAGTAACTCATCTAAATTCAGATGCCTCCCAGTTAACCTCCAAACAGTTCATCTGGATGAATTTCAAGGTCAGTGACACTACTGCCAAGTTCTGTTTCATCACTCAATTCTTTTGCTTTGCTACCTGCAGCTAACATGGTGGTAGAAAGCTTGTATGAAAAAGCGGTAGTAGAAATGAATCTCAAATTAATAAAGTTTTAAACATTAATTTTTATACAAATAATTTAAAGATCAGTAGAACTTGCACAAGTAGCTTTATTCACATGGGAACATGTTTTTGGCATTTTCTGAAGCTGTTGTACTTACTATCACGGTACCATTCAGCTCGCGGCTGGACTCTTTTCAGGTCTGGCGAAACCAAGAGAGTGCACTTGAGAGTAAGTGTTTCACCTTCCGTTCTGAAGGTGACCCCAAATTTCTCCAAAAACTGAACATCAAAGTGGGTATATGGAATCACAGATGGTAAGGGCACTGTACAAAGTGAATTGAACATCATTATATCAGATAGTTCCAGTAGATTTTGAGCACAACAGATAATTGCCATAATCTATTACCACAAAATTATATTTCATCACCATGACACTAAGTTCACTTTTTCAAAACCATCACTTATGGAGAATCAGAAAAACATCCATGGAATTATATCTTGTCATGTGTGCCAAAGGAGGATATAGAGGCATGGCTACACAGGAAGACAGCTGGGAATCTAGCCCATTTGTTAAGAGTAAAAAGTAAAGTCCTATTTCAGCCCCAGAATGTATAACGAGGCCAGTCACATCAACTCTGAGGCCACAGTTGTCTCATCTTCAAAACAAACTGTGATATATTTGTCAGTAGAATATTATTTCCACTGCAGCCAAAACAAATTAACTAGATCCATAGGTATCAACCTGATTAAATCTCAAAAATACAATTTTTAGTAAAACAAAATAAGTTATAGGAGAAAACTTACAATACATTCCTTAAAACTCTCTATTATTTACAAATACGTGCATTTAGTGAAAGTTTTTAAAATAACTGCAAATTTCAAGATGGTGGTTTCATTTTTGGAAGAAGGCGAAGAATGAGGCAAAAGTCAAGGAAGGAGTATGGAGCTTTAATCATCCCTGAGATATTTTTAATTCTTTAAGAATAACTGAAGTGCCACTGAACCGTACAGTTTAAAGTGGCTCATTTTATTTTATATTAATTTTGCCTCAAAAATAACAAAAGAGGGAAAACATGACAAAATATTTACATTTGTTAAGTGTGAGTGGTGAACACAGAACATCTGTCCAATTGTTATCCATACTTTCCACCATGTTATAAATACTTGCACATAAATTTTTAGAAAGGTAAAAAATTAATAAATAGAACAAAGCAAGGAAATAGAATCAAGCGACTTCTAAGATCACTTCCAGGTTCATCAATACATGGAGACAATTCCTCAGACCAAACTTATTTTGTCCTGAGAATCCAAAGACCTTCAGACCGTTGCATGGCCACACACAAATTCTCAGATCTCCCTGAGTCACCTCTCTTGTATTTAACCTGAACTTTTCCCAACTTGCCTGTCAGGGGTCTTCAGCTCCTACCAAGTGTTGTATTCAAGCCCACACAATAAAATAACATGAAAATACCACAAGTAAACTGTACGCAAAGTATTCAGTGACTATAAGGCTTTACTCTTAATAATTGTTTTGTATCACCTAGACCTCAAATTGTGTTAAAATTTAAAACTTTTATGTGAATACACATTTATTATTTTGGAAATTCAGATGAAATCCAAATCCCATTCCCAAAACCATAAATAAGCCATATTTAAAGTAAATTCATCAGGTCTTTGTTCTTCAAATGCCATCAGCACGGCCACCTTCCTCCACCCTCCCCGAGCTTGGGTCAACACAGCTTCTTGGTACTTCTAGTCTAAACTAGCCATGGAACCCAGAAACAGGCCCACCTCATTACAGGGTCATTATAGGCCACTTCAGAAACAGGGAACTGGATGAAGTATATAATGGGACATTTGCATTGTGGAATAGTGTACACCATCAAATATTATGTATAAACCTAATGACAAGAGAAACCTTAACAATATAACAATAAGTGAAGAAGCAGGATGCAAAGTTGCATGTGCTACAGGACCACACCTTAGAATGTATTATATATGTAAGGAAAAACTGTTTTAAAACATTTAAAAGCAGGCCTAAACCTACTGTAAGCCAGCTTCTGAGATCTACTGCACATCAGCATTTTGATCTGAGGTGGCTGTTCATTATAAATGACTACAAAGACTTTTGGAAAAACATATCCTTAAAGGTAAAATGTGGCAATATCATGGATTCAGGTCAAGGATTTGAATTCATTATTTTGTCCAACTTAAAAATGTAAAGTCTCTCAAGGCCACAATTTCAGCAGTGTCTTAAAAATATCACCTATCCATATAAATATATGAGAGAAATGTCAACGGACTAACACTAGCCATGAAAAACCTGCAAGAGTTTTTGAAATATGATTTTTTTGTAAGATTTGACCCTGAGTAAGTAAGTTTAAAAACATAGACTGTCACTAAACATTTTTCTGCACAAAAAGAAAAAATACGCTTACATCCAATTGGTAGCCTCACAGAACGGAGTGGATCCTCGTCTCTAAACCCTGTAAAACAATTAAATGAAAACTGTAAAGAAAGAAAATAGAAACTGTAAACATTTCTTTACTTGAACATGAATACTCACTTTTCACAATCACCGCAGCATTGGTTGACACCTGTCCATAGCCGTTTGTTGCCACTGCTGAATACACTGCAGTATCATCAAAATTTGCCCTTTTAAAGAAAAAGGAAGACAAAGCCCTAAATGTACTGTGGGACTTTCCTGTAATAGTCAGTGACCCAAATTGGAACAATGCATTCCTCGAAAGCAAAACGTATGACCCAGATCATTAGTTAAGTGATTTGCTCAAGAACAATGCCAGCTCTGTCCTTGGAATGGCATGGCAGCACCCAGAATTAATTATAGACATGGGCAAACATGTGATCTTGGACAATGGATTGGCTTTGGCTTTGAGAAACAAAGGTAGTGGCACTTCCTAAAATCCTTTAGCTTTATTCTCAAGGAGAAATTTATGTTCACTCCAGTCTTTTTTTTTTTTTTTAATCCCTGTAGATTCAGTTGTTCTATTTCATCAATGACTAGGCTTCAGTTACCTCAATTGCAGAATTACTCATGATGGGACAATACACAAGCATGCCTCCCAGAATCCTACGCAACTGCTCTTCTGTGTAGGAGACAAGGAAATTATCCCAATAAATAGCCAGACCCCTACATTAGTGTGCACCCCGGTCAACCTGTCTGGAAATTACTCAATCTGCTGGTTTTAAAGTAACCCAGGAATCCACACTTTTAACTAACCCTCCCAGGGTTATTCTCAAACGCGCTAACATTTGATAACTGTGCCTCAGATAGTTCCCATTCTTTAATGAGCCCAGAGTGAGGCAGCTGAGAGCTCATCAAAGCCCCTGGCTGGAACTAGAGCAGACCCAAGTGGGCTTGATATTTGCCTGGCCTGAAGACGCAGGTGCTTATTAAATGAGAAACCCTGTTAGAAAAGCAGATTCTACATCTCTGCTTCATTCTCTACCAGGGATTCTCTTATCAATAGGAGATTACACACAGAATTCCAACGTAGTATCCTGAAATGAATCACCCACTCAAGGCTATATTGAAAATGTCTAAACCAGACAACACCTCATGTATCCCTCCTTGAAGAGTTATGGAGGGGGTTGGGGTATGTATCATGCATGTTCATCCCGGGGAAAAACAACTTATGAATTTTCAAAGACCCCAGGTTTTTGAAGGTGCAGCTCTTCAGCCTTCTCACATCCATCGTACAAAAGTTGAAGCTGATTTTCCTGGCTCTGAACTACCTTTCTGTCAGGTTCCCCAGAAAACTGAGGAGGAGGAGCTAATATCTATTGAGCTTTTCCTGAATGTCAGGCACTCTGCTCTGCATTTTCCATTTGCTATCTTGTGTAATAGTCTCAAGTACTCTGGAAATAGATATTATTACCCTGTTAACAATGGTGAGAACTGACACCTTAAGAAGTTAAGTAAATCAGGTCTGCAAGACTTCAAATTTTGCATTCTGTCTGCTAACTTCTGCAGCTTCTCAAAGAAGTTGGCACAGGAAACCCAGTGTTATTCTGGGAAGGGAAATACCGTGAAAAATCCCACTAAGGAGGAAAAACGTTTACTCAAGTCTTATTTTTAAAATGCACTCCAGATTCAATGCTCCCAGAGACAAACCCATTCTTACGAGGTCGGTAGTCATTTTTTTTTTCTTCTCCACTCCACTTGGAGCTGAAAATATTTTCTTCCCCTAAAATTTTGCATACAGTGTCTCCAATAAAGGATAGACAAGTTTTCAGAGACCTATGCCATCTACTAAGTACTCTTTTACCTCCTCCATGAAGTTCAAATCCAGCTTTAATACGACAGTGAATGCCATCTGGCCTCCTTTAACTGCCACTGCTCGAGGGAGAAATCGCACAAACAGAGCCCAATCCATGTAGATTTACAAACTAAGTTCATTATCTTCTAGCTCACCTTGGAGGAATACAAACCAAACTACAAAGCCCATCAACAAAGCTGCAATTCTAGCCTGAATTCATTAGAAATTACTTTGCTATGCAACTTACAAATACACTGCAGGTATAGCTGTATCCCCAGGGGCAAAGTAATGGAGAATGTTTGTAGCACACATAAAAATCCTATACTGTCGATGCTTTCTCACTGCTAACATTAACATTATAGGCTCATCTATCCACATAATATATGCATGCTCATACCCACACAGAATACAGGGTACAATAGCTGTCTTTCAGGGACACTACTGGGAAACTAGAAGTCTAGGGTGAAAGGAACACTTACTTCTCTTATATACCCCTTTGGTATTGCTTGAATTTTTTACCTTGTACTTGTGTTACTTTTTATAAACAATAAAAGCACTATATTTTCATAAATGCCTTCTTTGGGGATTAGCCCTAAACTTTTTCCTACAATACTCCCACTTCCATGAACAACAACATGACAGATTAGAGCAACAAGAGCTCTAACATCCTGCAGCCACAGCTGGAAGGATTAGAAAGTCAGCCATATTGGAAAGAAGCAAAACATTCTGGAAAAACTGGCTTGATAAAAAAAAACTCCTGACCTGGAGTCTATACTTTATCGCACAAAACATAAGCTAAGCCTTCAAGTAGAATGCTACAAACCAAAAACAAACATCTCAGCACAGAGAGGAGCAAGTGGGGCAAATGCAATATGGGATTTGCAGGCAGTGATCTAGCTGAACCAGAAAAAGATTGTCCCCTCAGCTCAACTGGGTATGGTTGTCACCAATTCCTGAGTAAGGAAGCTATTAATACCTAAATCCACATTAAGTTCTCAGAGGAAAGTGTCTACAGATTTTATTTAGAGTATGTCCAGTCAGTATCCATAAATCTCATTATCTTTTTAAATACCTCAAAGAACCCTTCTAGATATTATTCAGCATCACTGGTTTTCAAACTGTGCCCTGTACTTTTCAAAGCAAATTTCCCAAATGTGTTACAAATTTCTTCTTCCATATGTATTTTACCAATGTTTAAAACTGAAGCAAAAACATGCATTCAAACACATTATATACTAGTAACAATGAAGTCCAACAAGACAAGTTTTGTGTTGCAGCCATAATTTGTTTTTACATGGCTCTAGGGCAAAGCTTCTCCTACCGTCTCTGCTTAATTAAGTAGTATTCTGAGATATTAAAGTAAAACTTCATGTTTCCATTTGCCACCACATTATCTTTGTGGATCAGGATTTTTTTCAAGGTTGTACAATCAGAATAAAATCCAGAGGAGGGGTAATGGTTGCTGAGATTGTTGTAAAACAGTCATCCACAAGTTCTCATTTCAAAATCAGTGCATTCATTAGAACAGGATTATAATTCTCATTTATTGATTTTATAATACATAGTATATATCTAGTAGGTATTTTTTAAATTCTAAAATATATTGCCAAGTACATATAATTTACTAGGGTACACTGATGATCAAATAAAACAACATCTTTGAAAACACTTTGTAATTTTAAAGTACTATATTAATCTTATACATTGTTAATGAAAATCTATTAGCTGAAATCCTGGACTTGGGTTCAGAAACGATTCCCTCTCTTCTCTGCTGGAGAAAGGACTGCTCATTGCCCAGATATTCATACAAAGCAGCACAGACTCCTAAGTGTTTTGAGAACTACAACTAGTAAAGTTCTTTCATTATTCCTTAGCTGGGAATAGCTGAAGGGATTCAAAAAAAAAAGAATAAAGCTTCTAATAGAACTGAGGAAAATAAACTATTTGTGCCTGGGAGAAGAGAGAGTAGCAAGATGAGTACTATATTCCAAGCTCCAAGTACAGAACAGCCTCTCCCAGCTTGTTTTTCTATTGACTGAAGGCAGCAAGATCCTGGGGAGTAAGCTACCCAACACATTAGCACTGATTATTTTGTCAAGAAACCAATTAGCACAAAGGACTCAGCAGTAAAGAATGGGATCAGGAAGAAAGAACCCTGTACATTAGAGGGAAGTGACAGACAATCTGGACCCTTTGAGAGATTTACAGAGTGTCAAACTTTCTGCAACAAAATGCAAAATTTTTGCATGGATGTACTTATTTGCATTTATTCAGAAGAAAGGGTCCACAATTTTCAGCTGGTTCTAAGGAAGTCTACAATCCCTAAAATATTCAGATCCACTGATCTACCACAATGGGTCTCCAATGCATCCAGCCAAGGGGAGTACAAGATAATCCACTAAGTGTGATGAAAAAAAGTCAGGACTTCTATTTATGTTTATTTTTATCTTGTGCTTTTATAGTCCTCTTTTGTAAATGTTTTATACTATATGAAATATATTGGAATGGAGGTAAACATATATATACCTATATATATAGGTTATAAATAAGCGTGCATACATGCACTGAGGGTGAGGGCCAAAAAATATTTCTACATTATTGATACAGTGGTTGGCCTGTAGGCCATTCTTAGTTGAGAACTAAACTAGCAAGTATAGGTGCTTGAAGGCAAAGAGAGCAGAAGAGACACTACGTAGATGGAGAGGAAGGGCCAGGCAGCCACTGAAGATTATTTTGACTAACTTAAAATTTTGTCCATGGGTAAATGAGACTGAGGGATGTGCCCCACAAACGCTACTACATCCCAAGAAGACTCCACTCTTTGTCTTCTTTCACATATCCCCTCCTCCTTCTCTACGCCTTACTAAGAAGGAGCACTTAGCTAACCCATCGAGTCTAATTCTAGCCTTCCCTTCATTCTGTGAGAGTTTGCAAGCAACTGATTAAGAGCAAAGGGTTTTATTTTTCTGTTTGGACAGGTTCCCAGATTAGACACAGATAGTTTTCTGTGATCTCATTTTTTATAAATTTCCATGGGGCACATCTGCATCCCAAAATCTCAATTTGGAGTGCCCCCAAAATAACCCCATGAGAGAAACTTGTAATATTATATTTAGTTTAAAGATGGACAGACAGAAGATAAAAGGTTAACTGGTAATTAATGTATTATATATAGGCCAGGCCCAGTATTTTCCAATTATAAGCGGGTTTGACATTGGATTTAAAATTTAACTCAAATCTGAATTGGAATATCAATGTCTAAAAATAAAATATGAGAAAAATTTAGTCCTAAAATCATTCTGCAAAGCAGTGGGAGATGGAGAGTGAAGTTGTTACTAATGAAAAAAAGAGATTGTTCTAAACACCTTTATAAAAATGTGAGAACAATATAAAAATTCTTTGACGAACAGGACTCTCATTATGAGTCCCAAGAGAAAGTCTTATGAGCATACAAAATAGTGTCAAGTACGATTTTAAATTCAGCAAGTACCAAAGGGTGAAGCTTCCTTTACGGCACTTTAAGAATTCGGCTATTGCAGCCAAAGAATATTCATAGGAATAAATGTCACACTTGTAACAGAAGGAAAAGCTCATTCCGACGCCAATCAAGAAGAGGGAAGCCAACGCATTCCACACACTTTAAATGGCCACAGATCAGATGATGTGTAGCTCAGCAGTTTGGTATGAACAGCTGAGATGAGCTACCATTTGTGGGCTTTCCCCCATTGCTCTTTTTCTGGAAAATAGTAATATTTCATCTGTTAAGAACTTCCTAATATTGATAAGAACACCGAGAGAAAAGTTGCTCTTGAGAATCTCTCTATTTGCATATTTATGTAAAATCCAGTATATCAAAAAAGACCCCAAATGTGAATCATTTATGTTTGGTATTCTGGGGCCTATTAATCAACTGTTTGATTTATTAGTTCACATTGTTCAAAGCCTATATTTTTCCCACTATAAAGTTTAAATTTGCCAATGCTAGTATGAGTAAGATTTTCTTTTTCATATACAAGAAAAGGAAAGGGCTTTTCTTTTAAAAACAATTATTAAAATAAAGCTTGGAAATAAGCTAACTGGTAATTCAAACTGACTTATTTAACCCTAAATAGTGGTAACACACCCCAGATCAGAAAACATCCCTAAAAATAAATGTACTCTATAAAATGATGGCAAATATTCTCCTTCTAAATAATACATCTCATTATCTCTTAAAATGTCCATGAATTTAGGAAATCAAAAGAGAGAAAATTACTCTTGAAAAATGCAAAAAGGGGTTATCGCATCAGTATTCCGATTGACTCTCCACAAGCGAGGAGAACCCCCAAACCTCTCCCTGAGTTTGCTACCTAGATCCACCCTGCCCCACCCGCAGCCTTCCTATCCCAGTTGATGCACAGACCCAAAACTTTGGAATTATATTTTACTTCTCTTTTTCACTAACACCACACATCCAACCCATCCTGTTGGCTCTGCCTTCAAAATCTGTCCAGAATCCAAACCCCTCTCACCACCTCCACTGCTACCAACCTGGTCCCAGCCACCATCCTCTTTCTTGAATTTCGGCAATGGCTTCCCAACAGGCACCCTTCTTCCACCCTTAAGGCCTATTCATAATCAGAGGACCCTTTCAAAATGTAGGTCAAATCATTCACTGTCTCCTCAAAGCCCTCTAACATCTCCCCTTTTCTCTCAGTAGAATCCAGTCTCCTGGCAATGACCTATAGGGTCCTACATGATCTGCACTGCCCCTGGCCTACCTCACACAGCCCCCTCCAAACTGGCTCCCTTGCTGTTTCTCACATATGCCAGGCATGGGCCTTCTCACAGCCTTCGCTCCCTGCTCACTCCATCTGGAATGCTCCCCCTCCATACAGCAACCCTCCACCATCCCTCTGTCTAACACCTTCATCATCGATTCCTTCAAGCCTAACGCAAATGACATCTTCTCAATGAAATTCGACCTGACCGCCCTATGCAATACAATGACTTGCCCTACTGCCACCCTATACACTCCCCACCCCCCTTACTCAGCACTCAGCACTTTCTAACTTACTGCATAATTCGTTTATTAATTAACCTCCTTATGATAGAATTTAATAGCACCAAGACAGGAAGCTTTGATCACCGATGGTGTATCCCAAGCATATAGAACTGTGCCTGTCACTTAGTAGGCTCTCAATAAATAGTTCAAAATAAGTGAACCTGAGAGAGAAGTCAATAGAGCCTTGGGCTATTCTAGAGAGCTTCAAATTTACCTAGAGAAACAAGGCGCCACAAAGTTTGATCTTAACTATAGCCTTTTAACTCCTTGTTCTAATGAATCTACAGGTAGAATAATAGTTGCAGTAGTGATGAACCTTCCAGGCCTCACCAAAGCTCATGAGAAGGTTACAGCTAACTTCCAAAGAGGAGGCCAGGGCCTACCCACAGGAGAAGGAAGAAAGGAGAGCCCCTGGGCTGATGAACCGTCCATCCTGATCTACAAGGCACGAGTGTTCAGCAAAACCCTGTGGACACCATCCATGAAGAGATGAAGGAATAATAAAACACTTATGTTGTACTGCCACATTTGACTCTTATAAGTCACCTTTGGGAATTAATAAATACTTTTCCCTCCAATAAACTGAGCCTAACTATGATGCAGTCACTGCTTTACAGTTTAGTAATAATGAAATCAATAAAATCATATATCTAAATGTTACTTATTTTTTACTTGATTTATACCAGTATTCTTCAGCTCTTCCTAGAAAGGATTTGAGGTAATTTATTACACATACACACATATGCAATTATCATACATTTATATAATGATCTCCCATTTTTAGAGTTTTCACATACATGTTTTTATTTGACTCTTACAATAACTCTATTAGGCAAATAGAGAAGACACAAATGTTTATTATCTGTCTGCTGATAATTATTTTCATATAAGAATATTACATCACAGAAGGAGTTAATGATTTATCCAAAGTCACATTGTAAATGGTAGACTGTGGGTCCACACCCAGGTCTTCTGGGTCCTACACAAGTGTTTAGAATTTTTATTATAATTATAATTATAGCATATGAAGTAATGAGATTTTCTTCAAAAATTAACAATTAAGCCTTGTGAAAATGTCATATACTATTAATTGAAAAAGATGGATTGCTTAATGTTATAAACTTTTTGTAAAAAAAATGTAATGCGGAGAAAAGAGAAGCTTGACCTCACTTTTGTAAAAATAAAGTGTGTATGTGTGTATGTCTGTGTGGGTGCAGAAAAAAAAAAGGCTAGGTATACACTAAAATACTGACAAAGGATATCAGAAATACGGATGGTTTTTATTGTCTTTTACTTATCTGTATTTTCTACCTTTTCTTTCAAAAGTCTGAGTTACTCAAACCTGGCAGCAAAATAAATCCCTAATGCTCAGGAGGTGTAAATGAAATGTTTATTTCATTTCATTCATTTCATTTCATTCATTTCATTGTAGTCTTTGTACCTAGATATCAATATCTTTCCCTAAACTATTTTTTCTCTTTGTTTCTAGAATGGAAGCCTCAACAGAGCTACTGATTGTGTATTCTTCTGGCTTAACAACAAGGATAAACAAAGTAGCTTCTAATACCAATTAAATTAGCTCCTAGGTAACAGTTAAAGTGGCAAGTAAAGCAAACAGATATGGTGTGGTTTAGCCTCCATTTTAAAATCTGATTTCAAATGGAGTTGAGAGGTCACTCTGGTGGACATTCTTATGCACTATATAGATAACACCTCTTAGGTTTTAATGTATTGGAATAGCTAGAAGTAAATACCTGAAACTACCAAACTCCAACCCAGCAGTCTGGACTCCTGAAGACAATTATATAATAATGTAGATTACAAGGGGTGACAGTGTGATTGTGAAGACCTTGTGGATCACACCCCCTTTATCTAGTGTACGGATGAGTAGAAAAATGGGGATAAAAACTAAAGGACAAATGGGGTGGGATGGGGGGGATGATTTGGGTGTCCTTTTTTCACTTTTATTTTTTATTCTTGTTCTGGTTCTTTCTGATGTAAGGAAAATGTTCAGAGATAGATTGTGGTGATGAACGCATAACTATGTTATCATACTGTGGACAGTTGATTGTATACCATGGATGATTGTATGGTGTGTGAATGTATTTCAATAAAACTGAATTTAATAAAAAAAAAGTTTGTTTCTTCTTTTGTCTTTGAAAGGTTATTTACTCAATCAGGTGTTAGAGTACACAGCCCCGCACCCGGCGGCCTCACCTGTTTATCTCCAGCGTGTGTACTCCGTAATAGCTCTCAATTCTGTACTTCCCTGGCTCAGCCGCTTGGCAAATCAAACTACCGTCTTTATACCTAAACAAGAGAAACATTTATTTTAGTTTAAAAGCAGACTTTTTTCCCTTTTGCCCCCACCTTCTTTCTTGTCCCCTCTAACATGTGATTGCTCTGTTTCTCCATATTTCACTGCTTAGCACCATAGGTGGGTGGGAGGAGCGAGACACTGTAGTACAGAAATGGAGCCTACATTTTCTTTTTTAAGAAGAGAGCAGCACTTGCATAATTTAAGGGGCCCATAATCTGGGCTATCGACAACCTATGACAGATGGGGCCAAAAGCCTACCTGAACTTTGTTAGAAACTCAGAACATGCCACTCCATAAGGAAAATGCACCCAAGTTTAGTTAGATCCCAGACTTGCCTATTTAGGCAGTAGTGTAGCTGGGATATACTGGAAAAGTTCCACAGAACTAACCATACTGAATCATGACTAAAGGAAACCAGCTTCATAGCTTTTGTAGCAAGCTACAAACTTTGGGGACTTCATAATCACATCCATTGAGTGGAAAAACAAATAGATATCAATAATTTTTTTAAATTTTAGTAACAGATGTTGAAATAAAAAGGGGCTGCGGGACTTAAAGATAAAATTCCTCAATTATCGCAAAGTTCAATTAACTATAGCACTGTAGTCCCAAAGCTTCTGAGTTTAAGGTTTCCACTTATGGGTTTTCACAGAATTAAAATCACAGAATCTTAGGGCTTAAGTACAACAAGTCAGCAACAACACAAATGAAAACCTGATGACAGCAGCATATGTCAATGCGTGTCATTTCAACGAACCCATTTTTAAATAAGAAACCCTCTGGAAAATCAGTTGGATGAATTTCACTAAAATAAAATTACCTGTGTATTATTTTAAATTGATATTTCATGGGTTTTTATAAGTGAATTTCTTATATAGCCTTCAAAGCACAGCAGTCTATAGAACAGGTTCTCTTTGGCATGTGTTTTTTCATTTTGATCTTTTTCATCTATTTAAGCCAACCACTGTCATATCCTTAAAAGAAAACCAAGTGTGGCATTGTCAAACCCCTGAGAACAGAAAAATACTGACCACTGAACCACAGGAGTAGGAAATCCTTGTACAGTAAAGCAGAGCTTCACAGCCATGTCTTTCCAAACTGTGTGGGACCTCAGTCGTACCAAAATCTCAGGAGCTCTATGCATCCGTTCCTCATGGCTATGTGTTTCCCAGGCCATCTTATCCTCCATCTGTCACGAAGGAACAAGAACAGGTCAGTGCATTTTAGTATGAGTTATGTTCCATGAACAACTAATACTTGTTTCCCAGGCCACAGAAGCATAATGCTGACAAACGACAATTTCATCAACGCATCTAAGAAAGAGATCTGGAAATTCTCCTACCATCTGCTGAATGGCATATTTGTCAATCTTCTCCTGAGCAACTGAACGCGCCAGGTGAACATTTTCTTCTAACTGATCCAGTTCTCTGAGAAAACGCTGCCGCTTTGTTTCTCCATAAGCAGCCACCAGCGATCGGTATCTGCATGATCCAAGAAGCTATGTTATTCTCATGACACACCGAAAAGGTTATGAGGTCATTAAGGATTTGAAAGACCAGAAACCATTCTCTCTCCCAGGATTCTTTAAAGTGGGGTGCAAGAAGAAAACATTAGAAACTCTATGAATTTTTATTTTTATCTCTTTCTTTTAAAAATACATTTTGGTGAATGATTTAATACGATACATTTAAAAAAATTTGCAAGGGGCATGCATTCAGTTTATAAATAAAATAAATGTAGGATCTGTGTGCTCTGATTTCTTTTTAGCAATAAGAGTGCACAACTGAATTAATTTAGATACCTGCATGCTATGTTTTAGAAAACTGCTCTGAAGTGTCCAAATGTGAATAAACCCCATATGGAGAGGTGGCATTTGTTTCTAGCCATATTGTGGCCAGAATTGATTCTTATCCATGGTGCATCATACTCGACAAGTAACAAAGCACAAGCACTGAACTCAGAGTAAGGAAATTAGTCTCAGGCTCCTTAAAAACACGGACTTGTTCACTCATCTTTATACACGGGGCAACTCATGTATATAGGTGCTCAATAAAGATACAACCATGAGCAAATCATATAACTTGTTCAGGGCACAATCTCCTCACTAATACAATAAAGAGATCAGTTGGTTTCAGGGGTCGGAGGCTCCAAATGGTTTGGTACTGCTGGGCTAGAGATTCTTTCAAAGTCAGTACTAATATGATATGATAATTTTTAAAAATGCTGAGCACAGTTGAAGGTGAGTTTTCTTCTGCTGGGCAGCATATAAATACCATTTGAGTGCAGTTTCTTATTGAATTTAACACTGAACTAAAGCCTTTTGAATTAACAGGTGCAATAATAAATAAGTCTTGTTCTAGAAAAACTGAAAGAATGAAATAAGATTCACCTTCCTCAACTCTTAAGGATAGAGAAGTGAAGTGTACACCCTCATGGGATGCCATCTTCGCGAGCCCCACAAATCACACCCACCCAATAGTGCAGTGGGATCACTGTGCTTTCACAAACAGAGTCCTCTTTCAAAAGGCTACCCCATCTTTATCTAGTCCCATATTCTCCTTTTAACCATTACATCCCCCAGGTCCCATCAAAATTTAAATGTTTACTGTTCATCTTCAGATTCTGTCCCACTCCTCAGAAAAAAAATCCTTCTCTCATTCCCTCCTATCAAAATTATATCCATCCTTCAAGGCCTATTTCAAAATCAATCTCTCCCATGAAGTCATTCCTAATCCCCTCCTCTTTCCTTTGAACCCCAGAGCTCTTTTTATTTTTCTGTGGCCTTTATAATAATAATTTGCCTACAAGTTTTATTCCTACCACCTAGCAGAATACGAACTCCTTAAAAGGATTGGCTACTTCTAGTTTTTATATTCCCCAGGTTCCTTAACATAGTATCCATACATGGTCAATGTCTAAACTGGGACAGAGGAGAGGTAAATGTTGATGAGTAGTGGGGATTGGAAAAGTGTATAATACTATCTGGGGAGGAACACAGGCATGAAGGTAAAAAACATTGAACAAAAGAAATGCTTTGCTGCATGATGTCTGCACACTGAAGAGGTTGATGGATTTGCAGGACTAGTTGGCATTACACTGCAAAGTTGTAATATCAGAGTAGAAGGGAGAGCTTATGAATTACATATTCACAGAAATGCTGAGAAAATTGTCCAAGAGCATGCAGGTTGGTGAAAAAGCCTGTCCTAGAACCCAAGTTCCTTGGCTCCATGGCCAGTGGGCATTCCACAATGCTACACAGCCCCTGATTACTTTTTAGTACTTCTCTAAAACAGAGTAAACTAAAACCTAATGTTAGGCATTTGGGAAGCTTGAGATATAACAGAAAATTTCAGAAAATTATGTCACTTCTTAATATAGAAATATGGAGTGAGAAACTATAAAAACTAAAACATTAACTGAGTATGTATTTACCCTTCCTCTTTACTTCTAATTCATACACAACCTCCTCTCTCCCACTCTCATTTTTACTCACATGACACAGACATCCTGGCTTTCATTCAGCTTTTTGAAGGAGACAATCTCTACACATCCTCTGCCTCTTCTGGATTTTTCCCAACTCAACCCAGCTAACTCTTATTTATCCTTTAGCTTTCAACATACAGGTTACTTCCTCAGAGAGAACCTCCCTTAGCTCCATGCCTAAATTATAACTCTAATTTCATAATATCCCTTTCATAGCATCTTGTTCTCTTCCTAGATAGCATTTATCACTATTTTAATCACGTAGATGTGTATGTTGGTTTACAACCATCTCTAGGCTCAAAATCCCAAGAAGGCAGAACACTATGTTTGGTCCTTGTATCCACAGCCCTAGAACAGTGCCAGCTGCATAGGAGAGAGTCTATAAATATTTGTTGAATAAATGAAGGCACATGTTACCTAAGAAGCCTTGCTGAAAATAAGCCTTCTTATTGATAGTAAATCCAACTGAAATATAGTGATGGAAAAGACAAATCTCTATTCGTGCTACAAATGATCATGATACACTTACAGGATCAGAAGTCCTATCTTGAAGTTGTTTAAAATCTCTACACACTATCTATATTTTACTTACCAGAGCCTCAGGTTTATTTTTAAGTCAATAGCACCACCATCCCCTAACATTTTATAATATAGAATAAATATTCAGTCTGTTATTTTTCTCCTCCCCCTTTCAACCTCAAATACTATGATTCGGTACATTGAGAAAATATTTCTGCATGTGTGTGATCAGTCAACCATTATGCCGGCCGTTTTATACAGACTTATTCATTCATCATGCATTGACTCTTATTGACAAGCCCATAGGATAGACTGCCTGGTTAAAAGAGGCATATTTTTCATTAGAACAGAAGTAAAGGCATCAGACAGACATTTCTAATCTTCCCTGTCTTCCAGAAGGACATGCCGACCTCCTTCAGAACTCATTGATGCTTCTTTGGTATTTATTTTACATGAAGACATAAGCAACAACTCAAATTACCAAAACCACAACTTCAACTTTCGCAAAGGATCAATTTGTCCAGTATGTTAAACTAATACCTGCCATGAGAGGTAAGATATAAATACAGTAAGTGTTTTCAATAAAGTTTAAGGCTAGAAATAGTGGTGAATTGCAATAATGAGAGCTAGAATTCACTTAACAGCTCAAATCACTCTACACAGCAGTGTCCTTTCATCCAGCCTTACAGCCCTCCTGCATGGTAGAAACAGAGCAGGCATTGCAATAAAATCTCTATTAACTCTGACCCAACTAAACAAGACCCCTCATTACTTAGACTTACCTTTAAAGGAGGAAAGAACTGATTTCCAAAAGGTCTTTCTCATGGAAGATAGGCACATGGGTTATGAGAATAAGATACTGTGAGACTACTGAAAATTATTCCATCCCAAGGCATGAGTAGTGGGCCTGGTATCAAGTTAATGCACTCTCTCATGTCTCCCACATCTATGTCTACTGCCTTTAGAAGAGTGACTGACATTTCAAATGAGATAGAGAGGTACAGTAAGATTATAATCAGACAACAATAATTAAAATACATCCTTTGAGTTAGATTTAGTGTTGCGAGAAAGTAGACTAACTGTATTTTAGGAAGACTCCAGAAACCAGGGATGTCACAAAAGTCATTTTTGCTGAGACCTTAATAATCACAGTAAACCATTCCTTGACCATTCAAGTTAATAGCAGCCTCCTTTCCCTCATTTTATCAATGGGGACATTGAAGGGTAGAAAGTTTATGTTCAAGGGCGCACCAATGTATAATTGATAAAAAAAAATAAAATGATACCAGCGCTCAACTTCTCGTTCCCAATCGCAAAAACTTAAATATAGGTATAACCCTTTTAAAAATAATCCAGTACATTAAATCCAGATTTCCAATGTCTATATTTTGAAGTGATTCTTTTCCAAAAGAAGTCTTCAGTTTACAATAAAATTTATTTACAGGGCAAAATTCCCAGAAGGCATCTAAAAGATAATTTGAATTTTTTTAAGTAAAGGTTAATCTTTTCAGCCATAAGTTGTTCTCATTAAACAAGTAACTTACTTATAATGCTACTTTCAAAAATGAAATGTTAACCAGTCTCATTTTTCCTTCATGTTGTAAGTTTTCTAGAGATACAGAAATATTTTCTAGAATAGCAGGGAGAGACAAGGGAAAAAATATCAGAGATATCATAAAATGAAGGATTAATAAGATATTTAATCTTTATTTTGTTCATAACAGATCAAAGTAAATAACACCACCTGTTTCTTTGTGATATGGAAATAATTTTAAGACTTCCATTTTATTAATCCATCTCATTCATATGACATTTTCTCCTCATGAGCTGACTCCACTGAAATGCAAAGTATGACAATTTATAGAACCCCTTCACAACACTTTAGTTTCCACATGGACAACTGTTTAAAACCCTGGCTCTCTCTTCAGAAGATGACCTTGCATGGGTCTACAACCCTTGCATGGGTCTACAACCCTTCACCACTTTCTTTAAGGTAATTGCTGAAGAGCTCATAAGTGGAAAATCAAAATTAATTTCAAACTTTGAGATCTGGAATTTTTTTCAAATTTAAAATACTGCTCAATGTGAAAGGTAGTTAGTTCTGTGCAGAAGAGTCATAAAGACCTGAGATCAAAGCCCAGCTCTGAAATGTATGTGACTTCTCCAAGCCTCTGTACTCTCTTCTGAAAAAATATGGAAAAAAAAATTCCAAATAGTGTTCTTATTGAGATTAATGATAAAGAACAAACAAGTAATCAGGAAATGGTAGGATTATTATTTTTATTAACAAGCAAGTATTATCTTCAATGTTCTCTGAACATCCTTTTCAGCAAATTCCCCCTTCATTCTTCTTTCTCTGCCCTACGAAAGACCCATCCTGTATCTCAAGACCAAGATGTGTGTTCATAATGTAATCATAAGTGTCAGCACAATGTGACTTTGTTGGCAGAGTCTGAGAGAGCTAATTTAACGGTTACCTGTTTTTATTGTCTTCTTCTTCTTCTTCAGATGAAGTGGTTAACCTTTTTGCACAAAGCCTGCAAATGGTTCCTCCAACAGATATCGGCCTAGAGGTTTTCTGGGAAGATAATTTCTGAGTAAAAGACTTCTGGGTGGATGACTGGATTGCAGCACGCCTTTATGAAAATTGGAAAAAAAAAATAGTGTACTGGAACACTTTAAAAATTTATCATTAAAACAACATCACTTTCTTTCTACACACCTCATTCTTACCCCAACCCTGAGATACATGCAGACACATGAAAATGGACACACACACACCCAAACACAAACACATACACACACACGAACACAAAGCTGCCTCCCTGTGCATTCACATCTACCCTCCATCTGCTTATGCTCCAACCTTTTATGGGAAGGATGGACTGAGCTTCCCTATCACTCTTACCATTTTCCTTCAGTGGTCAGCTAGTGCCTTTCGCAGCCTTTTTCGCCTAATGTCAGGATATATATAAAAATATATATGTGGATCTGAAACTCCCAAAAGTTGTTGCAAGGGATGGTGAATGTTTGTTTGTTAACAAGGAATGGAAACCAAATACAAGTACCATAAAGTGTTTCTAAATATAGAGTGTTTACAACAAATGTGCAGGCACCTAAGTGGCTGGAGAAGGCCATGCCTACTAACCTCTTTCATTCTTCAGCACAACCTTCTAATCAGTCAATTAAAATTGCCTGATAGGCTTCCATACAAATAGTGTTGACTACAGCATGGTCTGTGGGGAGATAGTGCTTTGGAAAGTTGGGGAGGAAGATACGGGCTTGACACCAGCCTATTATGGACTGAATAAATTCACTCTGCCACATTTATTATTAATGTAGCCAAATTGTTATTAATATTGGCTTCCATTCAAGCTTTACTTTGCAACCCATTAACCTCTCTCCTATCTAGACTTTTTTCCATGGGTTTCCTTCTTATTGCCTTTTATTTTTGGTGACTTTAGATTATAATTCTGTAAGATGTGTTAGGAAAAGTAAAATCAATGAGCACTTACTAAAAAGTCCCTGCATTCATTATCTAAGCCAAGGGTTCAGAACCAGCATATCAGGATCTACTAGGATAATCTGCAAATCTGCACACGGAGTGTTGGTGACAGTCTGGCTCTTGTTCACATGCTTCCTCTGGCTTTGCAGACATATGGCAGTGAAGACTGCCATCTCTGTTCCCAGACTCCACCCCAAACGAGTTGCTCTCCAGGTCTCAGGGAACTATATCAGTTTCTTGCCTTTATATTCTGAACACCCACAATCAAACCTCTAGGGATCTAATCAGTGAATTTCGACTTACTTTTTTGCTGCATATTCATTCATAAGGTATCTTGTTTGAATATTACGATATGACTGGTCATAGTGTTTGTGTCTCTTTTGATAGAAGGGTACGGCTACAAAAGGCATCTTTGTGTACTCCTATGAATAAAGAATAACACTAATATTACTGAGTTCCTTTTCAAATATAGATAGACATCTGCAAACTTTGCATTAATACATTGCATGGTTCCAAAGGGGAAAATTAGCTCTCATTAATAAAACCCCATTTAGGGAAAAAAAAAAACAAAAGTTTATAAAGATGAAAGTATTCTTGGACCAGGAGTCAGGAAAACTATTAGCTTTCCTGGGATCTGATTTCATTTTATACTTCCATAAAAATTAGAAAATTTGGCCATATGTTTCACTTAATTGTGAACTCAATAAATGTTAATAGCATATACCCAGTTCATTCAAGGCCATTTGAAAAGCAACGTGAGTGAGAAGGATAAAAATAATTAAAACACAGATTAGAGAAGTAAGCAATTGCTTATAATACAAAAAGATATGATAAGAGCTAAAGAGGAGAGAGAGAGAGGGATAGAACACTCTGGGAAGTGAGAAAAGAGCCTGTGTAACAGGAGGGGAGGGCAGCCAGAGAAGGTCCCATCAATTAGGGGACATTTAAGAAGAGCTGTGATGGGTGGGCAGGACTCCAACACGCAGGGATGGGGGTGGCAAAAAGGGCATTCCAACACCAAAAGCAGGAGGCAGGAAATACAGGATCTTAGGATACTTGTAAAAGCATAACAAGAAATTGTTCTGCAAAGACTGCAACCCCATTTCAAAGTCTGCCTAAGGAGCTAGGAGTCCTTTCCTGCTCAAAAATGGGGACTTGGAGAAATGGGTGGTCTCCAAAATGCCTTCTAGATCAATCATTCTAAAGCCATGTCTCACAGGGTTCTTGTAGGTCTTGGTAGAGAGTGAGCAGCTAAGTGGCAAATGAGCTCAGCATCAACACCTCGGAGATGTGAAGAAATTAGCAAGTTCTGGTTATATTCTCCAAAGATAAGAAATGGTTGAAATTCACCTTGTTTCTGAGAATTTGAGGTGTCACAGCTTAGACATAGTCATTTGTTGCACATGCTCAGCCAAAATAAATAAAATGCAAATTTACCGGGTTAATTTATTTTCTCTAAGAAGTTATGTAGAGACAGTATTTCTAAATCTCTGTGATCAATAATTTCCCAAATCAGGGGCAAAAGAACTCTTCCAAACATAGCTCGATTTCATCATTTACATTTAAATTAGGATAACCTGCCCTGATTTAAAGAAGAAATTCTTAGGTAAGGCCCATTACACAGTCCCAGGGGATCATTCACATAGAGAATAATGAGAATGGAGACCCCACCCCCACTTGGAGCTGAAAATGACATAGTCCTGTTCTGAGATGAAATATTCTATTTTTCCACTCTTCATCTTTGTTCTTATCCTTTGGGTATACGTCAGAAAACCCACCAAAGGCATAATTTTCTCCAAGTATACTCTCTATGATCAATTTCCTTTAGACTCTGTGACTTCCTAGAATCGCAAATTTATGGAGCTGGAAATATCCTTAGGGACTATCCAAACCCCAGTTCTACAGGGAAAAAACAAAAACAAAATACAAGGACCAGAAGAGAGATGAATTCCCCCAAAACATATAGAAGGAGCTAGCCTAATCAGATGTCATCAGACTTCTTGTAGGCCTTTTAGACCATGTCATACTAATTTATCTCAATATTCCCTCTTTTTCACAATTTCTTTTATTAGAGAAGTTGTGGTTTCACAGAACAATCATACATAAAATATAAGATTGCTGTATACCATCCTATTATTAATATCTCGCACTGGTGTGTAACATTTTTTTCAACTGATGATAGCACATTTTTATAATTGTACTATTTACTATAGCCCACAGTTTAACATAGGATTCACTATGTAGTGTAGTTCCATGAATTTTTTTTATTTTTATTCAGTTACTGTATATACAATCAAACCTTTCCCTTTTTATTCACAATCAGATAGATATATTTCAGTGCTGTTAGGTTCACAATATTGTGCTACCATCACCATCATCCATTATCAAAACATCAATATTTCCTCTTACTCATCTAATCAACAAACTAACCCATAATTATTGAGGGTCCAGCATGAGTTTTACAGTGTGTTCACGTAAACTTGATTATAAATATATAATAAGATGTTGCTTCTAGCGGGAACACAAAAAAAAATCCCCTTCACCTTACCGCAGTTTTAAAAGAGGTATTATAAAGCAAAGTACAAGCACGTGGATTTGGTCATCTGCTAGACCCAGGTTCAAATTCTAACTCCAGCACTTACTTAGATGTAGCCTTGGGCTAATTCCAAATGTCTCTAACACTGATATTATACATAAATCCATATAACACATGGCACTGTGATTGGCACAGAGTAACAATCAATCAAAAAATTAATAGCCGTCATTATCACTTTATTATTATTGTTGTATTATGATTAAGCTGAATTCTCTAGATAGGAAAAAGTATCTTTAAAAAATCTAACATTTTAATATTTTAAATATCCTTAACTGCTTCTCAGAGGGTTTTCCAATAAATTGATGAGGTGGATCTGCAAAAACTTGCTTCCTACCTATACTCTTATAAATTCTATTTACTATCAATGGAGACTGTGTGGTATTGGAAAAGCTCACTGAATTGAAACCAGACCAATGTCTTAGCCATTAAATAGCTCTTTGATGTTGGGGGGGGGAGGTTGTTTCACCACCTTGAGCAGAGTTTCCGCTCCAAGATTTCTTCTCTGATTATTCCTGCCCAATAGAGGGATATTATGCCACAGCAGACATCATGAACAATCCTCAGACACCCTATTACACCAGGTGGTTGCCCCTAATCACAATATGTAGTTATTTTTATGTTGAGTTAACATTCAAATTTATTTTGAATAATAAATTCAAAGGGAAGGGTCCAAAATTGGCTTAGGCAATAAGAAAAAATAAGCGATCTTTAAATTTTTAAATGGTGGCAGTTAATCACCAAAGAGAATAATCCACACTTGGCTAGATTCATGCTCTTGTTTTGAATGCAAAATATCTGTTGAAAGTCAACATTGCTCAATTCCTTATAGCTCCATGACTACATATCCTTTAACTAGTTTGCAATGTCCTGTCCAATGCTGGGCATACAATCAGCACTCAATATACCACCGATTTAATTTGACACATGGTTGTGTGGGCCTGGAAATCTTCAAACACTTCATGTTTGAGGAGTATATACTTTGTAGTGATTTAATAAGTGGAGCTGGAATCAAGTGTACAAGTTTCCTATATTCCTCACCTTGACTCAAAGATTTACTGTAGACCAGAACCTGTCTATTTGTCTTTGGAGGATGATGGCAATAGAGCATTCACTGCATTTATTCCCATATTTGTTCTCTATTCATTTAATGAAACATTGTGCTCAGGGCCTTTAAAAACAAGACATTTCCAGAACTCTACAAATGCAATTACCATAATTTCTATTCATTTTTCATTCCACAGATATTTTTTCAACACTTCCAGGTACTAGCCAGTCCTGAATCAAGGGACCATTCAATTTCAAGGATGGAAATATGTTAGAGCTCCCTGCCCCAGGAATGGTAGCAAGTTTGTACACTGTGTGGCATTTGGCCCTTGGTGCAAATGTGCCCTCCACTCCACTTGCCCCACCTGGCTTTTATCAGTCTGATGCCCAACCCAGATATGCCAGCAGGACCTCAACACATCCTCCAGCCCACTCCTACTCCACTTATTTTATGCTCTACTACAATCCCTTTACCCCTCGCTGAACCTCAAATTTTCAGAATGTTCCCAGTTGTCCCTGACCCGGCCTAGAACTACCTCCCCAAAGTCAGGTACAGTTGAATCTATTGCAAGCACATTCCTTGCAGGCTGAGCAAATGCTCCAAGCAGCCTTGGATTCACGAGGCATTTATAAACGAAAGGGACCACAGAGAGAACTTAAACTGAACTCCCTATACTTCTTATTATACAAAAAAGAGGGAAATATCAGGGGCCAATCAGCAGCCAGATTTCTCTTCATTTTTTCTTCATAGAACATCATTTTCCTTTTCAATAAGACTATGTCTGAAATGTCTAAAATATTCTCCCCACATACACACACACACTGAAAGATACCCTTCCTTCAGAACATAGTTTTAGATGTGAATCGCCTGATGTGAATGGACATTCAGAGGCTTGAATTCCAGGGGTGATCTGGTGGCTTAAATCAACCCACCCAGCTCTCAGTCCTCAGTTTGCTTCATGGTATAATGAGAGGTTGAACAAGGTAACATCTAAGATTCCTACAAGCTTTAACAATGTATGAATCTATGACTGTATTTGAATAACATTACAGGCAACACTTCACTAGTAACATTAATGGTCCTAAAATACTGAAGATGGAGAAAAAGTATGTGCTGTGAGCCAACGGTATTCTAAACATACAGGTTTTGTTTCTTTCAGCAAATTTACCTAATTCACACAATTTTACCTATATATCATGCTACTCTTATTAGAATTTAGATTTTTATTTAAGGAAACTAAGGTTCAGGTGGTTAATATGACTCTCCAAGGTTACAAGTTGGGTCGGTGACAGAGCTAAAGTTCCAACCCAGGTCTGACTGCTAAACCCAACTTCTTTCCACCACAACCCATCCCCAGGCTCCACTGGCTTCCCAGGCCACCCAGGGAATGCTCCTGACACGTTTAAGAATTATGATACCAAAATGAAATGTAATACTGTCCTCAAGTACAGGGACCCTGTGTTTGTGATATGCTTAGCACTAATCCCTTCCTGCGAAGAGTATTTGGAACCAATCTTTCACGCCACCAAGAGAGATCTTAATTTGTGAAAATGTTTCAAGTAAAAAGCATTGACTTCCATTTAACGAAAGAAGTTGTCATTTATATAGCTAAATTGTCTACATAGATGAACGTTCCAGATCAGAGCATATCTTAGGAAAATAAAAGGTTTTGTTGACACACAGAGACAGTTTATCTGAGCTCATTCATATTAGGAAGTATTTTCCCCAAAGGTTTTTCCAAACTACTTATCACCAAAAATAGTTATAACTGAACACAAAATAATTTCTTAAATCCTCAATGATAAATCCAACATGGTTTCATGTCTAATCTCTGGCAGCTAAATTAATTCTTTAGTGCTCCTCCAAATAACCTTTTAGAAATGAGATACAAATGATTTTAGTGTTCCTTCAACTACTTCACTCCCCTTGTAGCTACAAAGTTCTTCAAGTCCTTCAGCTTCCTAGGGAGACTGATTGAATCTTCCCTATGCTTAAGCAATATTAAATGAGATAAAGCAGATAATGTGCAGCTTCCTGGACAGGTGCACTTTCCCCAACCCAGATAATTACCAAATTCTTCACAAACGGAGAGAATTAAGAACAAATCAGCAATTATAAAAATATTTCATGTCATAAAAATTTTACCTGCAGATTCCCCTTCTATTTATAAAAGAACAAGGCACATTGTGAAGGTCCCTAATTCAATGTTAACTGCATGCAAATCCACCCAAATAATATAACACAGGCTCAGTTTATTAAATACACCTCTAAATTGTTTGTTCTACTTGCTCCCTGTCACCTGTTTTATTTCTACTCAGTAAGAAAAGAACATGGAACAGCGAAATATAGAAAGTTAGTTTCCTTATTCCAACTTTCCTTTCCTTTATTATTGCTCTTTCACTGCCGCCTGAGTGCAGTCATCTAACTTCACTATCTTTTTCTGGCAGGCATAGTTTCAAGAGCATGACTGGAGAATGCTGCACTCTATCACTGGGATTGAGCTGAAAAATTCTGCACGATCACAACACATCAAAAAGCCCAAATGAAAAAACAACTATGACAAAACGTTGTTTTGAGGCAAAAACTAGAAATGACTGACAAGAAGTATGCTTTCTTCCCCATCCACTATATAATATAGCCTAGATCTATATTAAATTGTTCTTATTTCTTTTTCTTTCTTAAGAAAGTATCCAATTTTATTTTACACTTTCTTGAATCTGCACTCTCCCAGAGACCTCCTTTTCTGAGACTCTCATGAAAATTGCAGAGCACAATCATCTGACTCACAAGATCTAAAGGACAAGACTGCAAAAATCAGGGTTAAGATACAAAGTACTATGAAGAGCTGTTAGGCTATTATAATAACAATCAAGACAATGAAAAATAAAGAAACTATTAGTTGAACATAAAATCTAGCCAGAGAAATACAGATCTCAGATCTAATTATTTGCTCCCCCCGCCCAGGTAAATTATGTATATAATGGTTAAATCTTCTTTAACCTGCAATTTGTCTAATTAGGAAATTCTAGTGATACCAGTTTTTGCACAAGTTATTACTCTTTGCCCAAAACCACAAACTAGAAAAGGAAAGAAGAAAAAGAAACTCACCCAAAGGAAAATGAAAATGGCAAAGAGGAACGAAGTTCTGCCCCACCCAGCTCACCAAGCTACTCAAGCTCTGGCTGAAGAAAGCAAAACTAATTTCTCACTCCAAAGCTCCTGTCCCTTCCCTCCCATTTATGGCCAGAGGAGATGCTATATATAGAGTTAGAGCACTGCCTCTCCCAGATTGATACCTGCATAATAAATCATCGTCCAGATCTTAAGGAGAGGAAACTTTGTATTCATGTTGGAAAAATCAAAATTGAAAAGTGAGAAAACATCAGTACTTAATTACAAAAGGCACTTTTCTTTTCCCACAAAAAATTCATATGGCAATTCAGTTAGCAATCGAGTAAAAGGGGAAGAGGAATTAATTGGCATGCTATCCCTACCTGGCACTCCTCCCAACTTGTTTTAATTTTTAAACATAAATACGCACATTTGTTTTCAATCCTTTTGAGTTACAGGTCCCTTGGTAAGTAAACTGAAACTCTCAGCTGAGTCTTTAATAACTACTTTAATCTCAATAAACATTTTTGCCATTTGCCAGCCAGGCCAACTAAATTAGAGTTGTGTTAGCCATAAATTAAAGTTTGCAGCCTCTGTACTGTTGGGGTATTTTTTGTTTTTGTTTTTGCTTTAAATTCCAGAAACTAATCAACTATTCACTTGATTCCATCCTGTGGTTAATTTAGCAAGAACTGCCTACCTAAAAGAGGAACTATGCCTAGTCGGCAAGTTATTTCTTATTTATAGTATTTATAGTTATTACCACAGACATACACTGTACCTAAACAATGCAGATAACCACAGGGGATCCATATTTTTGCACAGCATGTGTCCAAATATAAATAACATAACTGGCACGATCGTGTGCTCAAACATGGCACGTATTGCCAAGAGGAGGTGCCAAGTGGGTGTGACCCCTGCTCAGAGTCCAAGAGAACAGCATTCAAATCCCAAGTTGCCATGAAGAGAATTATGAGCTTCAGCCATCTATTCAATCTCTTTGAGTCTCTGTTTCCCCCCTTTTCCCCTTTGTGAAATGAGTGTAATGACAGCTACCAGAAAAGTTGATTGTGAAAATTATATATGGAAAGTTCCTGTGAGCACTCAGTGTTCCCACATCTGGTTTACATGGAATAGAACCAAGAACCAGTAAAACAAGCCAATGAATACACAAATAAATACTACAAAGACACAGGGTAAAAGCCATTCACTTTATTCAGCTGAGAGCCCCTTGGATACTTAATCAGGACATACATATTTTTATTTTATGTCTCATTCCCTTTAGTACTCCAATGGCCTTGCATTTAATTTTTAAAAAAAATTTTTTTGAGTGAGTAGTAAATAAACAAAAGTAGCTTATGTTATTTTGGTTTACCAGCATCCCTTCCTTAGGAAAACCAATCCTTCCCTCTTCCATGCTGTTCCTGTTGGATTGTCAACCACTGTATTCTATCCCCCCACACCCCCAAAATTAAGTGTGGCTGCAAAATGCAGAAGGGACAATCGTGATACCCCATCCATCCCTGTCAAATGGCACACCAATTCCTCTTTTGAGAAAATGCTCTTGTCTCCAGGGGAGAGATAATTCTGAAAGGACACAAACCATTTTGGCCCATCTCCTGTAATATAGAAAGTTCATTTCCTAGAACACAGCACCTGAGAAATCCTGAATTAACATTCATGTTAGTCATGTTACTCAGAGAAGCAGAAGACCTGGGACTAAGGCAGATTCCTGACATGAAGAGAGATTTACCTTCCTTTGTGGGACAGAGACCCTTCCCCTTACACTTCCGTATAAGATCCCCAAACCTCTAAGCAATGACATTCATTACCATCTCTGAGATGATTCTGTTCATATTCAAAATGCGAAGTAAACCTGCACACAGACTAAAACCAACAAGAGCCAACAGGATGAAAAAGACAAAACCACAGACATAACATTAAGGAAACAAAACCCAATCATTGTCTGCTAGACTTCCCAATTACATGAACTGATATTTTGTTGCTTAAGCTAGTTGGAATTGGGTTTCTACCATGTGCAACCCTCTGCCCCAAAAATCCTGATTAACGCAAAAAAACACATCAATAATTTTGTTTCCAAATCTACGGCAGCTGGAATTTGCTAAAGGGAAAAAAATGTCATCAATGGGAAACGTCAGATGACTTCCAAAAGGGGGCCGAAAACTAAAACGTGACATCAGAATTTTTTAATCATATAGAACTCTGGGGACATCTAGTACACAGGCAAAGTTTATAGTCTCCTTAAGTACTAAGAATTTTATTAAATTATAGCACAGGACCAAAATTGATGTTCAATTCAAAAAAATATATTTGAATATTTGAGAATTTGGCAAAATTGAGTACTGATGTCGAATAGAGGGCAGAATTTGAAAGCGATGACCTGGGTACTTAGCTGAAGAGACCTCCAAGCTAAAAGTTGAAAATGCAGCCTGGCTTCTCCTTGCAGCTTATAGTAAAATGAGAGAGGAAAGAGATAAGCTAAGAACTGAACTCTTGGGTACAAAGAAACCAGAAACTGATGGTTTGGAAAACTCTGGGCTTCCAGGAAGTGAGACCCAAAGGACAGTGCCCCACATGAGTAATTAACCAAACATGAAAACCGACCACCATTTCAGTACAAGCCAGGATTTGAGATGGAGTTATCCAGAAAGGATTTGCGGAAAGTCCAATTGTCTGACGGTTTTGACCCCTGTATGCTCCATGCCAAGCCAACATTCTTTTTGTGAGATCTGTATAAACGGAACCGCTGCCAGTCTGAACTAAAAGGGACAGAAAAGGGACAGATTGAAGGAGAAATTTTTTGAAATACAGAACCATGGAAGTTGAGGTCTGGAATCAAGAAACATCAGGCCAGGAGAGCAGAGCAACCCATGCATGTGGAAAGGGTGAGTTTGCCCTGGAGGCAGAGCGTGGGCCTTCTGCCTCGATGCTCAGGAAGAGTGCTGATGCCCCAGGCCCCAGAGAGGGTGGAGCACATCCCCCAGGGATTGGGGAGAGCCTGGCCACCACCCCACTGCTCTGCAGGGGTTGAGTGTGTGTCCCAGAGATGGAAGAGAAGCATCGGGGTGGGGCCAAGAAGAAGGTGGTCTCCCCAATGCGTGGATATGTTGGAGCACTCACCCCAGCATTTGGAGAGAAAAGGGCTGCCGCATAAGCCTTTGGAAAGTGTGGGACTGCTGCTCTCTCAAGCCCCAAATATGAAACATCATTTGATAAATGACTCCCAAGACCTTGAAATCTAATGAAGTATGCCCTGCAAGTTTTAGGAACTCTTTTGGTCTCATGAACCTGTTTTTCTTTTGGTTTCTCCCTATGGCAATGGGAACATTTATCCTTTGACTATCCCTCCTTTGTATATTGGAAGCAGATAACTTGTTCTGAGTTTCATAGGTCCACAACTAAAGGGAAATTTTGCCTTAGGACAGATCACACCTGTAACTGATTTCAGTAAGCTCTCTCGTACTTACCCATTGTTACTGATGTGATTTAAGCATTTTTGATATTGTGATGGAATGAATGTATTTTGCATATGGAAAGAACAAGTCTTTTTGGAGTTCAGGGGGTGTAATGTGCCAGTTTGAATCCATTATGTCCTCCCAAAAGCCATATTCTTTAACGCAATCTTGTGGGGCAGACTTCTTAATCTTTTTGATTAAGGTATGACCTCTTGACTGAATGTTTCCATGGAGATTTGACCCCGCCATTCAGGGTAGGTCTTGATTAGTTCACTGAACTACTTATGAGAGCTCCAGGCTAGCTTTGAGATGCTAGCCCAGAGTTTGCTCTGGAGAAGCTAAGAGAGGACAAAACACTCCAAGAGCAGCTGAGAGAGACTTTTGGAGAGATGCTTGGAGGTGTGAACAGAAGGACACTTGGAGATACTAAGCAAAGGATGCACAGGAGCTGAGAGAGGAGCTGAAACAGAACCTGGGACCAGCAGACACCAGCCACGTTCCTTCTCAGCTGACAGAGGTGTTCTGGACACCATCAGCCTTTCTTCAATGAAGGTATCTTCTTCCTGATGCCTTAGTTTGGACACTTTTATGGCCATAGCACTGTAAACTTGTAACCAAATAAACCCTCTTTATAAATGACAATCCATTTCTGGTATTTTACCTAGCGGCAACACTAGCAAACCAGAACGGCATTGTTAGACCAACTTTGAGCATTTGGTTAAAAACTGACAGAAAGATTTCCACATCTTTTTTCTATATAGTAGTAGTAGTTTTAGTGGTAAATATTGCTTATTGAGGCTAACTCAGCCAGACATTGTGCTAGCATCACTGCATACATTATTCTCACAACAACCCCATAAGGTAGGTATAGGAAATGAGGAAATTGAGGACTGAAGAAGTTAAATAACTTGCCTGTGGGAATGCCACTGGTAAATATTAGGACTCAGAATTTGAATACACACATCTGACTTCTTGTCCATATTCTCAGCTGCTCCAATTAGCTATTGGAATTTTCTCAGCATTCACAAAACTATCCCAAAATTTTAGGCAACAAAATAGACATAGAAAAGATTCTCATACCCCATCTAGCATGCTATGTAAATACTGCACAATGGAAATTAAAAGTTTAGAAATAAAAAACTCATATTAGGCCATCAGTTGCCCAACATTATCTTTCATTTTCAAATCCTGAAAATACAAATATCAGAAAAGAGGTATGCTTGAAAGAAATGTGTATTTTTCTTTTTTATTTCTTTAAATTTCTTTCTTCCTGAATATGTAATACAATTTGTATACCTGTAGTTTTCCATATTCAGAATTGTAGAGAAGTATGGTTTAAACCTCAAGAAAACTACACCCACCTAGATGAATTAATTATCATATTTAAATGTAAACCTTTGGAAAATGTCAATCATATGAGGTGAGCTGTTTATAGAAATAAAACTATTACCTCTATAATTCCCAATTTCATTTTGTGACATTTTCAGGGAAAGTTAGGAAAAGATATGCTTGTGTTTCCTTAAACTGGTTTTCTCTTTTTTACTTGGCTTTGACCTTATTTTATACTCATTAATAAGGTTTCTTTGCCTCTTTGGGGGCCAATGTTAATGTGACATAATAAACTTCAATTTCTGAAAGAAGTTTTCCCTAACTATACCTTATTACTCCCCACCAAATTATGGGATTCTTTTCCCTAAACTGTGCTACATTTTGTGTGCCCCATAAATGACTATTGAATTAATGAACAGATGAAAGAATTAGAGAGTCATGGAAAACTTACTGTAGTTAGATGTAATAGTTAAAAGTGGCTCAGAAGTTAAGAGAAATATCCAGAATTGACAAAGCTAGTCTATATTTAGTAATGCTTTAAAAGTATATGCAACTTTCTATAAAAGATTCACTCAGTAAGTTTTATCTTTCAAAACTTAAGGAGGTAAATGAGATGGTGGAACTGTATCCTATAATAGTTTGAAATTTGCTCCATAGCTACTCATTGAATTGTGCTTTGAAAGCCTTCACCTTTCTCTATATAGCTTATATTGCATAACGGGGAAAGAATTGAGATGTGGAACGTAATCCATAACAATTTTTGAAATTACCTAAACAACTGCTTGTCAAGCTGTACATCGAAAGTTAATAACTTTTTGTATGTATGATAGATTTTACAATAACGAAAACAGCTGAAGTTGTGGAACTGTGACCCACGACATTCTTTGAAATTTTCTCTCTTACTACTTGCTTTTGTACTTTGAAAGTTATCACCATTATGCATGCATATATGTTAAAGTTCATAATAAAAACTTTTTTTAAATAATTAAAAAAAAAGTATATGTAACCTAATATTTATTGAGCATTTACTATGTTTCAGAATATCTGCATATTTCAATACTCTCACGAACTCTGTGTAGTGGGTAATATATAAGGGGTAACATGTCTGGAGTTGACTTCCACTTCTGTTCTTGATGAAATTGCTTCTAGTTGGACAAACTCTTACCCAGAATAACTAATAACAAAGATAAATAGATAGATAGATGCATAGATAGATAGATAGACAGACAGACAGACAGACAGACAGGAAAGTAGGAGGGCTTTCAGAGCAGTCATGATCCTAAAGGTCAAGACCCAAGAGAAAATTGTGGTATACTGAGGTAAGTCCACTTTCTTCTTACCACCTTTACTCTGGGCATTTTTCAATTCTTGGCTGAAACAAGAGGCAGGGAAAACAGAGGACTGCTATTAAGAAGCAGAGAAAACAGCAATATCATGGAGCTAGAGAGATAAAAATTGGACCCTGGATCTGACAGTGATAAATCATCAAGAATTTAAGAGGCCAAGATCCCAGAGAAAGGTAAGTCTGACCCAAAGATTTTAGCTTAATTCTCAGCACTGGGTTTTGCCACAAAGAATTGTAAGAGGACAAGTTGCCAAGCAAAAAGTGGCAAAAGGACAGAGTGGAATTTCTGAAGGGCTCATGATGTTATTGAGACAAATGTAGTTTAGGACCCACAAGGAAGAAGTTGAGGCCATATTAAACAATCCAGGTTCTCCATTAGGAGTAACCCTACAAGTAAGGGCAAACTGCAGGTAGAAAGGGTCTTATAAACCCTCCAAACAGCTTCAAATATATTCAGGTCCCGAGTGGATCAAGGTAGTCTGTCTCTCCACTGCTTACCGGACAATAGGATGAATCTTTTCTGTAAGAAACTAATATTACTCAAAGCTTCTACAGTTTTTCTTCTACAAAATTAGTCATTCTAGCAAAAGCTACCAGGCATACCAAGCGATAAGACCAATAGAACAAACTGACCTGAAAAGACCAAATCATTGAAGTCAGCAGACACATTTTTAAATATCTGTGATTAAAATGTTCAAGGAAACAGATTAAAAATGGGGAATTTCATAAAAGAACTGGCTTTTCTTTTTTTAAAAAAGGGAATAAAATGAAAATTCGAGGGCTTAAAAATACATTAATAAATTAAGAACTTAATTGTCAGGTTTAACATCACTTTGGATTGGAATAAATAGTGAACTACTGAACCAGAATATAGGTCAATAGAAAATATCTCACCTGAAGCCCAGAGAGCAATTGATGGATTATAAAGAAGAGAACATAAGTATGTATTATAAAAGCTGAAAAATTGTAAAATACAGATAAGTCACAGAGGTAAGGAAAAAAGGAAAAAAAAATGGCAACTGAAACATTTAACAAAGTAATGGCAGACAATTTTCCAAAACTGAAGACATCAAGACAGAGAATCTAGAAGTACTACAAACTGTAAGAAGGAAAAATACAAATATATACCATGGTAAAAACTGCTGAAAAGCTAAAAACAAAGAGAAAAATATTGAAAAAATATTGAAATTGAGAACAGTCAAAAAAAGACATGCAAAAAAAAAACAGTAAGACTTATAGATGACCCTTCAACAAAAAGTGGGGGAAGTCAGAAGACAATGGAATAACATCTTTGAAGTATTGAGAAAAAATTATTAACTTAGACTTTCATACTCTGAAAAAAACATCCTTCGAAAGTAGAGACATATTAAAGACATTCTCAAGAAAAAGAAAAAAGAAAAAAACTAAGTGTTATTTGTTTGCTTGTTTTAATGGTTTTGATTTTTGCCTCACCAAGACTATCCTTTTAAATCTATGGAATAAAATTATCCACAAGGGCAAAACACTACATCAAAGCTACTATCTCTGGGAAATTACAATGTCCAAATAAAATGCTTGTTTTACTTTTGCCTTTCAAGCCAAGTGTATTAAAATTTTAATCACTCATTTCTCACTACTGTCCATGAATCAAAACATAGCACATCCAGGCACCTCTTGGACTAAGATGGTGGTGGGGCCCCTGCGGTGCTGGGGAGCTGCAGGTGATTCTGTCATATAATGATGAATCCACACACCAGTAAGAAACAGTCTCTTCATTAATTTGTACAAAGATCACTTTTCCTACTACCTGCAACCATACATAACACAGTCAGATGCATGTCATTCAGACAAAAGGTATCCCAAATCCCCACAGTTTAAACTTTATTCCAGGAAAACCAGTTCTTGAGACAAGGACCATGGATTTTTCTACACCAGCTGCAGCTTTTCACTCCCCTCTGGCCAGGAAGTTATTCAGAATATAAGGCTAAAAGGTGCCTTCTTTGGACCAGATTTCATCACTGTTACAAAGAAAAATGAAGAGTTAGACTGGAATTTCCTGAAACCAGATATTTATGCAACAATCATGGACTTCTTTGAATCTGATTTACCTCTAGTTACTGAGGAAACATCTTCAGAAGTATCCGAAGAAGATGACGAAGTTGTGGCAATGTTCAAGGAATTGTTAGCTGGTAGAATACGGCCAACTGTGCAGGAAGATGGAGGATATGTGATCTATAAAGCCTTTGAAGATGGCATTGTACAGCTGAAACTCCAAGCTTCCTGTACTAGCTGCCCCAGTTTACTCACAACTCTGAAAAACAGACTTCAGAGCATGCTGCAGTTTTATGTTCCAAAAGTAGAAGGCATGGTAAAGGTTATGGACAACGAATCACCAGAAAAACAAACTCACCAGAAAATAATCTGAGCTTTCTTTGGACCCAACAGTCAGATTTCTTGATAATATATACCAAACTTTCATTATTAATCTGCTAAAGAAGTTGAGATTAATAAAATATGCCACTTTCTTCCAAAAAAAAAAAAATAATACAGTGCATCTAATCTGTTCACCATTTCTGGATCCCTGACATTCTGTTCATTTGAGGCTTCCAAAATATCACCTTTTCTCTGAAAGTAAGCAGTATTGTACCTGATGACACTTCATCTAAAAAAAAAAAAAAAAAAAAGAAAAGAGTTCTTAACCTTGGGTTGAGAACCAAGTATTTAGTTTAGCTAAGCCAAGAAATGTGACTGTCAACAACCCCTGAGAAGACAAAACCTATAAGCAAAAGTCATTAATAATGGCATTAACCTATTGGCTTAATAATCTATCTCAGAAGCACTATATAGTGTTTTGGTGTAAAACTATGAAAGCCAGAAATAATCAGATTAATAAATCAAGCAAATTGAGACTTAAGTTCATGGACCTTTTCAACTTGAATAAAATTTCTAAAAATAGTTTTTGCAATTGTGAAAAATGTTAATATGACAACTATGTTACATAAAACAGTGAATAATTTAAAATACATACATGTTGGGTAAATGTATACTCACCTGGAAAAAATCCAATGGTGTTGGATTTGAAATGGTACCCATAAAAACTCACAATAAAAAAAATTTCCATGGATAGATTTTATAAGCAATAACATTCCAGTAGCAATGAGCAAACCTAGCACCCAGAATATTTCTAGAAATCATTCTTCACAGGAAGGAACCAGATTTCCTTAGAAAAATGGCTAATTCCAGTTCTAGAACAGGGTAAGATATTTTTTCCATTTCTCTTATAATTAGTAAGTAATCTATGTAGTAATATTTTAAGATCATGCTAAATCTTGTTCTTTAACAACATTTCACCCAATGGTTTTAGCATTCATTGATGATCTTTGTCTGAATCAATTATTATGTGAGTGATGGTTAGATGGCAATATTTTTGAAAATTCTTTAATTTCTTCCACATTTCTTATCTGCACTCTTCTATAAAGAAGAGCTTCTTCCTTCCCTGCCCCTTGTTTTTTCTTGAGTCTCACTATGGACTCATGGGTTGTTGTTGCTTTTTAATTTAATGTGTTATAGCCCATCTACATCATGATTATTTTTCATGCTCAAGTTAATCCAAATCAGGTCATCAGGATCCTTCTCCTGCCAGCATCTGTGTCTTTCTGATATGTCCCCAGAAGTCTTTGAGCACTTCTTTGCTTTCTGGCATGGTAAGATGTTCCAGATGCACCCTGCATGGAGAATCTGTGTTGCTTGATATGGTCCCACGTTCTTGGTGGGACCTAAACGTCAATGTTTGTCTCAATCACAGCATAATCCCATCAGAAACTCAGCTTTGAAGGAGCAAAAGACTAATGATGCCAGGCAAGTGCTTATGAACTTGTCATTTCTTGATAAAAGACCTTCAGCAACTATAACAGAGCCTTCATGACCAGGTATCAGGAAACCTTCGCTGTCCCTCTCATTCCATGATCCTAAAACTGCAAGACCTAAAAGATAAATGATAAAGACTGGGACTGTATAACTTGGCAAAAACTGGAGTGGCCAATGACTGTTACTAAATATACAAATATAAAAAAGTTTTTGCATGTGGGAAAGCAAATGAATGTCAACCATGTAGAGAGTTGAAAAAGGGATGGTATTCAGGAAAAAACATAATCAAAGCAAACTGGAGTCTATGGTCAACAGTAACATTGTAATATACCTCTATTAAATGCAACAAAGGCAATATGCCAATGCTAAATGTATATGAGAGGAGGATATAGGGGAGGAATATGGGATTCTTGGTAGTGGTGTTATTTGCTGTCATTATTATATTGTATTGTATGACGTTATTCTTCTTTTTATCATTTTTTTTCTTATTGCTAAAAAAAACAAAAAATTTCTCATAGTAATCAATATGTTCAAGTGCTGATTGTGGTGATAAATGTACAACTTTATGATGATACCATGAACAACTGATTGTACACTGTGGATAAATGTACGGTATGTGAATATAACTCTATAAAATTGTAGAAAAAAATATATATAGGAGTAAAAGTGTTGGAGAAAACATGGTGAGAGGGATGTACCTATCTACTGTTGATGAGCAGGTAGAATGGTGTAGCCTTTCTGAAGGTCAGTATGGTTGTTCCACAAAAAGTTAAGTATGTGGGGACCAAAAGGTCCTGCAACCTCATTATGGGGTATGTCATGTGAAGATCTGAGAGCACAGACATGAATAGACATTTGCAAACTGGTGTTCATGGAGGCAGTAATCATGATTTGCAAAGAGTGCAGATGACCTAAAGGTACATTGATTGAAGAATGGAATGGTGTACTGTGGTGTACGCATACAGTGGAACACTGAGCAACTACAAGAAGGAGTGAAGCTGTGAGACACACAATGAGGTGAATGGATTCTGTACACAGTATTTGAGTGAAGTACGCCAGAAATAAAGGCAAACACTTTAATGCCTCACCAATATGGACTAACTACAATGTGTAAACTCAGAATTGAATCTTAGAACATACCCTAACGTGGACACAATAATTGTAATAGTCCCTAGATTGTAAGCTCTTACAGCAGTTAACTCTATCCCTGAATTGTAATGCCTGTCTCTAAACTCTGAGATGCTGATCCCTTAGCGTATAACCTGATTGGTCTCTGGAACAATGCGTATCTCTGAGACACCTGGAACTCAGAGCTAGAGCTCGGCAGATATGAATGTCAGTATTAGTGTGTACAGCCACTGTTTAAAAAAAAAAAAAGCTGAAAAAGAGCCCAGACTTCAATTAGTGATATGAATGAAGCAGGTCTGGTTAAGACCAGAGCAAGCCAGGCCAAAGGGTAAAGGTTGAAATTGATTGTGTTTTAAAACTTCAACTTTCATATGAGACCAAGGGAATAGATATCTATTTGGTACAGGATCTAAATTTTCTAAACGGTACAACTCTACAGTCGATTTGTTCAAACACCACAATTGCATGGAACTTTGAATAGGAAGTGAGATACAGTAGGTTAGTAGAGGCTGGAGTGAAATAGTGACACATCCTAGAGTAATTTGGGCAGATAATAAAAAATATATTTACAGCCTCCCCCTCCCCAGCCCCGAGGATCTGGGGGAAGGTGCGGATGTGTTGGACATCCTCCCCTGGACTGGTGTTGATGTTGTCACAAACATTGGGACTGGTGGTTTGATGTGCTGAGCCCTCGATCATGGGACTTGCCCTTATGAAGCTCGTTACCGCAAAGGAGAAGCTAAACTAGCATATAATTGTGCCTAAGAGTCTCCCCCTGAGTACCTCTTTGTTGCTCAGATGTGGCCCTCTCTCTCTCTAACTGAGCCACCTCGACAGGTGAACTCGCTGCCCTCCCCCCTACGTGGGACCCGACTCCCAGGGTTGTAAATCTCCCTGGCAATGCAGAATATGACTCCCGGGGATGAATGTGGACCTGGCATCGTGGGACTGAGAGTATCTTCTTGACCAAAAGGGGGATGCAAAATGAGACGAAATAGTTTCAGTCGCTGAGAGATTTCAAATGGAGTCGAGAGGTCACTCTGGTGGACATCCTTATGCACTGTATAGATAACACGTCTTAGGTTTTAATGTATTGGAATAGCTAGAAGTAAATACCTGAAACTACCAAACTCCAACCCAGCAGTCTGGACTCCTGAAGACAATTATATAATAATGTAGATTACAAGGGGTGACTGTGATTGTGAAGACCTTGTGGATCACACCCCCTTTATCTAGTGTATGGATGAGTGGAGGAATGGGGATAAAAACTAAAGGACAAATGGGGTGGGATGGGGGATGATTTGGGTGTTCTTTTTTCACTTTTATTTTTTATTCTTGTTCTGGTTCTTTCTGATGTAAGGAAAATGTTCAGAGATAGATTGTGGTGATGAAGGCATAACTATTATCATACTGTGGACAGTTGATTGCATACCATGGATGATTGTATGGTGTGTGAATGTATTTCAATAAAACTGAATTTAATAAAAAAAAAAAACTGCAAGACCTAAATTTCCAGCTAAACTTGATTAATTTTATTTCATGAATAAGAATTCCTCCTTCCTTGCCTCTGAGAAAGATATACTACTTAGTAAAAATAACAAAAATAATAACAATATGCAACAGTTTGAGCATCTATGTACTCACTGATCTTCACAATGACCTTAAGAATAAAACAATATTACTGTCTTATTTTACAGTTGATAAAAACTGCTAATTGAAGAGTTTAAGTAACTTGTGCAAGGTCAGTTAGCTTATAAAGATGGTTCCAGAAACATAGTAGGACTCCTGCTACTGGCCAAGACAGAGCAATAGGAACTAAATTCACCCTCCCACTTGAAACAACTAAAAAATCACACAAAATATATAAAACAATGATTTTCAGACATTGTCTATAAGGAAGAACAAGACACTAACCCAGAGAGGGAAACAAATGAGGTGACTCCTAAGTCCAATCTTCCTACCTAGAGAGTTTGCAGGATGCAGCAGAGGGACATAGGTGCTGCAGTCTTGTTGAGTTGAGAAGATGAAGTTGAAGATCTAAGGAGATCAATATGGTTAGTGTTCTTAGGGCAGAGTACTGCAGAGAGAGAGAGGTGCACAGAAAGAGAACTTTGAAGATCTGCAGAGGTTCCCCCTTGAGTCCTCAGCTGAGTACTGACCAGCATATGCATGTGAGGAAAATATTCAAGTCCAGGAAAAGAACCACCCTAAAGAAGAAAAGAAAAGAATCCTTGCTCATAAAAAGTGTGGAAAACTTTGTGTTCCCACCAGTCAGAAATGAAAGCCTCACTTCACGGGAAATCTGATGAAGTACTCAAAAGGGCACTGACTCAGTAGTAAGTCAAAATTAGCCCTAGATTCAAAGCTGCTCCAAGTCCCTACTGAAAATTATTAAAGCAAGCCGTTAGAGAATAAAACTCCTTACAGAAACCTTAACTGTATCACGGGGGCGGGGGGGGGGGAGAAAAGCACAATGATATTTATAAGGATGCAGAAATATCCAGCAACACGGTAAAATCACAATATTTTACACTCAATTAAAAATTACCAGGAAAATACAACTTATAATGAGAAGAAAATTTTAATGACTAGAAAGAGACACATAGAATTAGTTAATAAAAACATAAAAACAATTATTATCACTATGGTCCATATGCTCAGGGAGGTAAAGATTGAACATGCTAAATAAAGACACAGAAGATATTTAAAAGACCCAAACCAACCTTTTAGAGATGAAAAATACAATGTCTGAATTTTTTAATGCACTGATGGACTGATAGCATTTTATCCAAAAGAAAAGATCAGAGAACTTGAAGTCATATCATTAGAAAATACACAAAATAAAATACAAAGATAAAAAGAGTTTTAAATAAGAACAAAGTATCAGGGAGTTGTGGAACAACCTAAACAGACTAATATACATGTAATTAGAGTCCCCAAAGGAGGATTTGGGGCAGAAGAAAATATTTGAGGAAATAATTGCCAAAATTTTTCTACATTTGCTGAAAACTGTAAACCTACAGACACAAGAAGCTCAACAAACATCAAGCACAAGAAACATGAAGAAAACTTAACCAAGTCACATTATAATCAAAATGCTTAAAACTAGTGATTAAGAGAAAATCTAAAAAGCAAAAAGAGAAAAAATACACATTATCAATAGAGGGACAAAGATAAGAAAAACAGCAGACTTCTCATTGGAAACAGTGCAAACCAGGAGACAGTGGCACAACATCTTTAAAGAGTTAACAGAAAACAGTCAACCTAGGATTCTATACTCAGTGAAAAAAAATCTTTCAAAATGAAGAAGAAGCCACCACCACCACCCAAGCCATGGTGTTTTCAACAGAGATCTAGTAAAGGCTTGAATACCCACCCTTACCCAGCAGTAAAAGAATGTACCCCTTTCTCCCCACAAAGGGTATCAACTGAGGCTGAGCAGAGAATGTGGACTTCCACCCCCACATGGCAGTAATGAGGCAGAACCCTTCTTTCCCCCACTAGCAAAGCATCAGAGAAGGCTGGCTAACAGAGAAGATTTAAGCAAGATTCAGAGTCTATTTTAAAACGTAATTACCAAAATGTCCAGGTTTTGATCGAAAATCATTTCCACCTATCTTATGCAGATAATCTCATCTCCTACTTTACAAAGATGATTACACTAATATACAAAATGTCCCTCAACTTTCCATCATTGAAACCAACAAACCGCCTTCATCTGATTCTATTCTTGCCTACTCTCCTACTAACAAAGACAACATCTGCTTATGCTCTGAGTCATGTTCCCTCATGCTTGCTTAAGATCCTCATATGTTCAGTTCCTGTCTCCTGTGTATTCCAACTCTCCCTCTTAATTGCTCAACTGGATCCTCTTCCATAATTATTTTAACATTCTTCAAGTATTTTCTAAATTAAAAAAAAAAATAATTATTCCTCAGCCCCACATTCTCCTCTAGCTACTGATCTCTCTTTCATATCCAAAGTTCTTGAAGGAGTTGTCTATAGTCACATTTTTACACCTCTTCACTTTCCACTAACCCTTCAACTTATCCTAATTTGTCTTCCACTCGTATCATATCACTCACCAAAATAGCTCTAAGTCGCCAATGAACTCCCAGTCACCAAGTCCAGAGGACATTTTTCAGCTCTCAAGTTACGTGACCTCTCACCATTATTTTACTTGGTTGACCATCCCCTCTTTCCTTAAATATGAATCCCTTGGCCTATGAAATACCACACTCTCCCTGTGGAGCAAGCTGCTGCAACTGCGTGTTGTGGGAACACAAGTTCAAGGCACAACAGGAACTTTCAGCAAATGATCTCTTTATTACCTGAACAGTATAAAGAGTCTAGAAAGGGCAAATCATCTCTTTGCCACTTAACACAGCACAAAGATTCCAAAAAGAGCAGGGAAGAAGTCCCACCGTGGCCGGTTTCCCAAGGTGGCCAAAAGACTGTTCAGGGTCAGAGCTGACGGATAGCAGTTCTGCACACTCCACCTTCTGTTGAAGAAGAGAGACAAATCTATACTGTTTGAGAGTGGTTTTTATCCACCTGGCGGCTGGGGCAGGGGGGGCGGGTAGTGGTGCAGGGCAGCCACTGAGAATTCCTGTTCTCGTTCCTGATTTCTGAGTTTAGGGTCTGGCTAGGCCTTTTCATTGGACTGATTTCCTTCAGGCTGTGGAATGGCACACGAAAGAACAGGAGGTGGAGGTAGCAGAAGGCTCCTTCTGGAGGATGGCTTTTTAGCATATGCTCGTGACTTCCCCAGAGAAGGAAGGAAGAAGGGTGAGGTCTGGGCAATGGCCCCATAGCAGATATCTGTGATTTCCCTAACACTCCCCGTTTTCTTTTTATGTCTCTATTTTTCTTCTCTATATCCTTTGATGGCTCTGTCTCCTTTAGCCCACTATTGAATGTTGGAGTTTCTCATGGTACTATTCCAAACATTATTCTCTTCCAATTCTGGGCAACCTCATCCATACACTGTGCAGAGATGGTTTTAATTACACCACTATGCAGATGATTTCCAAAATTATGCTAGACTTTTATATAAAGCTGCCTTCTCACACTTCCTCTTGAATGTTTAAATGCAACATTAAACTCAACAAATCAAAGACTAAGCTCAAGATCTCTTTGCCCAGTATTCCCTACTCCAGGAATGGTACAAGCTAGAAATCTTTGATACCTCCCTCGAGCCTCCATACAATCCCTCACATAGTTCTCAATGTTTTTTTTCTCCTAAATAGCCTGCAAATCTACTCACCTCTCTCCATCGCCAGGGCCATCAAACTCATCCAAGCTTTGACTATATCTTGCCTAGACTACTGCAAAGCATGCCATCTCCACACATACTTTGACAGCTCTGCAATCTACTTTCCAAACTGAAGCCCAAATAAATGTCTTCAATAGAAAATCTGAACGAGTCACCCCCACACTCCTTAAAACCATTCATGTCCTAAAATAAAGACCAACATACTTAATGCACTCTGCCCCACCCCTCCCACCACCTCGGTCTTCACCAGTCCTTGTACTTTGAGTTGAGTTTAAGCTCTTTGCTCTGTCCATCTTCAGGGCCTTCTACATGCTTCTGCTCAGAATGCTTTCCCTCCCACAGTGTCTCTCCTTTCAGTGGGTTAACTCCTATTCAGACTGAAGCTCAAGCTGCAATTTTTCCAACACCTTTTCTGACCCAATCTAGGTTAGGTTCCTTTGTTACATGCTCTCAAAGAGCCATGTTTATTTCCTTCAGAGCCCTTAACTCAATGTGTAACCATACATTTATTTAAGTGATAATCTAGCTAGTTTATCTCACCAACTACTACATTGTGAGTAACAGGCATTTTGCTCACCACTGAAGTCCCAAGACCGCGCTCAAAACCTAGCATATGGAATGCACACAATTACTAAATGAATAATCCAAATAAACCATCCTGTTAATTAATATTAGGAATAAATTTAGAGGTGATAAAACCACATGAGATATTCTTCCCAACATTTAAGGCAACCAGATTGCTGGATGTTTGGACATTGCTCAACATCTCTGTAAGGGAGCCCAAAGTTTTTCCATATTTTGTAAATCAAAACATATCCTAGGAAACCTGGCAACAGATCCTAACAATGTACCTTGCAAGTATCATGTGTGCATTCTGTTTGGCCTGACCTCCATTGTAATCACTAACAAGGTGGGGGTGTTGGGTACTATATGCCCAGAGCCGTGGGGAGCATGAGGCCCCACTTACATAGAACTAGAAGGTTCTTCCCTGACTTTCAAGGTTCATCTGGACTAGTTAGAGGATGCAATTTTTCTTAGCAGATAAGAAAACCAATGAGGATAGGAAGACCTAAATCAGGTATGAGAGGGAAACTCTGAGACTTAGTTCATTTATAGTTGATGTAGATAACCACTAATTTCTACATCTAGATAAAAATTCAAGACTATAATGGGACCCTTAATGGAATATACCTGGTTAAGTTTTAAAATTATAAGAACTTTCCATCTGATTGAATTCATACCTTATAATATTATGTCTTTCTTCTAAATCTCTGTACCAGATGACCAAATTTTGTTTAGAGATGACAGCTGATATCAACCTATACTTTACTTTGAAAGTGACTGAATTAGTGTCTACCACATCACAGCAGTTCAATAAGTATATTTTTTATTAAATGTAAATGCATGGCTATTATTCTGTATGTTCTATTTACAGGTTTCTAACTACAGATAAAATTGTATTTGTCCATCAATTCAGAGGGAATTTATCTCTATGATGGCATTAAATACGCAGTAAGATCTGGCAAAAGATCCCTGAACTGGTCGTCAAGGGCAGTGGCTCAAGGACTAGTTTTTAGGTTTTATAAATCTGTTTTTGAAACAGTGTGTCCTATGGAGAACATCTTCAACTGCCTCGGGCCTTGGTTTCCTCATTTGTAAAGTGAGAGCTGGATTAAATGATCCTTGAGTCTCTTTCCAGCCCCAGTGCTCTCTGATTCCCATCCTGAGTGATCACGCTCTGTGGAGCATAACCTCACATGAACAGAAAAACCAGCTGCCTGGCTCAGAAGAGGATCCAGGAAACAGCAACCAGAACACAAGCAAACCATGCCAAAAGAGGATTCCATTCTTAAAGAGCTTAATGGCTTAAAGATTACGAACGATGTAGCCAAGCCATGCGTTTATAAGAACAGTGGTTGTAATGAAACAAAAATGGAGTGGAGGCTTAAGAGTGCATTCAGCTGGCAGGACTGGCCTGTCCTCTGCAGAGCATGAGACAAACCACTTGTCCCCTGGGCTCCAGAAGAGAGGGTGGGAGCTGCGTAAAGACCAAGATAGGAGGAACTCCAGCAGATGAACCTCAGAACAGGAAAGAGCATTAGGCATCACTTTTCACAGCCCCTGCATTTTCCCCTACAAATGTGGAAATTGAAGCCCAGAGAGGTGAAAACATTTGGCTAAGGTCATATGGCTATGCAGTGGAAATGTTTGAACAAAAACAAACAAACAAACAAACTTTGGATTTCTAGGTTTTAGGATCCCAGGAGGGGCTGATGCTCATTTACAGAATATAGGAAGCCAGAATTAGTCAAAGTTGCAATCCAGTTCGGCACATGACTTTGGCTAAATCCCCATTCCTTGAGCACATGGCCAGACTTAAGTTAGGGAGTAGTTTACCTATAAGTAAAGTCTGCTGAGCAGAGCATTAAACTGATACTTTAGGCTTAACAGGATGTATCCAAACCATGGGCCCTAAAGTCAAATGCTTTAAAATAAATGGAGAGAAGAAATGGTCACTAAAACCCAATGTCACTTAATTAGCAGTTCTTTTCACAGTTATATTATGTATTCCTCATTCATAACAGTGAATGATATCATGGGAAAAGGGGGTACTACAGTGAGAAGATGGCCCAGATAACTAGCTCGGACAATAACCACATGTTTGAAAAAGGCAGAGGCACTATTTCCCATACCAGGATAAATTCTCCATCTACTTGAAATCAGGAGCACGCTAGGCATTTGTTTTCCTGAGAAACCCAAAACGCTGCTGTTCTTGGGCTGCTCCATGAAAATTTTAGGATTACGGCATAACATCCATAGCTGTCCAAAATTCTCCTAATACAACAAAGAATCTTGGCCTTCTCAGCAAATGTGAAGATGAGGTTTGCAGGAATTTTCTTTCTCAGGGTTAAGCTGTGGACAAGACCAATATTCACCCTGACATTCTTAAACAACCAACCTGTTAAATTCCTCTCTGGTTCAGAAAGAAATCAAATCCAGTTTTTTCAAGGAGGTGGGGAAGGGAGGGGTGAAGTGGAGGGGGGAAGGGTTATGGGGGGCCAGATCCTCACCTGATTTGTGCCCCCTTTAAATCTGTTTATTACAATGGCACTGATATAACAAGAATGTCTCCTCCCAAAGAATCTTCAGCCTATTTGCATAAGAATTGGGTAAGTCATTCTGGGTCCACTGTCAATATTCCAAATGCACCTATTAATCAATAGGCAAATTAAATAGAACGATCAGATAAGAGTGCCAAACAAATGGGTCTATATTTAGGACTGATATTCAAATGCCTGGGCTCTAGTCAGACTCTGTCATCCACTAGCTCTGAGACACTGGATAAGACACAAACGCAGTTTGCAATAAATTAAAGGGGGGGGGGGCAAAAATAAGATAGTAAACAAAGTGATCTCTAACATCTATCTCAGCTCCAAATGTCTATGATCCTTTTATAATTAGGAGTTCATATATTTGTCCTTGAAATTGGGACCATTTTAAGAGTGCAAAGAAGGTAATTTCTTTCTTTTTTTTTTAATTAAATTCAGTTTTATTGAAATATATTCACATACCATACACTCATCCATGGTGTACAATCAGCTGTTCACAGTACCATCATATAGTTGTGCATTCATCACCCCAATCTATTTTTGAACATTTTCCTTACATCAGAAAGAATCAGAATAAGAATGAAAAATAAAAGTAAAAAAGAACACCCAAATCATCCCCCCCCATCCTACCCTATTTTTCATTTAGTTTTTGTTCCCATTTTTCTACTCATCCATCCAAACACTAGATAAAGGGAGTATGATCCACAAGGTTTTCACAATCACACTGTCACTCCTTGTAAGCTACATTGCTATACAATCATCTTCAAGAGTCAAGGCTACTGGGTTGGAGTTTGATAGTTGCAGGTATTTACTTCTACCTATTCCAAGACATTAACACCTAAGAGGTGTTATCTATATAGTGCATAAGACTGTCCACCAGAGTGACCTCTCGACTCCATTTGAAATCTCTCAGCCACTAATAATATTTCACCTCATTTTGCATTCCCCTTTTGGTCAAGAAAATATTCTCAATCCAACGATGCCGGGTCCAGATTCATCTCCGGGAGTCATATCCTGCATTGCCAGGGAGATTTACACCCCTGGGAGTCAGGTCCCACGTAGTGGGGAGGACAGTGAGTTCACCTGCCAAGGTGGCTCAGTTAGAGAGAGAGAGGGCCACATCTGAGCAACAAAGAGGTACTCGGGGGAGACTCAAAGAGGGTAATTTCTTAATTTCTTGGTTGCAATGTGGAATCTGAAACCATATCAGTGAACTTTTCATATTCTGTTATATTAAAATCCTTTGACTCTTTTGCACTTTGAATAGATTTTTATTCGTACATGATTTTGTAACTTCGTACATTAGTCACTCAGAAAACATGAGTTCACTGAGTTATGCAGATCTTCCAAATTTCATTATACAATAGCTACTGATCTCATAAGTATTATTATGAAAATATTTTTTACCTCCCAGAGTCTCTAAAAGGGTATAGGAGATTTCCAGGAGTCTGAATCACACTTTGAGAAATAATGTTTTAGCCTATTCTGGAAGTTGTTAAGCTTTCAATATTATGTTGCCTTTGGAAATCTTGCCAAAGTGAGTATTCAACTTTTATCCACTAGATGGAGCACCGAAACCATCAGAACTATCTTTTTCCTTTCATGGGGAAAAAAATCTATTACTATCAATTCCCTGAAGAAATTCAAAATCATTTTAAAGGAGAGAGGAAAACATTGTCCCACAAATATAAATTACAGTATTGCCAATAATCTTTTGCAATTTTAAATAAAGATGTTTTATTAATCTCAACTTGGGGCCAAAAAGTTATAGTAATTGTATCTACCCAACATTTCAATGTAAAATAAGTTCAAATTGAGTAATGTTGGGCTAGTAATTTGGAACAACTCTTCCACTGAAAATAAATTTTTTAAAGTCTGAATATATATATATATAGAGAGAGAGACACACACACACATAGACATATACACATATATGTAGAAGGTATATACATGTGTCTGTATTTGAAAGCATGAAGAACAGACAAGGCTATAGGAATACCAAGCCAGAGCAGAATGGAAAATGAAATCCTGAAAGGCACATTTTTCCTGAACAGTTTTTGTAAGTCACAGAAAACTTATTTGACAGCCTCACTTACAAGGACAGGAATCAAAATCCCCTGGATCAAAGAAATGAGGACTCTCGTAGGGGACCTTCCCCAAGCCCTCCAAAGGGATACAACCCAGGGTGAGGATACAGCTAGATACAAAAATATAGCCTCAGTTCCACTCCCAATATCATCAAGAGACTCTCAGGCCTTGAATGTAATTTAAGGTGGTCCAGTATGCTGGCCTCCCTCCCTTGTCCAAACACCTGACAGAAGTAAATATAAATAGAATCTGGAGAAAATTGTACCTAGGCTAAAGACAAAAATTATTCCTACAAATAATTTTTCAAATACAATAAGTAGTAGATTTACAACAATAACTAGGTATACAAGAAAACTACTCTATACATTTCTGCAGAAATAACAGAAATAACAGACAACAAAAACAGAACCATAGAGACTTCAGTTATTGCCATTATCAGCATTTTATTTTACCTTAAAAAAAAACATGCTTACGTCATTAGCCATCAGTGAAATGCAAATCAAAAGCACAATCAGGTATCACTTCACATCTACTAAGATGGCTACAATAAAAAAGAAGGGTAAAAAACACTGGAGAGGATGTGGAGAGAGTGGAACCCACATACATTGCTGGTGGGAATGTAAAATGGTGCAGCCACTTTAGAAAACAGTCTGGCAGTTTCTCAAATGGTTAAATATAGAGTTACCATATGACCTAGCAATTCCACTCTTGGGTATATGCCCAAAAGAAATGAAAACATATATCCACACAAAAGCCTTGTCCATGAATTTTCATAGCAGTATTATTCATAATAGTCAAAAAGTGGATAGAACCCAAATGCCTGTCAACTGATGAATGGATAAACAAAAAAGTTATTCAATATTAAGAAGGAATGCCATTCTAATGCATGCAACAAGGATGGACATTGAAAACAAAGTGAAAGAAGCTAGTCAAAAGAGATCACATATCATTTGATTCTATTCAATGAAGTGTTCAGTATAGTCAAATCTATAAAAGCAAAAAGCAGATTATAGTTGTCTAGGCACGTGGGATTGAGAGGAAGTAGAGAGTGACAGCTAATGGATATAGGGTTTCTTACTAGGGTGATTAAAAAAAATTCTAAAATTGATTGTGGTGCTGGTTGCACAGCTTGGTGGATGTACCAAAAACCAATGAATTGCACAGTTTAAATTAAGGAATTATACAGTATGTGAATTATATCTCAATAAATCGCAGTCAACCAAACCTGTATTTTTTTGCATCTGGATGGAGGAAGCACAGGGAATAAACAAAGCATCTGACAGACATAAGAAGAGGAAAACCTCAAAATAACAGTAAGTATTCACTAGAAAGCATGGCATGGCAACCAAACTGCCCACCCCAATAATGGGTGAGAGCCAGGGGTCTGCAGTAAGCCCTAAATGGGCTTCAGACATATAAGCCAAAAGAAGTCTAGAACAGCACCAATAGCTACATAGGTCATTGCAAATTTTCTAGTAGCTTCATTTTAAAAAGAAACAGATGAAATTAATTTTAATAATTCATTTTATTTAATCCAATTTATCCAAAATATTACTGTTTCAACATGAAATATATAAATACATTTTAAATTATTAATGAAATATTTTCCTTTTTATTTGGGTGTATTTTTTATACCTATGGCACATTTCAAAAATCACATTTCAAAAATCACAATGTGGCTAGCTAGTGGCTACCATTTTAGATACTTCAGCTCTAGAATCTTGACGTCCAGAGCTCCCTTCTAAACCGAACCCCAAACTCAGGAGAAAATGCTGGGAGTAAAATTAAAAGTGATCAAGATATAAATAATAAACACAAAAGAAAGACAACATCAGGATTAAAGTGGGAGAAGAGAGCAGAACCAGAAAATCTCAGATACCAAGTCACCATAACTTTAACACTGCTCAAAATATGACAAAAATGCTGTGAAATTATAAAAGCTTTCTTACACTAGCCTCCTCTAAAAGATCAGGGAAGTTAAATTCCTATTCTTATAAAATCTTTTTATTGTAAAAATAAGCAACAGAAAATCATTAAGTTTAGATGCCATAAAAGTTATTATCAAAAGAGAATAAGAGATGGAAGAAGATGGCAGCATAGAGAGGAGTGGAAGCTAGTTTGTCCCCCTGGAACAGCTAATAAACAACCAGGAACAACTAGTAAATAATCTGGAATAACTGCGGGAGGACAAACGTGACTGTCCACTCATCATACACCAGCCTAAACTGGGAGGAATGCCTGAGATCGCAGCATAAAATCTGTAAGTAAAAACTGTAGATCCAAACTGGGAGCCCCTTCCCCCATGGCCCGAATTGCAAAGCCTCATGGTGCTAAAGAGCAGCACTCTCCCAACAAGCAAATATAGCTCAGCTGAGCTCCAACTGAAGTTTTAATTAACAAACATGGTCTGCTCAATAAAAGATACAAATCTCCAACAAGCAGACAAGAGGCTTTTGGTGATGACTGACCTTGGAGAGCCAGAGGGTGGCCGCAGAGTAACCTTGAAGGGGGGATTTCTGTCCCTTTTTTGGCTCAGTGGAGAAAGCCTCAGCCATTTTCAGTTCCCAGCACTCTGACCCAGATAAGGATGGAGATAGCACAGGCAGAGACTATTTAAATGCTAATGGCCTCTCCCTAGGGGGTCTATTTTTCCTACGAAGAAAGACGTGGGGCTCAGCTCTACTACCTGCCTTCCATTCAGAAGAGCCTGGGGGTAAACAGCCACAGGCCACACCTCCTTACACCAGTCTGGAGATACAGGCTGACAGATGCCACCTGCTGGGCAGAAAAGCACAGTGGCTTGAAGCCTCACAGGGTGTACCAATTTTCTAAGACACACCCTCAGGGAAACTGGATACTGAATATTTCTTCCTTCTGAGACCTGAGCCCATTCTGGTGTGGGAAAACCTGATTGGGGTAACCAAGGAAACCAGATTCCTAGACAACAGAAAACTACAACCTACACTGAGAAAAATGAAGTTATGGCCCAATGAAAGGAACAAACTTACACTTCAACTGAGAAACAGGAATTTAAACAACTAATGCTAAATCAATTCAAAAAGTTTAGGGAAGATATGACAAAAGAGATGAAGCGTATGATGAAAACACTGGACATACATAAGGTATAAATCAAAAGTATGAAAAAACAACTGGCAGAATCTATAGAAATGAAAGGCACAACACAAGAGATGAAAGACACAGTGGAAACATACAACAGCAGATCTCAAGAAGCAGAAGAAAACACTCAGGAACTAGAGAAAAAGGCACCTAAAAGCCTACACACAAAAGAACAGATAGAGAAAAGAATGGAAAAATATGAGCAATGTCTCCGGGAACTTAAGGACAAAATGAAAAGCAGAAATGTATGTGTCATTGGTGTCCCAGAAGGAGAAAAGAAGGGAAAAGGGGCAGAAGCAATAATAGAGGAAAGAATCAACAAAAATTTCCAATCTCTTATGAAAGACATAAAATTATGGATCCAAGAATTGCAGCATACCCCAAACAGAACAGATCTGAATAGGCCTATGCCAAGACACTTAATAATCAGATTATCAAATGTCAAAGATAAAGAGAGAATCCTGAAAGCAGCAAGAGAAAAGCAATCCATCACATACAAAGGAAGCTTGATAAGACTATATACTGATTTCTCAATAGAAACCATGGAGGCAAGAAGGAAATGGTGTGATATACTTAAGATACTGAAAGAGAAAAACCACCAACCAAGAACCCTATCTCTGGCAAAACTATCCTTCAAATATGAGGAAGAGCTTAAAATATTCTCTGACACACAGACAATGACAGCGTTTGTGAATAAGATACCTGCTCTACAGGAAACACTAAAGGAAGCACTGCAGACAGAAAGGAAAAGACAGGAGTGAGAGGTTTGGAAAACAATTTAGGAAGATAGTAGCACAGCAATGTAAGTACACTGAACAAAGACGACTGTGAGTATGTTTGAAAGCAGAAGGTTAGGACCATGTGGGAACTGGAAGGAAAGAGGAAAGATAAAGACCGGGACTGTATAACTCGGTGAAACCTAGGGTGCTCAACAGTTGTAATGAAAGGTACACATATGTTTTTACATGAGGTAGAACAAATGAATGTCAACATTGCAAGGTGTTAAAAATAGGGTAGGATTGTGGGGAAAATACAATCAATGCAAATTATGTTTATAATTAACAGAAACATTGTATTATGCTTCCTTTAATATAACAAAGGCAATATACCAAAGCTAAATGTATATGGGGTAGAGGGGAAGGATAGGGGAAGGGTATGGGACTCCTGGCATTGGTGATGTTGTCTGACTCTTTATTCTACTTTAGTTTAATGCTCTCTCCTTTCGTTGCTTTCTAGCTATCGTGTTTTTTTTTCTCTTTCTTTTTTCTTTTTCCTTTGTCTCTCTACCTTCTTTGACTCTTCCTCCTTCTTTGTGGAAGAAATGGAGATGTCCTTATATAGACAGTGGCGATGGTGCTGAATACATAAATACGTGACTATACAGGGAACCAACGATTGTTTACTTAGAATGGAATGTATGGTGTGTGAACAAAACTGTCTTTAAAAAAAATGAGTTGATGAAGAAACCTTGAGGGCACTATATTGAGTGAAATAAGACAGACACATAAAGACAAATATTGCAGGATCTCACTAATAGGAACTAATTATAATATGTAAACTCATAGACATGAAATATGTTACCATGATATAGAACAAGGCTAAAGAATGGGGAATGGTTGCTCATTATGAGCAGAATGTTCAACTAGGATGAACTTAAACATTTGGAAATGGACAGAGGTGATGGTAGCATGTTGTGAGAATAACTAACAGTGCTGAATGGTGCATGAAGGTGGTGGAAAGGGGAAGCTCAGAGTCACATACGTCACCAGAAGGAAAGTTGGAGGTTATAAGATGGAAATGTATAAAACGTGAATCTTCTGGTGGACAATGACCATGATTAACTGTACAAATATTAGAAGTCTCTCTCACAAACTAGAACAAATGTATGACACTATAACTAGAAGTTAATAATAGAGGAGCATATAGGAAAAAATATATACACCTATTGCAAACTACATACTACAGTTAGTTTTTTAACATTCTTTCATCAACAGTAACAAATGTTCTATACCAAAACCATGAATCAGTAATGCGGGAGGGGGGTTAGTTAGGGGTATGGGAGGATTTGAGTTTCCTTTTTTTTTTTTTTTTTTTGTCTTTATTTCTTTTCTGGAGCAAGGAAAATGTTCTAAAAATTGAAAAAAATTAATTATGGTGATGGATGCACAGCTGTATGATGGTACCATGGGCAACTGATTGTACACTCTGGATCTTTGGATAGTTGTATGGTATGTGAACAATCTCAATAAAAAAATTTTTTAAAAAGAGAGAATAAGAAACAAACTAAAAACCTACAAAAGATAATAATATCATACCAGAAAGCTATGCTCAAAAAACTCCAACTGCAAATATTACTTCAAAGTAAAAGACATTTGACATTTGAAAAAAAATACAATAAATACTAGAAAAACTTAGAAATGAGGCAACAGAACACAAAAAAAGAATTGGAAATAAAAGAAAAATATCATTTTAGAAATTAGGACTAAATAATAAGGAATATGAGAAATAGTAAAAACAACAAATAATGTCTTAAGACAAATAGAGGGTAAAAAGGAAGAAAAATTTTTAATAAATAGAAATGAAGAAAAGAGGTAATAATTATTTAACAGGAAGTGAAAATATTGAAAACAGGCAAAAAAAAAAAAAAAAAAAGGAAATCCTAAAGGAAAAAACAAAGCAAGAAAACAAGGGAAAAAAAAACTAAAATTACAATTTAGTAAACTTTCTTGAAGCTAAAAAAAAAAAAAACTGTGAAACTATTTATTGAAAGAGTTTACCATGTAACACAAAATTTTGACTCAGAATGACCAACAGCAAGACATAGTCTAGTAAAATTACTAGGCTTTAAAGAAAAACTTCTTTGGGCATCTAGATTTTTTTGAGTTAACTCTAAATGAAAGAAAATTAGTTTATCAATGCTTAATGCCAGAAGAAAAAGGAGTAACATATTTATGATCCTCAGATAAAGAAAATACGAGCCAAGGATTGTTCCATCCTGTAAAACTGACTTTCAAACATAAAGGGTACAAACTCTTGTGAATATGGAAGAATTGAGGAAATAGTATTCTCATGGTCCCTTCCTAAGGAATCTACTAGAGAATAAACTTCAGACAATCAACATGAATTGAGAAACACTGGCAAAAGGACTGGTGATAAGGTATTAGTTACATAGTTACTTTTAGAATTAAGACTAAATGGTGGTTAAAAGGGAGACATTATCAAATGTAAAGGTTATATAACATATATCCATTCTTTAAATGGGGGAGATTAGGGATAGCACATCAAAAATGTTTTTTGTTCATCGTAAATGATGGTGATAGTACTAGTGTGAGTATTCTGAGACTGTTCTAAATGTAATATGCAAGTATGAGATGTCCTAACTCTATCAACCCTATGTCCTTGAGAACCAGGATTCTTGGCATTGACGAAAAGAGATTCAGATACAATATACCATATTAGGCTAAGTAAAACCCAAGTTTGGGTAGGAAATATTAGCATGAACTCACAAGATATTTTAAATATTTATATGTGTATGTGTGTGTGTGTGTATATATGCTAACCCTGTACACAGAAAGGTCTAGAAACAGTAACAATGAGCTTCCTTGCTGCTCACACTGAAATCTTGAAATACCATTTCCCATTAACAGAAATCAGGGCTTGCTGGAGATATGGTTAATTCTAGCTTTGGGGCAGGAAATGTATATGATAAACCAGGAACATTTCAATATACTTGATAGCAAGAAAGCTAAAGGCTAGTCAGGGCATGTCAAAAGTACTTGGGAACCAAGCTAAAGAGGTTCCCCCTGGCCAAAGATGGGACCATTTGAGCATCAATGAGGATAAAAATTACAAAGGATTGAAACCATTGAAATGTGTTTTTAAAAAATGAATTCACTTAATTGGTCCCCTTCTGACAATGATGGGAAACCAATTCATTATACTGAAAACTGAGTTTTAAAAAATCGGGTTTTTTTCCTGTCTTTTACGTATGTAATGTACAACTATGATTCTAAATACCACTTTGCTTCTTTTGAAATGCCATCCACATTTATTGACCCATTATTAATAGAAAGGCATTTTCCTAAGCCTGGTGCCTGCCTTATCTCGTTTAATTCTCATACCTCTATAATGTAGGTACTATTACTATTGCCATATTATAATTAAGGAAATGAAGGCCTTTACAAGTTATTTAAATTTTCCAGGGACACCCATGATAAATGAGAAAGCTGGAATTCAGACCAAAGACTTTCTGATTCAAAAGTGTGAGCTTTTTACCACTTTTTGTGACACCACCCATACCAATGCTTGTTTGATTCTTATAACCTAATGTCTTAAATTAATATTTAATCATTACAGGTGAATGTTTCTCAAATTTCCTAATGAGCAGTAGTAAGTCTTATTTCTTTTGACTCCCTACTACCCCTGACCATGTACCGCCAGTACAGTGTTATTAGTGGATATAGTATGAGATCAATAGTTGAATGAATTAACATCCTCTGAATCCACAATATTATATTTTGAATAACTACCTAAAGTTCTTTGAGATTCCAATTTATTGAAGATTATTCTGCTTGTTATTTGATAACTTCCCCATAAGCAAGTATGGCCCAAAAAGTAACCCTCCATTTTGGTAGGATGGAAAGAAGAGATGCAGAGATGGCTAAAGACCTCTTTTGTTGCCTTTGATTTATAGCACAGGCCATTTTCTGGAATTTTTGCTTCTTGCTTCAAAATGTTTGCCTATCAAAGATAAACCATAGAATACATGGTATTTGTGTGCAAATAATAAAAATAAACATGGTAGGAGGTTATTTGGTCATGGATGATCACACTTCTATATAAATGTATGATCATGAAATTCATTAAAAATCCCAAAAAAAATCCACTGAAAACAAAACCATTGGGGTGAATTTTTAAGACACTCATGACATCCCAATTAGGTGTTTATAATGCCCCACATCTTTAGCAATTAACCTCATTTGCAGGTCACTTATTTTGGAAAAATAATGGAAACCTGTTTCTGGGAAAGCATGTAAAATAATGTGTTATCTAGAAAGTCTGGTTTTCTATGGCCCTTAAGACAAAGATGGTTTTTTACGTTTTTAAAGGTTTGTCAAAACAAAATAGAAACAAAGAAGAACATGTGGCAACAGTATGTGGCCCATAAAACAAAATATTTTCTATCTGACCCTTTACAGAAGAAAATTTGCTGACCCCTGGTCTATATTATCTAAATTACAGGGATTTTTTGTTTGTTGTCTCAGGTGCAAAACAGTTTTTAATTAAAAGACCCTCTACTTTAAATTAAAAGAAGAGCTTGTTTTCCTTAGGCAAAGAAAATGTGAATGAGTGATGGGAGTTAACTTGCAAATTAAATGAGTTGTAGGAGTTAACTTGGAAATGAAAAACCCTTTATCATTACCCAAGGAATTCGTGCTGCTAACTTGGCCCATGATAAACAATGTTCCTAAATTTTCGCACCAAATTACTCAAGCTCTGGGGTACTTCTGACCCCTGTCTGATAAAGTTTCTCTTATTGGCGATCTTCTTTTGTTACCTGTCTAAAGCCTTCCCTGTGCTTTTGCTTGGAAAGCAGTTTTAACTCTCCCTCTTGATACAAAATGCTTATTGTGCAATCACACAAATTTTAGGATTACAACAATAAATGTGTATGAATACAGTACTATAAATGCTGTTTTCACCTTCCATAAATAATGTATATAATAAAAGCCATGTAAATTGCTGCAAGCTACCTAAGGAAGCGAATTTGTTCTCAAAACAAATTCTAAAACCAGTGAGACCATAATGGCAGAACAGAATTGGTATATATAAATTTACTTTTGAAAATTACAGATGAATTTTTATAGATAAACTCTTATAAAACATTTGAAAATGTGACAGAAGAATACAGTAATAACTACGTTAGCATATATTAAGAAGACATAAAATATACAAATTATTCTTCTCTCCAGAATTTCAATTCAGTTCATTGTCTGGTACATTACTCTATTGAGCAATCTAATTTTCAACATTATACATACACAACCACATACAGAAAAACATTCACTTGGTATATTAGCTTGGTGTTTCAGTATAATTAACTTGGAATGATCAATAATGTTCATAGTATTCTGCATGATTATTTAAGAGAGCCCTAAGAACTACTGTATGTTCTAGAAGTTACTTGGCTATATCTTAATGCTCTTTCAATCTTACTAACCACGAAGAAAATGGACTTGTTCACTAGATTTTCCCAGCAGCAAAATTCCATGTGGAAATAGTTAACCTGTATGGTTAACTACCCAAAATACCACATAAAGTTTTCTATTTTGGGGGGAAAAAAAACAAAATTATGCACTTGTAATGACAATGACATTTTTCAAAATCTACTCATCCCTCTAGTGGAGGTTTTGCGGAATCCCAGAGAAAGAAAAGCACTTTAAAGACTGTTTAGTGCAACCCACTTGTACAGGTTAGGTCCGTGATGACTGACGCCAGTTCACACAGCTGGGAGCAGGCAGCACCCACGTCTCCAGCTCCTAGGAACTCTCTCACCCACCAGTACCGCTCCAGCTCAGCTTTCAGGAAACCAAATGAGAGTGTGTGCCAGCTTTCTCTGGCCAAGTTGTGTCATCAGTGCCTAACTCTTAAAACTGCTCACCTCGTCCAGAATCTGTAACATGCTTTTTAAATTAAAGGTTGATTGCATTATGTAAACATTTTCCCCAAGAGATGAGAATGCTACAGAAATAAATCAATGGGTAGATTAGCTTACTTAGTTGTAAATGTGATTTGAGATTTTAAAGAGAGAGACATGGCCTAATATGCATTAACAACATGAGCTGTATGTGTGGATCAGGCGCTCTGTGGCTGTATCAGCCTTTGCTGAATAAAAGGTCACCCGTATTATGAAAAAAAAATCGACTGCTGGTGGCAAGGATGGCAGTGAAAGGAAGAACCCATGACTTGGAGAAGACAATAAAGAATGTGTATGCTGGTCTAAGTTGGACTTAATGGTTCTCCTCCAGCATTAGAGAATAGAATGGCATAAAAGCATGCCTTTCAAAACCCACATTCATTCTTTCAACAAATAGTTACTGAGCACTTACTATGTGCAGCTACTCTTCAAGGCACTGAAAATAATACAGTGTTCAGAACAACCCAAAACTCGACCCCCACAGAGATCACATTCTTGGTGGTGGAATGAGGCATTAAACGTAATAGTCCACATAAACAATACGTTCGAAGGTGATCTGTGCTGGGAAAAACAAATTAGGGAAGGGGCAAGGGGAGTTCTGGGGCAGGGGGTACAATTTTAAATAAGGGGATCAAGAAGACTTCAATGAGAAGGTGATACTGAAATAAACATAAAATACTTTTGTATAAATTAGAAGAAGGCATCTCTTCCTCAATAATAAATGATTTTGTGGTTGATGCATATTAATATCCATATAAGTTTCATCTCAGGTAGCTCATTTTTAATATTTTAAATGCTTGATATAACTTTTCTTTTCCATCTCTGATAACTCTGTGATGATATCTGGAATTTTTCAACAGGTTTTTCTAAGCCCCTACTGATCAGAAGAATCCACTTAGACTAATGTTCATTCGTTATAGTGACATTCAGTTCATCAAAATTGAATATACATCTTATACCGTAGTACATACAAATTAAAATTGGCCTATAGTGTGTTATATTACTAACACAAATATATATCACTACACTATATTATTTAACTCATCACATTGCATGCATTACATTTGAGAATAAAAATGTATTTCAAGCTGTGGCTTAATTAACAATTTATAACAATTTTAATGAAAGTAATTAATAATTATTGAGTGTACATTTAAATAACATGAAATGTATTTAAATGGTTTTTTAAAATATACATGTCTCAATTTATTTTAGAGTCACTAAAGTGCAATTTAAAATATTTTGATATTTCCCTAATTCAATACCCCAAATATTTTCTTCACATTTGGCCAAAAAGTGTAATATTTCATAGGCACCAGCAGATGGTAGTATTGGATACAGCAGAGTACTACAGACCTCTAATTTGTGATTTGGGTAACTATAACTAGATCGTGGAGAAAATGCAAAGCCACAGTCTAAACCATATCATTTCAGACCTAGCAGAGACTCTAAAGAGCCTTTTATCCTATCCATGTGTTTTTCAGTGAGAATCCAGTCCCAGAAACGGCACAGATTAGAAAATGCATTAGAGTTGGATTAGAGTTGTTTTAACCATGACCCAAACAAAGCAAAATAAAAACTCATCTGAAACCCATTTGAAATTAGATGAGGTACCAGGAGATATGTAAATTTACATCAAGCCTACAGGTAATAAAATAAATTCAAACATTGAAATATATAAATTATTTTTAAAATTAGAATAGCCTGAAGTAAACCAATAACTAAGTGGAAAGGAAGCTGGTGTGGTCCCAGATAATGTTGGCATTATCAAGCAAAGTTTTGCTTGCCCGAGTTCACAGCTTTATGGTCACTTTGGTCATATTAAATTTATTTGTCTCCATTTTTTCTAACTAGAAGGAATGAATACCTTAAAGAATCCTGGCTTTGTAGTTGTCAAACACCTCACTAAGAGGAGAGGAGGAGGGATTAGCAGACATGGAACAGGAGAACGTTACAAAAAAACAAAACACCTTCACGATCTTGCCTCCAATAGGTATCGCTTCATGTACTTTCAAATTTGTTTTTATAACTCAGTGAGAATTGCACAATACATTTCAGCCTAGGACATACACACACATGTATACACAAGCATGCAGTAGTGTGCATGCATGAAATAAGTATTTACCCTTACTTCATGTGATAAACTCTATGCTTTCCATTTTATTCTCTTTCAACTTCATTAGCTGGTTGAATCCCAGCAAACTGATTTCCCAACCCACTAATGCTGGGTCACAACTTGTCACAGCCCAAGAGGGCCATGCCAGTCCAAAGGCCAAAGAAGACAACGAGATTTTCTGATACATGAACGTTTATTCAGGGCTTACTTAACAGGGTGAGAAGTCATGGAGAGATCATGATGGCTCCCTCAGAACCGGCAGCCATCGCGTTGGCAAAGACAACGACCTAGCGATTAAAAAAGGGCAGACAGCCTTTTGTAAAGATTTAAGATAAAGGTCCTCCTAAAGGTGGGGGGAGCATATGCAGGAACAGGTTAGTTTGACCTGGGGGGTGGTGCAGGAAGGACTAGAATAGCACTTGAACAATTACATTTTGTTCTTTTTGTGAGACTAAGAGCCTCTCACTTCCTGTCTGCTTTCATAAAGTTACATTGTAAGGTCAATTTACCTTTTTTCCCTTCACTGGCTTAGAAAGACAATAGGTTAAACATTTAGCTGCCTAGGTCACGCAGACTGCTGTGCACCAAAGATCTGCAGGCCTGTTTTGCTCAGGCCACGGGCTGCCACACAACTCAACCTTTGAAAAACCCTGATCAGTAAGACAGTTGTTGAATGTTAGTGGTTTTGTTGCTTTTAAGTTCCTATAGCTGTGAGGCAGAGTGGGGTGGGACCGAGTACTCTTTTCTAATTAAAACAACCACAACAAAAACTGCTGTTGACAGTGTAGGTAGGAACATCTCAGGAAGACCTTTCTGTTGCTTAGTTCCCATGGAGTAGGCCCCGGGCTCAGAGCCAGCTTCTGCTTTCCTCCCAACTTGACAGCTATCGCCTCTTACTCTATCCTTGAAGCTTTCTGCTTTTATATACTAATTTAGTCGAGAAACATGCATTGAATACCTGTTGTGCAAAGTCTGACAGTTGGTTTCCTAATACCTCTTCTCCGTTTCTTCCACAGTAATAGAAGGCTTATTTAGCTGAGGTCCAGCTCCCCTTACAGCTGGGTGCAGTCACGTGACCAAGTTCTTGCCCAATAATTTATAATCAGAAGTGAAGTGTGCAACTACCAAGTGTTGTACTTAAAGGAAGAGGGTCTGCCCTTCTTTTCCTTTTTCTCCATACCGTGTTTTAGAAAGTGAATGTCATGTTGCCCGTGCAACACCCCAGGGTGGCAAAACAACAGGACAGAAAGAGCCTGGTTTCTGTGTAACCTCGTGAGGCTGAGCTGCCACCCTAGCTCTGGGCCTTCTATATCTGTGCCATTACATGACAGGGAAACATGCTTCTACATTGTTTAAGTTCCTGTTAATTTGAGTCTTTGTTATATGTAGCTAAACCTATATCATAGCTAATACACCAACCACAAGAAAAGCACTGGAAGTTCAATAATAAAAATAACAGAAATGGTTTCTGTTCTCAAGGAACTTGCAGTTTAGTAGGGCAGAATGCAAATAAAGTAAATAATAAATTGATTGATTAATACAGTGCTTAGTGATTGATTTTTATTGACAATTAGGTGATTTTTAAATAATTAATTTAAATTAATAATTAGATTATATAAATAATGGAATCAAATGATGACAAACTGAAAAATGCTATAAAGGGGAACAAAAAGGAGGCTGTGGTTGAAAACAAATAGGACTGAGCTAACTCAGAGAGGAGCCACACTTTGAGAAGTGTGATGGGAGCCAACCAAGAGCAAGTGTAAAAGTCAGACTTTCATAAGAGGAGCAAAGAGACCTCAAATGCAATAGGAGGAAAAAAAAAAGGATGGAGACATCTGCAGAGGTTTTGTAAGCCTGATGTTAAGAAGATAAAGTCTTGTTCTCTGAATGAAAAATGCGGGGAGACTAAGGAGGTGGTTGCTAAGTAAATGTCTGAGACAAAAGGAGACAGTATAAAATACTTTTCACAGAGAGAGGAAAGAAAAAAGTAGAAACCCTCTTGATATTTGTAATAATGACTTTAAAATAAGTATTATTGGGTTCTTCTCTAGGGATAATCAGCTTCTTGGTTGTAGACAGAGAGAAAGCTGATGGTAGTTGGACTGATGGATTTTACCAGTCAAGTAAGATAGAAGAGGAAAAAAAAGAGAGTTGAAACTTTGAGAAAGGTGGAAATTACAGATTGACCACGCTTTGTTCTGACTAGAACTGAAGTAAAGCCAGGAAAGGTCAATGGATAATAAGAAATGGTTTCAATGGAGTAGAGCTCCCAATGAAGTTGGAATGCACTGTATTGGGGATTCTTGGGGAAACAAGCTGGCGATGGTCAAAAGAGGGATAATTGAAATCACCATTTCAGAGGTGACAATTTCAGGTGTTGACAAGGTACTGGCCATGAGTTGAAAGTCAGTGACTGCAAGAGAGTGGAAGAAAACATCATTAGAAATGAAGAAGCAAGGGACTGTGGGGTGAAGGGTTGCCTGGGTCATACTAAGGTCACAATTCCTGCAAGTCTAGTCTCTGTTTGGAATGCAGTCTCCCCAGCTTCCACTTCTTTGCTGCCCCTCTGGGCAAACACACAAGCTTTTTTGTTTATGGAGGAAAAGGATCTTGAGCAGTTAAAAAGTCCCTGTTGCCTAATCCTTGTCTCTCATGATACCATGGTAAACAAATCTTCCACTTTTTTCCCTAGATGGAGCTCACTGAATCCCTCAGTTCCTTCTGAACAAGCTTATATGAAAAAATATAAGCCCTCTTCTTATGACTGCCTTCTTCTGGGTCCCAGGACCTGAAGTAAAAGACAGAAAACCTACCAGCCCTCAACTCAAGATGAGGGCTTCCAACTTTGATCAAAGGCATTCTTTGAACTTATGCAGCTCTTTTGCACAATTCCTCATATTTGGACACGTCCTCAAATTATGATCAGTCAACCTCAATAAAACAATGTTATCACGTGTATTTTAAGTAGCTAAGGATTAAGGGACTATATCAAAACTAAGGCATGATCAGGCCTATCATGAGGCATTCCTAAATTTTAACTTCTGTGGGTTCATTTATGGCAGTGAGTGCATGTTTCCCTAGCTCCATCCCCTCTCCTAATCTACCATCTACCAGTGGGTAAACAATTTTTTCTAAAATCTTGTCATGCTTAAAATAAAGCTGTGCCTGGCTCTGCCTTTGATGAATCCATTAACATGCATGATCTTCAGTATTCCCTGTTACTTTGTTTCCAACCACGTCTCCAGTTCACCTGGCCAACCTCTCCATAGTACACACACACAGTGCCCAGTCCAGCCGTACTAAGTTACGTGCACTTCCCCAAACCTGCCGTGTTCTTTCCCGCTTCCAGGTCTTTGACCCTGCCAGCAACAACTCTATGTGCGAAGCCCTATCTTCCTTTCTTCACCTGGCCCAGTGTTCCCTTCTCCAGGAAGTCTTCCCTGATGTTCACAGCCACTACCTTGTCCCTAACTCAGGCACCTGTCTTAACGACAACCTAGACATACCTCCATCAGTAGTTTTCACATCTGTCCTCCCCACTTGACTCCAGGCTCTGCACAGCTGCAACTGTATCTTTGTCATCTCTGTACCTTTAACAAAAAAGTACGTACTACTATTTGTTGAATAATGATCTTTTATATCATTCATTTTTTTCATTACCCTTCCAGGAATATGAATCTCTGTATACATTAAATGTAAACAAAGGGAGGGGAGGGGGGATTTCAATTAAGCCAAATAAATGCTTCATAGCTGGACAGAGAGCAAAAGAGACAGAGAGAGAATCATTCATTCTTAAATGTGGAGGCTCAAGGAATGAGTTCCAGCACTCCAGTTACAAATTACTCAGCTCTTATAACTTGACCTTCTTATTTTAAAAAATGCAGTAAAGCAACACCAAAAGAAAACACTTTAATTGTTAATGAAAAATTGTAAGAAATTAACAAATAAATACACTTTTCTCCACTGCAATGACCTATTTAAACAGCAGAGGACACTAGGATTTTTCTAATTTGTTCCCTGAATACAATCCAGCTAGAACAGTGGAAACAGTGAGGAAATTCAGATTTGAACACTAGGAAAGAGAAAGAGCTTTTTGTCTAACTTGAGTAGCCCAAATTCCCCAAAGTCACTTTCACACACATACAAAGAAAGACAATAGACACTTATCTGTTCTGTTTTTCTGTTTCTCTGTATTTACAGAGGGTAATCTGTGACAAGCAAGATGTAAGGAAAAAAAGCATCTTGTGTACAGAACACAGCCTAGGAAATCAGTGATATCATTTGTAAAAATCCTTTGAACGACAAGGAACTGGGAAACAGAACAGCAGAAAAAAAACATATAAAAAGAAAACAAATGGAAATTGCCAAGTCAAATTTCCATACAAAATCTGAAGTGCTTTCATTTCATACTAGTCCTGTTCCAATTACATATGAATATCTGAATATTTACTCATTATTATTTATGATCCTGCCTGGCAAAGAATTTCTAAAACTTTGTTGCCCTTATGAAAATGTATATAAGCCATGTCTTGCTATTTATTACCATTCATGTTAATACTTGGTCTAAATTTATTTCTAGATTACTATGGTGCACTCTTTTGCACTCAGTGATGGAATTGTGAACACATACACTGATGCCATCACATATATAAAGGAACATTGATTTCAGAGCAGAAGTCATCACATCATTCTAAAAGACAAAGTTGTCATTTTAATCACAAAATCACATAACATTCTTAAGAGTACAAATTTTCTAAATAGCAAGAGTTGTTAGGCAGCTATTTATCTGGAAGTGGAACCTAACTCTTGACCTCATAATTCCCAGGATAGCTGTCTAAAGGAAAAGAGCATTTTTTAATTTAACAGGTTTCTATGCAATGTTATATATACACGACAGGGTATAAACCAAGACCATTTGTTTTAAAATATTCAATATATATAAATGAGTATGTGGTACTGAAATTTTGACTTAGTGTCAAATTTTGACTCTCTTCCTGCTATCTTTCTCTAATAAAGCAAAAATTAGTTTTAGTTAAAAAGGAGGAGAAGGGTTTTGAAATGAAATACCCAAGGAAATCTAGTCTGATAGATTGAGGTTTCACTTAAAATTGCTGCTTCTGTTGTTGTTTATTATAAGGCCATTTGTTGCCAGTGTATACATTCTGATGAAATTTAAAGTTTATATATTTTTTTTAAATGTTCATCATATGCCGTCAATATGATATAATGCATCTTCTTTTAACACAACCCTTCTTTTAAGTCAGGGCATAATTCTCTTTCACTTCCTCTGAGTCTGGTTTCTCATGCAGGTCCCACTGTTATAAAGCTATTAAGCTCCCTGTAATCATCTGTCATAGCACATATCACATTCTCAATTTATTTATTTGTGTAACTGCCTGGAATATAGTCTTATACAGCTATATATATTCGAAGAACATGATTAGATGTAGAGTTTCTTGTACAAAAAAAGTTCTTATTTCCTTTTATGATATAATTTGACAATTAATCAAGATATTAGAACACATATATACCATTCTTAACAACTATTAAATGTTTTATTTGTTAAAATGTTAAAGATTAATTCCTAAATGACAAAGCATAAGGAAAACACTAATGGATTTGACATTCAAGTTAAGGATAGCTATTCATTAGAAGATTCCTCATTTTAAAAAAATTTTAGCAAGCATGTGGGAGGATATGTATAAAATTTCTAAAATAAGGGAAAAGGGAATATTAAAATCTACAAAGAACTCTATAAATTAACAGAAAACTCCAAAGAAAAAAGTACAAAGAAGCTGAATTAGCAGGACAGAGAAGTGAGTAATCAACAAATATAAAAAGAGATTCTCAATCCCACAAATTGTCAGAGAAATGCAAATTAAAGCAAGAGATATTGCTTTCCCATCTGCTGGGGAAATTTTTTCTAAGTTTCATAAAACCAAGTTTTGTTGAGAGTGTGGATGAATGTCGGGAAGCGTCCAATACTGATGGCAGGGTAGCAGCAGAAATACAATCTGGCATAATTTACTGTAATTAAGTCTGCATGCAATCCAAGCTTCAACGAAACTCACTCTGGTTCATATGACTGTTTATTATAGCATTGTTTTCTATAGCACACAGCTAGAAGCAATCTAAAGGGCTCATCGTAAGTGGAGTAAGACATGGGGAATTCATATATTGGGTTACTCAGGATTCTTACCAGTCTGGCTTAAGCAGAGTTGATCCGTCCAGTGATTCGAGCCGTTTACAACATCTCCAGAAAGACCCGAGTCCAGAAATGGTCTAGTCCTGCGGTGAACAGCCAATGGCACCACGGGGTTTGCGCAGCCGCTAAAGGGCTCTGGTGCAGAGAGAGCCCAGCCTCCGCCAGCCCTTACTGTGCCAGGGTCACCGGAGGGTGAAACCCGGGGGCCTCCATCCTCACTCACCCACCCGAGAATCCACGACCCTGAGCCCTTGCCTATGGGTGGCAGAGCCCAGGCGATGCCTGCGTTTGGCTGCTGGGTAAGGTGGAAACTCCTTTCTGACTTCCACCTGGGAGAGGCAGGACGCTTAACACACAGCTTCGTTAAACAAAAGATGGGCGCTACAGATAAGACAGAGATCCCGTAAACATTCCATGGAACACTGTGCGGGCAGAAGCCGTGAAACAGATAAACATACGGCAACACAGAAAATCCTTTTTTTGTGTGATCATAGTAAGAAAAGAACAAGATCTATAATCATTGTTGTTTGTGTAAATTAAACACACACCAAACAACTCTACATTTTTGTACATGGCATGTAATACCCAGGAACAGGTATCAAAGACACTAGAGGAGAAGGGGTGGGGAGCGAGGAGTGGAAGTGGAGATGGACGTAAAGGATAAAATAAAGTAAGAGAGAAGGCTTGCAATAGCAGCCCAAGATGACATTGGGTTTTTTATCTGTGAAGCATTATTAACTCAAATCTGTTTCTGAGGCCCAAAAAAGGTGCTAATAACTCATAAGATTTTTAAAAATTAGCTTTGAGTCTAACAAGTTTAAATAAATACAATGCATATTAAAGGAGATAGATGGGGAGGGGGCAAAGCGTGTTCTTTGAAAACATTAAAAAAATCTGTGTAATCAGTTTTGTTCTCTGGTCTCTCGTAATGATTCCGTTTAACTATTCTTCCATCTTTATAAGGATGTACTACTTTGTTGGGTTTTTAAAAATGTGTTTATTTGTATTTTTCTGCACTTCTTGCCGTTGAGTACTGTTTCATAGTTGCAGCTTTTTAGGAGTAAGTTATTTTATTGGTCTAGGTTCTCTAGGGAAAAAGAAGTGGCAGGAGATTACATATATAATGTAAATATTATGAGACTTTTGTATAGGAATTGGCTCACGTGACTCTGGGGATGGGCAAGTCCAAATTCCCCAGAGCAGGCAGTTGGGAACTCTGATGAAGTTTCTTCAAAAGTAGTTGAAAGCTGTTGTGTCCCCCAGAAAAGGCCATGTTCTTTTAATCCATCCCTGTGGGTGCAGACCTATTGTAGGTAGAACCTTTTGATTAAGTTGAGATGTGACCCACTTCATTCAAGGTGGGTCTTAATCCTATTACTGGAGTCTTTCATAAGAGGATAAAACACATACAGAAATGAAGAGATGAAATTAAGAGATCATGAGAAAAGCCCCGGAGACTCTGAGAGGACCCACAGAAAACAAAGAGGAAGTCACTAAAGCCAGAAGCTGAAAGCAACAAAACCCAGGAGAGAAGAACCAACAGACGCCAGCCATGTGCCTTCCCATGTGACAGAGGTGTCCCAGATGTTGGCAGCCTTTCTTCAGAGTCCAGGTATCATTCTGTTGATTGCTTGAGCTGGACATTGTCACAGCCTAAGAACTATAAATTGTAAGTTAATCAATCCCCATTGTAAGAACCAGCCCATTTCTGGTATAATGCATTCTGGCAGCTTTACCAAACCAGAACAGAAGGTTTCAATGAGTTCCCCAGGAGAAGCTGGCTGGCTCAAGAAGAAATGGAAATTCTCCCTTCTGACTGCTGAAATCATCAGTTTTCCTTTTAACACCTTCAACTGTGTGGATGACACTTCTCTCATTATGGAAGGGAATCTCCTCAATTGATTGTAGATGTAATCAGCCATGATGCAGTCTACTTACTGATGATTTAAGTCCATGAAATATCCTCACAATAACAATCAGGCCAGTGCTTGCTTAACCAAGTAACTGAGCACCATAACCTGGCCAAGTTAACCATCACAGTTACTATTCTGGTTTGCTAACGCTGCCATTATGCGAAATACCAGAAATGGATTGGCTTTTATAAAGGGGGTTTGTTTGGTTACAGAGTCACAGTCTTATGGCCATGCAAATGTCCAAAGGCATCAACAGTAGGGTACCTTCACTGAAGAACACCGATGGCATCTGGAAACCCTCTGGCAGCTGGGAAGGCATGTGGCTGGCGTCTGCTTGCTCCTAGTTTGCATTTCAAAATGGTGTTCTCCAAAATGTCTCTCTAAGCTGTAGCTGCTCTGAGGTCCTTCTGTCTGGCTCTTATAGGGCTCAGGTAAACCAATCAAGACCCACACTGATTGGGCAGGGCCACACCTCCATGGAAATAATCTAATCAGAGATACCACCCATAGTTGGGTGGGTCACATCTCCATGGAAACAGCCTAATCCAAAGATTCCAACCTAATCAACACTAATACATCAGCCCCAAGATTGCATCTAAGAACATGGTGTTTTGGGGGACATAACACATCCAAATTGGCATAGTTACCGTCCAGTATAATTTTACAGACTTGCTACCAAAACCCAAAATGGCCACAAGGAGGGTTTAAAATACTAATCCTTCAGTTTCTAAGTCTCATATGTCAGAGCCTTAGTCTAGCCAGAAGATTCAGGGCATTTCTGCCTAAAAAGAGCAGGAAAATTTTCTTTCACCTGAGTAATGAAGAAACAAATGTTTGTAGACAATGTTTCTTACAGTAGAATGTAAAAATGAATAAATGATCACTTATTTGAATATTATTGAATTTCTCTAGATGTCAAATTATAATGACTACTTAGACAAAAGTCCTTGCCACCCCCTGCTGATGACATTGCTCTGCTGCTTTAAGCTAACTTCCAGGTCGATTGCTACATGCTTTATAAAGTTTCTTTTATAAAATCAGTGATTAACTTACAATGGAGTTAGTAGAGATTAAATTATTATACTCCAACTTTCTCTTTCCATAAACTTAATACTTTTTTAAAGTCCTTTACCTTTAAAAAGTAATATTTTCCTGTCAGGCCTTATGAATTGGGGTGTTAGAGAAAAATTAATATTTTCCAGAATTATAATGTAGAAAGTTTCCATCCATGTAGAACTATATTTTTACAATGTCATCAAAATTATGCAAAATTTTAAAGGATATATAGGAAGCATTGATAAAGAATAATCCTTCTGAAAAGAAATTTCTAAAATATTTGAAGTAAGCTTATCTAGAAAATAACCAGCTCATTCCTGGCAATGCTGGGCAGGATGACATTGCACTTAAGGACATTGCACTTAAGCAACTGTGTTTTAGTTTGCTAAAGTTGCTGAAATGCAATATACCAGAAATGGACGGGCTTCTAGCAATGGGGTTTTTATTAGCTTAGAAGTTTACAGTTCTGAGGCCACTAAAATATCCAAATCAAGGCATCAATAGGATGATACCTTCTTGCCAAAGACCAGCTACAGGCGATCTCAGCTCCTCTGTCACACAGCCAGGCACATGGCAACGTCTGCTGGGCTCTCCATTCTCTCCTGGGTTTTGTTGCTTCGCTTCTGGCTTCAGTGGCTTCCTCTCTGTTTCTGTGGTTTCTCTGTTTTTTTGTGTGCCCTCCCTCAGCTTCTCTGGCCTTCTCTATGTGCTTCTCAGAATTTCATCTCTTATAAAGGAATCCAGTAAGAGGATTAAGACCCACATGGGGCACGCCTCAACTGAAATAACCTAATCAGAAGGTCCTGCCCACAATAGGTCTACAGCCACAGGAATGGATTAGCTTCAAGAACATGATCTTTTCTGGGGTACATACAATCATCACAGACTGTTTGGAGGAGGCCCACTTCACTTAAATCACATCTACAAATACCTTCAAGGCAACATTTAGGCCAGTGTTTGATCAAAACTGGACACCATAGCCTGGCCAGGTTGACACATAAAATTAACCATCACATTTGTCAACTCAAAACTTTTATAGAATGTTAAAACACTTTTGAGTAAAATCCAAACTTGTAACCCTGGTGTTTTGTTTGCTAAAGTTGCTGAAATGCAATATACCAGAAATGGACTGGCTTTTACAGTGGGAGTTTATTAACTTACAATTTACAGTTCTTAAGCCATGAAAATGTCCAAATTAAGGCATCAACAGGATGATACCTGAAGACAGGCTGCTGGCATCTGGGACACCTCTGTCACATGGGGAGGCACATGGCTGGCATCTGCTGGTCCTCCGCTCCCGGGTTCTGTTGCTTTCAGCTTCTCATTCCAGTGGCTTCCTCTCTTAGCACCTCCAGGGCTTTTTTCCCTCTGTGAACTCTCTCTCCAGGTGTTTGTCTCTGAGCTCTCATGGCTTTTTCTATCTTTTATTCTCTTCATAGAGGACTCTGAAAAAGGATTAAGACCCACCTTGAATGGGTTGGGTCACATCTCCATGGAAACAACCTCATCAAAATGTTCCACCCACAATAGGTCTGCACCCACAGAAATGGATTAAAATAACATGGCCTTTTCTAGGGTACATAACAGCGTCAAACCAGCATACCTGACCTACAAGAGTTTCATAGATCTGGCCCCCTGTCAACCCCTCTGAACTTATTTTCCCATTCTCCTCTTTCCTTCACTCTTTTCCAGGTATCCTGGCTTTCTTGCTGTTCTACACATGGTCCAAGCTTGCTGCCTCCTCATAGCCTCGTTGTTCCCTCTGCCACAGTAGCTCTGTCCCCAGATCTTTACACGGTGCATCATCACACACCTCACAGAGGCTGTGTCTCTAACACAGGCCCTACACGCTACCTCCTGACTCATCTGTTGCTTTCTATCCACTTACATATTTCGAGTTTGCTGACAGTTAAGTTCCAAAACCCAAAGAATCTATTTATACTTAATACTTCCTCCTAGAACAAAATTAAGTATGAGGACCAAGAAAGTTGCTAGAATTTCTGGTCTCCTAGATGTTAGCCAGCTAAGCTGCCATATCCCAAGATGGTAGCCAGAAGGCCTCAAAGTGTGGATTCAGCACACTCGCTCTCCGTTGAGCTGGGGACAGATGCATTCTGGGAATGTGCAGGCTCCCCACCGAACCACCAGAGAAGAAGAGGGGCCCTCCTGGGGGTGGGAGAAGGACCTCCATGGACCAAAGAACAGGAAGTAAAGATCCAACCCTCACGGAGAGGGAAGGCGAGTCCTGCAAGGCTTAGAAGAAGGGGGTCATGAAATAAAACCCTGTGGCTAAGACTCACTCTGCTGCCCCTGAGCTGCATTCTGTCTACAATTTTCTTCTGTCAACTCCCAGCCTGCACTGGGCACCACAGACACTTCGAGGCAAGTGGTCAACTCCAGGCTGGGCTGCCAAGTTGCAGCGCTTGGTATAGTTAGAGATACAGAAAGGATTATTAGAGTACAAAGGAGTTAGGATTAGTGTTCTTGAAATGACCACAGGTCATCAGATTTTGCTGAGATTATTAACACTACAGAGAATCTGGTGTGGGAATTGTTAACCAATCCAGACAACTACAAGGTGATTTTTGTGCGAGGAGGTGGGTCTGGCCAGTTGACTGCTGTCCCCTTAAACCTGTTCTGCTTGAAAGCAGGAAGATGTGCACACTATGTGGTGACAGAAGCTTGTTCAGCTAAGGCTGCAGAAGCAGCCAAGAAATTTGGGACTGTGAATACCGTCTACCCCAAACTTGGGAGTTATACAAAAATTCCAGATCCAAGGACCTGGAACCTTAACCCAGACATGCCTGGTGTGAATGAGACTGTGCAAGCAGTGGAGTTTGATTTTATGCCTGATGTCAAAGGAACAGTGTTGGTTTGTATCATGTCCTCAAACTTCCTGCCTAAGCCTATGGATGTGTCCAACTTTGGCGTGATTTTTGCTGGTGCTCAGGAGAACGTGGGCTCTGCAGGGTCATGGTGGTAAGGTGGTAATCATCTGCGATGCCCTACTGGGCCTCGCTCTCAGAGAGTGCCCCTCAGTCCTGGAATGCAAAGTGCAATCCGGGAATAGCTCCTTGTACAACACGTCTCCGAGCTTCAGCATTTATGTCATGGGCTTGGTCCTGGAGTGGATTAAGAACAATGGCAGGGCAGTGGCCATGGAGAAGCTCAGCTCCATCAAATCGCCAATGATTTACAGTATTATTGATAATCCTCAAGGATTCTACGTATGCCTGGTGGAGCCCCAGAATAGAAGCAAAATGAATATTGCATTCCGCATGGGCAACACTAAAGGAGACGATGCTTTAGGAAAAAAATTTCTCAATAAAGCTCTTGAACTGGATAGGATCTCCTTGAAAGGGCACAGGTCTGCGGAGGCATCTCAGCCTCTCTGTTTACTGCAGTCACAATCAAAGGTGTTCAGAAGCTGATGGCCTCATGAAAAACTGTAGAGATGCATCATCTGTGAACACATCCTAACCATTGTACGTGGAGCAGTGTACAAAATATAAAGTATTGGGAAGGACCACACAAACTCAGCCAACATGGTATTTTTCTTGGATGAAAGTGCTTATTGTAGATTTTTTTTTTTTTTTTCAGAGAACAACAGCAAAACATCACAGCTCTGCAAAGCTGGTGGACTTAATGGCCACTTCAACTCTGACTTAAACTGGAATAATTTTTTAAATCTTCTTGTTGCTTTTCTAATGAATTCCAGCTTATTTTGTCTTTACTACTACTTTTTCTAGCTAGAGCTCCACTTTCAAATTGCCTGTGGACTTAATATTATGGACATTTATGTTAATTATTTCTGCAGGAACAAACGTATAGCATGGGGGTTGGGTGGGACCTGCTAGGTATTGAGCCTAGATCCTTCCCAAGTGGCAGCAGTGGGGTCTCCTGGGCTCAGTAGCCATTGATTAAGGTCAACATTGACCATTTGGTGACTGTTTAGGAGTCCTAAAAAGCATTTTGTAGAACTTTCTTTACACTGTTATTCTCATAAAGAGGTAAAAGTGACATATACTGTATGTTTATATAACAAGGTCTGTTTCTAATACTATGTAGTTTATATCTCTAGGCATTTATGTTTATAATAATGCATTTATATTTATAAGTTGGTTCTCAGTGATATACGTAGACTTCTAGAATTTCTTAGAATCCTTGACCTTGAGCATTATCACATTACACTCGCAACAGTTGGGCCCATCCTTTATAAGCTGCTCCACAGCAATCTTCAAATGAGATTTAAAAATTCCTGGCTTCACTCTTATTCTCTTTTCAGTAGCCAGAAGGGAAGGTTGGTTTGTTTATTGTTTGTTTTCTAATTATGCCTTAAAACTAAAATTCTCAGTTAAATTCCCTTATCCTTTCCTCACTTGGCTGTTCTCTTTATTGTGTTTGACCAGAGTGATACTTTGATTTCCAGATCTTTGCTGAAGAGTCTTTTCCCTTCTTGTTTATCCATTATCAGTATTTGATGTTGAATATGTGAAGAACAGTAAAGTACTAAAACATTTTTAAAACAAAACAAACCTGTGGCCTCTGCATTCTGTCAGATTCTGAAAATGTGGGCAGTAGGAACTTCTGTCTTTGTTATCAGGTGTAGCTTGTGTGTAGTGCAGTGCTCAGGATTGACACTCAAAAGATATATAGAGAGAATTGTTGAAAAAATGAATGGTCAGCAAAACTCTGTTGAGTCTAACAAAAAGCCATATCCTAATCTTCAAAGCACAAACAGGAAAAAAATGGCTTTAAAAATAGGATCCTTTTGTTCTCTTAGGTCTTCCTGACTCCTTGTGAGAAAAAGAGAACTCATTATTGTAAAATCTGTGTGGATTTTTTTAATATTATTATCTTTACTATTATAGTCTGTGTTTAAAATTCAGAAATTCAGAGATTTCTAATATTTAGACTTTTGTTTATTTTTACATAACAATTCTTGCTGTTTTAATGTGCCATAATCATAATAGGTAACATATCTCATAATCCATATGAGATTAGAGGTAGTTACCATTAGTTTCCCCATTTTACAGATAAGGAAACTCAGGTACAGAGAATACTAAGTGATATATTCAGGGTCACCCAGACAATCTGTTATCTATTATGTTGTCCTGTCTCTTTAGACATGCTTACTTAGCCTATGAGATTCCGACAATAAAATAGCCTTGGCCTGGTGCTGACACCATGCCCCACAACGTAAGGGTCCCGTGCATTCCCTATTGCTTCTTTGTTGATTTTAAAGAATTGTTTCATTACTGATTCCTAAATTTGACACTGAGTCCTTGACTGAAGGAGTTAACAATGAACCAGCTTCTATGTCACTTACTGAGAAGGAAAGCAAGAACACCTTACTTATTGTAGTAAAAAAATGACTTCCTCTCTATCTAAAAGTAATGGCTACATGAAGGCAGGACTGTCATCTGTTTTGTCCACTGCTGTATCTCCAACAGCCTGAACTGTACTTGGTACTTGATAGGTTCTTAGTAAGTGCTGAATGAATGCATCGGTCAATATTCCAGAAGGTTACAATGTAGCCTGAATGAAAATCTGATCACATAGGTCAGCATAATATATTCTCACCTGGATTCCTCCACTTTGAACACGTGCTTGAGTAAATGAAGGTTGTTTTATACGGTTGGGCAGGTTGAACCCTGCACAGGGGCCTCTGTCGCCAGGTGATTAGAGGCAGAGGGTCAGCCTGATCTGTCTCATCGTGGAGTGCAGTTGGCTGGAGGCAGACTACATCTGCCTAGAGGAAAGGGCTCGTCTTACTGAGTTTCACAAAGGCAGTGACTCCGGGCAGGTTTCCTAATCATGCTGAATATCACTTTGGGGGATCACACTATACCTAATCCTACAAAATTTTTCTACACTTTGAATGAGATAATACATGTGAAATGCCTAAAATGGTATCTGACAGATGTTCCATCAGTAAAAGCTAGTGTTTTTAAAGTTATTAATTTAAATAGTAAAGGATTCAGTAATTAGGTGTTTTTAAATGCTTTTAGATAATTTATTTCACAAAAATAGCAGGGTATAAAATGATGCTGGATGTTTGGGGGAGGAAGGTAATCCCAAACTTAATTATCAAACTTATTTGTTAATTGGATTATGCTCCCATTTTATTAAAGAATGGTTTTTCTGTGCCTTTAAAGGTACCTAAAATATGACAAAAGACTATGAATTAAAAGAAAGAAAGAAAAACGATGAGGAAGACAAAGCAGGCCCAGGAATTAGGTTAATAATATAAACAATATGGCCTACTCATCCACTACTAGTGAACAGCACAAGTTTGTCTGAACTAGTTTCTAGCAAGATGAAAAGAGAAATCCACTCAGTTACACAGTTCATACCATCTGGGAACTAAAGTCAGTCAAATGACCAGGAAAATTCAAGTATTTTTTGTGTTAACATCTACCAAGTATTTCTCCCAACAAGTCCTGGGAGGATATGAATATCAATGTCATTTATCACACAATTGACAATTCAGACTAGGAAAGTCTGCTATCCAGCCCCCTCAGACAATGTCACCATAATTAACCAAGTGTCCCCTAGAGTTGAGCGATTAACCCTGTTTGCAACAAAACTTCAAAAATGGTATCCAGTTTGAAAGATGACCTTTGAAAATGAATTACACAAAATGAACCACAGATACACGACACCATAATTGAATATCAAAAACCTTATGCTAAGTGAAAGAAGGTAGACACAAAAGAACCAATATAGGATGTTTCCATTTATGTGAAATTCAAGAGCAGGGAAAGCTAATCTCTAGTAACAAAAAGCAGATCAGTGATTACCAGGGACCAAAGAATGGTAGGATTGACTACAAAGGAGTATGAGGGAATTTTGTGGGTAAAAAAAATTGTTCTCTGTTTTGATTTTGGTGGTGATTACATGGAGATTTTATATAGACATATGTGCATAATTATATAGTACATCCATATATCCATATATGTATTTATTTTGTTGGAAGTGATTGAACTGTGGGCTGAAAATGAGTATATTTTATTGTATCTAAATTATACCTCAATAAAATTGATATAAAAATTATATATATATACAAAAATTACATTTCCTTGGCTTAGAATCAGAGGATGTTGCAGCAAATTTTAACATTTGTATGATTTGTAGTTGATGTTATAAACTTCACTTATTATACTCTGCTGCTCTCAAGAAATTACTGTATAGACATCCGAGGGCCCCTACACTGAATGGCCCCAAGACTGCTTTACATTACTGTTTTGCATTTTCCTTCCTCCTCCTCTTTTGTCAGTTGGTACATCCCGTCAAGATGCAGTGTGCCAATTGCCATACAATTCTTCTCTTAATTGCCTGCTTTTGTGAGCCTAAAAACTAGATAGTCATGCATGTTAAAATTACATTTAAATTATAAATATATAGGATATTAATCAGAACAAAAAGTACTTTATTGGCCATCAGGGAGATCAGGAGATCTATTCTATTAGCTTACTTGTTTTATATTTCCTTATATGCTCTTGGATGCATCTAGATTTTAAAGGACTTTGTGCCACTCTTGGAGACTTTATCCCTCTCTGCTTTATGTTATTGAGGTTCATGCACTTTTCTTAGATCTCTGTTTCATCTTAAAGCTTCTTAAGTGCAGGTGTCCCAGTTTTAGCAAGTCATAAAGCCTCCCAGAATACTCAACACGGTGACTTAAATTCAAGTACACATGAGATTGGAGAGTTGAATTTGTGGTAGGCAAAGTTGCCAGAAAGAAGTTTGCAGCCAGATTTTTAAATGTAATCAAGTAATAAAAGAAAATATAAGAAAATAAGGATGTGACACATTTTACTAGGTTTGTTATCCTTAAGCCATACTACATGCAAACCATAGTCCTGGAAATTGGACATTCATGAAACTTAGGCTAATTTTTCTTTGTGTCCTCTCATCACTTTACACATATCTCAATGCAACGCCTGCTGAAGGAGATCATAGGTACATGTTTACATGTATCTCACCAGCCTGAACGGATACTCCTTTAGAGCAAAACAAAGTCTTAGTTGTCTTTATCTCTCCAATGTCAGGGCAGAAATGGTATACACTAGGCACTCATTAAGTAACTAAAAAATGATATTTTACTTCTATTTTAAATTTAATAGCTAAGTTATATATTTAAAAAGTGACCCAAATTTGCAAAACTTATTTATAGGAATGCGCAACTCCTTCAAAGGTCAGGATGGCATAAGGATCCAAACATATTTGTTCTAGGTAACCATCATAGTCCCTTTTAACTCCATGTGTCCATGAGTCTGTGACCTCCCTAAGACACAGAAGATGGTGGTCTAATTTATCAAGGTCACACCAGAACCATAGCCCAGGGATCACTGCCTATCCCTATCCAGGACCAGTATCTTGATGTAGACCAACTGCCTTGGGGATCAACTCGTATACATTGCCCTTATTTCCCACTACTTATTTCCCTTGGGAAAGATTTTTTTTCCTTCAATCTCATAAGATGAGGGGCTGGCTCTGTTAATCTGACTGCTTAATTTCTGTTGCTGAAATGTTTAGAGGTATCTTCCAGTATCTAGGATTCCTAGCTTGTGTACAATGCTAGGACTTTACTGTAATTCAGTCATCATAGTAAATGCCAACATTTAACACCCACATCCAAAGGTCCCTGCCCCACCTGACAGCCCTAAAATTATTTAGAATTTGCAAGGCCCACCAGGCAGCAAACTCTTAACAAAAGAAGGAGGTGAGAGCCAGAGAATTGAGTTACTTGCCAAAGGTAAAATCATTAGCTGGTAGCAGACTAGAAAACATATCTTCTCAGACCCAGTTCAGTGCTAACTTCATTGTCAGAAGTAGCATCATAGTATAACAATTAGAAGTTCAACTGCTGTCCCCAGTATAAAGGATTCTTTCTGGTTTCTCAGCCCTGTGTGACTGCAATAGACTATCCAGACTTCAATTCTTGTGAACTATTTGGGATTCTCTTACTATAAATGAGTTATAAGTAAAAGCTCCACCTGATTGTCTTCCCTTATCCTACATGGGTAAAGAGAATTTGAGTTTGTGACAAACTACATTCTCTTCTGGGTAATCCAAAATTAATAACCATAAGTTATATTTGCCATGATAAGTGGCAGAATAAGATTACGCCAGTGGAGACGGGTAAGCAGGGAGGAAAAATAAATTGGCTTAGATTCAACAACTATTTTTTGATGCTCTACAATAGTATTTTTAGTAGTGTAGTAAACTGACCACTAGCATATGAATTACCTGTGGTATTTGTTAAAATGCAAATCCCTGGATCCATCCTAGACCTATTAAATTAGAAGCTCTCATATTGGGACATAGGAATTCATATTTTTAAAGAAGTACTTTAAGTAATTATTTGGCAATCTAATATTTGGAAGCATCAAACCCATCCGACACTGTGGTAAGTATTCCAAACATTTATCTCATAAACACTGTAGAGGATAAGGGTTATAATTCATATTTTACAAATAAGAAAATATGAAGTTTAGTGAAGCTGAGTCATTTGTACAGTGCTAAACAGTTAGTAGGAAACAGAACTGTAATTTGACACTAATTCTTAATGCCCTCACTCCAGTATCTTTTCTGCTGAGCCACAGCTACTACTATACAACTTCTTTATGGAGGTTGAAGCACTGGTGATCAATTACCAGTTACCATTTCTTACCCTCTCTTTGAGATATGGCTGTGTTCATTTGATCACTTAATTTCTGTTGCTGAAATGTTTAGAGGCATCTTCTAATACGTAGCAAATAATTCTAAGGCATTTATACAAGTTTCATTTGTGATTTCTAAAGAACTGAGCACAACTAAAAAAAATAGATTTCATTTCATTTTTTTTTTTTTTTTTTTTTTGAAGAAGTGAAAAACATCCTACTTTCTCCCTGAGGAGAATATTAGACTTTCATGGATTGTTTCTACCACCTTCACTTACCAGAACTGTGTATTAGTTTCCTGCCATAACAAAGCAGCACAAATCAGGTGGCTCAAAACAACAACAGTTTATTGTCTCACTGTTCTGAAGGCTGGAAATCTCAAATTAAGGTGTCGGCAGGCCATGCTCGCCCTGAAACCTGCAGGGGAGATGTCTTCCTTACCTCTTTTAGCTTGTGGTGATTGTCAGCTCTCCTTGGTGTTCCTTGTCTTGCAGCTGCAGCACCTCATCAAATGATGTTCATCACATGTTTCATTGCATGGTGTTCTCTCTCCTGTGTTTGTCTGTGTCCCGCTGACACCTCCATCCAGTTACGCTGGATGAAGAGCCCACTCTACTCTAGTATGACCTCATTTTAATGTAATTGATCCTGAGAACTAAAATAACTTCAAATTGGTGAACTTCTTTCTCCACTCTTTGCTGAAGAATTCCCTCTTTTAATAACATTCCCTTTTTCCCATGGAAAAAAAAATTAAGATTTATGGGGAAAAACAAATTTTTAAAGAACTCTTAAAAATTAAAAGTCACACAGGTTCACATTCATGTTGAATGCAACATGACTTAAAAGGAGTGTTGGGCGGCAATTGAATCACTGTAATTTCTGAAAGGGGTAAAGAATGTGACACTATGAGAAGTATTCACTCTCTCATCTTTGTGTTAACTGAGTGTTCCCCACTGCCTAGGACACATCTAGTCAAAATTATCAGCTTTTTCCACTCATTATGGCTGCACCTTTGAATCATATTCATCACAGAACCATTTTCTTTCCAGTGCTTTGGGTTCATCTTTCCATCTCTTGCATTACATATGACAAGTCTGGAAAAGATTTGTGTGTCTGAATTACTTTTCCGGTATTTGTGTTTAGATTGTAACCCATCCCTTTCACTGCCTCATTCTATTTCAGACCAGTGCACACATCTCCGGGAAAGCCAGCTGCAGCTTGAGATTCCGTGGATGACAGTGGATCCAAGTGAAGCTAACTCAGCCACATCAAACTCTGAAACTTGTATGCAATGGCATCATGTTTAATGTTCTGATTCAACCTCCAACCCCCGAAAACTGAACAGAGTGCATCAGATGATCTCGAATCTCCCTCCCTGTAGCTCTAACGTTGCCTGAAATGCACTGAAAACCACTTCCCTGATTACACACAGGAAATGTAACGTGGTACTGCATGAAAGTGCAGATAGGCTGTTTTATGGGGAATGCATTGCCCCCACTCCTCTTGATTCCATATGGAAGAAATTCCCAAGGGTCATATTTCTGGCCTCTGTGTCCCCTCGCCATATCCTCTTCTCCCCAGAGAAGGAGCAGTGACTTAATAAGCAGTGCATTTGGGAGGAGCACCTTCCCTTCACCTACATAGGTGAGCCTATTCCGGGTTCTGTCCTAGGGATGTGCCCCAGCAAGGGGCAGGCATCCTTCTGAGCCTATTCATGCTGATTTGCAGGCTCTGCCTCTGCCTTAGGAGGCCTGCAGTGGTCTAACACCACCTATGACTGGGTAATTCCATCTAGTTTTGATTTTTGAAAGCCCACTCGGCAAATAACCCTAAAACCACATTTTCCTACCTAGCCTTTGCTGGTAATAAAAATGGTATTGCAGGCTCTGTTTCACTACTGTGCCTATTTCTCAATTTTCTCTGCACTTGATGGGGGTGTGGAGGTAGGCAGGAGGAACTGTTCTGTACTGAACCCCTACCTGCCCCAATATGCATATTCTTTGGAATTTTAAAATGAGATATTGTGCATGAAAGGGAAAAAGGAACACTGAGGAAAACCCGATAAATGTGCTTTGAATCTTTCACCTAGCCTCCCCACTGGTATCTCTAAACTGCCTGGGAGGAGAGAGAGAAGTCTGTTTGACATTCCTCTCTAGGAAGCAGTGGAGCTAAAACTGCCATTAGCTGGCTGACCAAAAGACAGGGTAGAGGAGAGAAAGAGGGACAGCAGGGAGCTACTTTCTCTCAAAAACAGCATTTTGATCCCCTTTTAAAAGTATGAAGATACACCCTTACTCAAATTTTTTGAGCTGGAAGGGATCTCAGGAATCACCAAGTTCAACTCCTTATTTAACAGATGGGGAGATTTCAACTTAGGGTTACACAGATAGAACTAGAATCTCCTGACCTGCAGGGCAGCATATTCCCTACGAAAGAACTCTCCGTGGTTTAAGAACACTCCTGGTGTTCTGCTGCTAAAATAGAAAAAGAAAAGCAATTATTGCAAAGATCTGAGAAGCACTGATATTTTCCACATATTTATTTCATCTCAGCATAAGTTGACATACATATATGGTTTTACAGTATATATGCCTAGGATTATAAAACTCAAGTGTTAATAAACACATTAACTACACATAGAATAGCTGGCCTGAACTGTGCCTTAAGCAGGTAGAGTTTGTCTTTAATAAATGGCAACATTTGAATACTATTAAGAGTTTTAAAAAGTGTTGAAGGAGCTTTAACCTCACATTAGAACATATCTAGCTTTTTATTTCAAATCAATTTAAACCAATTCATTAAGCATTATAAAGCACCTGCCTCATGCCAGCTCCTCACAAGATGCTTGACTGCTGCATGGTCCAGGCTTATTCCTGGATGTGGAAAAAAAAAGTGTAGTGTGGCTAGTGCAATAAACTCTGATGCAACTAAAACATTTGCACATTTCAATTTTTAGCTCACATCGTTATCTTTTCATGAACAAAGGTAATGCAGAGGAAAGGGGAAAAATAAGAAAATTGAATTTTAAAACCCCAAATAAAATTTTTTATAAGCTAGGAAAGCATCTAAAATAAGACAGAACACAATAGAACGTTTTTGTTTATGTTACTCTACTAAGATGTTACAATAGATTATGTCTTGACTCTATCTTGACTTTAAGAAGAGGCAAAAGGACCTCAAAAACATTCAATTTAAATGAGTTTAAATTTTTAAAGTGTTAATTAAGAGACCAGTAGATTAAATGACTACTACTGGAATTACTAGTGACACTCAGAAATGAACAGAAATGAAGCAGATGATTCATTTCCTACTTAAGTATTTGTAGCAAAACTGATGCAGGTAAGATGCAGGTTACTTTTACCTAAGTAACAAAATAATCTCCGTAGCATTCTTTTTCATTAAGGAAAAGAAATGTGTCACCATAGACTCAGAAAACAACTCCAAAACCAATCTCCATAAATCTGCCAAGAGTTAACGCTAGGTTTGGGGGAGTTGTTCCCAACACTAAGAATAAAAACAGAGAAAATGAAATCCTAAGCTAGTTCCTTTGTGTTCCAAATAAAAAGTAATTAACAAGACAAAAGTCATTAGTTGTCAACTAACCAAAAGATCAAGCTTTCATGTATATCATATTTTCCCCATAAAATACAACAGCTCTATCAAATATTTGGAAATGTCAGAGTATATGAGTTGCTTAATTCTATGAGAATTATGGATGGATGTCGTAAGTGCATTAGCCTCGGTTGAATCTCTTAACTGATCGATGATCAGGAATATTTTTTGCACCATCTGTTTTTCTAAATTAGAACACCAGACTGAAAATGAAAATTCTGTCCTGGAGCCTCAGGCCTCTAGAGGTAAGTCTCAGCAATGAGTGGCAAACCCTGCCCAAATCAAAGCTCTTGGAGGGTGTGGCTTTTCTGTTTGTTTAATTGGTACAAACTCTTATGGCTCCACGCTCCAGGTACTGGCTTCCAAAAGCAAAATAAATTGGTCTTCATGTATGTCAGGTCCTCTAGTATTTGCCTGAATGTAATATCATTATTTGGGTATATGGTACATAACATTCTACATGTTTTTAAAAGAGGTTGGCTAGACATCAATGATATTAATCCTTTCAGTTACCCTTTAGGTTTCCTTGTCTATTTAGTTTTGACAAGATAATGAAAAACCCTGGGATTCCACTGCCAACACCCAGAGGAAGTGATACTATACCTAGTACAGATATTTCTTTATTAAATGAAATGATAAAATAATACACAGAAACTCCAACCAGGCATGTTATCATTTGACTGCCCACATCTAACATCTTAACACACCTGATATCCTCTTATGGCAATGATTTAACTTTAGAAGTCAGATTTCAACATTTAATTTTTAAACAGCAAAAATAATATTTTTCAGTTATTATGTTTTGGTTTCCCAAGTAAAATCACAGTGATAGTACTTTATGAATTTGATATTTAAGGAATGAAAATATTGGCATGGTTCCACTTCATATCAAAATTTTAGCATAAATAATAACATTCTAGAGAAAATGTACAATACCATGAAATATACATTTCTTAAAAAGAACATTATTTGTTTCCTTGTGCTAAAAGTATTTTTTCCTACCACAATTCCTTCAGTAAACTCCTATAAATGACCAATACAGTCAGGCAATATGAAGTCTGCTTTTCTTTTCTAGATGATTAACCAAGTTGCCAAGGCATCCTCTTGCAGTTCATGAGTAATCATTCACAAGCATAAAAGTCAACAGAATACATTCTAACTGAAATTGTAAATTCCATGCCTTTGGGACATGCATAAGGTTCAAGCTGATCATTTCTAACTACACTTAATTAGTACCTGTCATAACCACATACTCTCAAAAAGCATAACTTATTTCCAAATTATCCACTGTTTTCTAAGAAGATGACAACTCTGATCTCTGGATTAACAAGCAAATAATATTAAGGTATGCATGATTTCATCCAGTTATGTTTCAGTAACTTTAAATGTACACTTTTCGTAATAAAATAAGAAACCATATTGGACTCAGAATCCAAATAATTTTGCCTCTGATTGTGAGCACATATTTTATCCTCAAACTCTTAATAAATAGTAAGTCTGTCCTGTACATATTTGAAAAGTAAACTATAACAAATGAGGAGAGATCAAGGTCAATTTGTTTTTAATCCTTGCATCCTGCTAAAGTAGTGAGTCTCGTGTTAATTCTATTAGGGTATTTTGGAATTCACAATCAGATAAATATATTTTATGTGTTAAACTACCTTAAAAACTTATATTTCCCCTTATGTTAATATACCCTTGTCACTCTGCCACATTTTCTTAGATTGATGCTTGTAAAAAGTAATTTCCTTCATCATGGTTACATAATACATATTTAAAACATTGTAAGTAGTAGGTTCAAAATGTGCCTGAGAGGATTGTTGCACATTTGCCTTTAGAACTGTTAAAAGGAAAAGATTTTAACCTTTTTGTTACTTCTTCGTTTTAGGAATAACATTCTCTTTCCGCCCACTATAAAATATGAAAGCTGTTGAGTATATTTAGTTGGCTATCAAAGGTTCCTTTAAAAATGGACAACTGCCCTTGTCAGGAAGTTTCAAGTATTAAAGATATACTCTTTGGTAAACACACTCACCAAAGATCTTAAATTCAAAGAATAGTAAATCATCATTATGTCAATGACCATAATTAATATCCTTTCACTTGGAAATATTAAATCAATGTCAGTGAAACAGTGAGATAAAGCAGTTCTCAATGTGTGTGTGTGTTTCACCTCATCTGGGTAATCTGTGGTATGACAGAAGAAATACTTTCAATGCCTATTGGACAAGAAATGAAATTCAGGTAATCAAAGATTTTACCTTTAATGCTTACTGAATCATAAATTACTATTTTGAAGTTAAGTCAATCCAACTTGAAAATGTAGTAACATGAACTTTTTGCCTAAGTTTAAAAAGTTTTAAGAGCTTTGCTTATCAGTTATAATTTTAAACCTTCAGCCAAAAAAAAAACAAAAAACAAAAAAAAACACACAAAGTGACCTTCTTTTAGTGGTTCTCCTAATAGTTCACGTTGTCCTAGTTTGTGGCCCTGAATCTATCCGTGGTAACCCAAAGGTTCCTGCACAGCATTCTAATCACATGGCAAGCAATTGTATTCTTCAAAACTCAGATCAGGCCTCTCAGTTCCCTCAGAAGCCCGAGTATACCTTTGTACCCACTGCAGCTTAATCTTTTGATTCCATTTTTTTCTCCCTTCGGTATCCTGTTTTCTTATTTGTAAGGTCATCTACTTGAACACCTCCTACATCTCATTAAGCAAAGTGAAGCAAAAAGGAAAGCAGAATAGGGACGCACATCTAAGAATAGTATTGCAAAAATAAAACGCCTTCAAGGTCCCAGGACAAGCTTCTAACTTCAAAGCGTTTAAAGGATTCAGCATTGCCAGCGGGCGCCCATCCCACACTCTCTCCCTCCGCTACTCCACCTCACCCTCCCCTCCCCACTTTGGGATGTCAGTCAGCCCACCTGGGTCATTTCCTTCTTCCCAGAGCTGCCCGAGGGCCATGCCTGGTTGGCCCCGGCCCCACCCCCTACGCGGTCCCCTGCTCCGCTTTGTCCAGCTTCTCGGGCAAGGTGAGCACGAACGGGAAGAGCACGCCTCGGGCGTCGAAGGGGGCTTTAAGTAACTCTGGCTCGAAGCAGCCCCTTTGGCCCCCGTCCTCGCCGGGCTCGCTTTCCTGGGAGAAGACGAAGCGCCAGGTGCCCGCGCGGTTCACACAGTAAATGGTGCCTTCTAGCGCCGCACAACGGAAGGGCTGCAGGCCCGAGAGTCCGCCCGGGGGCCGCAGGTTCGAGGCGCACTGACTCCACTGCTTGGCCAGGCAGTGGTAGCGAAAGACGTTGACCCCTCCGCTCGCCCCAGCCACCGCTTGGAGGTCGCCCCTGCCCCCGCAAAGGTCGAAGCGATAAATGAAGCCCTTCAGGGCCACCATGTCGGCCGACCGCTTGCGGCTACTACTGCACGGGCACTCCTGCCATTCGTCTCGCCGGGGGTCGTACTTAAGCAGACGATAGAAGAGTGACCCCCCGGACACGTAAATTTCCCCGTTGCAGGTAGTGGCTTCATGGGCCACGGCGAAGGCGCCCTTCGGCAGTGGGGCCACGGCAGTCCAGCGGTCGGTGCGCGGGTCGTAGCGCTCCACGCTGAACAAGCACTCGCCGCCCACGGCGTACAGGTAGCCGTCCAGGGCCAGCAGTTTGAGCTGCGAGCGAGCCTGACCCAAGGGCCGCAACGTGCTCCAGGTGTCGGTCACCGGGTTGTAGCAGAACACCTTGTCCGAAAGGCGGGCGCGCCCCTCGGACCCACCTTCCAGGATACCCCCAGCCAGGAAGAGGTAGTTGTAGAGCACGCACATGGCACAGCCCTTGGCGTTGGCGCCCTCGGGCAGCCGAGTAAGAACCCGCCACTCCTTGTCTGCCTCCTGGTAGTAGTAGATAACGGAGTCGCTGTGCCCTTCCTCGTCTTCCGAGGGGGCCCGGGCGGGGGGCGGCGGTGTGGGCGGCTGCTCCCCCGGGGACTGCGCGGCAGCGGCGGCCGCGGCCGACGGACTCTGCGGGCGACTGCTTTCGCGGCTCTGAGGCCGGCTCCCTACGCGCTCGAAGACATCGTTGATCTCGGCCGCCAGGAGGCAGCCGCGGCCGCCCTGCAGTCTGCGCTGCAGGATAAGGTCCCTCTCGGCGCCGGTCAGGCGGCCGTACACGGCCGGCTCGCGCAGCACCTCGAGGTAGTGGTCGCTCATGAAGCGGTAGGCGGCCTCCCGCAGCTCGCCGAGTCGCTGTTGCTTGGCCAGGCTCAGCACCTGGTAGCAGTTGGCCAGGGTGATCTGCGTTCTCATGGCGTCCATGGCGCACTGCACAGCGCAGGGCATCTGCAGGAAGCGCGCCCCGGCCACCACCTCGGCGACGTTGTCCTGCCGCACGTCTCCCATGCGACCGGAGTACAGGTAGTCCACCAGCAGCCGCAGCGCCGCGTAGCTCACCCCCTTGATGCGCAGGATCTCCCGCGACGAACGCGCCCTGAAGTAGTCACTCTTGGCGGCCAGCACGGCTTTGTGCGCCTGGATGCGGCGGCCGGACACCTCGATCACCAGGTCGGGATCTTCTGCGGCCGGGCCGCCGGGTGGCGCAACGCTGGGGCTGTCGCAGGCGCCGCCGCCGCCCCGGCTCCCCGCCCCCGCGCGACTCGGCGGCGGCGCTTCCCCGGGCTGGCCTCCAGTCTGGACACAATAAGTGACAGGCGGAGGCTGCGGCGTTAAGCTCTCCCCCGGCTCCCTCGCCGCCGCCGCCTCCTGCGCGGGCTCTTCGGACGTGGCACCAGCGTTATTGATTTCCCACTGACTCTTCACCACCCGGTTTCCTCTGCGGGAGGAAGGCGGAGAGGCTGCTGCCTCCTCTGCCGCGGAAGCTGCGGTTGCACAAGACTGCGGTGGGGAGTCGTCCCCGGAGCTGAAACACAGGGAAGAGCTGAAACTGCAGGGTGTTTGCGTCAGGGACTCAGCGCCCTCTTTCCCGTTGATGCTCGTGCTCTGGTCCTCCTCGTCCGTGTCCGGCTGCTGTAGGCTGCTCTCTCCAGAAGTCTCGAGTGCATCTCCTTCGCCCCCCGTCTCTCCGCACAGTCCATTGGCAAAGGCGCCTCCGGGCTTGGACCCAGTGACATTGTTGTCACCTGGGTAAAGGACGCAGGGAGCCACCGAGTTCTCCATGGTAGGAGTTTCTCTTGGCTGCTGCCCCCACAGCCACTTTTCACTCAGCAGCAGTAAATAATCGCCCTGAATTGGGCTGGTCAAGTTGATCGTTACTCTGGGTTTCTTGCTTCACACGCTTTTCCTGGCACGTGATTAGATTTCACTTTTTATTTCCACACCTTTTCTTCTCACATTGCTGATCGCTTTTTGCCCTTTCCACTCTCCTCTCCTGCAAACAGGGTTGCGTCAAACTCTCAGTGCCCTCTCTACTGAACTTTTGAACCGTAATCACTCTAACATTCTATGGCTATCTATTTGCTAAGGTCTTTGGGAATTAGTCTTAATGCCTCTGGGGTATTGGTTTAATTAAGGTATGGCAAAGTCCTGGAGCTTCAGCGGGTGTTTTATTTATAGTTCCTTCTCTACAGAATCGAGTTATCAAGGTACATCTAACAAACCAGGGCATGCCCTTTCTTTATGTGAGTCAGTGTTTACCTACTTTATCACTCTTCATTCCAACATATCACTGCTGCTCATAGAATCAACAAATCTGAGACAGGCTGTAGCCAAAACTTTAGAATCTTGTTTTTAACTGTTTCTTTTTATAAAGAGCCACCCTATTGAGTTTTTATTTTGTTACTCCCACTTGCGATTAACATTTATGAAAGGTCAGCTGGAGAATGTTTGTCTTTGTGTCCTGGCATCTGGAGCTCTTGCAGTGTGTCTGCACTCACACCTATCACCTGGGCAGGAAGTTGGTAATCCATAATTCACTTGCCATATGCATATGGGTGTCAGAGAAAAACAATTATTGTAAACTTTCGAATGGCCTTCCTCATTTATCAATCATGAGCCTTCCTTTGTGGCTTCCTTTGCTGGGATATCAGGTGTTTCCATATCATTCCACCATACTCTGCTTGTTCTGTTTAAAGGAAAAAAAGAGAGAATGTTTGAATTTGCATGTTTCAGTCAGATTATTTTGTCAGTGGAATTTACCGTACTTCCCTCCACGCCTTTCAGGCTATAGAATACAGCTTTGGTCACAAAAGGGATTGTAACTTTTGACTACTGTATATTTTGATGAATAGAATATACAGAATCATTTAAGTATTTATAAAAATATTGATGACCTTTCAGTATTCCTTCCATGATTCTGGTGAACATGAAGGAGAACCCAGTTCAGGCATTATCAAAAATTAATGCCTTAATTATATTAGGTGGGGCCATATGAAATTGCTAGAGTTGTAGGTCAAAAGCAGTCAAACAGCAACATTTTTTTCAACCTGTTAAAATGTATATGTAAAATTAAGAATACCTTTTAGTAAGAAAAAAATGGTTAGGCTATGTAATTATATTAACATGTAACAGTTGTCCTTAGTATTTTCCAGTGAATTATTTCAAATTCACTTATAACAAATATTTGGAGACAGGTGCCAAAGACACTTCTTTGTAATTGGTTTCAGTTAATAGTACATAGTAAGGACCCAGAGAGGTTCCAACCCCTAAATCTTTTTTTTTTTTTTTAGCTTTTTTAAAATTATTATTAGAGCAGTTGTAGTTTTACAGAAAAATCATGCAGAAAGTGCAGAGTTCCCACATACTACCTCCCCAGCCCCCTAAATCTTTTGAACTTGTTATTCTTGGAATTACTTTGGTGGAAAACCTCAGGAAAGTGATTTTCCAAATACCCCAAGTACAGCAAGAGAAAAGCAAAGCCAAGACTGATTTCTTGGAAGGCAAATGTGAGCACCTCCAGCTGAATTATAATATAATAATATATCTTTTCTAAATTGGCAAAATCTTCATTGAGACTCCCTAATCCATTGAAAGAGGACCCAGGGGTCTTCTGAGTCAATACAGGAGAAAGCCAAATTGTATTTTAGCTTTCTAAAGAAGAGAATGTAGGAAAGAAAAACATACAAAATACAATCAGGCTGATCATTACTGTATAGAATAGAAATAGAAGAGTATTTTCACCTCTCAGATGAGATAGATGAAATGATAATTAACTGCCTTCCCTCAACATCACTCTTCTGATTTTCTACTTATACACAATACCATTACCTGATCCCTATAAAAGCTTAGGGTTGAGCATATATACCTGCTTCTTCTGCCCTTCCTACCACAGTGTCACTGAAAAAGCTTTCCCATTATTCTCAGAAATTTTTTAATAAGTGTCTTAAAGTTGGAAATTCAAGACATTCAGTTCTCTCCCCACCCACCCTTTGCCAGATATCTTTAACAATATCTCTTTTTTTGGCACACTCACTATGTGCAAAGCACTGTCCTAGGATATATGGGAAGTGCAATTTTAAGAAATTCTGAGAGTGACCTGAAACTGATCTCGGGGGATGTGTAGGTCACAGACAATATTCAGCAGAACAAACGTTCTTGAATGTTTACTCAGCTGTACACCACCCTGATTGTGACATCTGTCGTCATGCTTTTCATCCTGCTTCTTTAATGGTGCTGTATTCGGTAAGATGGAAATGAGCCCTGGCCCACAGCAATGAGAATGCAATGGCAAACTGTTAAACCTGTGAAGACTGTATAAGTAAAGTTCACTGGTATTTTCCCAAGGACTTTAGAAATGCTTTTTCAGTAAGCAGAGTCATCCAAGGGAAAGTTAGATAAAAATTATGGCATCCTTAAATATATTATTCAAAAGTATAGTATACCTTAATGCTTGAAATAAAATTAAAGAACTGGCTTTCATTTGGCTCATCTTTTTCACATTTCTTCTGTGAAATATTACTGGAAAATACACAGTAATTTTTTTTTCTTTATTGGGTCTGGAAAAGGGTCCCAGAACTTGCTAGTTCTTTCTCTAATTTGACTCTGATTAGAATGTGCAAAAACCTAAGACCTAAGAGTATCTTTATGTAAATCATCACAGATTGAGAGAAAACTCATGGAATAGAACCAATCTGAAAAGTCCTACAATATCAGTTTAAGCTAGAAGAATCAGGCTAAGTACACATTTTGTTGTAGCTACGATGAAGTAAAAGAGAGATCCCAACAACGAAACAGACTGAAGTAGTCAGTGGCCCAACAAGAGTCAATGGGTAGTGATTTCTGCTTCACGATAAGGACAATTTAGTTATCTGGAAGAGACAGAATTAGTTTTGATTCTAGCTAACCCAAGAATGAATAAAAGTTAATTATCTCTAAATTCATGAGTCTAGATTTCTCAATAACTGTATTAGTTATACCCCTCCCATACAAAATTATTATTATTTGATTGTGTCCTTTTGAGGTGTATTTCCAGAATAGGTGATGATTTTGCGATATTCTATCCACATTTTCTTACCTGTCTCCCTGAGGGCCCCTTGGCACATACTACAGTTAGTTGGCAGCATCAGGGACATAGTCTGAGGCTATGGAAAAGCATAGAACAGCTAGGCCAGTTTCATGGTAGATAAACCCTGAGAGCCTCTAAGTTTGATCACTCAACTGAGATAATCAGCTATACATTAAACAATCTAAGTTGATGAGTACCTGTGTACCATACATTCAGCAAAACTTACTGAAACAAATTTTGTCAGACATGGTTGAAGATCATCTGTGACTACAATGTCAAACCAGTAGTAATGCTGAACTTCAACATCAACAGTCCTTCTTCTATTGAAGCCACCAGGAGGTGGGATTTTTGAAAGATGGTTTACAACACTAGAAGTATCTGCTTGGTACTAAGTCTCTCCCACTACGGTACACAAGAGATGTTCAGCAGCAGGAGATTCCACAAGGGCAATGAGGAAATTACATACAGGGACCCTGTTCTTTTTCAAATGGTGCTAAGAAACTCAATATTAACAGCTCTGTCACTTTTCTTTTCTTTCAGAATGAACCATTTTTGTGCTTTTACCTTAAAGTGGATGGAGAGGAGTCAACCCCTTTTGTGTTTAACAGCCTTCTCAGACCTCAGCTACTCTGCTAAGACTGTTAGTTGCAAATTTCTTTGGATAGAAAGTTAGGGATTTCCAAAGGGATTTTCCCCCCATTTTGTGCTTCCCCTGAAGCTTTACTGAGAATTCTTTACAGAGTGCCCATCCTTGTGAAATACATGAAACTCTGATCTGATTGGGGCATTTGGAAGGATTTTTTCTTCCTGAATGATTATCTGTGTTTCCCTGATCACCACTTTTGGATTCTATCACCATCAGATGAAGAACAGAATCTGAGTACAGCATATTAGTTGAAAGGAATGGGGTCAGCAGCGGGGGAAACTGGGGGCATTAACAGGTTTTCTTTTTTTGACTGTGGTTAGGAAATAGTTTAACGAGTCTTAAGTATAATTTACATATCATTTTCCCCTTGAAGAATATAAATTTCCTCCTGACTTTATAAACAGCTAAATAAAAATTTTGAAAAGAGAAAGGTTTTCTTCACTAATTTCTTCACTATTAATGTTAATTTAAAAAGTAAGAGTGTGTATGCTTTCCTAACAGTGGACATTATGTATTGAATGTAGACATTAGATTATTTATAAATTTAGTGTGGATATCAGTTTATTTAAACATGCTTCATTGTAACACCAGTTGCTAAAAAGAATATTCCTTTCAAATGATTATAGTTAGCTTTTTAAAAAATATGTTAGATTTAAGAACCTTATTTAAACTTCTGTAACATGTGTTGCTTTTAATAAATTCATTCTCAGTGTCTTCCACATCATGCTTTGTGTTTTTTTAATATGTCCTCACCACCACACACACACACTCCCTATTAGATTACATATTCCCTGGGAATATACCTGTTCCGTGCCCATTGTACACCTTTCACAATACCAGAAAGATGCTGTTCACATAATAAATAGCCAGAATCTGTAAGAGTAATGAAGAAAGGAAACCCATGAATATAAGAAAAATAATAGAATCTTCGCAAGTTGTAGGGACCTTGAGGGTCATTTCTATTTTATATAGAATGTTGATTTATTTTAGTTGTTCAAACAAATATTGTTTTTTCACAGTTATTTCTTCTTTAGGCCCAAATTTAAATTAGTTCACAATTTCTGAACACATATGACTGATGGTAGGAGATGGCCTGGTGTGGCTGAGGAAGGAAGCCAGCCAATACTGCAAGCTGACTGCAGATGTTCTAAGAAGCTAATCATGCTCACTCTAATTCCTGATGTACATTTTCTGAGTACTCCTCACAGTCTGGAATACAGTTTTAGGATTACTATCAAAACCATTTACACAGAATTACACAGACCAAAGGTAGCCAGTTGGAAGTATTATTCATGATTTTTTTTTTTCATTTTGAAATGCATTCATTAAATATACTATATTGCTACTAAACACCAAGGTACTGCATTGAGTCTTGGATGGTCATGGAAAATAGTATACTGAATGAATTAAAAAAAAAACTAAAGCCAATTAAAGACAATATATCTGACCACTTTAGAAATGGACAATTTCTGTGGAATTTAGAATGGACAGTATATTCCATGTAGTTTAGAAATACCTAATAAGTAGTTTAATTTGTTGAGTAATTAAATGAATAAGTGAATGTCATACAATAGATCAAGTAACATCAATTAGGTTCACTTCTATTCCACTAGAGTACAATCTATAATTTTTTAAGATTATTTTTTATGAAGGACATTCCAAAAAAAACTAGAGGAACTATAATATAATCTGACTTCACACTAGCAGTAATAAAAATATAACGGCTAACATTTATTTTGCCAGACACGGTTCTAATATGCTTTACATCATATTAACCCTCACAACCATTTTGTGAGGTAGTAGTCTTTATTAGCCCCACTTTACAGAAGAGAAAAGAAGATGTTAAGTGATTTCACCAACCTCATACAATTAATAAGCAACTGGCTCCAATGCCCACCCTTAATCACCACACCATGATGCCTCTTACATTATTCTGTTGGTTGCTATTCTGGGTCATGCATGCATTGGCTTCTGATGTATCTATATGTTGGATTAATTTAAGTCTACAAAATATTAGGATTTATCAGTCTACTGCCTATGCATCCTGTCAACAGAATTCTAGTGAATCTGGAGAGCCCACCCAGTTCTGAGAATAAGGCAGATGGTGGCAGCTGGGGAGAAGCACATTGTGTACTGGAATTGTTTTATCCTGGCTATATCAGCATGTACTCAGCATGCCTTTATGGAAGTTATTTAGGGGTATGATAGTAGGTGAATCTTCTGGTAGGACTTAATTGGAAGAAACAAAATTATTGAGAATTTCCCAAAGAAATGCTATATGTAATAGGTATGCTTAACACACCAATTCCTTAAGCTGGTAAATAAGACATTGAACAGTCTGGTCCCAACATACCCTCTGCCTTCATCTCTCATTCCACAATGCCGGAACTCCCTCTCCATCCTGCCACAAGAGCACACAGAACTGCCTGCCACTCCCCTTAATAAACTGTGTGTGTGTGTGTGTGTCTGTGTCTGTGTCTGTGTGTATTTATATCTTAGGGCCTTTGCCTATGCAATTCTTTCTGCCTGGAACAGCTTTTCCCCTCTTTTGAGCTAGGAAAATTCTTGCTCATCCTTTTAGCTCAAGCTTAATGCTACCTTCTCTATAATGCCTTCCTTACTTACCAGTGTGAGACACTTTGCTGTCTGTGTTTGCATAAAATGCCTTATTTTAGCACTACATAGTATCACTACTTACAGGTGTATACATCATCCTTCCATTAGAATGTGAAACTCATGGAAAGGAAATTACATTAATCACTCTATCTTTAGCTCTGGGATGGGCTCTGAAAGAGTAATCAATAAACATTTGATGAATGAATGAATGAATGAACGTTAACCAGGGAAATATATAGGAAGAAAACTCTAAGAACATCCAAATAAAACCATGTTAAAGCAAGTTTTTAAAATATACAAAGAATGATGTACATCAAGATATAATCATTGAACTACACAACCCTACAAAAAAGTTTTTAAAAAGGGATCAGTGGTTATCTCTGGATATTTGACTAGAGATAGGTTTTATATCTTCCATATTACTCTACTGGTTTCCATGTTTTCTAAAATAAATAGAATTGTTTTGTAATCAAAACTGTGTGGTTTTTAAGTTTAAACATCTAAAAACCAGTCTTCATATATAAAGAATGAGAAACATCAGTATAAGGACATTGATTAGAAAAATGAAAGGTTTTCATTTTCTTAATACACTTCTGTTTTAAAATTTTTATATGCTGAATATATATGACTTTTATAGCCATACTTTAAAAATATTTATACCAACCTTAGGAAATCTCTCAAATTATTTATATTTCTCGCTACCAAGAAGTGTTCCTCCACTCACCCTTCAAATTTAAACAAAAGCCTCCAACAGATTTTCTTCCTATCTCCCTTTATCAGTCTTTATTTTCCTTACACTTATTCTTCTTTTCTGAGTATATCAGGGGGAAGGTGGAAGCAGCAAGGAGGAATAAAACATTTGTCTTCAACTATTTTCCAGGAATTGTGCCACACATGTTACACAAGTTACCACATCTCCAAACAACTTTGGGGGACAGGTATTATTTCCCCCGTTTTACAGCTGAGAAAACCAATGCTTAGAGATTAAGACACTTGCCCAAGGTTCTCCTTTAGTAAGTGACTGAGCCAGGATAAAAGCCCTATGCCATCTGCCTAGTGTGAAATGAGCAGGTATGGCCATAATCTAAGAACACTAATATTCTTTGTGAAAATAAGTAGAAAGAGAGGAGGCTTTAAAATCAGCCATTCCTAGATTAAAATCACTTGCAGTATGTCTCAGAAAATTATTTAACATCTCTGAATGTTTCATCACACGTAAAATTCTACCTCATAGCATTTTTTTTGTAAAAATTAAATAAGCTAATATTGATTAAGCTCCAAAAAGCGTATCTAGTATGTTTTTAAAAGCACTGGCTTTTTGTGTCAAACAGATACTAGTTATGAGTCCTTAAGCATGTAGCGTAACCACTCTAAGCCTCAGTTTTCTCATCTCTAAAATGGAAATGTTAATACGCTAGTGGGCATCTTCCCACTGCCACTCCCTTGGGTAAAGTGCTCTATCCCCAGTAAACATTCCTTAGGATTCTGGTTGGGCTACCAGTCCCAGTACCATATGCCCATGGCCACAACGCTAGTTGTGTGCTCCAGTCCCAGCTGAAAATAATATCCCCTTCTCTTGGCCACACTGCTTGGTCCAAGGAGAGCATGTGACTTGCATCAGGTCAGCCTTCTTGGTGGATTGATGCATGAGCCTTCAGGCTGATATGTGAGGAAGGGCCTTGCCTTAAGGGGTCACAAAGCTGGAATCAAAGGCTGCTCAAGACCATTTCCCCCCATGAAGAAAGCATGTCTTCAGTGGCAGAAATGAAAGTCAACAAACAAAGTGGAAATCCAAGAGTTGGAAAGTGGGAGAGGAGGGGGAGGTTCCACGATCAGGTCATGCTCCAAGATCGCTTCACCCTGGGCTTCTGAGGTATGCGAGTAATATATTCCATTTCTGGCATAAGCTAGTGTGAGTCTTATTCCTTGGAAATTGAAATACTTCTGACCAAATACAAATACCTACCTCACTAGGTTGTCAAGAAGATTAAATGGGGGCACTTATAAAGAGTTTAGCATAGCACAGTTCCTGACTCACAGTAAGCACTGATAAATGTGAGTTCCTGCCCTGGAGAACTATGAACATAATTACAGAATACTCAGCCTAACAGGGCAATAAAGAGCACCAACGTACCCACCAACATTTATCTAAACATGCTTTCTGTGCTTTCACAGCAATTTTCATATTTTATTCTAATTCATATATGAGACAGGTAGAAGATTTACCATTATCCTGATTTAACAGATAAGAAAATTGAAGCAACAAAAAGGTGAAGTTACTAGTCTCCGAAGGCCAAAGCAAAATTCGGAACAGACAAAAACCAATTGTTTGGACACCCAATATACTCCTCATTCCCTCTGTCTTGGAAGCATTTAACATGTGGCTTCAGAAAAAAATGCCTGATATTTTGTTTTACTAAATTAGCTAGCCCTCTAGGATCCATAGGGATTAACTCCTGCTGGTGAAGAATTTAAGGTTGGTCTAAACATGGAAAAGCCCAGTTCGTTTGCTCTTGATGGGGCACTTACGAGGAAAAGAAAAAAAGGATCAACCATGTATTTTCAATCATAATCCAGTGACTGAGCCCAGCTTCCACGGTCTCATCCTTTCACAGTTGCATGCTTTGGACTCTGCAGATCAAGTTCACTGCATGATGTCATGGAGGAAGTGTTAACAATTATGAATTTCCTTTGTACCTATACCTGTAACCATAACCAGCTATGAGCTATTATGGAAGTTGAAGCAGAGTGTAGAGATTAAATTTGCATTAATATGGATGGACAACAAGGTCATGAAAACTTGAACAGATTTACTTCCTTCACCAGATCATGGATTTTTCTTTTTAAATTCAAGCCTTCTTAGATACACAGTTTCATGACTCACGAGATGTTCCTTTATAGGTGGTGTAATAAGACACCTGAAGTTACCATACTTGAAACTAGAGGAGAGGAAGAATATAAAAGCTGTTGCTGACTTATTCAAGGAAGTGTTGTACAGTCAGACACAATCTAATACAAGATTAAACAGACAGCAACTGGTACCTGAACTCACTTCTAGTTAGTACACTGTCCTGTACTCACTGTGATCACACACTTGGAAGAAATGGAAAAAAAAAAAAAGAAAAAGAAAAGAAAAATAGATAAAAAAAAAAAATCCACAAATTCATTCAAAAGAGAGTATTAAAGTTAGGTGAGTGCCTTGTGTTTATGGTGGCAGTAATCACGATCTGCAATGGATGGAGATGGCCTAAGGGTATATCGACCAGTGAACAGAGGGGTGAACTGTGGTGTACACATACAACAGAATATTTAGTGGTTGCAAGAAAGAATGAAGTTGTGAGGCATGCAACTAGGTGAATGAACCTTCAAGACATTATGTTGAGTGAAATAAGCCAGAAACAAAAAGACAAATATTGTAAGGCCTGGACAGAGATTGGGCAATCAATGATGCAGAAGTACAGAATGTTCAATAAGGCTTATTGTAAAGGTTCCTAGATTGTAAGCTCTTACAGCAGTCACATCTATTCCTGAGTTTTAACTGCTATCTAAAGATGTTTATTTGGTACAAAATTTATATTCTCTGCACCACACTATCTCACTTAACTTGTATGGTTAGTTTATTTAAACAACATAATTACATGGAATCTAGAATAGGGGATGCGAACTTGTTATTCTGTACAGCTTAATGGAATACCCCAATATATCCCAGAATATTTTGGGCAGGAAAAAAAAAAGGATTTGCAAAGTCCCCTTGAGGTACTGGGGGGGAAAGTGGAACTATTAAACTTCCCCACCAGGGGAATTTCCTGATATTCTCGCAAGTATTAGGGACTCCCTATTTAATAAGTCAAGCCCCCAATCTTGGGGCTTGCCCTTAAGAAACTTATCCCAGCAAAGGACAGGCTAAGCCTACTTATAATTATGCCTAAGAGTCACCCCCAGAGAATCTCTTGTTGCTCAGATGTGGCTTCTCTCTCTAAGCCAACTCTGCAAATAAACACCTACCCTCCCAACTATGTGAGATATGACTCCCAGGGGTATAAATCTTCCTGGGAATGTGGGACATGACTGCCAGGGATGAGCCTGGCCCTGGCAACATGGGATTGAGAATGCCTTCTTGATCAAAAGGGGGAAAAGAAATGAAACAAAATAAAGTTTCAGTGGCTGAGAGATTTCAAATAAAGTTGAGAGGTCATTCTGGAGGTTATTCTCTTACATTATATAGATATTCCCTTTTATTTTCTAGAGTATTAGATTAGCTTGAAGGTAATACCTGAGTCTGTTGAACTGTAATCCTGTAGACTTGATTCCTGATTATGATTGTATAACTATATAGATTTTATCATGGGACCATGTGATTTTGAAAACCTTGTGACTGACACTCTCTTTATACAGTGTATGGGCAGATAAGTAATAAAATAAAGACAAAAATTTATATAACTCATAGGAGTGATGAGAATGTTCTGAATTTGTGGTGATGAATGCACAACTACATGATGATACTGTGAGCCACTAACTGTAAACTTTGGATGGATTATATAGTATGTGAATGTATCTCAATAAAAACTGTATTTTAAAAAAAAGTTAGGTGAGTGCAAATTATGCTCTAAGTTTCTATAACTGTCTTTGGGATGAAAAATAAGAATATTCTGAAATATGAAGCATTTGTACTTTCTTTTGGCTCAGATTCAAAAACTATTGATGTAACCAAACATAAAGTATGAACACCAAGATCACACAGAATCACTGGAACTCTGAAGAGAGGTTCATGAATTGCAAAACTATCCTGAAATTTCTATCAATAAGAATCAAATTCTGAGCAATGTTTGAGTAAACTTGACTCTTTTAAAATAAACATGCTTTGTGAAACCACTGAAATCAAAGCTGAATGTCCTACCAGTGATGGAAAGCTGGAATCAGAAATGAGAGATACCTGGATTAAATAAATCCTACAATTTTTCACAAACGTTCAATCTGTTAATTCCTATTAGCTACAACAAAATTGCTAAATAATTAACAATATTCATTCATTTTCCCATTTATTGATCAAATGTATATTGAGTGTCTCTACTGTACCAGTGTGCTAGACACAAGTAAAAGAGCAATGAACCAAATGGACCTGGTCCCAGCCCCCATGGAGCTGAAAGTGAGGAAGGCAAACTATAAACCATGATACGAATTCTTAAGAAATTACAAACCATGAGCGGAATGAAGGGATCATAAACAAGATTCTAGGAGATAATAACAGAAGAAATTGATTTCTACTGAGGGGTCAGGTAAGCCTTCTCTGAAAAAATGAAATGTAAGATGAAAACTGACAGAAGAGTAGGAGTTAGCCAGATAATGGGCAGATAGAAGAAAACATGGAGAGTGAAGTCCCGGAGGTGGAAACAAGCTTGACCAGTTCTGGAAACTGAAATGTGGCTGGAGTAGAGAGAGCAAAAGGAGTCCATGGAGTGAGCTGTCTGGGTCAGCAAAAGCCAGATCATGCAGGGCCATGGGCCATATCCATGAATTTTTCTCTTAATTGCAATGGGAATTCATTGATGGCTTTTTTAAAAAGTGAAGGGACAGTGACAAGGCAATAGTATGATCAGCTTCGTGGTTTAAAAGATTCCTTTGTGCCCTTTCATACAAAAAAAGTTGATTAAGTTACTTTTTAGACTGACTTTGAATTACTGCTAAAATTACTACATGTTAAAATGAATAAACTAAATCTATGTGTATCAATACGGGTAAATTTCTAAAACAAAATTTTAAATTTTTAAGCTTTGCAGTTTCGCAGAGAGATACAGTTTAATACAATATATATACATTTTAAACATAAAAATAATACTATATGTCATTTATAGAAGTTTAAAAACATAGAAAGGAAAGATGGACATGAATTCTGATACAGTGGTTACAACTGAAGAAGGGGGGAAAGAAAAGAATAATGGGCTCCAACAAACTCTATTATTTGATTCCTTAAAAAAGATTTAAAGCATATATATAGCAAAATGATAGCATGTATTAAATGTTGGTGGAATACATGAGTGTTTCTTTTTTATTGTATTGTTTATGATATTTGAAATATAATTCCCAATTTAAAATGTTACTCCATATGTTTAAATAGTTACCATTATTTGTCAATTAAATAGTTAATCTGGCCTACAACTAAAAATTAATGGAAGCCATACAATCATAAACATAAATAAGTAAAGTTAACTAGTAGTTAACAATAATCTTAAATTGCTTTATTCTCACCATTGGAGTAGTTGAATAATTTATTCCATATGCTCAAAGTTCCAGTCAAATTGAAACATGGGAAATTCAAATAAAAACTTACATTTTGCAAATTTTAAAGATCTAAACTCTTGATTTCAAAAAAGAGATACTTGTCCAAGATCACAAGATAAGTTATTGACTGATGTAGTACATAAAAGAAACCCAGTGTTTTTTCTATTAAATCCAGATTTTCATTTACCATTATTGGTATAAATTGAAAATAGGGTAGAAATACCTCTCTCCAACTGTTTTGCTGTTTTGTTTTGGTTACGATTTAGCAAAACAGTCCCATGCTTTACTCTTTCCGCTGGAACTTGAAATCAAACTTTGGGTTTACTGCCTTGATCATGCACCTGCATCATCAAAAATGTCAGCACAATTCTGAAAAATAGGATGTTTTTAATTTGCACTTTCTATTCAGTCTTTGCAATTACAGAACAATGAAAACTATTTTAGGTCAAAGGAAAATACTTGATATGTGGTTCATGTAAATTACAGTCAAGCAGAACTGGAATTTCTGTTTGGATGTCTTAGATTCTCTTGGCAGAGATGAGAGGCTGGAGGAAAGATTACAAAGAAAGACAATGGGGATTTATCCAAACTCAAATTCATCATAGCTTGTTCTCAAATCATGTGGGAAAGGAATGACTATGAGAAAGGAGAATATGAATGTGAAAGGAGGGTAGCTGAAATGATAATTGATCTGTTATGGTTATTGATATTTAAACCATTATTATTAATTTTTATATACATTCCATAGCCACCAAACATGTACTTCCCCTTCCCCCTCCCTCCATCCCTTGGTGAACTCTAATCTACTTTCTGTCTCTGCAGATTTGCTATTTCTAGATATCTCTTATAAGTGACATCATACAATATTTGTCCTTACGTTTGTTGCTTATTTCACTGAGCATAAGTTTTCAAGTTTCTTCCACTTTGCAGCATGTCTCAGTACTTCATTCTTTCTTTTGGCTGTAAAATAATATTCCATTGTGTGGATGTAACACATTTTGTTCATCCATTCAATTGTTGATGACCCTTGGATTGTTTTCATCTTTTGGCTATTGCAAACAATGTTGCTATAAACATTGGTATACAAGTATCTATTTGAGAGTCTGTTTTCTCCTTCTTTGGGTATATACCTAGAAGTGGAATGGCCAGGTCATATGGTAATTCTATATTTAACTTTTTGAGGAACTGCCATATTGGTTTTCAGAGTGGCTGTGCCATTTTTTATATTCCCAACAATGCACCTGAGTTCAAATTTCTCCATATCCTTTCCAACACTTGTTTTTTCATTTTGTAAAAAATAGCCATCCATGTGGGTGGGAAGTGGTACCATAATGTTGATATCCTTGACTAAATTTATTTCTAGGTATCTTATTCCTTTAGATGCTATTGTAAATTGAATTATTTTCTTAATTTCAGCTACTTTATTGTTAGTGAAGAGAAACATATTTGATTTTTGTCTGGTTATCTTGTACCCTGACATTTTGCTAAACCTGTTTATTAGCTCTAGTATTCTTGTGGATTCCTTTGAATTTTCTGTATGTAAGATCATGTTGTCTGGAAACAGAGATAGTTTTACTTCTTCTTTTCCAATGTGGATGCCTTTTATTTCTTTGTCTTGCCTAATTACTCTGTCTAGAACTTTTAGTACAGAAGTTGAATAGCTGTGGTGAAAGCAGGCATCCTTGTCTGGTTCCTCATCTTAGAGGAAAAGCTTAAATCTTTCACCACTGAGTATGATATTAGCTGAGGGATTTTTATAAATGGCATTATCCTGTTAAGTATACTTCTAGTCCTACTTTTGTGACTGTTTTTATCAAGAAAGAATGCTGGATTTTGTCAAATGCCTTTTTCTGAGTTTATTAAGATAATCATGTGCTAGTTTCCCTTCAGTTTATTTTTGTAAAACATTGAGTTTACTTTGCTCTTCTTTTCCTAGCTCCTTAGAGGTAAAGTTCGATTATTAATTTGAGATCTTTCTTTTTTAATACATGTGTTGACAGCTAGAAATTTCCTTTTGAGCACTACATGACCTATATCCCATAAATTTTGGTATGTTGCATCTTTATTTTCATTCATTTCTATTTTATAATTTCCCTTGTAACCTCTTCTTTAACCCGTTGGTTAAGAGCATGCAGCTTGGAGTGGAAGCTAAGTAGTCCCCCTGGAACAACTACAAAAAACCAGAAACAACTAGTAAATAATCCAGAATAACTGCGGGGGGACAAACGAGACCATCCACTCATCATACACCAACCTGAATTGGGAGGAATGCCCAAGAACACAGCATAAAATCCGTAAGTAAAACCTGCGGATCCAAGTCGCGAGACTCCCTCCCCGATAGCCCAAGCTGCAAAGCCTTGTGGTGCCAGAGAGAAGCTCTCTCCCAGCAAGCGAATATAACTCAGCTGAGCTCCAACTGGGGTTTTAAGTAGCTAGTGTGAACTGCTCACTACAGGTACGCATCCCCAGAAAACAGACAGAGGCTTTGGGTGACGACTGACCTGGGAGAGCCGGAGGGTCGCCTTGGACTGGGTCTGAAGGGGACTATCTGTTTCTTTTTCGGCTCAGTGGAGAAAGCCCCAGTCATTTTCAGTTTCCAGGGCTGTGACTCTGGGAAGGGTGGAGACACCACAAGCAGAGAGAGAGACCACTGAAATGCTAATGACCTCCACCTGGGGGGTCTGTCTTCTCTAGGAGGAAAGGGGTGGGGCCCTTTCCATTCAGAACCAGACCCCAGAGCCTGGGGGAACAGGCCATACCTCCTCACACCAGTCAAGAATTATAGGCTAACAGGCATCACCTGCTGGGCAGAAAAGCACAGTAACCTGAGGCATCTCAGGGTGGAGCAATTTTCTAAGACAAACCCGCAGGGAAACCAGATACTGAATATTTCTTCCCTCTGGGACCTGAGCCTGTTCTGGTCTGGGAAAACCTGATTTGGATAACCAAGGAAAACATGCCTAGACAACAGAAAATTACAACCTACACTAAGAAAAACAAAGTTATGGCCCAGTCAAAGGAACAAACTTACACTTCAACTGAGATACAGGAATTTAAACAACTAATGCTAAATCAATTCAAAAAGTTTAGAGAAGATATTGCAAAAGAGATAGAGGCTGTAAAGGAAACACCGGGCACATATACGGCAGAAATCAAAAGTTCAAAAAAATAACTAGTAGAATCTATGGAAATGAAAGGCACAACACAAGAGATGAAAGACACAATGGAAACATACAACAGCAAATCTCAAGAGGCAGAAGAAAACACTCAGGAACTGGAGAACAAAACACCTGAAAGCCTACACGCAAAGGAGCAGATGGAGAAAAGAAAGAAAAAATATGAGCAACGTCTCCGGGAACTCGAGGATGAAACAAAGTACAATAATGTACTTATCACTGGTGTCCCAGAAGGAGAAGAGAAGGGAAAGGGAGCAGAAGCAATAATAGAGGAAATAATTAATGAAAATTTCCCATGTCTTATGAAAGACATAAAATTACAGATCCAAGAAGCGCAGCATACTCCAAACAGAAGAGATATGAATAGGCATATGCCAAGACACTTAATAATCAGATTATCAAATGTCAAAGACAAAAAGAGAATCCTGAAAGCAGCAAGAGAAAAACGATCCATTACATACAAAGGAAGCTTAATAAGACTATGTGCGGATCTCTAAGCAGAAACCATGGAGGCAAGAAGGAAGTGGTGTGATATATTTAAGATACTGAAAGAGAAAAACCGCCAACCAAGAATCCTATATCCAGCAAAGCCGTCCTTCAAATGAGGGAGAGCTCAAAATATTTTCTGACAAACAGACAATGAGAGACTTTGTGAACAAGACACCTGCCCTACAGGAAATACTAAAGGGAGCACTACAGGGTGATGGAAGACAGGAGTGCATGGTTTGGAACACAATTTTGGGAGGTGGTAGCACAACAATGTAAGTACACTGAACAAACGTAACTATGAATACGGTTGAGAGAGGAAGGTGGGGAGCATGTGAGACACCACAAGAAAGGAGGAAAGATAAAGACTGGGACTGTGAAACTTGGTGAAATCTAGAGTATTCAACAATAGTGATAAAATGTACAAATATGTTCTTTTACGAGGGAGAACAAGCAAATGTCAACCTTGCAAGCTGTTAAAAATGGGGAAGCATTGGGGGAGGGATGCAATCAGCATAAACTAGAGACTGTAACTAACAGAGTCATTGTATTATGCTTCCTTTAATGTAACAAAGGTGATATACCAAGGTAAATGCAGATAAGAGGGAGGGATAGGGGAGGCATGTTAGACACTTGACATTGGTGGTATTGTCTGATTCTTTATTCTACTTTGATTTAAGGTTATTTTTCCTTTTGCTGCTTCCTAGCTGTCATTTTTTTTTTCCTCTTTCTTTTGCCCCTCTACCTTCTTTGACTCTCCCTCCTGCCTTGTGGAAGAAATGTAGATGCCCTTATATAGATAGTAGTGAAGGTGGTGAACACATAAATGTATGACCATGCAGAGAACCATCGATTATTTACTTGGGATGGAATGTATGGTGAGTGAACAAAACCATATTAAAAAAAAAAATGGGTTGATGACAAAACCTCGAGGGCAATATACTGAGTGAAATAAGCCAGACACATAAGGACTATTATTGCAGGGTCTCACTGATAGGAACTAATTATAATATGTAAACTCATAGACATGAAATACAAGGTACTAAGATATAGAACAAGTCTTAAGAATGGGGAGTGGTTGCTTAGTATGAGCAGAATGTTCAATTAGGATGAACTTAAATGTCTGGAAATAAACAGGGGTGTTGGTAGCAAGATGTGAGAATAACAGCGCCAAATGGTGTGTGAATGAGGTGGAAAGGGGAAGCTCAGAGTCATATATGTCACCAGAAGGAAAGTTGGAGGTCAAAAGATGGGAATGTATAAAACTGAATCGTATGGTGGGCAATGTCCATGATCAACTGTACAAATACTAGAAATAGCTTCCATGAACCAGAACAAATGTATGACAATACAATTAAAAGTTAATAATAGAGGGGCATATAGGGAAGAACTATATACCTATTACAAACTATATACGACAGTTAGTAGTATTTCAACATTTTTTCATAAACAGTAACAAATGTACTATACCAATACTACGAGTTAACAATTGAGGAGGGTTGGTTAGGGATAGGGGAGGATTAGAGTTTCCTTTTCTTTTTTTCTTTTTTCATCTTTCACTTTATTTCTTGTCTGGAGTAATGAAAAGTTTCTAAAAATTGAACAAAAATTAAGTGTGATGGATGCACAGCTGTATGAGGGAACCCAGGGGCAAGTGATTGTACACTTTGGCTCTTTGGATAATTGTATGGTATCTGAACAATCTCAATAAAAATGAATAAATAAATAAATAAATAAAAGAGCATGCAGCTTAATTTCCACATATTTACAAATTTTCCAGTTTTCTTTCTGTTATTGATTTCTAGCTTCACTCCATTGTGGTTGGAGAAGTTACTGTGTAACATTTCAATATTTTTCCATGTATTAAGACTTCTCTTGTACTCCAGCACTGGCTTATCCTAGAGAATGAACCATGTACACTTGAAAATAACATGTATCTTGTTGTTGGGTAAAGTGTTCAAAAATGTCTGTTAGACCTAGCTGGTTTATACTGTCATTCAGGTCTTCTATTTCCTTGTTGATATTCTGTCTAGATGTTCTATCCAGTATTTATATTTGGTGTATTGAAATCCCCAATTATTATTGTAGAACTGCCTATTTCTCCCTTCATTTCTGTCAATTTTCACTTCATATGTTTTGGCACCCTGTTGTTGGTACATATATGTTTATTATTGTTATAGCTTCTTGTTGAATTGAACTTTCATTGATAAATAATATCCTTCTTTGTCTCTTGTAATGGTTTTTTATTAAAAATCTATTTTGTGAGCTATTAGTATAGCCACGCCAGGTCTCTTTTTATTTCTATTTGCAAGGAATTTTTTTCCATACTTTCATTTTCAACTTGTTTGTATCTTTGGATCTAAGATGAGTCTCTTATAAACAGCATACAGCTGAGTCATGTTTCTTTATTCATTCTGTCAATCTCTGCCTTTTGACTGAGAGTTTATTGATAAAGCAAAGCTTACTTCTGCCATTTTGCTAATTGTTTTTTGTAAGTTTTATATCTTTTTTTGCCCCTCCATTCTTCCACTACTGCATTCCTTTTTGTTTAGATGAGCTTTTTTAATGAGCCATTTTTAATCATGTCTCATTTCCTTGTGTGTAAATTTTTTAGATCAACACCCTAACTTCAAACGCCTACACATACTATGTTCCTATGTTACTGTGTCCCTCCCCTTTATGACGTTCTTATCACAAATTACATCTCCACATACTGTATGCCCAGCAATAAAAGTTATTGCTTGTTTTTTATGCATTTGAATTTTAAGCCATAAAAAAAGTAAAAGACAGCATTACAAAAGAAAAATGTAATATTACTGTCATTTATATTTACCCACAGTTACCTAGACTGGAGGTCTTTACTTCTTCATACAGCTTTGAGTTACTGTTAATGTCCTTTCATTTCAACAGGAGGGACTCCCTTTAGCAATTCTTGTAAGGCAGATACAGTGGCAATGAATTCCCTTAGCTTTTGTTTACCTGGAAATGTCCTAATTTCTCCCTCATTTTTGAAGGAAAGCTTTTCGAGGTATACTATTCTCGAATAACAATTTTTTTTCTTTTAACACTTTACATATGTCCTTCCACTGCCTTCAGGTCTGCATGGTTTATTACAGAAATCAGATGTTTATGTTATTAAGGATTCCTTATATGTGAAATTATGCTTCTCTCTTGCTGTTTTCAAGAGTCTGGCTTTGTCCTTGGCATTCTTCAGTTTGATTATAATGTGATTCAGTGTAGATCTCTTTGGGTTCATCTTGCTTGGTGTTCATAGGAATTCTTGGATTTGGATATTCACATGGTAGGTTTTACCACAGATGATACTAAACTAATCAATGTTGTTTAAAGATTGTGTTACCTTTGCCCAAATGGTGTGACTTTCTAAAGAAATTAATGCAGTATTAAACACAATTTTGAGTACTTATTACATGAGTGTTTACTTCATGAAAATTCATCCAGCTGTTCATTATGTTATGTGCATTTTCAATCTGTACGTAAAAATTCAATAAAATTTACATTAGAAAAGAATCCCTATGCTAAAGAAGTTGACAAATTATTTAGGAGAGCTAATAACACATCTGAAGTTCACTTCAATTCAACATTCATTTTCCTATTTGTACAAGACTATCCTAGATTTTGTAGGTACAATATGAAAAGTCATAAACTTAGCCCTCATGGAGGTACAGTCAAGCAAAGCTTATTATTAAATAACAGAATCAAGAAGGTGTAAAATGAGCTTATACAGCAAGTGCTGAGTTAAATGTTACAATATAAAGCAACAGATAAGTGAACCATGGAATCAGGAAATATGGAATACGGCATCCAGGGTCTGAAAGGAGGAAATTTGTGTAGTAGGTGAGGGGCATTATAAGGAGCCCTTGACTGGCTGGAGTGCAACATTACTTTATGAAGAAGAGTGTTATAATTAGGGACAGATTTAAGGGACTTTTACATACTGGCTGAGGAGTTGAGATTTCATGATCTCAAAACAGAGAAGGGCTATAGCTTTTAGAGCATGGGTGTGGCATACAAGATGACCTAGGAGGCAGCGAGATACAGCAGATATAGAGGAGACTGATCTCAAGAAATATAAAGACTAGTTGCAGCTCTGCTTTTAATATGTGGTAAGCAAATTAATCTCATAAAAGTAGTGACCTTGAGCAAGTTACTGCTGCCTCTGGGCTTCGTGTCCTTGTATATTCCATTACAGTTGATGACAGAGCAGTGAAACCAGCACTCTCACACACTGCAGGCATGACTATCAGCCAAACCTTTCATAAACATGAAAACCTTATCAAAACCAGGCTGTAATAAACTCTGGCTATAACTTCACTTCTGGAAATTTATGACAAGAAAACAAAATCCAGAGATTTATGTACAAGGATATTTTTCACAGCATTTTATTGGCAAAGTGTTAAAAAACTAAATAAGGAATTTGACTAAGTTACATTACATTCACATGCAGTCATTAAAATCACATTCTCAATTAATGCTTTCAAGAATATGAGAAAAGGCTTCAACCACAATGTAAATTTAAAGACCAGACCACAAAAGAATGTATGTATTACCCACTAATCCATATATACACAGGGGGAAAGGGGACATTCAGAAAAGTATCAAAAAAAGGCTTAAAGGCATGGTGATTGTGAGATTATGAGTTATTTTTTTCTTTTTCATATAGCTTGGTAGTCTTCTAATTTTTTATAATCGAATCATTACTTTTAGAATCAGAAAGATAATATATGTATTTTAAAATTATATATATTTTATGATATACCTTATATATATCTTATATATATAATGACACAAGTCTTAGTTGGGTCCCAAAGAGGAAGAATAATTGTTAGAAAGAATATGGTAATACCAAAGCAATCTTACAATCTCCAAATTTTGTGCACAGAATCAGGAAAGAGAAGTATCTATTTAAAAAGATAAACAACAGATTATAGAAAAAGTGGGAAGAAAAAAGTCCTCAAGTTGCTGTGCTATAAGCTTTTTTCATCATTCATTTGCTTTTTTTCTGTTATAGTAAATATGCCAGCATAATTTCCACAGATCTCATACTGATGGAGTCTATATATTAATAATGTAAGTATGACCATGTTAGCTGTTAGACTAGAATGATTCTAAGATCTTTCCAATACTAAAAATTCCATAATTTAAGTTTCAAAAGATAGGATGGATATAAAAGACCAGTTAGTGAGATTCTTGAAATAATGTAGCAATATTGCAACAATAACCTAAAATGGGGTAACATCAGTGAACATGTAGAGAATGAATTAAGGAGACACTTTGAAGGAAGAATCAGAGGGTTATTTGACCTACTGTATTTAGGCAATAAGAGAGAGTGAAAAAAACAATCTCCAAAGTTTTCAGGCTTGGAGAGGCAGACTTATTAACACAGAGAGAGACACTAAGAAGTCAAGGAGGCTCTTAAATGTCAAAACTCAATTTATTTGAGGCAATGGAGTATCTGTGGTCAGGAATACGGTGGAAATTCAGGGAGAGAGCTGTATATTTGTGCATGTAAATATATGACTGACATATACAACTATATGGGAGAGGTTCTTCTAGGGAAGTATATTGGGGAAAATACAGTGGCATATTTGCTACAATGGAGGGAAAAAACAAATGAACAAAGTTAGGTTATAGCAACAGGGATCTGAGGGCTCTCTTTATGATACCTCCTATAATCTGTTCCTTTCATCTTTTTTAATTGGTACTTCATTTTCAGAGTTCTATGTAAAAACCTTAGCGATTACGAGAGTATACCTTGCTTTTACCACCTTCTTCCTACTGAATGTTCCTCATTTGGCCTGTTTTAGTTATCTAGGCTGCTGAAAGAAGATACCAGGAAATGGGTTGGCTTAAAGAATGGGAATTTATTTGCTTACAGGTTTGAGACCAAGAAAAAGTCCAAATCAAGGCATCATCAACATAATGAATTCTTCCTGAAAACCAGCTGCTGGTGATCCTTGGCTCCTCTACCACATGAATCTTCTTGCTTTCATGGCTTTTTCTCTTTGTCTTGGTTCTATTTACAAAGGACTCTAGTAAGAGAATTAAGACTCATCCTGAATGAGGTGGATCACACCTTAACTTAAGAAGCCTGGTCAAAAAGTTCTCATCAGAATGGGTCCACATTCACAGGAATGGATTAACTTTAAGAACATGTTTTTTTGGGGTACATACAGCTTCAACTGCCACAAGGCCCAATTAAGACTTGTGTCATATTCATTTACAACCTAATTTTGTCTGAGAGATGCACCTTGTTCTAATAACCAGTATATCAGGTCCCCTTGTTCATGTGCTCACTCATTCATTCATCATTAATTCATTTGAATAACAAATCTTTAAGTGCCTATTATGTATTAGGTCTGCCAATAAAAAGTAACTGCCCTTCGGGAGAATAAAGCCTAACAGAAAGGGTAAGTTGTTTTCAGTTTCTGATAACAGGATAGGTTTGTTAGCTCTAAGAATGACAAAATGAAAAGGATGTTTTGACAAAATATATTGAAGTCACCTCATAGTTAATGTTTCTCTGCAGGTGGCATGAATTAAGAGGCTCCAGAAGGAGCACTCACCCCCAAAATAACTCTCTCAGATGGAAACTTACCAAGAAAGATTCCTCTTTGGGGTTAAGGAACTATAACTTCAGTAGTACCTTATTAAAATGAAAATATTATCTGAAAGGGGTTAGAACATGAATTTAGTGTTCGCAGCCATAACAGCTTAGTTTCCCACTTGCCAGTTGTTGTCTAGTCATGACCTGAGAAAGAGCACAGGATATTCTGGGGAAAGTCTTGATATTCTGGGAAAGGAGGGAAAAAAGCTCTCCAGGAGGGAGCCCCAGGGGACAGGCCAAGCTGAGACTCAGATGCAAAGACATGGACCAAGAGAGGAAGCAGGGAGAACACCAAAGAGGACCGCAGAGGGTCAAGAGAGCAGGGAGGCAGGTTGAAGGGGCAAGACATGAAGACGGGGGATGGACCCAGAGCTTCATGCCCCAAATCAAGTTTTGCTAAATTCTGGGTCTGTTTTAGGCTGTAGATTTGAAAAAAAAAAAGTTGACATTCAAAACCTACAGTAATTTTTCCTCAGCATCTCCATATTCTCCAATTTGACCAATCCCTAGAACCCTTCTCAACACTCAAAATGTTGAGAGTTGAGAGAGACTCAAGAAAGCATCCAGTTCAACCCTTCTTCTATGTTTTACACATAAAAGTTTTGAGACCCAGATAGGTTAAGTCCTGCTGAAGTTCACACAGCTAATTAGTGTCAGTTCGAAAATTAGAACCAAGATCTAATGATCCTAGTGCCCTTTCTACTACACAGAAATATTCCAATTCCCAAAATATAAAACAAATTAAGAGAAGTCTAAAATTCAACACTTTCTAAACATATGTACAATCTCCGTGGCATTGCAGAAGTAGATTGTAGCTAACGCTACTCACAAAACACTCAGCCTATGTAACAAGCAGCCATATTTTCTGTGGATAAGTTGAATAAAGTATTCATTTCTCACCAAAGACCTTCATTTACTTATCTGCTCTTGCTGGTGCCTTCTGAGAAAAGGGAATAAATAGAACAATATGGAAAAGATGCTGTCACTGTCTTTGCCCCTAGTTCTTTTTTGCTGCATAATGAATGCCACCTCTGTCTGTAGGCTTCCTGGCAGCAACAAGTGCCTCTCGTTTCACATTAAGACTAGTACTCAGCTCCACTCTCACCACAAGCCTGTGATCTTGGGCCATGATCAAAGCATCACGAGATTTGTCTAATTTAGAAGAACTTAATTGTACCCTGTGGCAACTCTGTTTGAAATACTGAATGAGAAAAAGTAGTTTCATATAGTTCATTTAAAAAGTTTCACATTGGTATTTCATATCATTTTGTTTGGTACATAAAATGGACTTACATTTTCTATTTCAACATTCCTCCTCAAAATATCAAATTCTTACAGTGTTATATTAATACAGCAAATAGTAAGAATGCTTGCATTAAAAATAAACCATGGTTAGATAGATGATAGATAGCTAGCTAGCTAGATAGATAAATACAGATAGATAACAATAGATACGACACAGAAAATGGGCCAAAATATTAATGTTGTTGGATATGGGTATCTGGGTGGGGGTAGGTTAGAGTATTCCACATGGGTGTTGTATTATTTTTGCAACAGTTCTGTAAGGTTGAAATTATTTCAAAATAAAAACTTCAGGGAAAAAAAATCCTGGTGGTCTCTAATGTAAAAGAAATGAAAATAATAGTTCTTTATATTTATTTTGACTTCTATACCAAAATTATTATAAACTGTGATGGTTAGGTTCGTGTGTCAACTTCGTCAGGTGATGGTGTCCAGGTGTCTGGTCAAGCAAGTATTGGCCAAACCCTTACTGGAAGGACATTTGTGGCTGGTTAATAAATCAGAAGGCTGGTTTAGTAAATCATCAGTCAGCTGGCTGCAGCTGTGACTGATTACATCAATGAAGGGCATGTCTTCTGCAATGAGAGAATTCAAACAGTTGGATTTAATCCAATCAGTTGAAGACTTTGAAGTGAGACAGATAGAGGACTTTCACTTCTTTGGCTAGCCAACAAAGTGTTTCCTGGGGAGTCCATCAAAGTTGCCAGTTCGTTTCCTGAGGAATGCATTGAACACGTTCATTGAAGTTGCCAGTTCGCTGCCTGAGGAGTTCATTGAACATCTCCATTGGAAGTGCCAGTTCACTGCCTGCCCTAAGGAATTTAGACTCGTGCATACCTGCAGTTGCATGAGACACTTTCATAAAATCTTATATTTATAGATATCTCTCATTAATTCTGTTTCCCTAGAGAACCCTAACTAATACAACTTGGTACCGGGAGTGATTCTTGAGAAACAATCTTAAAATGGGCTTTTACAATTGGTTTTCTACTCTGATTAGATTCAAAGGCAATATGACTCCATTTCCAATAAGCAAGATGGCACTGACAGTCCATGGAGTGAGTTGGCAATGGAGATATGAAAATATCAACGTTTGATTCTCCTAATCATACTCCTGTATAAAGCAAGGCTCTGGGTGACAGTGTTTTTGACACCTTAACAGAGTTTTGCAGAGTTAAGAGGTATAATGATGTTGGCTGGTTGTTCTTAGATATGTTGGATAAACTTATAAGAGAAAGGGATGAGCTAAAGGCTTCAAATTTGAAACTTAAGTACCATATGACAGATGTGTGCCCTGAAAGAAAATCTTATTTCCTGTGGCCGCAGACTTGAGATTTCTGAAAACCAGACCCAGAGTCTCATTGTGCGAGTAGCAGATTTACAACATAAACTAAAATCTCAACCTCGCAGGGTGTCTACAGTTAAAGTAAAAGCGTTGATTGGAAAAGAATGAGATCCTGAAACTTGGGATGGGGACATACGGATTGATAATAATGGCAGGGAGGACACTGGAACCCTGGTGTTCTGTTTTGCTAATGGTGCCCTTTTGCAAACCACCAGAAATGGATTGGCTTTTATAAAGGGGGTTTATTTGGTTACAAAGTTATAGTCTTAAGGGAATAAAGTGTCCAAGGTAAGGCATCAGCACTTGGGTACCCTCAATGAAGAAAGGCCATTGGCATCCAGAAAAACTCTTGTTAGCTGGGATGGCACGTGGCTGGCATCTGCTTGCTCTCAGGTTGCGTTTCAAAATGGCATTCTCCAAAATGCTGCTCTTGGGGCATTTTGTCCTCTCTTAGCTGCAGCTCCTCTTCAAGATGTCACTCTCGGTTGCTCTGAGATCCTTCTGTCCTTTATACGACTCCAGTGATCCAATTAATACACATTCTGAATGGGCGGGGTAACACCTCCACGGAAATTATCCAATCAAACCTTTCACTCACAGTTGATTGAGTCACATCTCCATGGAAACACCCAATCAAAGGATTCCAATCTAATCAATGCTAATACATCTGCCCCCATAAGAGTGCATTAAAGAATATGGCTTTTTCTGGGGGACATAATATACACAAACCAGCAAACCTAAATTCTGCTGAGTCTTTGTTAGATATACCTATAACGGTCTGTCCTGAGGAAAAAGCCCACCCCCTCCAGTCTGCCCTGAGGAGACAGCTATCCAACCTCCAGCATGCTTTGAGGAAACAGTTTCCACACCTCCAGTATGCCCTGAAGAGCCTGCCATCCAACCTACACCTAAAGAGATTAATCCTTCACAGCCTGCTAAACCTGTAATCACCTCCCCTGAGGAAACAGCCCTCACTCCTGTCTGGAGAGATTAATACTGTTTCACCAGATGAAACTGCAACAGAATGTCCAAAGTAAATGGTTTGAGGGATACTTCTAATTCTTTTCATGACCCAACCCCACCACCAGTCTTTGCTTCAAGACCTATAACTAGACTAAAGTCCCAATAGGCCCCGAAGGATGAGATACAAAGTATGACCCATGAGGAAGTATGGTATACTACAAAAGCACTGTATGAATTTTCCAACTTACACCAACAGAAATCAGGGGAATATGTGTGGGAATGGATATTAAGGGTGTGGGATAACGGTCAAAAGAATATAAAGTTGGATCAGGCTGAATTTACTGATATGGGTCCACTAAGCAGAGATTCTGCATCCAATGTTGTAGCTTGAGGGATAAGAAAGGGTGTTAGCAGTTTGTTTGGGTGGTTGGCTGAAACTAGGATCAAAAGGTGACCGACATTACCCGAGGTCGAAATGCCAGAATGCCCTGGAATAATGGAGAAGAGGGGATTCAAAGGCTCAGAGAGACTGGAATGTTAGAGTAAATTTATCATGGAAAACCTGCTCACACACCCCTGGAATGTCCAGAGGACACACCTTTTATCAGGACTGTGAGGAATAAATTTGTGAGACTAGCTCCATCATCCCTGAGGGGCTCTGTAGTCACCCTTATCTGTAGGTCAGATATTACTGTGGGAACTGCTGCCACCGAGCTGGAATCCTTAAACACAATGGGGATAATCAGATCCGGAGTCAGCAGAAGCCACGTAGCAGCAGTTAATCGCCAAAGACATGGTGGCCATGGCTACAATAATGGAAAACAGGCTCAAGGCAGCAGACAAAATAATCTTATTTGCAGAGACTTATGGCATTGGTTAGTAGATCATGCAGTACCTAGCAGTAAAATACATGGGCAGTCTACTAAATTCTTCTTTGAGCTGTATAAGCAGAATAATTCTAGGTCAAGTGAACAAAAGTCAACCTTGAATTACAAAAACAGAGTCATGGCCCATTAATCAATTCCCAGACTTAAGACAGTTTACAGATCCAGAGCCCCTTGAATGAGGGGAAGGCAGGGTACTCTTGGGGAAGGACCCTGTTACACTGCCAAAAATTTACATAAATTTAATCTTCCTCCCAGCCTTCCCCAGGGGGACCTACAGCCATCTACCAGGTTAACTGTGCACTGGGGAAAATGAAATGATCGGATATTTTCGGGATTATTAGACACTGGTTCAGAAGTGACATTAATTCCAAGAGACCCAAAATGTCACTCTGGTCCATCAGAGTTGGGGCTTATGGAGGTCAGGTGATTGATGGAGTTTTAGCTCAGGTCCATCTCCCAGTGGGTCCAATGGGTCCCCAGACCCATTCTGTAGTTATTTCCCCAGTTCTGGAATGCACAATTGGAACAGACATACTCAACAATTGGCAGAATCCTCACATTGGTTCCCTGACTTGTGGAGTGAAGGCTATTATGGTGGGAAAGGCCAAGTGGAAGCTGCTAGAACTGCTCCTGTCTAGCAAAATAGTAAACCAGAAGCAATACTGGATTCCTAGAGGGACTGCAGAGATTAATGTCACTCTTAAGGACTTGAAGGATGCAGGGATGGTGATTCCCACCACATCCCCATTCAACTCTCCTATTTGGCCTGTGCAGAAAACAGATGGGTCTTGGAGGATGACAGTGGATTATCGTAAGCTTAACCAGGTGGTGACACCAATTGCAGCTGCTGTTCCAGATGTGGTATCATTGCTTGAGCAAATCAACACATCTCCTGGTACCTGGTATACAGCTATTTGATCTGGCAAATGCATTTTTCTCAATAGCTATTAGTAAGGACCACCAGAAACAGTCTGCATTCAGCTAGCAAGGCCAGCAGTTTACATTCACTGTGCTACCTCAGGGTTATATCAGCTCTCCAGCCCTATATCATAATATTGTCCGCAGGGATATTGATCATTTCTCCCTCCCAGAAAACATCACATGGGTCCATTATATTGATATCATGCTAATTGGGCCTAGCAAGCAAGAAGTAGCAACTACTCTATATTTGTTGGTAAGGTATTTGCATGGCAGAGGGTGGGAGATAAATCCAACAAAAATACAGGGATCTTCCACCTCCGTAAATTTCTAGGTGTTCAGTGGTGTGGGGCATGCCGAGATATCCCTTCTAAGGTGAAGGATAAGCTGTTGCAGCTGGCCCCTCCTATAACCAAAAAAGAGTGCTTAGTCAGCCTCTTTGGATTTTGGAGACAACATATTCCTCATTTGGGTGTTCTACTCCAGCCCATTTACCGAGTGACCAGAAAAGCTTCTAGTTTTGAGTAGGAACCAGAACAAGATGATGCACTGCGACAGATCCAGGCTGCTATGCAAGCTGCTCTGTCACTTGGGCCATATGATCCAGCTGATCCAATAGTGCTGGAAGTGTCAGTGGCAAATAGAGATTGCTGTTTGGGGCCTTTTGCAGGCTCCAATAGGAGAATCACAATGCAGGTCCTCAGGAAATGGAGTAAAGCCTTACTATTCTCTGCAGATAACTACTCTCCATTTGACAAACAGCTTTTGGCCTGCTACTGGGCCTTAGTAGAGACAGAACACTTAACCATGGGCCACCAAGTTACCATGAGACCTGAGTAACCGATCATGAGCTGGGTGTTGTCTGACCAACCAAGCCATAAAGCTGGGCATGCACAGCAGCACTCCATCATAAAATGGAAATGGTAAATACAAGATAGAGCTCGAGCAGGTCCTGAAAGCACAAGTAAGTTACATGAGGAAGTGGCCCAAATATCCATGGCCCCCACTCCTGCCACCTTACCTTCTCTTTCCCAACCCACAGCTATGGCATCTTGGGGAGTTCCTTACAATCAGTTGACTGAGGAAGAGAAAACTCGGGCCTGGTTTACAGATGGCTCTGCACAATATGCAGGCACCACCTGAAAGTGGATATCCGCAGCACTGCAGCCCCTTTCTCGGATGTCCTTGAAGGACAGTGGTGAGGGGAAATCCTCCCAGTGGGCGGAACTTCAAGCAGTATATCTGGTTGTTCACTTTGCTTGGAAGGAGAACTGGCCCGAGCTGTGTTTGTATACTGATTCCTGAGCTGTTGCTAACGGTTTGGCCAGATGGTCAGGGGCTTGGAAGGAACATGATTGGAAAACTGGTGACAAGGAAGTCTGGGGAAGAAGTATGTGGATAGACCTTTCTGAGGGCACAAAAAACATGAAGATATTTGTGTCCCATGTGAATGCTTATCAGAGGGTGACTTCAGCAGAGGAAGATTTTAATAATCAAGTGGAAAAGATAACCCATTTGGTGGATACCAATCAGCCTCTTTTCCAGCCATTCCTGTCATTGTCCAATGGGCTCATGAACAAAGTGGTCACGGTGGTAGGAATGGAGGTTACACATGGGCTCAGCAACACGGACTTCCACTCACCAAAGCTGACCTGGCCACAGCCACCATTGAGTGCCCAATCTGCCAGCAGAGACCCACACCTACTTCCCGATATGGCACCATTCCCCGAGGTAATCAGCCTGCTACCTAGTGGCAGGTTGATTACGCTGGCCCACTTCCACCATAGAAGGGGCAGCGATTTGTTCTCACTGGAATAGACACATACTTCTGATATGGGTTTGCCTTCCCTGCACGCAATGCTTCAGCCAAAACTACCATCCGTGGACTTAATGGAAAATGCCTTATGCACCATCATGGTATTCCATACAGCATTGCTTCTGACCAGGGAACCCACTTCCCAGCAAATGAAGTGACGGAATGGGCACATGCTAATGGAATTCTCTCATCTAACCATGTTCCCCATCAACCAGAGGCAGCTGGGTTGATAAAACAGAGGAACGGCCTATTGAAGACTCAATTACGGTGCCAACTAGGTGGCAATACTTTGCAGGGCTAGGGCAGTGTTCTCCAAGAGGCTGTGTATGCTCTGAATCAGCATCCACTCTATGGTGCTGTTTCTCCCATAGCCAGGATTCACAGGTACAGGAAACAAGGGGTGGCACCACTCACTATCACTCCTAGTGATCCATCAGGAAAACTTTTGCTTCCTGTCCCTGCAAGCTTAAGCTCCCCTGGTCTACAAGTCTTAATTCCAAAAGGAGGAGTGCTTCCACTAGGAAACACGATAATTCCATTGAACTGGACGTTAAGACTACCACCTGGCCACTTTGGGCTTATGCCTCTGAATCAACAGGCAAGGTAGGGGATTACTGTACTGGCTGGGGAGATTGATCCTGACTATCAAGGGGAAATAGCACTGCAACTACACAATGGAGGTAAAGAGTTCTCCTGGAATACAGGAGATCCCTAGCGCATCTCTTAGGACTACCATGCCCTGTGATTAAAGTCAGTGGAAAACTGCAACAACCCAATGTAGGCAGCAGGACTACCAGTGGCCAAGAAACTTCAGAAATGAAGGTTTGGGTCACCCCACCAGGCAAAGAACCATGGCCAGCTGAAGTGCTGCTGAGGGTAAAGGGAACATGGAATGGGTAGTGGAAGAAGGTAGTGATAAATATGAACTACGACCATGTGACCAGCTACAGAAACAAAGACTATAATGGCATAAATATTTCCTCCTCCTTTTGTTATGAGTATGTTTGTATTTGTCTGTAAAGCAAATGTCTTTGTCCTCTTCTCTATCTCATCCGCTTATCACATGACATAAGCTGTATTGTTCATTTTGCAGTATTTAAGTTAAAGGAAATCAAGTTTAATAGTTAATGTCACCTAAGGATTTGCACCCTATTCTGGAGAGATTTAGTGTGTTTCCAGTTGTACGCAGCACAGCTGAGTACTGTTAGGTGAAATACGTCTGCTATAGTTCTCTACTTAGAGATAAAGTATGGTTTAAGGTGATGTGTATGACTGCCAAGTTGACAAGGGGTGGTTAGGTTCATTTGTCAATTTGGCCAGGTGATGGTGTCCAGGTGTCTGGTCAAACAAGCACTGGCCTAACCGTGGCTGGTTAATAAATCAGAAGGCTGGTTTATCAAATCATCAGTCAATTGGCTGCAGCTGTGACTGATTACATCAATGAAGGGCGTGTCTTCCACAATGAGAGAATGCAATCAGCTGGATTTAATCCAATCAGTTGAAGACTTTTAAGCCAGACAGAGGACCTTCACTTCTTTGGCTAGCCAGCAACGCACTTCCTGAGGAGTTTATTGAACACATTCATCAAAGTTGCCAGTTCGCTGCCTGAGGAGTTCATTGAACATCTCCGTTGGAGGTGCCAGTTTGCTGCCTGCCCTAAGGAATTTAGACTCGTGCATACCTGCAGTTGCATGAGACACTTTTATAAAATCTTATATTTATAGATATCTCTTGTTGATTTTGTTTCCCTAGAGAACCCTAACTAACATATAAGCATACCTAAAAATATTTAATCTTAATTCCTTATTTAATCCAAGAGTGATTTCCATCCAGAGTCTGAAGTGCAGCAATTTGCTCAGGTGAATGACTCATAAAAAAATCAAATAATTAATAAATAACAAAGTTGTGACTTAATCAAAAATACTGCTATCATGTTTTTTATTTGCTATATTATCCTGTTGACATAATTATATACTACTTATATATTTTATTTGATCAATTTGATCAAGGAAAGATGAGATGTTCTCCCCTGACATAATGAAATTTCAGTCCACTTAGAACTCAGAAGCATCTCCATTCGTTTTTGAATGCTTAACGTCTGGAATTGAGCCGTTACACTGCTCTTTATCAGTATACACTTCTTTTTCACTCATTATTTTATTCATTCATTCATTTAACAAATATGTATTAAGAGCATAGTTATGTGCCAGTAGAGACAGAAATAGAGATAAATGCCTGGGAGGCCCACCTGTTCCAGTCCCCACTTGCTTCAATGTTCCTAGCCCAGGTTTCAGAAGTGTATGAGCCTTCAGATAATTCTTTTGAGCTCCCCTAGTTGACTATGAGAGAAGCAGAGGCAAGCTGTTCTTGCCAAACCCTGCCCAGACTGCAGATTTGTGAACAAAACCATGGTAACCAGAACAGATTCTGGTACCTGGAAGTGAGGTGCTACCATAACAAAAATCTAAAACAAGTAGAAGTAGCATCAAGACTGAACAGTGCAAGTAAGCTGGAAGGGCCTTGAAGAGTCTGTTAGCAGCAGCATGATAGTTCTCAATGAAGAAAATGCTCTAAAGATAGGTGAAAGGGGACCCGTGTTACGTAGTGGCAGGAAGTTTAGCAACACTGTTGGCTACAATAACGTGGAAAACAGAAAATGTACTTAATGGACTTGGTGACCTAGGAGAGGAGATTTCCAGGCAGAGTATTTGATGATAGTGCCTAAGTTTTTCTTGGTGATTTAGGAAAATCAGAAACAAGAGAGAAAAGCTGAAGAAGGAATTGTTCAAGTTTTCAAGCAAGACTTAAGGGAAAATATAAAGAAGCCAGGCCTTGCTGGATTCAAAAATAAAACTGTTTCTTTTTCCCAGCCTCTCCAAGATTGTCAAATTAAGAAAGGGCTTCAGAGCAAAGATCAAGTCCAGGATGGGACAATAACAGCTTCTGTTAAGACCTCATAAATATCTAAGGAGGTACCTCAGAGTACTCCTCAAACCTGGGCCCCCAAAAGGTCTGAAGGGCATGCACTGAAAATTCTCTTCAGCAAACAGTAGGGCTTTTAAGAATCTAAGGACATTTTCTCACAGCAGACTTGTAGGAAGTCCAAGGTAGAGAAGCACTTAGTTTGATGAGATTTGTAGGTGTGGCTTTTGTCTAATGGCATGAATCCCAACAGATCCATAGAAAACCCACAAAGTTTTTAAGATAATTGGAGAGGATAAAATTCTGCCAGCCTGCACTAAATGGAGTACAAAATGAAAACAGACTTTTGTACTCTCCAACTACCATGGGCAGAAAACAGGCTGAGAAAACTACTCCACTGCAAACACTAGGCATTACTTATGGGAAAGGATGGAAGCCACAAGGCAGAGTCACAAGGCAGAGTCAAGAGCTCTATTCCCAGGAAGTAGAACTGAGCTCTTTGCAAAGAACTGACAACATGTGTTCTGCTGCACTGCAGGACTGCTATGGATCAGTGATTCCTATGTGCCTCCCATCTCCCATATTTAAAACAGGACAATCTATAGCAATTATTCTATGCCAGTCTCATGATTGCATGTTGTGTGTTTGGGAGGCAGACATCTTGTCTCTTTAGTGTACAGGTCTTCACATCAAAAGAAACTGTGTTAAAAAAAAAAAAAAAAAAAAGAAACTGTGTTCAAGGAGCTGTGTTGAGGAGTAGCACCTAGAAGGCTCATTCACAATGGACATGATTTACATGATGAAATCCTGGACCTAGAATCCAAGCCTGATGCCATAATAGGATGATATTTGGGGATCCAGAGTTAGGGGCTTATATATTTTGCATATGGAAGGGATACGAATGTAGTGGCCAAAGAGCAGACTGTGGCAGGTTGTATTTTCCACAGATGACCATGCCACAATATCCTGTTCAACATGTTCTTCTTACAGTGTGATAACACACATCCATTGAGAGCTAGGATCTATTTTCCCTCCCCTTGAACCAGGAAAGGCCTAAGACTATAGCAGAATTAACAAGATGTGACTCCCAAAGATAGGTGAGAAAAGGTGATACATCTTTCAGCTGCCCTTCTCAGTACATGTTCCTTAGTAACCATGATTCAACATATAAAAAGTCCAGCTACAATGAAGCTGCAAAGCTGGAGAAACTACACAGAGAATGCGAGAGATGCTTAAGGAGTCCCAGATGTTTGAATCATCCTAGCCTAGACATCAGATGTGGGTTAGTGAACCTTCACATGATTCCATCTCCTAGCCTTCAAGCCACCCCATCTGGCATTGCTGACACAGAGATAAGCTATTCCCACTGAACCCTATTCAAATTACAGATTTGTAAGTAAAATGAATGCTGTTTTAAGCCACTAAGTTCTGGGGTGGTTTGTTACATAACCATAGTAACTGGAACGAGGGTCTTGTTACCCATACGAAGAATGGTGAACTGTATCGTACAGCCATGGGAAACTACTGAAGGTCAATCATAATAAAATTTGTCTTAAATGGGTCACACTGACTACTGTACGAGGAACTGATCAAAGAGGGCAAGAGTGTATGTTGGAAAGCCCAGTCTGGAAACAACTGCAGCAGTAAAAGCAAGAGATGATGGTGGTTCAGCCAAAGGTAGTAGATTTGGTGTAAATACACTCCAAGGTCCTACACAACTCTAAGACTTCATAATAAAAGAGTATCATATCATCTAATTTTGGCACAAATTTATTACACTCTGCCCTAGGTGCTCCTTACTGGCCTTCTTTCAGAACTCTAATGTGCCTTATTCCTTACACAGGGCCTTTGCACAAGATCTTCTCTCAAATTTCCCCACACCATCCTCCTTTGCAACTCCTTCCAATCTTTCAGATTTCAAATCAAGATTCCTTTGTTATATGCTTTCATAGGAATTTACTCCTTTCCTTCAGAGCACGTGTCATTACTATATGTTTAATGCCTTTCGCTTTATTAGAGTCTAAGCTGCAAGGAGTGGAGGGAGTTATGTCTCTTTTACTTGCCATTGTATTCCCAGCACCTAGGACTGTGTGTTAGACACAGTAAGCATTTGGTAAGTATTTGTGAAAGAAGGAGACCAATTTTTTAATCCTTCAACTATAACATACACAAGACACATAATGGCTTCAACTTCCATGACATCTTTTCTTTTATTTAAATCTCATTTCTAGCAGGAGCTGGGTTTCTGGCAAAAAAGGTAAACTCCTAGAAGTTTTTATTTTATTCTAAAACTTACTTCTCGTTCTTAACTATTTCATAAATATGTGCTGGGAACCAATGCTATAATTTTATCATCTTTACAAAACAAAAAATCAAGGCCATAACTGAGAACAAAAACCCCTCAACCCTAGAGAAGAGCAGATATCATCCTGAGTCACCGGGGGAAGATGTGCAAGATGACAGGACTGGCTTCTGACATGCAAACTGACTACCTCTCAGAGCAGCTCTGATGCTCCACTCTCACAATAGTTCTCCTTGATCCCAAAGCTTTAATAGATGCATGAGAGGCTTGGGGGCATTACAGCTGCTTAAGTAATTCCAGATTTACTGCAGAGCTATTATTACTGAGCAATTTATGCTATTGGTATTTAGAAAACAGCTGAAATACGATCCTAGATGGATGTGTTCACAGCATGGAGAATCTTTTTTGTTTTGGTATAGGGACAAAGACACTAAAAGTATACTTTAAGCTTAAAAGAGACTTTTTGATTTTCTGGTTGCCAAAGCTGCTAATTGTATTGGAATGTATGGAAACCCAGTCAAAAGCAACAGGGACTTTCTAGAAGACTGTTCAGACATGATTTGAAGGCCACACCACGACATTTCCAGATTCTTCCACTGTCCCAGGGCTGGAGCCATTAATGGGCAAAGAGCAGTGTTCTGGGGTCAATTTAGGGCTGCAGCGGTGTGAATGCCCAGTCACTAGAAAGGTAAGACGACAACGGATAAAGTCATGCTGTCTGAGCATTTCTTTAGTGGTAGTCTTATGCCAATAACATTTAACTATTTTCTCCCCTCCTAAGCCCAAGATTGTTTTAAATACAGTAAGCAAAATCTTTTAACTATTTTAATTCTGTACTTTCTAATTACCAACACCTATGCAATAGATATTAAAAGATTGAAAGACTTTTTATCTCATTAAAATTTTTACTTAGTTATACCCAGAAGCGAGGGTTCGAATGCCAATTACCATAGATTTGCAAAGACTTAGGATTGTCCCTTGAACAAATCTGATGGCAACTGCAAGCTTCCTACTGTGATATGAGGGTGTGGAGAGGAGTGTTCTAATAATAGGACACTATTAACTCAGGATAAAAGGCTGAAGGGCTCCATTGACATTCATTAAGAGTTCCTAATTAGAGAGGGAATAACTGCTATTTAACGGGGAATGGAAAGCGATGCCAGAGAACTGGAAGGGAACAGGGTGAACTTTTCACTCCCTCAATGCTTGAAGTGATGTGCAGCAGCTTAAATCCAACAATAATGTACCTTTAATGGGTTAATGTGGTTTTGTAGGAATCTAAGGGGTGTTGGAGTTTTTAAAAATCTATTTAATGTTATGAGTAGTCACCCCTGGGAGGAGGTACTGGTCCAGAGGGCCCTGCGGTGACCAGCGCAGGATGGGAAGGGAGCCTCCCACAAGACCTAGCTTTGGATGGGGGTGGGTAACTGGAGGCGTTGCAGAGGCACAGGAATTTAAACTCCATTCTAGGTATATTTAAGTTGCTACTTCAGGCTGAGCTAGTTACACTAATCTTTAAATACTGCTCCTTTCTTTTCTTTTAATATCTCTTTCCCCACCATGATGTCAGGTATGTTAAAACACAACTGACAGAATTACTGATGGCTGTTTATACGATTTAGATCTGTCTGGCTCAGTCAGCAGGGCATATGTTCGATGGAAAGAAATCATACGTTATGCTATAGCCTCAGATATTTCCACAAACCCCGAGCCATCAGATTTCTAGTAAAACAGCGCGATGGGGGAAAGCAACAGTCAGCTGTCCCCATGTGTAAGAGCGAGAAAGAGAAGAGATAAGAGGAAGCTGTTGAGCATCTAAGAGCACGCTCAGGAAACCCCTCGGGTCCCCTTAGCAGGGCAGTCAGAGAGGCACACTAATTGGGATTGATGGAAAAGAAAAAGCATGATTCAAATGGAACAGAGCCAAGCCTCTCAGAAAACCTCCAGCACGTTTCGCTTCTTCCCTGGCTTCAAAATCCAGGAGAAACCTTCCACCCCTCGTTTCCTGTGGCTTTTGGATTTAATCAAACACTTCTAAAGGTTCGATCCCGCAGCAGCTTGCCTGTCGATCTGCTGTCAATCCGTAAATCAAGGCCTGAACAGCTTTAAACTGAAGCAGTGCAAAGAAAATGCTCGCAGACCAGTCCCCCACGAAATAAAAGGTGCTGGTCTCCCGCCAACCGAAAAGGTGGTAACAGGCACTCCGACTGCATTCCCTAAGGAAAAGCAACACCGTGCCTTTTACACCCGCGGGCTGCAGTGACAGCCACCCTCCTGGCCAGCCGAGGGGCGATGCCCAGCCCGGCTCCGCGGCGCTTCGCGCGGCTTACCTTTCAGCATCCCAGGGCGCCGCGCCGGCCGGGGAAAACTGCTCCCGGCCCAAGAACGCCTCGCGCGCGGCTCCGAGACGCGCTGGGTTCTGGGCAAGAGCCTCCTACTTGGGCTCCAACCTGGCAGGGCCTCTGAGCATGCCCGGCGACCGGCGCTGCTGAGACCGACTCCACTTCTCCAGGTTTTAGCTCCGGCTGCAGAGGGGTGGGGGGAGCGCGCCCAGGGAGCGAGGGATGCGAAACTGGAGGCAGAGACCTGGGGTTCCGGGGGGGGGGGGGGGCGGGGGGCGGAATCCGGCTGCCGGGAAACGAACCCAGCGGCTGCCGCCTTTCCCAGGCCGCGCGCGGTTGCCCTCCGGCGGCTTCCCGCCGCGGCGGATTAAGATGCGCCGCAGGTTTCCGCGCGGAAGAGGCGCAGCGCCACGGGGTCACAAACGCAGCCTGCCTCGGTCAGCGCCGGTACGGTGGTGAGCACTGATTGTTCTGCAGGCCCTGTGCTCGCTTTATTTCATTTCATCCTCTCTACAATGTACCAAGTCGGGTTGTTAGCCCCATTTTGAGGAGGAGGACACTGAGTTGGAGTCCCGACGCAGCTGGGATTGGGGCTCAGGTCTGTTTTCACCACCACCATCACCACCACCGAGCGGCCTCACAGGAAGAGGGGGCGGGCAAGCCCGGGGTTCTGAAAAAACCTCGGCAGGGCTAGCGGCCGGCGGGAGACGCGCCCACCCACCCCGAGGCAGAAGTCTCTGACTCCGGCGGGCGTCCGCACCCAGGGCCCCTCACAGCTTCCTTTCTCCTCCGCCTCCTCTGGCGACAGGCCGCTGCCTTCCCCTCCTCGCAGGCCCACCCACTACGGATTTGTGTTTCTCCCGCCACCTTCGACTCACGCCACAATCGCGGGAAGCCGAGTCCTCCGCTGGTGGTCTCTGAATGCGCATGCGCGCGAGCGCCCAGGGCGGCGCGGACACCTTCCCGCGCACCTGTGTGAGCTCGGCTAGGAAGGCGCGCGGCGCCCCTTCTCCCGCCAGTCTCCGGCGGTGCCAGCGCCGGGCACGATGAGTCAGTGTCCCAGGGGCCGCCACCAAACGGATCTCTCCATAGAAGCCGTTTCCCCCGCCCTAGCCCAGACGTGGGGTCCGCAGTCGGGGCCCAGACACTCACCAGAGCGTCCCGCGGGCGGGGCTGGAGAGGCCGCGGCAGTCGAGTGGGCGACCAGCAGGGAAGCCGAGCTGCTTAGGGAGAAAGCTAGTGCATCGCCCTCAAATCCAGCGCCCCCGAGCCGGAGTGCCTGACAACCCCTCACAGACGCGGGGGCGGGCCGGGGCCCCTTGCAGCTTCCCTGGCCCGGTGCAACCATGCAAATGGCTGCACTGTCTCCAGGCTCAGTCCTACGCCTGTGTGATGCACGCTGGTTCAGATGTTTGGATGAAAAGGGGGCTGAGGTTTCCTTTGTTTAATTCCACCTACTTATTGTACACAGCAGTGAGAAGCCAGCACGCACTTCGGTTCCAAGGCTTCACACACACCCACACACCACTTACCCGCGTCGTGGCCCACCTCCCTTCTCTTAACCCTTTATAAATACAGTGTGAGTTCCCAAATAGATTGTGAGGACTTCAAGGTACTGAGAGCGCTCCACTCATTGGAACTGCGTAACTTTTAGGTACAATGGCACCCCTGGGGAGGTGAGCGCTTAGTATGCACTAGAGACCGGCCTGCACTTCATAAATGTTACAATTTTGAATCCTCCCAACAATCCGACAATGAAGCTGAGAAACAGAGGTCACCTCAAGCGCGTACAATCATTCAACAAATGTCGGGGTTGGCCTGAGAACTCAGGTCTCATGCTAAAAAGTCCACGCTCCCTTGCTTGTCCTGCTACCCGCCTTCCCCACTCCAATTTCCTATACATACTCATTTAAACCGTGAAATAATGGAATTTAGTGTTTGTCTATTTTTGTAAAATTAGGGGCAATGTATTGTTGGGGTGACTAAGAGATCTAGTAATTAAATCTATTGCCTGCCTCCTTACAGATTTCAGACTAAAAAAGAAAAATAAATCAGAACACTGAAATGAAGGAACAGTGGAAACGTTGACAATCTTTGCCAGTTAAATATACATACTGTGAGCCCTTCCAGTTTCAGTACCAGAGCTAATACCTGGCAAACATCCTTAAAACAAAACAAAAAAAAAAAAAAAAAACTTTTCCTTGAGTGGCAGAGTAAAGAATTTTACATTGGGGCTTGGATTAAATGAGGCAGAAACTGAGTAAACTATTGGGATATATATTTTAAAAAAAAATCACTTTACTATAGCGGAAATTGCCCCTCATTGGGCCACATTAATTTCCATTGTTACTTTGTTAAATTTACTACAACAATATTTTCAAAATCTATTCAGATCTTTTTTAGTGTGTCTCTGTTTATCTTTACATAGAGCATACATTTAACTTTACCTCCATTCTTTTCGAGATAAACTTTAGACTGACCAACAGCTTCATTCAGGTTCCCCACCTATCCTTTTACATAAACCTCTTCTGTGGTCTAAAGGCCAACTAAGCTTACTTCTACCTAAGCACTTAGCACACTGTGCTCTTACCACTTTACAATTCTTCAGGCCTCTGTCAGTTAGGGAATATGTCATAATATTTAATTTTTTTCTTCCCACTATATTTTGCGATGTTTGGCATATATTAGGTACTCAGTAAATTTTAATTGCATGGATAAAAAACATATGAAGTAATGAATTTAAATTTTCCATCTGGCCCCTAAACCATCTAGTGACAATTAGTGTCAGTAATTTCCACCATATATGTTCATACTTTAGATGTTTTATTTTAAAAAATTGGACTGTAGCCCTAATATAATCAATGAAGTGGCAGAATAGTCCGCTAATGTTGTTAAGAGTTCATTCTAATTACCACAATCTCTAGAGTTCCTGACGGTGAACCTGGGATATAATAATGACAAAAAGAAAGAGGATATCTTAAATAATAAAATCTATTTTAAGAGTAATAATATTTTGCTATTTAAAGTTTCTGCTTTTCATGAAGCAGAATTGAAGAAATATACAAATATATTACCATGCAAAACTGTGCCCTAAAAATATAAATGAAGCTTTCTGAATTGTCATACATGCAGTAGTTTACAGACTGCCTGAAGGCTGGAATCCAGAAATCTGAGTTCCAAGCTCAGTGGACTTAAACTCAATTTGGAAGCTGTGCTGGCTTTGGAATTCAATAGATGGGGCTTCAAACACCAATTCTACCATTTATAAACCTCATGATTTGGGGCAAAAAACTTAACGTCTCTTTGTGCTCCTGATTCCTCTTCTGTAAAATGGGCATGTGATACTGCCTACTTCATGGGTAGGTTAGCCCCCTGACTCTTAATCAAAGGGGAGAACAACTCTTTTGTCATTTCCAATTCTTTCTATCACTGCCCATCTGGGTGATGTTCAGCAAATATTTTTTACATCCCCAGGTTCTGTATTCCCCCCCGAATAGTATTCATCTTACACATACAGTGCTTAGGATGAAGAGATAGAAGGCTGGCAAATTACAGTCACTTGTTCTGAGATACACCACACTTTCAGGCTGATTGGCTGGGCCTGTTGCTCTGTTAGGATGCTGGATATTGTTTTTCTACACATGTTAATACCAGATAAGAGATAATTTCCAAAAGGTTTTAATAGCCCATTCAGGTTCATGCACTTCCCCCTCAAAAAGCAGTTACATTCCACTAGCTGTCAGGAATGTATTCAATTGCTATAACGTGCTTTGAGCTCCCAGGCATGAAAAAATAATTGGAGCATTTGTGTTGTGTTGCAACATAACACAGCCACTAGTTCACTTAAAAATTTTATACATAGTGTATAAAATTAATGCCACCTTCTCCATAGTACTCCTTTAAGTTAACCTTACCCCAACTTGGCTACTCCCTTCTGATCTATGGATGTATGTGCATTTGCATTCTTTTGTATGTATGCTTTGTCTTAAATATTCTGCAGCGGTTTCCTTATGTCTTAGTTTTTCCAAGTATGTTATAAGCCAGTGCCTGAGTACATTATACTCAGGAAAGAATATATTATACATACTCTGAATATTTTTACTATTATTTATTAATAGTAGAAATATGTTGACCATGTGCTAATCATGTGATACCAATAATTTAAAATTACAGACAGTTGCTGGTTTAAAATGGGACCTTAGTTGTCCTGAAGGGATCTACTGATCTGAACTTGAGAGCGGAGACCTGTATATTTCAGCCTTATACCCCAAGAGCACAGAGCAATGTTGGAGTAAAGTCATGCTCAGTAATTGTTGAATGAATGAATGATGTCTCATTGGACTTAATGTTTATCACTTATTTCTTCTTTATCATGTTCTGCCATGAATTATAAGTATTTGTGCTTATACAACTTTCCTTGAGTAGATTGCAAGATAGTAGGAGGCAATAAATTCTTGTCACGTGAATAAATAGTAAGATTACCAAATGGCCATTGAGTTTATACTCATTAGTGTTGATTCTAATAAACATTCTTTTGGAAAAGAAATAAAAAGTAAATAAAAATTTAAATTATTTAAAATATTTTCAGTTTATGTATTCATAATATTACGGCAAGTTTTCTGCAACATGACTATATACCATAGTTCTACAAAAAAACCTAGGAATAGATACACAAACACATACACAAACAAACAACTACACACACATACTCGACTCCAGGAAGTGGGGGACTATTTCTACTTTATGCTTGAGGAAACTAACACTCAAGGAATTTAATGTAATTTGTTCAGGATCACACATTTTACATGAGGTAGAGCAGAAACTTTAATCCTGCTAACCCCAAAGCCCTGCTCATATTCACAATGAAACACTGCCTTTCTAAATAAGTGAATAAATCAGTGCTACAGAGAACAAATCCAGAAGGCTTACAATCACTAAAACCAAATTTCACATACCAGGGATCAATATGTTTAAAATAGTGCAAATTGAAGTCCTAGTACATCCTATAGCTTAATTTAATCACACTGATTTCCACCCTAACCTCACAAATATTGTGTGCTGTGATTTTAAAATTAACTTTAGAACCTAAATTTCACAGTGAGCTGTGACTCTTGAAATTGTGAGTTCCCCAAGATGGCAGAAAGCCAGAGTCTGATATCGGTGGCCTGGGGTTGGGCATTTGTTATGCCACACAGGAACAGCTCTGCCCTAGACCTCATTTTGCTCAAAAGTTTTTACTTCAGACATGAAGTGTGTCGTGTTGAACCTGGAGGAAGTTTCCATACAAGAATCTCCTGATGCTTTGTCTGTAAGTCTAGTAGGGAAAAGAGAGGCATGGGGGTGAGGAAGGAGAAAGGGAGGGGAATCCTCTAGCTATACAGCAGGGTAGTATGAAAACACTTTTGCTGTTAATTGTGCAGTCTGAGGAACCAAGGATACGGACAGGCATTTATAATCACGCCAGAAAAGGTGGAACCTCCCTGGAGCCAGTGTACATCTTGTTGTCAAGTAAACCTGTTTGAAATTACACTATCACTTAAGAAGAATATTAGCAATGGCTAATTCTAGCCTTAGAAGGCTAAACAAGGCAAAAATTCCAATCAGAATGTATCTACTAGGTTATTGACATCACCACAAATAATACAATGCCTACAAAAATGTCTCTAATTTTCAAGCCGTTACTTAGTAAAGATCTAAGTAGTAAATACTGTAAAGCTTGAATTAAATAAGGATTATTTAATTATTCATAGAATATTTTGGTTAACCCCAATTTAAAGACATTGTGTCTTTTCTATAAACCATGTTTTTTAGGCTATTTGTTGTATTGAACCGTGTTATTCCTTATTTTCAATCCATCATATGAGTTTTGCAAAATGCAACAAAATTATTAGAAAAAATGAAATAAAAATGCATACAAAATACAAAGCCATTTTATTATCATTATTATGTTAAGCAGGCACAAAAGCCTTCTGTCAGATTGCTATATTAGTCTCTAAACACTTGCTTGCAAATTGTACTGAGAACAGAAAGTTTGCAAAGGGCCCTGGTCCAGGACCACACTCTGAGTAGCACAGCTGTAAAGGACACCTGTCTGAGGATGACTGAGCAATTGGCTGATAGCTGAGGAATGCCACTGCTTTCCCCATGCCCTTGCAAAAAACCTCAGTTCATGTGGTGATTACAGTTGGAATTTTCTCTTGTATACTTTGACTCTCTAAACAATGTCTTATTGTAGAATTAGGTGATACACTTGTAAAAAGTTAGTTTTGGGGGGTTATCATGTTTGAAAATGGACTGTAAACTATTTCCATACATATAAACTAAAATTAAATAGCTTGCCAAACAAACCTTCATGTCTTCCAACCAGACTGCTTTCTTTCCTGCTACTTTATGGGATTAAAATGCTATAGTTTGCAGAGTGCCAAGAAACAACTTTTTAAAAGTACTAACAGTCAAACTTGGGTGGCCTTTCTACAAAAAACTCTGACCTTTAAGTATGTGGGAATGCTTTTTATTTTGCATGTGTAAAGGTGCTGGACACTGATTAGCTCTTTGTTATTTTCCTCTGGCTCCCAAGCTTTTCCTCAAAACATCCCTGAGAAGTAAGGCAGTACCTTTCACAGAGGAGGAACTGAGGGCACAGCTGCACTAGGCTGGGTCAAAGTGAGTACGTGCCCCACCCCAGGCCACTTCCTCCTGCTGCCCCTACCACCCAGAAGTTGTTTTGTTCTTCATCAGGAGGACCAAGAAACAAAAAGGGAAGGAGAGGGAGTGTGACAAGGTGGGGCTGACCATAAAGCCTTTTCTAGCTCCCAACTTGCTTCTGTTATCTCTCAAGCCCATTGAGGGATCTGCAGTTCCAGCCACCCACCCCTATCCTGAGATACTCCTCATCTTTTGTTTGTATTTCTCTCATACCTTCTGACATCTTCTTGGCATCCCAGTCAAGAACGACAGGCTGTGATGGACCCATTCAGAGGGAAAACCAGCAGAACTTTTCTGCTATACTCTTTACTGCCCTCGGCAAATTTATAAGAGGCATTGTGCTTCATTTCTCAAGGTTTTTGTCCATCTTTATTGATTGCCCCATGATGGCCGAGTGCCACCCCGTTTGGACCTGTTCTTCCCTGGAAACTGCTAGTAATCATCAAAATTAATCTCTCTCTGTACCTTTCCAGCAAGACTCTGTTTTGTGCTTTCCAAAGTAAGCAGTTAAACTCCGGGTGCTGAAATGTTAGTACATAGGGGAGCTTTAATTATATGAGTGTAGCCACCCTCACCTCCCACACACATCTTCTACCTCCTCATACTTCCTATGCTCTACTCACAATGAACATCTTGTTCCTTTTCCACCATCTCCCCCTTTTCTAAACATCTCCATGATTCTGCAGTCACTGCTCCTTCTAACTGAAACAACATCCCTTATTTGTCCATTGAGCAGTCCCCTATGTTTGCTTGAAGACCCTACTCAAAGGTTCAACTTCTGCAAAGCCTTCTCTGGCACCTCTTCACAGCCCCCACAGAGAATTCCTGTATAGTCAACATGTGTGTTTTTAACCCTATTATTAGACTCAGCACCTTGGCTCAAAACCCTCTATTCTCATGTGTGACCCCTCCGTCCCTGCCAGGTTGTCTTGCAAGTGACCAGAAGGTTGATACCATGGCTCAGTCTTCTTTGCTCCTAGCACAGTGCCTTGCATGTACGCACTTCATGAATGAAACATTTTAATCTATATGGTCCATAGCTGCATGTTTACATTTCACCATTAGAGAAAAGGATATGAAGAAGATTCGCCAACATATTAACAGAGTTGTCTATGTCTGATTATTTTCTTCTTGGTCCCTTGCGGGTAGCTGAGCTTGTACCTCGACTTACCAGGCCTGGGCCAGGGGACCTGATATCACCCCCTGGGGAGGGTAGTAGGTACGGGCGTGAGTGCCCTCTGCAGCCCCCCCGAGCCTGAGGAGCGAGGTCAGGGCAGCTCCCTTTTCCTCACCCAAAATGCCACTGGCAGGGGAGGCTTGCCGGAGGAAACCGCCTTTCTCCCAACTGCCCTTTCCCCACTTCCTTATCTTACCCACTCACTCCCTGGTGCCAAGGCCACTCCTGCCACCGCCAGTGCGCATGCACCGTGGCCAGAACAACCCCCGCCCGCTGCAACGGCTCCTGCGTCCTCTCAGAACCAATCCTAGCCCCTCTCCCTTCAGTATTGCCATTTTAGGCTACTTCACCTCCTTTCCAGCCCTGCCCTTCTTACCAGCCTATATAACCTGTAATCACCCCTGAATAAATCTCTTTGGCGCATACTCCTACTGGATGAAGAGTGTCTTGTCCTTATCGCCGCCCTCCATACCTTGCACGCCTCCCGCCGAGGACCCGGCCACGTCCTCCGCCTCGCCCTCGCCTCCGGGAAAGAGCCCCCGCCGCCGGTACCCTTTAAGCAGCCCCGAGAGCTGAGGGCTCGGCTACCGGCCGCCCCTCCCCCCAGAAGCAGTAACCCCGACCGCAGTCCCTTTCTTTTATTTCCCTTGAACTTCTATTGTTTTCCTTTTAAGACTGAAAAGAAAAAGTAAATGTGATGATTTTTTAAAAGACTTTTTGGAAATTAACTCCACAGAAGCTTTATTGAGAATTTAGTTGATCTAATATAAATTCACCCTACTTCTTTAGGAAAAGTTAAAGAATCATTAAAAATTTAAAAATTAAAGAAATCAGCAGAACTTTCTTTAAAAAAAACTTTACCCCCTACAAACTTTTTTTTTTTTTTAAACTTTTTCCTCCCTCTTAAGGTGTTGTTAAGCACAGGGCCTTCACCCAATTCTGATTGCCCACTGTCTTCCACTGGTTCCATTTCTTTGACACTAGCTGTGCACCACGTCCCTCCCTTTCCACCCAGCAACAACACCCAATCCTGTGCACTCCAAGCCCCTCCTAGGGAATGGTGAGCATCCTGTAAAGCGAGTCATTCTGCAGTGATATTACTGGCTCCCAGGGTCTTAATGTGCTTGCCTCACAGGGCCATTTGCATTTTCACTGGGGCTCCCTGGAGATCTGATGCCTTAACCACAGGAGGTGGAATTCAAGTTTCTGGAAGCTGGCAGACTTTGGGCAGTGTTTGTCAAATCACACAGCATGCTTGAGAGAGTGGTGAGGGTTTCAGAAAGACCTCTGGCCCAGGAGTCAGGAGGTCTAGATTTTGTTTCCAGCTTTGTCCTTCCTTACCTGAATTCAGTCCTTGGACCCATCGCTGAAACTTGCTAGACATCAGTTATTTTGCCTGTAAAATTAGGGACTAGATTCTGTCAGAACTCCCTCCTGAGCTTAGGCTGGCCTGAGGCTATACAACTGGGAAACTGGCTGCCCTCAACCCTGTCTCCTGCCTCACTGTCTGTTAGACTTTAAGCAAACCAGAAACTATGGACAATGATAAATTAGGAATTAGTTTCCAACTATGGAAGGTAAACTCCCTTATCAAGGTCACTTATTGGAGACAACTGACACTTAAACCTGAATCTCTTGACCCTTCAGGAAAAGATAAGCAAACTCTAAACTTGGTACAAGCTAAATCTATTGGGCTAAGTGTCATTCAAAGTAATTTTAAACATAAAACATCATATTGAAGAAACTTAAATGTAAAGATGTAAATGAAAAAAGTGGAAATTCTGTGAAAGATTGATTTTGTAATACCTGGAAGCTGTTCAACCAGGCATGCTGTCTGTCCTGAAGGAAGACCCCACGTATACAACTTTAGCTTAGGTAATGCTTTTCTTCCTTATTTTCTCCACCCAATTTTAAAGAGGAAATTTTAGACAATTTTTCTTGCCATAAGCTTCTCCTGCATCCTGGTAGGCTTTTATTGTCAGTAACATTGTAAAATAGGGGATTAGATTCACTTCAAATTTCTCAAAGACCCGCCCAGTGCAGCAGCCTGTTGAGTGCTCCTATGTATAGTCTATTCCTATGGAATTAAGAAATTATTTTTCATTCTACAGAAGTTTGTTGGTTTCCTAAAACTGCTATAATAAATTGCCACAAACTTAGTAGTTTGAAACAATACAAAATCTGGAGGCTCCAGAGGAGAATCCATTTCCATACTTTTTTTCCAGCTTCTAAGAGGTTGCCTGCATTCCTTGGTTTGTGGCCCCTTGCTCCATCTTCAAAATGCATCACTTGAACCTCTGCTTCTGTCATCAGCATCTTCTTTTATGATTCCTACTCTCTGGCTTCCCTTTAATAAGGATTCTGATTACACTGGACCCATCCAGATAATCCAGGATAATCTTCCCATCTCAAGATCCTTAACTCAATCACATTTTCAAAGTCCCTTTTGATGGGTAAGCTAACATATGCACATTTTCCAAGAATTAGGATGTTGGGTATATTGGGGGGAGGGGGGGTGGCATTATTAAATCTATCTAAAGGAGTTATGGAAATGACTGTGTGATAAAGAAGTAAACTAAACACCACTGAAGAGGCAGATTTTCAAGGGGTAACCGACTGTGCTTTGTCTTGTTCTTCTCTGTATCTCCAACACCTAACACAGGGCCTGAGCCATTTCTGGCAAGCAGTCTATATTTGTTGAAAGAATGAAAATGTCTAAATGAGTGAGAAAATGGTGGAATATCCAGAGTAATCATGGATGGTAGGACTGCACAATTAAGAGAGAGTTCCACAGGGTAACAGTTTTAACAAATAATTCGTTATTTACTGAATACTGAAGGCACACCAGATACTGAATTAAAACCTTCCCATACATCATTTCATTGAAATCTTCTACCAGCCTACTTAGTCAATTTTACAGATGAAAAAACTGAGGCTCAAAGACGTTAGGTAATTATCGCAAGGTCAAGCATCTAGTAACCATAAGTAGTAACGCTAAAATTTGTATTTCAAAACCTGTGTTCTTAACACTCATCTATATTTCTGAAGTGTTAAATGAAATAAAATTTTGGAATGCAAATACAATCTTTATGCACCAGGAGTATAGTTTTGAATAATCTTTTGGTCACCAACTTTGATAATAAGATAAATGCTAGGCAACATTTCCCCAGTGGAAAAAAAAAGCAGTAGCACACACAGGCACAGCAGTTGGTACACCCTTTCTGGGCATTCATACCCCGCAAAGTTCAATCATAGACTCTCAGGGTCCAAGTAATCCATGTTGAGAATCCTTGCCTACAGAAATTCTCTCTCTCAAGGAATTCAATAGTGAAGTCTATTGTGAATCTTTGGATATGTGAAAAACCAAGCCCAGATTTACCATTTGTATAAATCTGGATATCCATATGTTGAACTTGCTCAAAATAAGGTATATTAAAATGTTTCTTACCACCAGGAATTTTTCTTTTTCTCTCTTGGTTGAGTATGAATCCAAATCCTTTTAGTCTATAAATTTACCATTCTATCATATCTTGCTTAAAGATAAATTTAAGGGTGTTCCAATATGGACTAATTGCCACTGTTAACATCTGTTAGTCTGTATGAAAAGTTCCATTTCATGACCTAATCAAGATATTTTTATATTCAAATTAGAATAGCAGTACTAAAACAAGATAGACACAGCAAGAAGTCGAGGACATTTGAGAATAGAGCAGGAATCCCATATGTTAACAACACCAAAGAAGAATTCAAGAAATTGCTTTTTGATAGAGCAAAAGAAAATGACTGTGAATTTTCCATTACTCGACTAAATAGACCAGGGTTTCTGATCTTTAGCACTACTGATATTTTGGGCTCTCCTATAGATTATAGGATCTTTAGCAGTATCTCTTGTCTCTACAACTAGATGCCAGTAGCACCCCAGCCCCTCAAGTAGTGACAACCAAAAATGTCTCCAGACATTGCCAAATGTCCTCTGGCAGGGATGGAGGGAGCAAAATTTCCCCTAGTTGATAACCACTGAACTAGAGATAGAACAGGAATCCCATATGTTAAAAGCACCAAAAAAAAAAAAAAAAAAAGCAAGTTTTGATGAGCAAAAGAAAATAAAAACAAATCCTCCATTACTTACCAATCTAGAGCAGCAAATCCATCATTTTCTCTCTGCTTCACTTATTGAATGTGTGCCATGTACCACCATTCTCCTAGGTGTCAGGCTCTATGAAAGTTCCCATGTCTCTGGCTAGGGAAAAAAATCTCTTTCTTGTTTGCTTCTCAGATTCTTAATTACATCTCTAGGTCTCCTCCGGCTCTACTGTCTCTGAGGAGATCTATCAAAACAAGACAGGTTGGAACACAATGCAAGCAAAAATAAGCCATTGGCACAAACAACCTCCTCCATCTGCCTCTCAGATTTACCCTCCCTCTTGTCATCCCCCCCTCCGCACACACTCACCACCTCCATGCTCTTGGCTTTTGCCGTCAATTATCAAACATCATTCTAGACCACGACAAAGATTGCATTTTCGGTTATCTTTTCTAAAAGGCAGTTCTGCAATGCTCAGTTATATAAATTCCATAGAGGGTGGCCTGTTTGGACCAGAACTTACAGAAACCCTCTAGATTTTTAAAAGGAGGCAGTTTGGTATTAAATGACCACTTTCTAGCCAGCAAGCCACTCTAAAGGATGTTTAATTGTCACTGGCAATTTACCCTGAACACTGTGAATAAAAAGTCCTTAGATTTCATAAAGTCACTGATTTTTGTGGGCAGTTTTTTATTTGGATTTTGCCTCCAGCCCTTTTGTTTGTTTGCCTTCGTGCACTGGCCTGACTCCAAACAGTGCAATTACATTATCCTGGCAAACCTTAGAGCTTCCCAGTAAAGGGTCTGGGTTTTAAACTCCCTCTTTCTTTTGCTCTAATTCCAATCTATCATCCTAATTCTGGAGAATTCTAGTTTTGGTAGTCGGCTGCCTGCAATTCCCTTTGCTGGCGTGGTCACACCATTCAGTGTACCAGCAGCTACTGTCTGGCAGCAGCCCCATGCCCTGAGCAACCTCCTTACATTGTGGAGAACTACTCAACTGATCTGGATTTAGGAAAGGGGCTCTGCTCTTCCTGGTGTTCTTATCAACAAAATGGGGATATAATAATATCTACCTCCCTGCATTGTTATATTACAACATATGTGGAAGTTTCTACACTGTGTCTGCCAATAGGACACATGAAGACATTTAAGTTCAACAGAGCCGTATCGGGAACTGGATTGACTATAAAGGAATCTTTCCATAGCTGCAAGAGTGCTCTGTGATTGACAGTTCTTTCATTAGCAACTTCGATCTTCACAATCATTCTGTGAAATAAGGGATTATAATTCTCATTTTACAGGTGAGAAAACTAAAATTAACTGACTTTTTCAAGGTCCCCCAGTTCCTGTCCTAGCTCTGCTACTTTCTAACCAGGAACCCAGTTACCCTTTCCACTCACTTTGCATTTTCTTATTTGAAACAAGCAGAAGTCCCACTCAATACAGGCCCAGAAGGCTAGGAAGGTAGCAGTGAATCCCCTTAGATGAACCAAGATAATGTTTTTACACACTAAGACTTCTTTGAGAGCTGTCTGAACAGAAGTAACTATGTGTATTCATCCCACCAGAAAATGTTAGATATCAAAGAATTCACTAACCTGCTTTTAAAGGGTTAATCCTTTCTAAGTCTGTATGGAAAGAACCACAGGGAGCAAACTGGAGCCAGACCCAAAGCAGAGGGCTAGTCCTTGCCAGCTGTCTCCTCTCACTTTTTCCAACCGAATAAACATTGCCCAAACAATCCCGTGCAGGAGAGCTGGAGATCTGTTGATTCCGCAGTTAACATGGGGAGAGAGTGTTTATGTGTGTGTGTGTGGAAGTGGTGGTAGGGAGAGAGTGAAAGGAGGAGTGGTTTCTGAAAGGAAGCAAGAACTGCAACTGGGTCCTTAAATTATAACTTACATATTGGGTGTGACAGTCAATTATTTTAAAATCTTCGGCATTCACTCAATTCTTTCTTTAAGAAAACAGTGAGGTGGTTACAATCCCCACACAAATTGCTTCTCTCAGTAAAACTGTGCAATTTTGATGTCTAGTGCAATGTTCTATGTCAATAGCAAATGCTCCTACTACTTGCAAGCCCTTTATTAATAAAAAAAAATTCCAATTTTGTGATGCTTTTTCACACACATAAAATTTGAAAGTTACCTAAAAACTGAAGTTGCTAGGACTCAAACTCTGTTCATTTTGCAGGTCAGAAAACTGTGGCTATAAATCATCTATCTTTCCACAGGATCTAAGATATTTTTATCAAATCCATTTCACGAAATATTGATTCACAGAAAAAGAACCTTAGGACATGGTTTACAAATAAAATAAAATGATTCCATTGGCAAAAATTCCATTTTCATACAATTTCCAATAAATATCCTAAGAAAGTAAAGCAACTTTTTTATTTTCAGAAAACTCATCCTATCTTAATTTAGTGTGTGCATTAGTAAAATACTAATTATGTTTTCCTTAAAAGCAAGCCATTAACGGGTGGGCTCACTGCCCTCCCCACTACATGGGATGTAAATCTCCCTGGCAACAGGAAATGTGACTCCCGGGGATGAATCTGGACCTGACATAGTGAGATTGAGAACATCTTCTTGACCAAAAGGGGGATGCAAAATGAAACAAAATAAAGTTTCAGTGACTGAGAGATTCCAAATGGAGTCGAGAGGTCACTCTGGTGGGCATTCTTATAAACTATATAGATGTGCCAGTTTGAATGTATAATGTCCTCCCAAACGCCGTTATCTTTGATGTAATCTTGTGTGGGCAGACCTATCAGTGTTAATTAGATTGTAATTCTTTGTTTCCATGGAGATATGCCCCACCCAACTGTAGGTGCTAACTCTGATGAGATAATTTCCATGGAGGCGTGGCCCCACCCATTCCGGGTGGGCCTTGATCAGTGGAGCCATATAAATGAGCTGACAGGCAGAGGGAACTCAGTGCAGCTGTGAGTGACATTTTGAAGAGGAGCTACAGCCACAAGGGACACTTTGAAGAAAGCCCAGGAGCTGCAGACGAGAGACAGTTTGAAGACAGCTGTTGAAAGCAGACTCTTGCTCCAGAGAAGCTGAGAGAGGACAAATACCTGAAGTGCAACTAAGAGTGACATTTTTGAGGAACTGCAACCTAGAGAGGAACGTCCTGGGAGAAAGCCATTTTGAAACCAGAACTTTGGAGCAGATGCCAGCCATGTGCCTTCCCAGCTAACAGATGTTTTCCAGACACCATTGGCCATCCTCCAGTGAAGGTACCCGATCACTGATGTGTTACTTTGGACACTTTATGGCCTTAAGACTGTAACTGTGTAACCAAATAAACCCCCTTTTATAAAAGCCAATCCATTTCTGGTGTTTTGCATTCTGGCAGCATTAACAAACTAGAACAATAGATAACCCATTTTAGATTTTAATGCATTGGAATAGCTAGAAGTAAATACTTGAAACTATCAAACTGCAACCCAGTATCCTTGACTCTTGAAGGTGATTGTATAGCAATGTAGCTTACAAGGGGTGACAGTATGATTGTGAAAGCCTTGTGGATCACTCTCCCTTTATCCAGTATATGGATGGATGAGTAGAAAAATGGGGACAAAAAACTAAATGAAAAATAGGGTGGGGGGGGGGGGATGATTTGGGTGTTCTTTTTTACTTTTATTTTTTATTCTTATTTTTACTTTCGCTGGTACAAGGAAAATGTTCAAAAAATAGATTGGGGTGATGAATGCACAGCTATATGATGGTGCTGTGAAAAATTGATTGTACACTTTAGATGACTGTATGGTATGTGAATATCTTAATAAAATTGAATTAAAAAAAAAAAAGGAAGCCATTAAACTCAATGAACATTTCGAGGAAGCATCATTTCCAGTTTTGTGGCATTGACGGCTTATACTCTAAATGCTTGCAGTTTAAAATGCAATGGCATTGTCCAGAGTGCAGAAACAGTCCCTCATCTTTGGTCCATTAGGATATTTCCTCCTCTCTCCACTTGGAACTAGTGCATCTTAGCAGGGCCCAGTTCCTAAATGACTGCTGCAGAGGAAAAAGGTTCTCCTGGAAAAACACTTCCCTGGATCCTGAAACCGCAGGGATTGTGCTTCCAGCCAAAGAAATAGAAACAGAAAGCAGGGCAGGAAGAGTTGCAAAACCGGGGTCATTGCCAAGGGTCTCAAACATCTGGAGACTCCCTTGGGGCCAATGCAGCCAAGTGGATATCGTGTTTAGAGAGAGGAAGTATAAGGGATTGTAAACCAATCATCGAAGGACCTCCACGGTCCTTTCTACAACTGAACACTGACCAGGAGGTGGGGGTGGGATGGGGGGAGGAAGGGAGGACAACTCAAATGGAGGAAAAACTGTAATGCAGGCAAAGCATCATTCTTTACCCTTCTTCTCACCACTTCCCAGCCTCCCCAGGCTCTAATACATTCTTGCAAGATGAAGTCGGTGATTTCAGGGTGCCAACACCCTTTAGGAAGCTTTCGCAGATAAGCCCAGTTGGATTTAAACTATGTTCTGGCTGCTTGCAGAACTCTTGGTTTATCTTTCTTCTGTCTCCTGGTATTCCACATGACATTACAGTTCTCCCAACTCTCTGTTCTTCCTTCTGAGTCTGTACATAGGCTGCTCCCCTACATAGAGTGCTCTCTTCTGGTTATCTGGTTAACTCTCTTTAAATTCCAAGAATAACTGAATAACTGAAACTGTGGAACTGTAACCCATAATATTTTTTGAAATTTGCTCTTTAACTACTTGTTAAATCGCACTTGGAAAGTTATCACTTCTATGTATATATGTTGTATTCTACAATTAAACAAATAAAATAAAATAAAATAAATGAATTCCAAAAATCAATTTAGACATTATCTCCTCTAAGAAGCCTTGTTTTTCTTTCTCATGGTTCAGTTGGGTACATCTCCTGTCTTGGCCCAAGTTCCCTAGAAAAAAAGAGCCTAGGGCAAAGTTTGTTAGTGCTTTATTTTTTAGGCAGTGCAATCCCAGGGCAGCTAGAGTGATAGAAAAAGGGAAGTGAGGCAGTGACAGAAAGGAAACATGGGTGCATTACCCAGTGTTATGAGAAAACACAGCCAGTTACTTGTTCACATGGGACGCCTCTGGACAGGCTGTACAGAACCACTGTACAGAGTAGTCTACTGCAAGGAGGAAGGAAAAGGAGTTTACCTGCTATCCTATAGTCACTCTTTGTTTCTTATGTTCATTTCCCCCTATAGACCATTATCTCCCCTGAACTTCCAGGTGGGGTCCCTCTGTCCCTCTGGGCAGCTGCTGAAGTAAAATCTCCCAATCAGGTCAGGCCTCGGCATGGACCAGGTCTCTCCACCGAACAGATAGCTGAAAGCCCAAGAGGGAGGAGGAGTTAAGCAAATCTGGGAGGTACATAAATTGATGTAATACAGTACGCCATTTATATCAGTCAGATTTGCTTTCACGCACCTATGCTATCCAACTCTCATACTGTATATTGTGCCTTACTTCTTTACGGTAATAAGATACCTTCACTTCTTCTCTGAAGAAAAAAAAAAGCTGCAAGCTAAATCTTGCAGGCTCACCCATCTCTTGTCTTTCACTGGTTAAAGTTTACCCCATGGGATGATGGCTGTCTGCATTTCTGGGTGAGATTCTCAGCCCCTCCAGGAAGGACAATAGCAATCTCCTAAAAACACTTAGGGTTAGCAAACCAAGCTACTGCTGCAGCTACTTCCAGGGTCGTAATTGATATTCATCTCCTCCCTTCTCCACCACCCTTTCTAGATATTCCTCTCCCTTGGCCAGTCCTTTAGGTGGCTTAGGTTGCTGATGTCGTGGGATGAGACAGACCTTCATCTTCAAGGGGTCTAAGTTCTTAGTTGCCAAGCCCTTGTGGGGCTATGGTTACTGCAGTTCCTTTTTTATGTTTATTACTGGGCACGGAAGCACTAAGAGACACCTCGGTGAAACCCTTACCTTCCTTTCTACCCACTTTGAGTAGCTAATAATCCTAGCTTCTCATGGTAATCAGAGTTGATTATCCAGCTAGCACAGTAACTCCTTTTTTTGATTGCTGATCTTTATAATGAAGACCCAAAGTGACCAGGCAATAGTCACATATTCTGCTTTAGTGGAACTGTTACAATAGTCCCTGGTGGAAGTCTTCCCCCATTGGAAACCAGGACCTCTATTCTAGCAGAGCTTAATAATGAAGAGATGACAAATCCAATTCTACAAACGGTTCACTGCATGTGAACTTTCACCTCTTGGTTACTTGGCTCATGTATTCTAGCTTTTGGGGTTACAAGACCATATATTGACCATTTCTAAAATGCATATAGTGCATCTCTTGGGACAGCACCCCAACCCTGCAACATGATGTTCTTGAGCCGGCAAAATATGTAGTCTTCAACGGGCAGCTCCACTGGGCTATTGGGCCAGCTGCTTCTGGGTATACCTCTCATTTGCAAAATGGGCTCCATGATTGAGGCAATGTTGGGTGAGTGCCATGTTGATGGAACAAAATCCCACCCCAGATGGTGGTGCTGCTACAGTCACTTCAGGCAGGGAATGCAAACTCGTATCCAATGTATTATTTCCAATGAGAAAAGAATCATCACTGTTTCTAAGGTGGACAGGATCCAATATAACCAATCTGCTACCAGTTATCTGGCTGGTCTTTCAAAAAAATGACACCAAAATCAAAGCTCTGTGATACTCTTCATTGCTGGCAGCTTGGGTGTTCAGCAGTATCAGCCTTGGTGAGAAGGGGCCCATGTTGTTGGGCTCATGTGTAGCATACATCCCTGCTGCCATGGCCCTTCTGTTCTTGGGTCCATTGTACAAGAACTCTCTGGCTGACATCCGTTTGAACAGGTCTTTCTGTCCACCTGGTTGTACAGAGTTTTTCTGTAAGAGATGCTCTCCAGTAGGCATTAACATGAGACACGAAGATACACTCTTGCTTATCCTCCTTCCAATTAAGTAGACGATTAAGCATCTGTTTGTAGCTCTCCTTCTGGGAGGATTTCCCCTGATGATTTTCCTTCAGGGCCATCTTTGGGTGGGGTTTTAATGCAGTTGCTGTCCATTTCCAGCTAGAACCAACATATTATCACAACTCTCCTGAGAAACAAGGCGGTTGTAGAGAAATGTGCACAAAGCCAAAGGTATGGATTAATGGAGAACTAGCAGTGTAACAGTTTTATCTGGATCACTTGTTCACGCATTTTATTCTGCTTTCTGGAGCTGCTTGAACCCAGTCCCAAATGTACTATATCTGTCTTGCAATGGAATGCTATTGTGCCCGCTTAACCCTATGGCTTGTTGGATCTGATAACAGCTTAATAGCAGCTCAATTTACAGTCATTAAGTACCAGGCACAGTATTACTCTGCTGCAACATTTAGAGCCTTTCTCTAGACTCTAGGGGTCAGTGCTGTTACTTTCCTACTGTGGTTTGCCAGAGATTTCACACACCTACCTGATCTACTACAGATAACTCAACACTATTGGATCTACTACACCACGGGGCCCAAGTGACAAGGCATCTAACACCACAGCAATAACCATTTGCAGACTCCACTCTTGCTTTTAGTCACACTCAAAACCGGCAGCCTTAAAGGTTATGCCAAAAAATGGGTCGGAGTATTCCTGAGTGTGTATATGTGACATCCAAAATCCAAAGAGGTCTACTAGTCATTCTACCCCATGGTGGTATGTGGTACCTGGCATAATATGTCTTTTACCTTATAAGGTATATCATGGCATGCCTTAGATAACTGAACCCATGAACACTTCACTGATGTAGCAGGCCTCTGAATGTTTATGGAATTTTTCTCCCACCTTCTGGCATGCATGTGATTTCCTAGGTTATTTAGGTACTTGCTGCTTCTAGCAGGTCAAGTTAGCATGATGTTATTGATATAGTAGTCCAATGTGCTATTCTGTGAATTAAGATGATTGAAGTCTCTGTGGATTATATTGGAGATTAGAGTTAAAATTGTGCTGAGGCAAGACAGTTTAAGCGTACTGAAGTCCTTGTTAGGTAAAGAGAAACTGCTTTTTTATCTTCTCTGTTGATGGGTGTCAAGAAGAAAGCATTCACCAAATCAATAGCCATGTTGATATGTTCCAGTAAAGACTAAGTTTATTGAAGCAGCTGTGACTAGACACACCACCTGGTTAAGTTACAGTAGTCCACTGCTACCTTCCATGACAATTTGGGTTTTGCAAAAGACAATTAGGTTAATTAAGTGGTGAATGATGAGGACTACTACTTTGTCACCCTCAAGTGTTTGATGGTGGCACTAATCTCTGCAATTCCTCTAGGAGGACAGTATTGAGTTACTATCTTGGCAGGGATGGGAGAGGGGGTAGTTTCAGAGGCTTTTGCTTAGCTGTTCCAAATATCAATGCTCTAATCTCTTAGATTAGGGAACCAGTACATGGTTCTTGCCAGCTGCCAAATATATTTACCCTAATTATACATTTGGAGATGCAGAGGACCATTGTAAGATGGACTTGGGACAATACTCCATTTATCACTTTACTTTATAAGACCCTACGCTATGACCATAATGATTTTCTGGTCACCTGGAATCAGTGCAGGTGATTTTGATGTATTACTCATCTCCATAGAATGCTGTCAAGACACTGGGCTAGCCTTACTACCCACCTGGCCTCTGCCATTTCTTAAGTACATTATTCTTGTGGGTATTATTAGGGAATTCAGTTCCATGGAACCATGCCCCTCTGTCAACCCAGCCCCGTAGAGGGCAACAATAGAGCACTTCAAAGACGCTAGTATGCTTTCACGAGAGCATTCTTCTATGCCTTAGAGAAGGGAGTGTCTTTTGAACCCTCCTGAGGAACATAGGTGAAAAGTTCTCATATTTTACATAGAGATTTCAGTCTAACATTCTCGAATCCCTGAGCATTCTGAAAGTTCATGCTTCTATACTTCATACTTAGGTTATCAGACCTCAAGAACAATCCCAACTCAGAGGACTAGCTACAGGTATCCTTGAAACAACATGGAATCCTGAGTCACATTGAGGGCACCCATGTCCTCACCTCCTTCCCTGGCCTGGCACCCTCAAACTCCACTCTCCCACTTTTCTCCCAGGTCCTGCCATATGTATTAGCCAGGTCCTCCAATTCTTGTGTGAAGGCTGTTTTCTTCTCAGAGCGAGGCTTGTACTTCCTATTTGGGGCTATGCTGAGCCCTGACTCTGATTATTAGCATGGAAGCAACGAAGGGTGGTGGGGACAGATCTTGAGAGGCATCAATTTCTGAGAAGCCTACTCTTTCGGAATTTATTGTGTTGTCTTCGGGCAAGGAGGGTGGCCTATTTCCCCCCTGGCAAGGGGGGAAGCGCTGTAGCTGCCAGACAGGAAGATTCAGAGGAGCAGTTTGGGGGTGTTAAATCTTCATGGCTCAGCGTCCTGCTCTTTCCCTATCAGGATTCTTTGACCTAGTGGACGTATTGAGGCTGTGCATTTAGTCTCCTTTGCAACTAAGCCATCCATATGATCAGCTCCCTGATGTAATTTTCACCACAGTTGACTGTGTGAGTACAAATGCAGTTCTTTTAAAGCTACCATAGAGGCCCACTAACTCTTGGATTAATGCCCCCAGTTGACAATTAGCTGTGCTGAGCCTATTTTTTTTTTTTCAAGGTCTCTAATAAGATCAAAAGCACCCACCCCATATTGTAATCTTTCTTATTATCATTGTTCTTGCATTGATCAAGCACAGCAGCCAGCTGATTTGTCCTCCAGCTGAATCTAATTCCAGTGAACTGCTGGTGGAAATCTTTAGTAATCATGCCGCTGCTCAAGTAGCCTGACAGAGGTTATTACTGCCTCTCTTACCAGGAGCAAAAAAGTCGCTACTACTTTTAGAAAGGCCAGCAATTCAAGGCCAAAATCTCATCCTCAGGATCTGCTTTCTAGGGCCACTCCTTGTACAGCTCTCCAATTCTGCTAAAGAATAGAGGTTGAGGCACAGCTCATGTGCTAAGGCTTTATTGTAAGGTAAAATCCCAGGCCAGCAGGAGTGAGGGATAAAATAAAATGAAACAAAGAGGGAAAGCAAGTATAGGTGGGTGCATTATCAAGCTGGCCACAACTTCACAAGAAAAGACACATGCCTGGACAGGCCATATGTAGCTACCACATCTCAGAGCAGTCTATGGGAGGCAGGATGGGAGAGGAAAATATCTGTCTTTTATCCCTCATGCCACATACTTCTTGGTTTGGTGTTATCTGACCGAGGCTGCCTCTGGGATGCCAGCTGCCAACCCCATGTCAAAACATTACATGTGAGTCTCAAAGTGGTAGGAGAAGCCAGAGCCTCCAAGGAGTTAGTCAGATCAGGTCTGGGCACTGGAACTGCTGTGGCTTCAGTCCTGGTAGGTCCAGAGGCTGTTAGAGTGCCTGGCCTCACCCCAGGGTAGGATAAGTGAGCCACAGAGTTAGGACATGAGGCAACGGCTGTATCAGTGAGTCTCTTCATTGATCAAGTGGCTGAGGGGCTGCAGGGCAGATGGGGACAAGAAAACCAGGCAGACACAAACCTGGCTCTAGTTTCACATGTGTACTGCTGTCACTATAGTTAAATACTTCCCTGGAAGAACTCTCTGTAGAGGAGATGAGTGAATAAACAAATAATTACAACTTGAAAGTGATGCTTTTTATTCAGTGTCTTATCCTCTGAGCTTAACACAGAATTGGTACAATTTCTGACACATCTTAAGTGCTCAATAAAAGTCTGTTGCTTATTAAATGCATTTAATTTTATAGTATTTGTTTAGTAGTTGTTTATATGCTTGCTTTCCTCATTACAATGTAAACTCTATGAAAGCAGGAACCTATGTCTTCCATGTAATAAGAGTTCACCATTGTCCCATATTCTCAAACCTCTTCCCTCCAACAAAGCTTATCCATTCCACATCTGTTTTTCTCAGGATTTCATTCTATGATAGAGGGTGTGAGAGGCAATGAGTTAGTCATATAAATTTCAACCTGTAAATGCCCCAGGCAGTCATTGTATTACCCTCAATGCAACACTGTGGATACATTTCTAGTGACTAGACTTTTGGTCTCAGTAAATTAACTTCATATATCTATTTCATCTGTCAATATAAGATGTTTGGTCCTGGTCTTGTAAACATCCGTAATAGTATTAATATTCATTCCTTCATTTCAAAAAGCAAACATTTGCTGAGTGCCTGCTCTGTACAGCATACTATGTTTTTGGAACTAAAGGAGAATACAAAACTACACCATTCATTCTGGATCAGGGTGGCATATTGAGAACACACTAAAATACTCCCTCTCCCACTCAAGGCAGAGAACTTCTGGACAAAACACGTATTTTTTAAAATAACAGAGACCCATTCAAAAGCAAGAAAGAGAATTTTTCTGGTACCAGAAGTGGAGAGGGAATTTATGGGTGTGAGAAAGAACTGAAGGGGGCATGAATGGCTATAACCAGAGAGGCCTGGAGTTTTAACACTCATGCAGGTATGCGAACCAAAGCAAGGACTGTGTATGGGGAGAGGCTCAGAGTGGGTTCCCTATGTGAAAACCCAAGTCAGGAACCAACTGAATATCCAAAAATGAGAGACCTGAAGCAATTCACCTGGCCTTGGTGGTGGGAGGAAGCAGAATCACTCTCCTGAGCCCAGAACCCAGGTCTATTCAGTAAGGGTATGAGGGCTGGACTTGAGCAACTACAAATATAAAATTTCTGAGCCAACAAACGAGCACAGCCTTTCTCATAGTTAGCATACCCTGTAGAATCAGGTCCAGGTAACCTAGCAGCTGCTTCATGAGGAGGTCTTCATAACACAGGCATATATGGCATAAAACCTCCATGTAAGTTAGTTCTCTCAAAATAAAAGCATACAAACTAAAATTACAAAATATATAATAAAGTTTGGTGCCATGAAAAAATAGGCTGTAGACTTAAATTAGATCATTCACATCTTAAGATCAGTCTACAAGGGACTTTAAAATACGTATGTTAAAAATCTTCCTAAGTTAGAGCAAGGAAAAAATGGGAACAAGAGGATATAAAATAAGAACCAGCAGATATAAAAACAAGTAGAAATCTTAGAAATGAGAAATATAGCCAGTGAAATTATTTTAAAGGAACTTCAATAGATGAGATACAAGTAGAGCAGACACAGCTGAAGAGAGAATTAGTGAATCTGAAGATATATGTGAGGAAATCTCCCAGAACATAACATAGAAAGATGAAAATGAAAAATATAAAAAAGAAGAGATATGGAGAATAGAATAAGAAGTAACTCACTATATATGGTGGGAGTTCCAAAGAAGAAAATAGAGAGGATGGGGGAAAAGTCAATACTAGAAGAGATAATAGCCTAGATTTTTCCAGAAATGACAGGCATGATTCTTCAGATTAAAAAGGCATACAAGAATCTAACTGGATAATCACAGTTCCATAATCTTCACGTTCTTCTCTCAAGGAACATGAAAGCAAACAGAAGAGATGAGGTGTGTACAAGCTAGGCAAGCAGAGAGAGGAAATTATGTGAACAGTACAAAGGGCTGTGAGTTCAAAAGAGGGTTCTAATAAATAGAATAACAGACCACATATAGTAATAGTTATTACAGGAAAGCCACATGTTCTTAGTATCAGAATGTGAGAAGCAAATGCAAAAAAAAAAAAAAAAAAAAAAAGGAAAAAGGAAAAGGAAAAATATCACACACATAGTCAGCTACTGGCATTTGTTCAATGATTGAAATGACATAGCATCTGTTCAAAGTAAGTCATTTAATGAATGAAACTACAAATTAAAACTTTATTTGTAACTCTGCATAGAGCTTATAATACCCTTGAGATTTGCTTGGGTTTCTGCTCTAGAGAGTTTTTAGTGTTGTGTACTACTTCTAATGAGTTATCATCTCCCTGGGGTTATGAAGTAGACCATTAACTCAAGGCACTCACAGAATATGTGATCCAGAGCAATCACTCAGCTTCCCCCCTCATCCATTAGTTTGGCAGCTCTCTTCTCAATGTTCTTCTGGCTGTCTAAGTGGTGAGGATTGGTGCAATAGCCTAATCACTTAGGCACCCAGCTTGGTTGATTGTCTAATGGATGAATTCTTTAGATGTCTTTTTACTAAATTAATCTGATTCAACTTTTTTTTTGCCTGAAATATAGAGGTGTGCCAATTTTTCTATAATATGTCAAAGCATCATTTAAAATAAAATATCTTAATGTCTTGTTTTTCTGTCATTTAGGATCAGTTTCAGCATCCTAACATGTATTTGACATTTAGGATCTGAGTACACATTTAAACTGGTGTCAACATGTACAGATATTTACATGACCAATTTAGTCCAGAAATACAATTACCAACATTTAGTCAGGCAGCCAATGATTTGTTTGGGAGACACGGGACATGGATAAAGATACAGCCAAAAACACTTACGTGATTAACATGTAATAGTACACTAATGACAACAAATCCAGAATCAAGAGATGTGCTGTGATGTTTAGGAGTAATTAGAAAGATTTGAAATTGCTCACAAATACATGTATTAACATTTCTTAGATAATTTACAGAATTTCCAAAACGTTCTTTAAATACATATTCTTACTGAGATTAAGAATAAGTTCTCCACGGCAGGGACATCTTTGGGAGCTTACCTTTAAATTTATGCTTTGAAAAGGAAGAATATTACATTTTAATTTTAAAAGTAATAAATCGATACAGAAAGCTCTAAGATACAGTTGGCAAGTAAAAACATGTAAAGTGACACATGTATGGATGGCATTACTATGACTTTTTTCTAAATATGTTACCAATATTATAATGTAAATTGAAACCTCACTGGTACTTTTCTTTATTTTACTTAATTACAGCTGTAAGGAAATGTGGTATTTATAAGTTGAGTCTTTCGAGATCTTCAGACTGAAAAATCTTTTAAGTACCATGGTTTAAATAAAAAAGTAATCAAATAAGTTTTATTTTATTTGGCCAGTGTAAACAGAGATGCTTTATTGTTTTAATCGGTAAAACATTAAGGATCTTAATCTACTTTGGACCCTTCTCTTTATATTTTATACTGAACTCATTCGACTCATGATGCCATTCAAATTAAAAACTGGCAAGTACATGAGTCTCTTGAATGTTTCCTATCAACTAATTCAAATTCAAATCACTGGTTTCCATTTAAGATTGTGATGTATCTCTTGAATTTATACATAAAAATTTCCCAAACCAGCAAGTGATGATACTTAATTTGAAAAGACAGGTCAGATTGCCCCTCTCCCCTTCAGAATTTAATTGCCCTTTTGTATTTCATGAGAAAAAGGCAGTCTGTAATATTATATTTTTAAAATAAAAAGACTTTTATTTATGAAATAAGAGCAGCTAACAGTTTATGAAAGCTTGGGAAGATACTACTTTCACTTGGAGTACATATGCACCTTAGAAAATATTTGGTTAAGTCATAAAATTAGCTTTTTTTAATAATCTGTAAAGTGCTGAGAAATTTATTGCCGGTGAATACCTGCATTAGCTTTGTATTTTTTTAACCATCCAGTAGGTAAAACATTGATACATAAATACATGTTGAGCATAATGGAACTCACTGATTAGTCATGTACCTCAACAGTAGGCTCTATCACTGCAGAATACAAACCTGTGCATTTCGCAGAAGTGACATCTAAATGATACACAGCGTTGATTGGAAGGTCAGTTTTCTTGGCCTGTATCCCATTGCCAGCAATGGAACACCCACATGGAATAGCACCATGAGTCATTCAGAATGTATATTTAAAAACAGATATAGTGTTCCCAAGTCAACAGGTGTTTGAAACCACATACAAGAACTGACCAAGACTTTTTACACATTTCCTACAATACTACAACATACATATTTCTAATATGGATATTAATACTATTTAAGATGAGAAGGGAAGTAGATTTTGGAATTGATGCTTGAGTCTAAATGCTGCTAGGTACTGAGCATTTTGGTTCAAAGCAAACATTATTTGTGAAATGTTACAGATAATATGACTAAAACATTAGCTGTTAATTCTTAATTGAAAAATGCAATATAAAAATACTAGCTTGTTAAAATATACAGTATATGCATTATACCACTTTGGGAAATCCAGCTCACTTCTGAAAGCAAATAACACCATCTCAACTGGTATATGTTACCTGGCTTTCTTAATTGTTACAAATTCTATTCTGGAATTAAAAAAATAAAGAATATAAATAAATGTAATGAAAATGAATAAAATAAAAATGTTTTAAGAATTGTTAATAAATTCCTACATTACTGAATATGCCATGTTTTCCCCACAAATTCTTAGTTTGCAAATTCTCTATGAAATATGTTACAAGAATAGCTTTGAAGCTGATGTAGTTAGTATTTACATATGGATTATAGCAATAAAAAGGGTGTTGTATTAACCCAGAACTTTGATTTACTCAAAAATTGCATCAGTCTTCTACCCTTTTTAAAGGGATTATATTCAGTTCTGCTTTATGGGAGAGATGGCAAGAAAGTCACCATTACGATATTGCACATTTCTTCCCCAAATACTGTTTTTAATTTATCTTTAATCAGTGTAGATACAGCCTAAATCACTCATATCATATGATTTAGCTAACATGTTACCCTTGATTGCAAATGTCAATACTAGAAAGTATACTATTCCACTTATATATTTAACAGAGGAATCTGCCAGACCATAACAGAAGAAACCAGCTCATCGTGGCGCTGTGGCCTGGCCTTCTTATTCACCCGTCTGTGACCCTGTCCTCCGCAAACGACTAACACTGAACTGGCTTTTGCTTTCCTGAATCGCTGTGTTTTACTTCTAAGTGAGATGTCTGGATCCTTCAAGAGGTCATAAATGACACTGTCCTCTGACTTGTGCTCCAGAGAACTGGAACCATAAGATAAAGTCAGGGACCCAGAAGACGAAGACAAATCACTTTTTTGAGTCATTGATCCCATTGAATCTCCCAACCAAATGGCACCATCAGGGTTGCTGTGATTTGGGCAAGAATCGACTCCCTCATTTGGAAGCGTGTCCTTCTGGTCTTCTTCCTGGGGTTCAGAACTGGGAGGCAGGCTATCTTGGGATTTGTCTTTGTTTTTCTCTTGTAAAGCTGTGGCCACAACAAGGAATTTGACAGGTCCATTATGTGCATGGTAGGAAACCATACCTCTTCCTAAAAAAGGAAAAATATTTAAACAGTTTTCTTTTAAAATAGACACAGAAATATGTAACTTAACCCCAATACATCACTCCTCTGCTCAAACAACAAAACCATGAAAAAACTTTATACTTGAATGCTAGGTTAACATCAAAGTATCTTCCAGTTTACATGTTTGCAATTTTTAGTTAATTTGAAGAAAGTTTTAGAATGATGATTTAAGATACAAAACTGAGTTTTCTTCAACAATAGTTCATTTGTAATATTTACATCATACTTTTTAAGTAACAAAATTCTTTTCTTGCTGTCTGCATAAATGCCTTCTTTCTTGCTCTGGGGAATGTATTTAATTTTCCTAAGTCTTGATTAAAAAATTAAAAGTCTGAAAATGTTTTATGGAAAAAGTGCCTAAACTTCCAGAAGCCTCCTGACGTTTTTTATTACAAAAAGGTTCTGGCATTTAGAACAAATTAATCTATAGTTTTAATTAAAACTAAGACTTCTCAGTTTAAAGGTGATGGATTTCAAATTTAAAAATCATCATCTGATCCAAGAGCACATGTCGGAAACACTATGGATCTGTTTATAAAACACAGAACCCCCTAGAATACTGATTTCCCAAGTGTCATGTGTGACTAGGTATCCATATTTTTCAGCATCTTGCAGATAATGTTTTATAGATAAAGGAAGCATGTGCCCTTTCACCAAACGTTATAGACTGAAACAAGGCCCTGGCCCTCATAGCCATCCTACTTCAGCCAAGGCAGATTAAATTAGAGAATTCTCTAACCACGGTAAGCTTCCATTTCACAATGAACAGACTGGCAAAATTAAGAAAGTCTTACCAGTAACAAGTGTTGGTGGGAACAGGGAATGACAAGAATGTTGGCATTGATCATAGGAGTGCAATCTGATATACCAACCTGGGAAGACATTTTAGCATCACCTAGTAAAGTTGAACATGTGTATTTCCTACACCAGTGTTTCCACTCCTGGACATACCCCCAAGGGGAACTCTATCAGCAGAGATGGCGACACGGACGTTCACAGGGGCATTATATGTAACAGAAAAAACTGCAAACTACAAAGTAGCCGTCAAAAGAAACGGGATACATAGTGCTACAGCCTTTCAAAAGAATACTACGCAGCAGTGAAAATGAATGAACTATGATTATAAACACCAACAATGATGAATTTCAGAAATAATGCTGAAAGGAAAAAGTGATAGAGGAATACATATAATAAGCGACGACTACAGCAATTGTAGAAACAGACAAAATTAAAACTTGTTTTGGAAGGACACAGAAAAACTGGTAAAACTATAGAGAAAAATCAATGGAATGATTAATATAAAATTCAGAATAATGGGTACCTGTAGTGTGGGGAGAGGAAGAGCTTGGGAAGGGGCAAAGAGAGGCTCTAACGGGTAAGTGATGTTCTGATGTTCTTTTCCTAAGCCAGGGTACAGGTACATGGACCTTTTTATTTCTACTTGCTGTACACATTCATGATGTACAATCTTTTGTATAGATGATATGTAGCTCATAACAAAAAGAGAAATTTATAAAATGAATGGAAAAGTCAGAATTTCGTAATCCTAAAAGGTAGATCATGCTAAAATATGAGTTCATCTAAATCATAGCCCTTATAATGGATCCATAAAAGCTTGCTGAGGGAAGGAAGTTATAATGTAAGATTCTAGGTTTTTTTTGAGAAATAAACTATATCAATAAAATATTTATTAACATTTTGGTGAATTTCCTACAAGTCTTTTTCTCTGTGAATATTTTTCACACAGCTAATATTTTAATCCAACGAAAAATTTTAAGATCTTGTTATAACACTTAATTTACAGAATTAACATTTTCCTGTGTTATTAAAAGCTTTACATAAACATCATTTTTATTTGCTGCATTATACTCTATTAAGGGCAACACAGTTACTATCTTAAATAGCCCCTTACCCCTAATTTTGAACATTTAGGTTGTTTCCTGTTTTAAGCTATTAAAAATTAAATGCTGTAGCAAATATATTTTTGCATTCTGCTTTGTCCACAGATTAGGCTGTTTCCTAAGGCAGATCTTGAAGTGGATATCCTGATCCCAACATATGAGCACCTTAAGGCTTGTGATCTACAATGCCAAATTGTTTTCCTAAAAGACTGTGCCAATTTGGACTCCTACCAACGCTGCAAAAAAGCATAACTGAGCTTTGTCAAATCCTAGATTTCCTTCTTTACCAATATAAAATATTAAAAATACCATTTTCATTGACCAAACTGTATATCATGATATAAACTGACCGGTGGCAATAAAGGTAGTAAGAGAATACATTTTCAGGATAAGATTCTCTCTGGACTATTAGCATATGAAAAAGAAAAACAAAAGTATAAATTGAAATCCAAATTAATAGACATAGTCTTTATAATAAACTAAAAAAAAATAATTTAAATTGTTAAAACCATTCCCAGTGTATTAATTATAACAGAATGACATGCTTAATAAAATTTCAAAGTCGGACAAAGACATAGAAAGACACAGAAATACTTGAGGTGTTTACTTACCAGTTACTTTGGGAATTCCCTGAAGACGAGGCACTGGCAGGGCTACAACGATGCCCAGATTGGTGCCAACCATTAATAAGCCGTGGCAAACGAGCAGACTAGTCACAGACACCCGCTGAGGCCCTAAAGGGAGAGGCAGAGGACGTTGGCTTCCTGATAGTAAAGTTTGATTCATGCAGCATACCAGAGTAAGGACAGTGAAATGCTTAGTATATCTGAACATACTGCAGACGTACAATATTAAAGTCCTCAGTCAGATAAAAACACCATATACACACCAAACCCTCTGAGAGTGGGATGGCTCGCTGACCTTTTACCATCTAGCTTACTAGCTTACTTCAGCTAGACTCTAAGGAAAAAGATCTTGGGGAAAGTATTCGCTCAACCACACCTTAAATAAAGAGTTGCAGGCCTCAACACCAGACATAATAGAACTTTGAATCTCCCTTTAATTCTCTGCAGCCTCCATTGCTTGGGTTGGTACTTTCAGATGCAAATCAAATCACTTGGAGTCGGGTATTTAAATGATTTACTTCTATTCAGTGTAGAAAATGACCCCTTGAGCCCAAGACACACAAATCAGACTGTGGTTCTTTGAAATCATAGTCAAAGCTACAACTTGTAAAAATGAGAAGAGATCTACTAATATAGCTAGGATGGATTCTAGCATGACTTAAAGTCAGTAACAAAATAATAACAGTTTCTCACAGAATCATGTCAGAAACAGTTTGGAAAATGTTGATATAGAACACTGAAATTGGAAGGGCCTTAAGTGTTTGTTTTTGTTTGTTTTGTTTTTCCTCCTTTTCCTTTTTACCCCTCCAGCCAGGGATCTGAGGCACACAGAAATTAAACAATTTGTTCTGGGCTGAGACTAGGTTAAAATGTGGTAGGAAAAAGACAGTGGTTTAAGCATTGGTCTTCTTCAAATAGCTTCCCTACTGTTCTAATTTTACAGAGTGATTCTTGACTTTCACATAATTCTACATTACTCTGATACTATCATTAGCATCAGGACATTTAAAATAACCGTTTGGTGCTTCTCTGCTTAGCCCTAAGACAGAGGTGCAAAGACGACCAATTCAGTTTGCACGTGAAAAGTAATGGTGAATACTACAAACAATTTGGTTCTTCTTTTCTGTAGAAAAAGAAGTTATTTTCAATAGTTCTGTGTTTGCTCCAGTCTTAGATAGACAGCATGAAAGCAAATGATCCAATGTCATGGTAACAGCAAGATTTAACATGCCTACCAGACTCATTTTTATGACTTAACAAAACAGCTACAAAAAAAATAAGCTACAAAAAAAATAAGGAGATCTTGGTTTATTTCTAAACATCAATTTATATTATAAAAATGACAGCTAAGAAGATTTATGTTCCCAGGAATTCTGAATGTTTGCATGTTTTGAATAATTTGAGTTTTGGAAATGCATTTTGGGTTTAGAAATGCATCAGAGCTATATGTTAACCCACACACTATCCTATGAGTAAGCAAGGTGACTTTATTTTCAAAAGCTAATGAAAAATACTGAAGCAGTATAAAAATGTAATGTTCAGCAAAATTTGCAACTATTATTGTCGATTTGTATTTCATAAAACAGCAACATTGTGGGTAAGTGCCAGTGTGCTAGGGGACATATGAATTTCAGGGTAAATATGGATGCATCTCTCTAAAGCATCGATTTTACTCAGTGATAAATACCTTAAATATTAAACAAGATCATCTTATGAGGTAGAAAACAAGTCTGTTTTAGGCAGAAGTTTAGGGCAAAATCTGAGACCATGCTTTCAGATTGTCCTGAAGATTTCTGAAGCAGCTGGTATAAGGTTGCATTTGAAATTGGTTCACTGCTCTATGCTTTTTTGTTTCAGTAAAACATTCTCCAGCTAAGGCTAATACACATGGTTGGAATATAATTTGTCATTTAAAGCTCTCAATTTTAACAATTTATTTCACAAAACTGATATAAATGGTATGCAACATAACTGATAATAAGTAGATAATCATTACAACGGATATGGACTTCACTCCTGTAAGACAGAGTTTATTACTTTGCAACATAATAGTCATTTTTCTTTGCCACTGGATATGGAAGGAAATGCATAAGTTAGACAATGGTATACACCAGTTGTCCTAAATTTGAGTACACTTCCTTTTTTAAATACAAAATTATTGGAAACTATAAAAACAAAAGAACTCTTACGACACCTCATCAACCATACTCAATAGAGATTCAGGGGCTTCTGTTTGGAGGTTGGCTATAGGATATTTTGTCACTTAATTCCTCTTTACCCTCATATTTTGGTAGTTAAATTCTGCATATGTATGAGAACTCTGCAAATGAATAAATTACGTATTTTATGATTTTTTAGTTGACATCCTGAAATATTTTGGTGTAGGAAACTGTCATTTAATTTTTCTCCAAGAAGGCATTTTTGAGTTAAATTTTCCTTCACAGAGTTATTATATAATGTGTTAAATATTGCTTCAGGGATTTTTAAAAAACTACTTGAAATATTTTTATTCTATGAACAATGTTACTGCAAGGACAACTAATGAGGAAAACCGAGTACTTCAAATGGTCCATTTTAAAATTAATGGTGCATGTTTATATTTCAAACAGATCTATGCAATGTCACTTCATTCATGACATATGATTATAAATATTTCCAACTGCTAATAAAAACATGAGAAAGAATTCACTGACAGATTATGAAAGATAAAACTTTACTTTTTTTAAATTTACCTTTCATTCTCCTCATGAATTTTCCCCTATCTTCACATGTAAATAGCATATTCAGGAAAATTTTATTTTTTATTATGTTTTGCAAATTTTACATTTATTTTATGTTATGTGTAAGAATATAAGAAACTTTCTATAGAATTTATGAAGAAATTCCTTTCTTCATAAATGGATCTTCTTAAAGAGAAAGACACATTACAAATAATTCAAAATTAGAAAACAAAATGTATGTGGCACTGGAATGGAGAACAAAGTCACTGTGCAGGAAAAACAATGTAAAATGGTGGGAAGATGAAAAAACACTACACAGAATCACTGGAAAAGACCAGTGAAAATCTTGCTTAAATGAAATAACAATGGGTTACTTCGAAGAGCTTCTAGAAATCCTACTTAAAACTTTAATAATAAAAAGGATGAGAGCAAGGAAAATCTGGACATTAATTTTTCTTTCTAAATCAGTTATTAATTTTTCTTTCTAACTGGTTTGAAAGCATTCCAAAACCAAGTAAAATAATACATTTAGAGAATGATTGTTTATTCCATTTTCAAAGTAGTCTATGATTCATCATCTTTAATTTTATATATGAAGGTTTAACTGAAATAATAAGTAGGCAATGTGATTACATTCCAATTCAAGAGGATGTGGGTAACAGTGCTGCTTTTGAAGTGTCCAGGGATGCTGGAAGAAACAACAGGTACCTTCAAAATGAAACAACATGGTGAGTTCACTGGGAGTAAGGATGCAACCTTAGCCAAGCTGCTGGCTGAGAGGAGCCACGGAGTCCCAGGAAGCTAGAGGCCATTCTAAGGTCAAATAGCAACGCAAGAGGTGGTGGTGAAAGCAGAAGTAGCGATGCTGATGTGGGTGACTGAGGACATAAATTTCGTAGAGAGTTTTAAAACATGAATTATATGGCGGGAGTGTAAAATGGTGCAGCCATTGCGGAAAACAGTTTGACAATTCCTCCTAAAGTTAAACATAGAAGAACCATATGACCCGTCAATCCACTTCCAGGTATATACCCCAAAGAACTGAAAACAAGGAGTCAACCAGACACTTGCACACCAATGTTCACAGCAGTGTTATTCACAAGAACCAAAGATAGAAACAACTGAATTGTTCACAAACTGCTGAATGGATAAACAAAATGTGGTACAGCCACACAATGGAATAGTATTCAGCCATAAAAAGGAATGAAGTTTTGATACATGCTACAATGTGGATGAACCTTGCAAACTTTATGTTGAGTGAAATAAGCCAGACCAAAAAAGGACAAATACTGTGTGATTCCACTTATATGAAATATCCGGAATAGGCAAATTCATAGAGACAGAAATGAGATTAGAGATTACCAGGGGAAGAGGGCGGAGGAAGGAATGGGAAGTTGTTGCTTAATGGGTACAGAGTTTTAGTTTGTGGCAACAGAAAATTTTGGAAGTAGAGGGTGGTGATGGTTGCACAAGATTATGAATGCAATTAATGCCACTGAATTGTACACTAAAAATGGCAAATTTTATTATATATATTTTAACTACAATAAAATTTAAAAAAATTAAAACATGAAGAAAGGGATCAACTGCATATTACTTTCTGTTTGATGGCAAGCTCTCAAGGGGAACTCATAAGAGTCTTTTCACATGTAGACAAACAAAGAGAATATAGCAATCTTCAGTCAATGATATAGGCCTTCTAAGGCTGGGAAGGGAACTTAAAGAATATCATCCAAGTTCATTTCAATATTTAAAATAAGCATACAAACAGAATAGTAAATAAAAAGAAGCAAAGGAGTCTTCAAAGTATGGTCAGAAATACTAAAACTGGAATTCACATTCTGCTCTTTTCACCCCAATATGTAAACCAAAAGGAACTGGGCGGGGATAAGCTGCTGGTTAATCCATAAAGACATCGCTAGCCAAGGAGATAGGAAATCCAAGTTCTCAATTTTGTCCCTTAATCTTGAGTCCACTTTAATTTATTGAATTCCCTTATGATGTGGTATACGGTATTTAGAAAAGTTACCTTGATTTTTAAAAAAATTGATATTTTGTGATTTTATTTGGTTAAGTCACCCCAGAAGGCAATGCAGTTATTTGGTGGGAATCCTGAAAGGCTAAATTTAACAAGGGGCCTCAGCACTTTTCCATCAAAAACATTCTCCTTTGAATATTATGGACAAAGCAGGAAACACCTGCATCATGATGTAAATTATCGTGACTATTTACAGCCCAGAATAGATAAAACTCCTTCAAAATTACTTGCTGTGAAATCTACTCCTTGATAACTTACAGAAATTTAATCAACTTTTCTAAATAGTATGTATATGCTAAATAAGAAAATCTGAAAGTTTTCCATCAATTTTTGGACCATGTTAAGTTTGAGGTGGTTTATGAGAAAGAAGAACTGAATTCCACATAGAAGGAAAAAATCCAGTTCATTATATATAGCTTCATATACTCCACAGGTTAAAGCATGTTACCACTAAAGAAGGAAATATATTTAATATATTTAACTTACAAAGGGGCAAGCATTAGAGTGTAATTTTTTTTTTTCAAATTCTGTTCTTTTTCACTTGGAAAATGTTTGTCTCTAGAACCTACTTGAATTTTACATTCCAGTGTAGCACAAAAGGGCAATTTTATGATTTACTGCCATATGTATAATGAAATACCTATTTGGGAACTTCATGAATATAATTCTAGAAAGCAGGTTTTATATGTGTGTGAACACAGGAAACACATAGATTTCCAGGAAACACATTGTGGAATAATGAACAGAAGTATCCAGGCAGAGATCATAACATAACAATCCCAAATTCAATATACTTAGAGAATAAACATACACTAATTGAACTATTTATGTGTAAAATAAAATGCAAAAATGTTTATTACTATAAAATATTGGTATAAAGGTAAGGTAATTAGAAAAAGGATAAGAGAAGAAAAGTCTCTTTGGCTTTCTTGTTCTAAATCACAAAATGTAATGAAATTTGGAACAATTTCAGATTACACTGTTCCATGGATCTCGTTCAAGAACCACTGAAAAAACAACTATTCTCCATCTAAGGCAGAATAAATGAAATCTAATTCCTGGTGTAATTTAATTCTGCTCTCAATTACCCACCTTTCTTCTAGTCGGCTAGGTCATGGCCTTCAAAACTTAGAAGGAGAATACTGGGTGTGGATAAAAGTGTAAAATATTACCCAGATATTAATGAATTTAGAGATATTTTAAATATGATACCACATTGCCAGAGAATATTTGCCAACTGAAAGCATTCCACTCCATCCTGATTAAACATGGTGGAATGAATGCTTGCTTTTACTTTCACCTACTCCTAAAATACAGACTAAATCGTTTGTATAAGAATAAACAGGAATCCATGAAAGAGGGGGTTCACGGAGGCTAGCGGCAGATATGTAATATTACAGCAAAGAGTAGTCCCAGCGTGAAAGCAGTTATCAGACCTAGAGAGCAAACAGCCCAGGTCAAAGCAAAGGAGGGAGGGCTCCGGGGGGAAATGGTACTGCCAGATTCTCTTAGGCATGTGACTTTACAGAGAAGAGTTTCACAGTGATGGATTAGTGGTCAATAACTTTACAACTATATATGGGAAAAACAAGGAAATTATTAACTGAAGGGATGAAAAACTGGTAAAAGAAAGAAATGCAATTATATTACACTGTGTGGCTCAGCCATGAAAAATTACATCATCATAAATTTTGATTTAACCAAAAATTGTGACGTAACTACACTGGGAAGAAGAAAGTTCCTGTACATTTATTTTATATTTTGTATCAGTGATGGCCAGTGAGCATGTGTGCTTGTGGGTGCATATATGTGTGCATTTGGATGTTGTATGTCAGGAGGAATGTATGATAATTTAATCTTCTACTTCTACAGCAGTAAGTCAGAAGATAATATCTAAAATGTAAAAATGAAGAAACAGTCATACAAACATAATTTTTAAAAAGTAATATGAAGGTTAAGTATTAGGAGCAGCTAAGAGTGAACGTGATTACGTGATGGGAAAAGGAAACCGGACAGTGGAGGAAAAGGCAAAGGACTATTTTGTTCTGTTTTGTTTTTCACAAGCCCTGATTGCTATCTGACTTTATTAAATTATGTACACGTATTATCTTGACAAAAAAATAAATTATAAAAAGTCCACTCGCCCTTGCCTGAATCGTCTCTTTATTACTAGTCGTCTGCTCTGATCTTAATTGGACAGTGACAAATACCAAGGACAGAGCCAGACCTCAGTATCTCTTCCTGCATTTTTGTGGCTAGCCTGTGAGGATTCTGGAAGCCATGGCAACCTCCCTGGGAGGGAAGACTGTGATGAAATCAAGGCCCAAAGCTCCCCCTCCACAGCTGCAACGCCTGTCAGGACAGCCTGCGCCACAGAGCAGCTGCAGCAGGAACTTCATTCCACACCTGTAGGGGATCCAAAGGTTGCTTTATCACAACAGAAGCATCACTTTCCCTTGTGGACAGACCTCTGGATGTATAGGCCACTCGTGGGCAAAATAAATGCATGTTTTGGCAATCTCTGAATTTGATTTGGTTTCATCCCAACATATACAACAGAGTCCAACAGCAAACATTTGTTTCAGCAGCATGTGTGCTTAAAAGAAAACATTGACTTCAAGTATTGTAGCAAAGAGTCAGAACGTTTTCAGAGCCAGAGAGATTATAAACAATTTTGGTTCCCTAAAAATAAATTTGTTTGTTAAAAATCTCTACTTTTCTCACTAAATAAAAATATACTGCAATATTTAAAAAATTGTTTGTACAGAGCAGCAACATAGAAAGGGTTAGTACTGATTGTGCCTAAAATACATTCATCCTCAAAGTCAACAAAATGTGTCTCTTACTTCTCATGTGGGGAGGAGGCCCTCCAGTTCTCCATCAAAGCTTAGCTGAAATGCTTCCTCTACACGACTTTCCTTGAAAACTACCTCTAAGCCTAATGAATCGTTTGTTTCTCTATAGTCTTCCGTTTTACTGTAAGCTCCTTGAAGTAAGGTCCTTGCTTCCTCAGTGCCTGGTCTAGTGCATTACATTAGGTAGAATGATATGAAATTGTCCATGTTCAACTGTGTTCAACCTATAAAAATGATAATTTAATTTGGTTCTACTTAAAACATAGGAGTTGTTTTTTTTTTTTAACAAATATTTCTATAATTGAATTGAAAGGGCTGACCATATGTAAAATTGTCAGGCAGGCTTAAATTGCACATGGTATTCCCCTCTCCCCTCTCCCCAATTTCAATTTTCAGGTGCTCTTTTCCCTGTTCCCCTGCCTGGTGCCTAAGGGCTGCCCCTGGCTGCCCAGCATCTGCATGGTGGACGGCCACAGCCCCAGCCACACAGCCACCATCCTGGGCTCTGGCTCACTCTCCTCTCATTCCCTATATCAAAACCCAAATGTTCCACATCCTATTCCCATTTTCAATCTAGCTATTTAAGTTGGAACGTAATTTAATAAAATAACCATCACTAAGAAGATAATGACTGAGAATATCTTAATTGGTTACCACTCCAGAGGTAACCGATGTTTGAACAAACGGTTAAAGAGTAAACAACCCACTAATCCTAGGAGTTTCCAGCACCAAGAAAAAGTGATGGTGAAAGTGTCTGGTCAGGCCAGCCTCTCTGAAACTGACAAAAGCAAAACACAGAGTAAAATGTCCACTCTACCTATTGCCACTAAACAACTATACTTGTATTTGTGTGTGTGAAGGAACCTACCTATTTCACTCTCCTTATGGGGATGACTGAAAGCTGCATTGTTTTTTTTAAATTGCCAATTCCCTCTGTAAAAGGGTCAAACATATTTTGTGCAAATTCCTCTCCTTTAATGATCCTGCCAAAGTATACTATGCATTTTAAAATGAAATTTTATGCATTTGGATTTGTAAGCCCTCTCTTTTTTTTTTTTACTCACTTCAAAAGACATGGAAACATCACTTTCTCTGTAAATCTTAAAATATCAAGAAAGATACGGTAGATTTATATATACATATATATTATATTTAGCAGAGTAATATGAAATGTAATTTAGGTTTAAATTTATGCTACCAGGTTGCTTTTAACATATGTAGTGGTCTTTCTAATTATTAAATGAAGATTACAGAACTAGGAAACATACCAATTTGAAATGTTTTCCAGAGAATGAATTTAGGCATATATTTTCAAGTGTAAAACTCTTCTATTACTCTGAAGAGAGGTTATATCTAGGAAAAAAGTAACCTGAAGTTTTTGGCAATATTTATTTTTCCGTTTAAAAGTAGAGAAGTACATTCAAAATGTAGTTAAATGAAGGTAACTTTTCCACCCAAACTAGGAAGTAATATCTCAGTTTAAGAGTCATTTAAAACTCAAATCAGCTGAACACATGCACCATTTCAAATGATGTGTTGACACATCCAACAGTTCCACATTGGCCATGAACAGCTGTACAGAACTTCAGTCTTTTAATAAATAATCACACAACTGCAAAATTAACACTGTAATAACAAGCTGCACAATGTGTACAGCTCTTTGCACAACATGCTTCCATAAATATCTCACTCCACAAAATCTTTTTGAAATAAAGTGAGGAAAAATATTTTCCTATTCGTTTTAGAGATGAGAAAATTCAAGTGACCAAAAAGGTTACAGTAGTTTTCCAAGATTAATTGTCTGATCAACACTGCAGCCATGGGCTTCCCAGCTCTACTTCTAAGCAGCCATAGCTTACACAGTCAACAAACATCTACTCAGTAACTATTCTGACCTTTATCAAAGAGAAATTTTTAGTTCCACTTGTATTTATTGCCTTTGCAGTGTATCACACATATATTAACTGTACAGCCTGGATGGATGGTCCTCAGTCCAGGCTGCACATTTTAATCACCTGGGGAGCTTTAAATATATATTGATGCCGAGGTACTACTGCAGCCCAATTACATCAAGAGATCGGGGTCCTGGAATCAAGACCAGCTACATAATTTTTGCAGGGCCTAATGATAAATTAAAATGCAGGGTCCCTTTTTCAAAAATTATTAAGGATTTTAAGGTGGCAATAGCAGAATGTCAAACCAAGGGTGGCGCCTGCATGAGCTGTGGGGCCTGTGTGAATGCACAGGTCATATGCCATGAAGCTGGCCCTGCCTGGGATATGTGTTTCTTTTTAATAGGAAGGGTTGAGAACAGCTGGCCCAATTTATAGTCAGCCTGTACCAAATTATATTGCTAAGTGATTAAGGTCTCAGTGATTTAAGTTAATTGACAACAGTACAAATTTAGGGGCAATGTTTTGGCATCACGCAGACTCATCTCTAAGATCCAAAAAGAATACACAGATGCTGTCTTTTTCATAACCTTATATTGATCTACAGTGAGACTTTGGGGTTTGCAGGAGTCCCAAGGCTTCCAATGCTGTCAGGATGGGCTTAAGGGTCCTATTTTTGCCCATTTCCTCCTTTGAGTCCAGGCCAGCTCCTGGCCCAGAGAATTAACTGATGAAGTATATCCTTCCAAATTGCTGCTCTGTGCTTGGGGGAATCTGGAACACAAATTAATCTAGACATTTCAGGCCCTTGACAGAGCTAACCACTCCTTAGAATTTTGCTCTATTGATGGACATGGAGTCATCTGAAGGGCAGGAAAATGCATAACCAGATCAATGCCCCACAGTCTATTCCATCAACATAATTTCATCATTGTTAACAGTAGCTGGAAAATTTGACCAGTGGTAAGATTCTCTGAGTGACTTTCAAAAAACATATGCTTTGCCTATAAGCTACTAGGTTTCATGAAATAAAGGATGCAAGATACCAAAGGAGAAACTCATGCACAGCAAAGCACACAACCCAAACCCAATTACCTGATAACATATTATGAACAGGGGTGGCTATGTTAATATCTTGGAGATGCTTGAGAGTTTCCGTATGGAAAAGGCGAAGGGTGGACCCAGTGGTAAAGGCGATCCAAATCCCAACACCAGCTACGGCCATGTGAGAAATCACCATTCCTTCTTCCTGGTGGGCCTCCAGCTGATTCTGAAAAATCAAAGAGAAAGTAACAGATGGGAGTTTATAGGAAATGTATTTGTAGATTGCAATGCTATGCCCCAAAGTCTGTTCAAATTGGTCCTTGGAACTACATATTAAAGTTTTAAGTTATCTAATTTGTCCTGATCACGAAGTGTCCAGCTGGAGTTCTAGAGCTATTCATCAGTACTTTCAATGATCTATAACACAACTGAAATTATCGAACTAAACAACAGACATTTTTATGTAGGTGAGAAAACAATATTAGCAATCAAATTGCTCTTGCTATTTTTCTCAAGCAGATCAAAGTACTTTACAGGACTTAAAATTATTTTCCAATTTTCACAGCACCCCTTCGAACAGAGAAAGCAACAACTTCAAAAACATACTTCCGTAGTAGGCATGTGAAAGTGCCTAAAACCACCAAGGAAGGACAGAAAGAAAAGGGCTGTATCCAAAAGTAAACATGAGACCAATGTGTAGGCTGGCTAAAGGAGGGAAATGGGAGTGACAACGGGACTATCTGGGAATTGAAAAGCCTGCACTTGCTCAGGAGGCCAGTCATTTCCCATTTGACTCTAGGTAAATGGATCCATCACCCCCTTCTCAAAAACCTTTAATAAATTCCCATTGCCCACAGAACAAAATCTCGCCTTCTAGCCTTGCATGTGATGCCCTCTAAAAGTTAGTCTCGACTCTGTTGTTCTGAATTCTTTTTGCAGGAACACCTTCAAAATCTGGCTTACCCATGGTTCCCTGAATTTGCATTCCCACCTCCAGGCTGTTGTTCCTGCAGGAATGGCCACCTTTTGCTTCTCTACTTGATCAAGTCCTTTCCAAACTTCCAGATTCAGATAAAGCTCCCCCCTTCTTCAAGAAATCCATCCCAATATCCCCAGTCTATAGGGAACGCCAGATGTGCTGTTGTCTGGATCCCTTATTATTCGGTACCTAGCCTAGCTTTCTCATGCTATCTGATGCTCTTATCTGTTTTATTATTTATATGCTTGATGCTTACAGATCTTCAGGGCAGGAACCATGCTGGATCATTTGCAACTCACAAACCACTGCCTCTGCACAAGGTTGTGCTTGGCAAGAAACAAAACAAATAGACTAACACCTCCTACCTAAGAGTTGCTTGGCAGCTTTTTAGAACAAAGTGAAAGAATGTTTATAATCAACTACATTATGAAGTGATTGTGTTTATTCATCTTCGCATACCCAGACCTTGACAAAGGGTCTGGCATAGAAAAGATGCATAGAAAAGTTTCATTGAATTAAACTCTTAATAATAGACCTGCACACTGAACAGAAATAAATGAATAAACTGGAAATGAATTCTATAATTTCTATTTTAACTGGACATGAGATACCATATCCAATGGTATGACATTTTATTTCAATTTAAGATTTCATTGGAAAAGTTGGGCATGGATAAGCCTGTAAACGGTGGGTAAAAAGAATAAAGAGAAAGCTGCCTAAAGAGGGGTCAGCTTCCTGAGGACCAAGATGGGGTCAACATGGTGACTAAGAAGGCAGATCCACTGGGATTGTGCCTGAACCTTCTAGAGGGGCACATGCTTTTGGATGAACTGCTCTCAGCTGAACCACTTGCAAGTCTTGGACTGACTCCACACATATTTGTCCGTCTAATGGTAACAAACTTTTTTCTCCTTAGACATCCATGTGTACTTTCTTGTCCTGAAATGTGGAGGACCTCAAGCAGAGTAAGGAGAACTTGGGAGTAAACATCAGGAGCCCTGCTTGTGGGGACCAGCTCTGGCATTGCTGGCTGGACACGTTACTTCATCCTTCTGTTGTCTGCTCCATCTGAAAACGAGGAGTTTCAGTTATTGCCATGGGCTGTCCCATTTCTAAAGTGCTCTTATTATATTCAACTTTGCAAATATCTGTTTATCATATGCATATGTTCTCCTCATATAAACCTACTCCATTAATCAAAAAATTAATTTAAATATTTGTCAATGGAAATAAACTAGCGTTCACGGTTTATAAAGGAATCCCTGAGTCACTGACTTACTTCTTATATATAGAATATATTTCCTACTCCCTATCAGAACATGACTCATAATGCTCACAGATCAAAAATATTTTTACAATTAAAGTTTAACAAGATCCCAGTCTGAAATATCCAGACTGTGGAGTGTAGGAGAAAGAGTACTAACTTGGGAGTTAAGAAACTTGGCTTTGAATTCCAGATTATTCTAGCTCTGCTCTATTTTTGATCCGATGGCATCCCTGTCCTCTTTCTCAAGATCCTACCTCCCTCTGGCCCTCCCTCTGGTTCCCTCTGACTTGGCTTCCTACTTCACAGACGAAAGAGGTTCTGGGACATACAATCCCTCAACTTTCCTTTTTCAACCTGCCAATTTGTCAGAATCCATGAGAGTGGATGTACTTGGCACTCTTAGATGTAGAAAACATGTAGACATCTCATTCATCTTAACTTAAAAAGAGAAAGAAAGGAAAAGGAAAGAAATAAAAGGCTTTGTATACTTCTGCTCTGGTCCCCATTTTTTCCTTCCCTCAGGTTTCCTGAAATAGTTGTCTAGGGGTCCTGCCTTGCTTCCTACTTCATGTCACCTCATCAACTTACTTCAGGCCAACATCCACCCCACTGCTTTACTTGCACAGGTGCTCAAAATTGCCAAACCCAATGGATATATATTTTAAATTAAGATATAATATACATACCATAAAATTCACCCTTTAAAAGTATACAATTCAATGGATTTTAGTATATTCAAAAAGTTGTTCAAAACATTACCATTATTTAATTCTAGAATATTTTTTATCAATGAAAACAGAAACCTATATCCATTAGCAGTTACTTCCCATTTCTCCTTTCCCCAGCCCCTAGCAACCACTAATCTTCTTTCTGTCTCTAGGGATTTATGTATTCTGTACATTTCATATAAATGCAATATGTCTGGCTTCTTTCATTTAGCATAATGTTTTCAAGATTCATCTATGTTGTAGCAAGCATCAGAATTGCATTCCTTTTTATGGCTGAATAATATTCCATATTATGGATAAATGGTATTTTAGTCATTATAAGTTGATGGATATTTGGGTTCTTTCCAACTTTTAGCTATTATAAAATGCTGCTATGAACAAATATTTGTGTACAAGTTTTTGCATGGATATATGTTTTCATTTCTCTGGGTACATACTTAGGAGTCGAATTGCTGGATCATGTGGTAACTCTATGGTGAACTTTTTGAAGAATTGCAAAAGTTTTCCATTTTACATGCCCAGCAGCAATGTATGAGGGTTCCAATTTCTCCACAATCTCTCCAATGCTTGTTATTGCTGCTCTTTTGATTAGTCATCCTAGTGGGTGTGAAGTGGTGTCTCATGGTTTTGATTATATCTCCCTTATGACTAAATGATACTGGGCATCTTTTCATGTGCTACTTGGTCAGCTGTGTGTATCTTCTTTGGAGAAATATCTATTTAGATCCTTTGCCCATTTGTAAATTGGGTTTTCTTTTCATTGCAGTACTGCAAGAGTTTTAAAATATTTTATTATTTATCTGAATAAATAAATTCTGATATATCTGATGATCAAATATATGATTTTCAAATATTTTATCCCATTATTTGGGGTTTCACTTTCTTGATAGTGTCCTTTGAAGACAAAAGTTTTAAATTTTGATGAAGTCCAATTTATCTATTTTTCTTTTGTTGCTCATGCTTTTAGTGTCACATTTATGAATCCACTGCCAAATCCAAGGTTACAAAGATTTACACCTATGTACTTTTTCTAAGACTTTTACAGTTTTAACTCTTACATTTGGGAGTATGATTCATTTTGAGTTAATTTTTTGTATGTAGTGTTAAGTAGGGTCCAACTTCATTCTTTTCCATGTACATATTCAGTCATCCCAGCACCATGTGTTGAAAAGACTATTCTTTTGCCATTGAAATGTCTTGGCACTCTTGTTGAAAACCAGTTGATCATAAATGTGTGCTTATTTTTGGACTTTCAATTCTATTCCATTGATCTGTATGTTTATCCTTATGTTGGTGACACACAGTCTTTACTACAGCAGCTTTGTAGTAAATCCTCCAACTTTGTTCTCTTTCAAGATTATTTTGGCTATTCTGGGTCCCTTTTACTTCCATATGAAATTTAGGATATGAAAATTCTACAAAAAAGGCAAACTTTTGACACCCGTTTTCAACATGAACAGATTAGGGTGGTCACTGCCTAGACATCCCTGAAGTTTGGGAAAGTGATTAAACTAGAGGAAGGGGTAACAAAAGACAAGATGGAATCTAACAAAGGATTATGAATACTGAATTTTTATATAATTTTCTTTTTCTTAGTTGCTAGGGTATTGGAATAATTAGAAGGAAAGAACTGAAATGATGGAACTGTAATCCATAGCATCCTTTGAAATTTGTTCTATAGCTACTTGTTAAATTGTAATTTGAAAACTGTACCTTTTTGTATATATGTTATATTTCACAATAAGGAAATAACTGAAACAATGGTACTATAACTCATAACAACTTTGTAAATTTCCTATATATCTATGTGTAAAATCATACTTCGAAAGATATTACCTTTTTGTATATATATTTCATAATAAGGAAATAACTGAAATTGTGGAATTGTAATCTATAATATTCTTTGAAATTTGCTGTTTGTTAAATTGCACTTGGAAAGCTATCACTTTTAGGTATATATGTTATATTCTACAACAAAAAAATGATTAAAAAAAGACAAACTTTCCAAAAAGGGCAGCCAGGATTCTGATAGGAATTGTTGAATCTATAGAAGAATTATGGGAGTATTGACATCTTAAAAATGTTAGGTTTTAATCCAGAAACACAGGATGCCCTTCTATTAATTTAGGTTTTCCTTAATTTCTTTAAATGTTGTTTTTTGTTTGTTTGTTTGTTTTAGTTTTCAGTGCAGAAATCTTGCCCTTCTTTTGTTAAATTTATTTCTAAGTATTTTATTCTTTATGATGATCTTATAAATGGAACTTGTTTATTAGTTCTAACAGTTCTGTTGTGGATTCCTTAGGATTTTCTACAAACAAGATCATCTCATCTGCAGATAGAGGTAGCTTTACTTTTTCTTTTCCATACAGATACTTTTTTAAAACTTGCCTAATTTCCCTGTAAAGAAGTTCCAAAAAAATGTTGGATAAAAGCAGCAAGAGCAGACAGCATAGTCTTGTTCTTGATCTGAGGAGGCAAAGCTTTCAGTCTTTGACCATTAATATGTTGGCTATAGGCTTTTCACAGATGCCCTTTATCGGGTCAAGGAAGACGTTTCCTTCTATTTCTAGTTTGTTGAATGTTTTTAATCATGAAAAGATGCTGTATTTTGTCAAATGCTTTTCTCTATCTATTGAGATGATCATATGTTTTTTTGTCCTTACTCTATTAATCTGTGTGTTACACTGACTGACTTTCAGATGTTTAATCAACCTCACATTGCTGGGATAAAATCCACTTGGTCATGTTGCGTAATCCTTTTTATGTGCTACTGGATTCAGTTTGCCAATATTTTGTCAAGGATTTTTGCATCCTTATTCATAAGGGATACTGGTTTGTAGTTTTCTTTTCTTGTGTTGTCTTTTTCTGGTTTGGGTATCAGGGAAATACTGGCCTCAAAGAACGAGTTCAGAAGCATCCCCTCCTTTTTAATTTTTTGGAAGAGTTTGTGGAGAATTAGTGTTAATTCGTCTTTAAATATTTGGTAAAATTCATCAGTGAAGTAATCTGGTCCTAGGCTTTTCTTTGTGAGATTTTTGATTACTAATTCAATCTCTTCACTTGTCAGACCGTCTATTCTTTCTTGAATCAGTATAGATAATTTGTGTGTTTCTAAGAATTTGTCCATTTCATCTAGGTAATCTAATTTGTTGGCATCCAGTCATTCATAGTATTTCCTTATAATCCCTTTCACTTCTGTAAGGTTGGTAGTAATGCTCCCTCTCTCATACCTGAATTTAGTAATCTGTTTCCTCTTTTTTTCTTTTTCAGTCTTAATAGATATTTCTTGAATCTTACTTACCATATTAGTCTTTTCTTTGCATTAGACACTGATGACCGATGCTTGCTTCTAAGATGCTTTCTCCCCCAGCTTCTGTGATGCTGCACTCTCCTGGTCCTCTCCCTTCCTCTCTAGCTACTCCTACTTGGACTCTTATCAGAACTCATCTTCCTCTCCATATCATAAAAGCCAGTGTCTCAGGCTTCATCCTGGCTTCCTCACTCTGCTAGCTTCAACAACCACTATAGCTCGAGCCCCACTTCCGCCTAAAACTAAGCATACCCAATAAGAATTGCCGTCTATGCATGAACTGCACCCTGCTTATAATCTCCTCTTGTGTCAGTAAACAGTCCCACCATCTAACCAGGTTCACAGGCCAGCAATTGAGAGTAAACTTGTCTTTATACTTTTACATGAGAAGTAAAGGAAGGAAAGAGCACGGGCCTTAAAATTAGAACAATGGTTTCCAATTCACTGTAATCATCTGGGATGTTAAACAAATGCTGATTCCAAGGCCCATCCACTAGCTATTTTGATTTATGTGCTGTGGGGTGGAACTCCACCAGAGGGTTTTTTTAAGATCCTCAGATAATTCTACTGTGCAGTAAAGTTTGAAATCTACTGAAGTAGCAAACCTGAGTTTGAATCCCAGAAGCCACCACCTTTTGCTTCTTGAATAACTTTACGACAGTAGTTTTCAAATGTCAATTGATCAGAATCACCTGGAGGACTTATTAAATCATAGCTTGCTAGGCCCCAAACCCAGAATTTCTAGTTCAGTAGGTCTGGGCTGAGGCCCTAGAATTAGCATTTCTAAAATGTTCCCAGGAGATGCTAATGCTGCTGGTCCAGGGTCTACCCTTTCAGAACCACTGCTTTAGGGCAAGTTGGATTATTTTTGTTCATTTATTCTTGTTAATTAATCTTGCTTTTGTCTATTCATCAGTCATCTTATGTATTTCCTCAGTGGTGCTTCCAAAATGCCATGTGAACATTTCTATTGCTGAAGTTGAAACACTGATTTATAACTATCTATTTATGTATGTATCTTCTGCACTTCACAATTCATTTTTCTTTACCCAATTGCTTTATTCCACAAGTCTCCAGGTCCTATAGATTCTACCTCCTAAGATTCTTTCAATCTTCTCCCTTTTTTCTTCTGCTTCCTCTATAGTTCAGGTAATATTTTCCTGAAGGATTTCTAGAATAGCCTTCTCAATTAGTCTTTTGGTCTTCACTTTCACACCCCTATAAACTTCTGGCAAATACACATTTGATAACATCTGTTCCATATTTAAAATCCTTCAATGGCTCATCAACAACCAGCAATGGTGGTGTTCCAAAGAAAATAATCCGTAAACCTGCTATAGGAAATAAGGTAAAATGCAGTTGCCTTCAGTGAACATACAACATCCCTAGCATTGCCCACTTGGTCTATCTTTTGGGCTTGAGGTACCCCTGGGGAACCGCCTCTAAATACTTAAGAGTCTAAAAATCAGTGAAATGAAAAGAAAAAATCCAAGCTCCTCTGAATGAAATAAGAAGTCCCTTCTTAACAGATTCATGCTTACCTGTATCAGCTTCACTTCCCACAACTCTCACAGACACACCCTTTATTTCCAGCAAGAGAAATACTTGTCATTTCCTCAGGACACCTGCTTTCCCACATCTTGACACATAATAATTCTCTCTGAAATGTTCTCCTCCACTTTTTTCTTCCAGTGAATTCCTGCCCATTCTAGACAGGGTCAGCTTCCTGGGCGTGTGACCTGTGAGGTCACACATGGCCCTGCACTCAGAGGGTCCTGTATTTGATTTAACGCTCTGCTGTCACCATCTTGAAATTCTTAGTAAAATGTGAACAAAAGTGCCTGACAATTACATAATCAGTCCTCATCCTAGATATCAGCTCCATCTACCTCCCTGATGGCCCTGGGCAGAACTGTGTTATCACCCTCGCTTTTTCTCCAGCACCCTGTTCTTATTTCTGGCATCCCAAATATTCCGTGAGTTGGAAGTAGGTCCTTACCCATCTGTATTTTCTAGTTTTATTTTTGTACAATGCTTGACACTTCATGAGTACATAATATTTTTCTGCCAAATGACTAATTACATAAATATGAATTTAGCTTCTGTGATGTTGGGTATGTCTCCTTTCTCTAAGCCTTGATTTTCTTTTTGAAAATAAGGACATTGGGTAACAATATCTCCAAGTCTCCTTTCACCTTAAAATTGTGGATTCTGAAAGCAAGCAGGATATGGCACTTTAAGAATCTTGAGTTTGTTTTCCTAGCTTGTGCCTATTTTGTGCCTCATATTTGTCTTTCTTTCTACAGAATAACAAGATTTAATTCTAATGAGAAAAAAATTACATCAACTCAGACTATCACTATACTATTAGTCCACCTTCAGTTATCTTTGGGGATTTCATTCTATTTTCCGCTTTGGTGGTGGGGGAATCCTGTTCTCTTTTTTCCTTTTTTCTTCCTTCCTGTTTTCCTTCTCTCTCTCTCTGAAATCAGGAGCACTATATATTGTAGAAAATCAAGAATGAGGAATAACAGGTTTTAATTTTAAACAACTGTAGTGATTAAACGGAAACTGAAATCTGTGGCTCTAAGAAAAAAAAAAAAAATCTGTGACTTTAACACCTGCCAGAAATCCAGAATAATTAGACTTCTCCTAAATGTCAAATTACTTTTAGAACTGCATTAGTGTTTCTAAAACTTTGAAATTTAAAAAAGGAATTAAATAAACCTAAGGTAAAAACCCAAGGTAGAAAGCCACACTTACTTGAGAAAGAAAAAAGGACCCTAAATCTAAAAAAAAAAAAAAAAAAAATAATAATAATATTCCAGGTGACTGTAGTTTTCATTAATATGGCAATTTAGTATTTAGACTATGTTCTGCCATCTGCAATTAACAAGCCACCCTGATGGGAAGTCAGGGTAAGGGTTATTTCTGCCATGTTATGTATAAATAACGCCTTGGAGGTCCAGCAACATTAAGTGATTTGTCCAGTGTTGACCACCTTTTAAGTATCAGAACTGGAACTGGAGCCAAATCGTCTCCAACCTTTAATTGTACCAGACACTGCATCAGAGTAAAGTTATTTTAATAACATTTAAGCCTTGGATAGTCTTTATTTTTCCACTATTCAAGTGGACCTTGTACCTTCCATTGCATTCAACCTAAGCCCAGACTCACACCACTTCCTAAGGGTCGCTCCGAATGTGCGGCTGGAAAGGGCCCATCACTGCTTCAACAATATAGTGCATATTTGGAATCTTCTTAGCACATATTGCCACCCCCCACAGGGTGGAAATGCCTCGTGATTTTAGATTGAGAGCTGTGCCAACATCTGAACTGCAGTTTCTCCTGCACAACAGGGACTACATGATAGATTTCATTTTTTCAGAACAGAGCAGATTTTCAACTCTCTCCATAAAAATATATTTATAATTTCTTATTTGTAAATATATTACATATACATTACATACAAAGGAGATTTATATTTGGATCTAAATATATTACTTTTTGCTGAGTCTTCAAGATTTATAGCAAATAAATTCTTTGCAACATGTGGAAACAGTATTTCAATTATAGTAAAGCCATAATTTGAGAACGTTATGTTTGCCTGGGAATCACCATGGCAATAGCTACAGAAACTATCATTCCAGGCTTTTGATATTAATTTATGACAAAAATAATGCACTGTTTTGGAGAAATGTCTTAAAGAAATGTTGTTATGTTATTCCTTCTCTGTGAAAAGAAATGCAAATATAGACTACAAAACACTATTTCTGGCTCTTGGATATTATAAAATAAATAACAACCATTACTAGAGTGCTCTTTGCTAGGTACTTTTCGATTTTTTTTTATACACAAAATAGCCTGAGAGATAAGAATTATCCCCAATTTACAGATCAGATATATAAGGCTCAGTTAAGTTGCTTACCCAATATCATGTTGTAGCAATGGTTGAGCTATGATTTGAACCTTGCCTTTTTAATACAACATTACTAAGATGATATCATTGATAGTGAGGAAGGGCAGTGAAAAAAATTTCAAGAAGTCAGTTACAGAGTCTGTAACAGTACCTGCACACTGCTGGCATTCATTAACTCTTTGCTCAATGCTTGACTGAACATTTGTTACTCAAGTGGTACATGAAACAAAAAGCATGAAATGGACATAAGTACAAACAAAAGGTTACTATGCAAATATTGGGCAAAAGTAATTTTAAATATTTCTATCATGTACACTGTTTTTTTAAAATGAAAGTCATGTTTTTTTTTTCTCATATTATATGGCCGAATAGCTGCTGTCCAGTACTATTTTCTGTCTCTGTCTTTAGGGGGCACGGTCTTGACAGCCGAGGTTGGAGGGGCTACGCGGATCTAGTTTCCATTTGCAACTTTACCCACATGTATGTGACCTTTTAATTCTTAACCAGGATATAATCCCTTGAGGCCTCAGCCTCTGGATACATGCCCTAAGACTTCTTCTCTAGCCTAGATTCTATCAATCTACCTTTTGATGAATTCCATTATTCTGACCACAGTCAACCCAAGCTCTACAACTTGAAGTAGCTGTCTGCATTTGAAGCTTAAGTTTCACATCTTCTCTGTGATTATAAAACATGCCATCAAGGTAAGGTGTATTCTGAAATAGGTTTCATAAATGTTTTTAAATGTCTTATAAAATTTAGCAAACTAGTTTATAATCTCTAGTGAATTGATAAATTCCTCTTAAGAATAGTATAGACAAATATTTTATAAGTCCTTAATTACTAAAGTTTACTCCTGAATTTGTGGAGATTTAGAACAGGCATTCAGACATGTCCTCAGAGCTCTCAGAGATCAAATTTTACCTCATCACACTCCAATTTAATAGAATTTCTTTTTCTATCACCTTTTGTGAGAGGGTCAAAGGAATTTTTATTTTTGAAGAGATTCATTTCATTGGCTGAAAAACATACCTGTGTTATCTGAGTTTACTTAGGTTAAGAGAGTGCTAAGAGATGGTAATGACCAGATAGGAGAAAACCGAGTATGTTTAATTTTTTATCATATAAGCAATATGTGCATATGGCTATGATATTCAAAAGGTATAATGAAAACTAAAAATTCTTCCCTCTCTCTCCCATCTCCACTTCCCTACCAGCAGTAAGAGCTTTTTGTTCATCTTTTCAGACATTTTTATACAATTCCAAGTATATATTATACTACTACTAACAACAGGTAAGAATAGTTTTATTATGAGCTGTTTCCCTATATAAGTCTATGTGTGTGTAGATTTCCATCCCCTTAACACAAATCAACAGAATGTTCTCCAACTTGCCTTTTTACACTTAATAATATACCTTCATATAATGCCTGCACTCACTCTTTTTCATGGTGGCATAGTATTCCATTGTAAACAGTTCCCCCTATTAATATTCATTCAGGATATTTTCAATTATTTGGGATACCAAACAACATTGCAATGAATATCCTTATATGTTCTTATACAAGCTTGTCTGCAACGTCCTAGCACTGGAATTGCTAGGAAAAGGTTATGAGCCATTTGAATGGCAACAGGTAATACATGATTGCCTTCCAAAGATGATCCACTAATTTATACTTCCATCAGCAGAGTACTAGAGAGTTTGTCTTCTCATACCCTCACTAACATGTGATAGCATTGAACCTTTTAACTTTTGTCAATCTGAAAAATGGTATCTTGTTTTAACATATACAATTTATAGTTATTAATGAAGCTAAGGTATATATAAATTTATATAAGTGAGTGTATCACCTATTTGTATTTCTTTTTCTGTGAGCAGCCTTTTCGTGTCCTTTGAACATTTTCTATTAGGTTGGTAGTATTTTTCTTAAAATTCAGTAACAATTCTTTGTTTACTGAGAAAATTAATTCTCAGTTATATATGCAGCAAATATTTCCCCAGTTTTTCATTTATAAAAATGTTATACTTTTTACACAGACACATATAAACATTTTATATGTAGAAAAAAACTTATGAAATTTTAATCAAATTTATCTTTTTCTTTCTTTATTATGGCAACTACTAGGTTTGTGACATACTTGGAAAAGCTCTTCCCACTGCATAGTTAATAAAAACATTCCACTTCTTTTTATCTGATAAATCAGCTTTCGGTTTCAATTTTATGTTAAAATTTCAATCCATCTGGAATGTTTAAGGGTAAAGAGCTGGGGGTTGAGATCCAGCTTTATTTTTTCCAAATGGCTAGCCAGTTGTCTCATTATCATTTGTTGAATAATCTATTTATCCCACTGATTAGAAATGCTGCTTTGAATAAATGCTGATTTTCTAAATGTACTTTGGGACTTTCTATTATATTCATATCAAATACATTGTTTTAAGTAATACGTTTCTTAGCAGGTAAACAGTGAACAAAAATTCCTATGGATAAATGATTAGAAAATGATTAGCTGGATTTGCTAGTAAATCTTTCTTTCAAAGCAAATTTTAGAAGCAATTTTCTTTTAGCACAGGACTACAGGCAAGAGACTGCTTGAGTTTTCTAAATGCCAGAGACTTTCTTTGATTTCTGGGACTACAAGTTAATTGGAATACTTTTGAAATACATCTTTTCCATACTGCATTGTCACTTAAAATAACTTACCTCTGTAGAATGAGTCTCAATGCTTATTATAAAAACTTGGCCTCCCGAAGCTGCCCATAGTGTATCTTCCATTATTAATAGACTTCGAACTGGCAGGACGCCTAAATTTATCACTTTTTGAGGTTCAGAATTCCAGGATCCATCTTAAAAGGAAAGATTTCTTTTAATTTCACTCAGATGCAATTATCCATGCTGACTGGGGATAGGGGAATAGGACCACAGGTCATTTTACATAATAAGACAATCAAAATATCATTTGTAATTTGATACTTATGTTTCATTATGAGTGTGTCAAGGGTTCTAAGGGTTAACACGGTTTCAATAAGGCAATTTAATATAGTGATTAAGCACAAAGCAACTGCAGTCATTAGGCCTGGGTTTTGACCCCAGTCCAACTACTTAATATGTGCCTCCTGAACAAACTGCTTATTCCTTAAGCCTCCATTTCCTCATTAGTAAAACGAGGATAATACTAACACTAACTTCAGAGGTTGTTGTGAGAATTAAAAACAAAATACATGTAAAAGCTCAACACAGTACCTAGTACATGTGTTCAATAAATACCATTATTCATAATAATTTATAAAATGATATAGTCATCATTATAAGGAACTGGAGTCAAAATAACTGGGCAAATGTTTAAATTTCCCCATTACCTACTTCTATTTAAAAATAGTCCTTGATATTTCTGCATCATCAGGAGAGACCATATCTTCACTGAATATGAAAAAAAAAAATCAAAATCAAAGTAAAAGAAATTGCTCTCTTTTGGCAAACTTTCTCTATTTTCTGGAGCATAAGAAATGATAAAACATTTTGGTTTGAAAATATTTTCAAAGAGCCACTGGTGAGATTTACCAGGTTTTATATAAAGTATGAGTCAATAGACAGCTTGGATTTCAATAAAACAATTTTTAAAGCAAGATTTAACACAAATTTTAAAAGTGACTGACATAATTATCTTGTGGATAATTAAAATAAATTCTTCAATTTAAGCCAATTAAACCATGATGCTTAAAAATATAACGAATCCATCAATGCTGTTAACTGCCTAAACAAATAAAAATGCTTTGTTCAAGGAACAGAACAAAATCTAAGTTCTAAACTGACTTCTTATTTCTTATTCTGAATTTGAAGGACTGAACTTTTCAAATACAAAACCTATATATGAATAACTTTTTAAAGCTGAGGTATGCAGCCCGTTAAGAGGCAAACAGGCACGTTTTGAATTTTGTGGCATACTTTTAGTTATAACTCAACTTTGAAGGAAACGGTTTTATGTTGCGATTAGGGTTAAAGGTGCTGCAAGACAACTTTATTAGCCCCAAAGGACACTGACCTGCCTTTTATTTGTAATACTGTCACCGGAAGTGGTGTATTGTTATATGGTTGTGGTTAAACACACACACACACACACACACACACACACACACACACACACACACACGTGTGCGCGTGCACCCTCTCTTTTGGTATTCGCAATAACCCTTTCAAGCATTTTAAGCTCTACTGTGTGATGAAGATACAGAGGTTCAGAGTGGAAATATCATTTTCTCCAAATTTCACAGTGCTCTTAAGTGCCGGTATGAGAATCCAGGTTTCCTGAATCCTGGTTCAAAACTCTATGTACTTCCTGCAGTATTGGTATCCTCAGACTATCTTCTAGCATCACTTAGTCAGCATTGTTACCACTATTGCCTATTCCTTTGAAACAAGAACTCAAAGATCAAAAATGGGATAGCCTATTTCAGACATTTTATTTCAGTTAAGGATTAACTTCTAACAACTGAACTTTGTTTCCTGAACGCCTGAGCTGATTCTTTCATAGATGCTGTGTGCCTGTGCTCTCCTCACAAAATCCTGCAGACAAGGGCAAAAATTGCAACTTAAACATTAATGTGAATTTGAGCCCAAATATTGCCTCTCTCAGGATAACTTCTCCCTAAATATTTTTATTCTAAGCCAGAGTTTGCAAACAGGTTGCTCACACCATATCCAGCTCCCAGTTACAGTAAGTTTGGGCTGTACATGCTAATACAATTTTGAACCAACATTTAGAAATCTAGAAATTCCACACAGAATTCCATATTTCCAACTTCCCTTAAAAAACCAAAGACCTGGTAACAATGAGCAGGGCTGCGATGCAGCTTCTCCTTTTAGGAGGGCACATGGTCTCCAGTCGTCCCACTACCAGTGACAAAATGTGTGCTTGCACTCAGTCCTATTCACTGTGGTACCATATGTGCCTGTCCACTAAAGCTTGGCTGGGAAGAAATTTCAAAACGCATTTATCAGTATCTCTTAGATCCACAAAGGAATCAAAACTGCAATTACAGACTATGCAGAAATGTATCATAATGCAAACTACATAACACAGCTTATGGGAGGCAGCCAGACCTGATAGGGATGAAGATGGCTCACCTTAAATCGACTGACTCTTGAATTAATACAAAAGGAATGAAGTCAACTATGCAATCAAATAAGATGTTCAAAAGATAATCACACAGTATGATTGTGAAAACCTTGTGGATCACACTCCCTTTATCCAGTGTATGGATGGATGAGTAGAAAAATGGGGACAAAAACTAAATGAAGAATGGGGTGGGATGGGGGCGATGATTTGGGTGTTCTTTTTTATTTTTTATTCTTATTCTGATTCTTTCGGTTATAAGGAAAATGTTCAAGAATGGATTGGGGTAGTGGATGCACAACTATATGATGGTACTGTGAATAGCAGATTGTACACCGTGGATGACTGTATGGTATGTGAATATACCTCAATAAAACTGAAATAAAAAAAAAGATAATCACATATTAAACCCAAGAAAAGGTGATGTAAATATAAAAGCAGAAATTGATGTAATAAAAATAGAAAAATAGAAAAAATTCAAGATTACACAAAAATCTCTATAAATATACATTCCTCTAAGAAGCTTAATCAAAGAAAAAAAGAGAAAAATATTAAAACATAACAAGGAATAAGAAAATGACTATAACCGTATATATGGAAGACGTTTCCTTTTAAAGAGGAAGAATGTTCTAATTAAATAACTGGAAACTTCAATGATATGAATGATAATAATCCAATCTATGAAAACTGCATCAAGAAGTAAAAAAAATTTGAATATATTCATAGTACTGGAAGAAATGGATATACATATTCAAAATCAACTTTAGTAACATGCTAGACTAGACTGAAATTATGGTAATTTTAAGCTCTCAAATTATTAACAATTGACATTAAATTTAATCTTTACCACAGCACTAGAGAAAACAACTTAACAAAGTTGTGATACCAAAGTCTAACAAAGGAACCAGAAAAAACAAAACCACCCACAGAGGAATTTCAATTATAAATATTTGTATAAATCTAAAATAAATTTGTATTCAATTATAAACACAAATTAAATCTAGCACAATAGTGAAAAAATGGCTTCTGCAGCCAGAGTAATAATTCCTTCTGTGATATAAATCTGATCCTGTTGTTCCAGGGCTTTAAATGCATTAATGGCTCATCATTGCCTTAAGACAAACACTACCATCATCATCTGTCCCTGCTTATCTCCAGCACTTTAGACCCCTCAGAATGCACACCTTTTATTTCCTGGGAACTCCCCATAATTGCTCTTGCTTCAGGACTTTTGCACATTTATTCCCTTTGTCCAAAACTTTCTTCTACCATATTTGTCTGATCACCTTACACTCATCCTTCAGGACTCAGCTCAACTGCCACTTCCTTCAAAAAGTCTTCCCAAGTGCCATTTTAGCACCCTTAGTTTCCTTCGTCCTAGTTTACATTAAACTGTATTTTTATGGCATGTTTACTTGTCAGTTCTACCAGATCATGAGCAGTAAGACTCACATGCATGCCAGGGCCACCTAATCCAACTTTGGCCCACTGGATTGTCTCTCAGATTATAATTCATGGGCCTGAGCCTGGGAGGTCAGATGGAGCTGGAGCAGGTGGTCATCTTCCATCATGTGCATGGAGAATGAAAGGGAAGGCTGAACTGCAGAGCAGATGTAATGAATGAAGCAACACTTGAGAGAAGCAATGTAGAGACCCACATTGGAAAAACATGGGGAGTAACCCTGCTTCTCATGGGGGTGCCTGGTCGTAATTCCAGCCTTTGGCTTCCATGTACTTTACCATTCTGATAAATTTGCAGTTTTACTTATAAAACTTGAAATGTGTTATTTTCCTCCCTGGATAACCAAATAACATTAAAACACACAGAAAACAACCAGGAAACCAATGAATTTCTCCAGCCACAAAATAAGATATTTCATATAAAAAAGATAGTACTCTGGTGTTAGTATGAAGCATTAGGGATGTACATATAACCAGAAGAATGGGGAAAAAAGGTGGATTGGGAGGTTGGCAGAGATTGTAAGAATAGGCAAATAGAAATAAAGGACTGGAATATGAGAAGCCAGCACTGAGATATAAAAATCATCCATAGAGAACTGAAATGATGATGTTAAATGAAGAAAGTAAAGCCTACACAGGAAGCCAAAGGCCAAGGCCTCGGAACATAAGAAAAAAAGATAACAGTGAAGGAAACAGAAGAAATGGTCAGAGAAGTCAAAATAGAAAACAAGAGAACTGTTACAAAACCCAGGAAAAGCAGGAATCCACTGGGTCGGAGGAGAGAAAGACTGAATCCACCGGGTTGGATGAGAGAAAGAGTCAGTATAGCTAAGGAGTGAGAAAGGGAACATTACTTAACTATTTATTCCACAATTATTTGCTGAGCACCTACCTGCTATATGCCAGGCACTATTTCTGATACAAGAAATTGAGTGAGCAATAAGACAAAGTCCCCTTTCTCAGGAAGTTTACAGACAGCAAACAAGCATACAAGTGTCATGTTGAAAGGAAAACAGTTTGAAGCAGAAGAGCGGCTACGGCAGTGATCCAGGCAGGAGGTAGGGGCAGTTTAGACCCAGCTGTTAAATTCATAATGGAGCCGGGGAGATGACTGGGAACATACTTTGAAGCAGTGGACAAGAACTTGATGGTGGATGGGATGTGGCAGAAGGAAGAAGGGGAAATACAGACAGAAACCAAGAATAACTGCTTCCTCGATGGTATCACTGACTGAGCCGGGGAAGGACTGAGTGAAGAGCTGCTTTCAGTGGGGGAAAAAAGGATCCCATGTATTCCACTTTTAAAATGTTAGCACTGACATTCCTTTAAGATGTCCAAGTGGAGATGTTACAAAGGCAGCTGGAATGACAAGGAGCTAATAACAGAGGAGTATATGGGAAAAAATGTGCCTATTGCAAACTATGGACTATAGTTAACAGTGATATTTTAATACTTCATCAACAGTAACAAACATACTACACCAATACTAGGGGTTAATAATTGGGGGGCCTGAGGGGTATGAGAGGATTTGGGTTTTCTTTTTGATTTTTATTTCTTTTCTGGAGTAATGAAAATGTTCTAAAATTGATCCTAGGGTTGTATGCACAACTATGTGATGATACTGTGAGCCAGTGATTATGTACTTTGATGATTTGTATGGTTGTGAATATATCTCAATAAAACTGCATTAAAAAAAATGGCAGGGGGATATATGAGCTGAATTTGAAGAACAAGTCATGGCTAGATGTATGAATTTGGGAGTCAAGAGGTTGCAGGGATAGGGCTTGGTGAGCTCACTGAGTGAGAGACTGTGGCTAGGGAAGGAAGTGACAGGATCCCTGGCTTGAATCCTGGCCTTCCTGCATTTAGCCGCTGAGTGAGAGGGGAGCCAGGAAAGGAGACTTACCTAACGTTAGATTAAATTAGAAGGAAATCACTTTGAAACAAGAGTTTCCATAAAGAAGTCACAGTAAAGTCCATAAAAGAGGAGCTTATAAAATAAGCACAGCCTCCACAAATAATATATGTGTTCTGGAAGTCTGAGTGGAAAACAAAGAACAATGCTGGGCAGCAGTAGACCTCTACCTCAGAGGTTGTTGTAAGGATTAAATGAGATTAAATATAGAGAGCACACAGAACTGTGCTTGGTTCACAAAGAGTTAAACCAACCTGCCTAAGGGCAGACAGAGAAAAAAAAAAAGCTGAAGACCTGAGATATACTCTTGTTTGTATTACTGGAACCCAATATACTTTTTAGTTAAATTTGCAGCAAAAAGGAATGGAGAGAATGAAGGAGCCAGAGAAGAGGGGGATATGTAGGAGTAAGATGTCTGAGGTTGGGAGCAATAAGGGGTGTGTAGGTGAATGGCCAGAAGAATCTTCTTGGGGTAGCAAAGACTGGTAAAAGCAGTAATACACTGAGGTAAACACGAGCACCTTGAGTGAGCCTCGACTGGAAGATGTGCAATCTACCCCATCCAAGAAGAGAGAAGCGTACTGGCCTGGAGCGAGGGCAGGAGTGTATGGCAGAAGACTGGCCTTAAAACAGTCACTATGTGGATTGTGGAGAGGAGTAAGCTGGTGTTGGACTTTGAAATAACTTCATATATGTTCAATAGACAGCATTTTATCTTCACTTCATCTTTTTGAGGATAAAAAAGTTATATATATGCCTTTATCTATTTATATAGATGTAGGAAAGCTAGAAATAGAAAGCACATTGAAGAGGAAACTCCAACAGCGAAACAGTAATAAAGTCTGAGGCGTAGACTCTCTAGCATAATACGAATTACCTTCTGCTTTTGTGTAGACGGCGACATCTCCATTCACAAGGCCAGCATATAGATTCTGGGATGTACAAGCCAAGCTCATGACTGTAGATTTCTCAGGCGTGAAAAAGTGTTGAAGTCTCACTTTCTTTGAGCCTTGACTGCTTTTATAAATGGAAATGCTTTAAAAGAAAAATATAAACTAATAAACATATTTGCTTATATGTGTGCAAAAAGACTGAAAAGAACTAGGGTACCTAATTTATGAAAACGTATTTAACATTTCATTTTAATTCCTCCTCCTCCTTCTGTTCCTCCTCCCACTCCTAGATACACTTGGTTATATTTCAAAAACTGTTAACACTTTGATTTCTTTCTTTCATTTTAAAACAGAAATTCTGTGTTATAAAAAAACTAGTTCTTGGAACTTGGCATCAGGAAAAACATTTTAATTTTTTAAAACTGTGCCAATGTCCAATATGAATGTAATTAACGGAATATGGTTCTGTTATTTGGAAATACAGGGAATGATGTACTTTCAAAAGGATTATTAAAAATGAAACAGTTCAGTGGCAAATAACAAGGTAAAAGAAAACTCCTCCCCTTTAAATAGTAACCATTTCTCTTCAGGACTTTTCTAGAATAATTTCCATGGGCCTGATTCACTATTTATTTCAAAGGGCCCACAAATTTCCACATGTATCCCATAATTCCTACACATATTGTTTCCTGACATCAGATCGAATGACGCTTCCTATCATAGGCTCTGCGTTGTTTTACTTCCAATGAAACACAACTGGTGATAATTATTGGTAACAAAGCAAAATGGAACTCTACCTTCCTTCTTCTGTCCCTAAACAAATAGTCGGCACATCTGAAGCTCTTACAACCCCCGTTTCAGATTCAGAGACTGTGTTAGGCTCTTTCTGCTTCTCTTCTACTGGAATATAGACCATACAAAGGATGCGAGACTCCACATTGAAGCATTCGATAACTTTAGGGTTGGAATTTTGAAATGACACAATAGCTACTTGACCCATTTGATTGGTACAACTTCCGATCTGAATCAGGGAGTTAAGAGGAAAAACAAAAAAAACCTGAACATGTGGATGATGAGCAAACATTCTTTCACAATACACTTTTAAAGGCACTGACGTTTAAAAATAATGACAAGAGCACATTTTCATATGAGAAAAACCTTAGAAAAATCAATTTGCTAACAGTCCTTTTTCTTTTCAACATATTTAATTAGGTTACTTTTTCTTTTGCAATAATAAGAGTTTAGTTTTATTTTTAAGAAAGCCGCATCTATCGGTGCTTGAAAAATCACATACCTATTACTATAGAGTGGTAAAGGCCTATTCATATATGGTTCAGCCTTAAAAAAAGAGATTAATACCAATTTTACATAAGTCATCACTAATGTTTAACAGACCTTACCTAAAAAGCAAATATTTCAAAATAGAAAAAATTAATAAGAAAGGATCCACAAGTGGATCATTGGCATTTAACATATAATTTAGGGAGCTGTAGTATTTCTAAAACTGCTATTGCTGCAACAATATTTATAAAGTTCTTATTTGTTGAATCTTTACATCCAGAACACTGAACATAGTTTCCTGATTTAAACTTAAATTTGTTTTTTAAGTGGGAAAGTGTCTGTCTTGTTAACAGAAAACATGGGTTCATTTAGGGTGTACTGTTAACAGATTTTTTTTTTCTCCTTTCCACCAATTTTATAGATACAGTTACATTATTCTTATTTTATTATATTTTTTCCATATTATAAACATCCTGGTTTGGCACTCTTTCTGAAGAAGGATGCCAAATTGACAAGCCCTGATTCTGGCACATAGGAAACGGCAAGGAGTGATCAGGATTAGGAATTAAGCACCAACAATTACAGATCCCTTCCAGATTTTTTTTGGAAGAAAAAAAAATTCTTTTAAAAGTTAAAAACCTTGAGAGAATTAAGCCTATTCATTCATTAATAGCTTGGCATAAATGAATTATTAGGTAATCAAATTGTTCATTTTTTAGTAAAAGCTCAACTTGGGACACTGACCAAATAGGAGCTTTGGTGATGAGAAGGCAAGAGAAGTAAAAGTGGAGTACAAGATATTTTGGGGGAAAGCAAGTCAGGTTGACACTCTGGAAAGTAGCACCCATTGGGGAGGGTGTCTGAGGGGCTGAGAACACCAGGAGATGAAAGACTTTAAACTCTATGGTATACTGAATTTTCTCTGGTTTGTATGAGCCCGAAATGTCTACTGCAATTGCAGGATAATTTCAAATGCTGTATTTCATTTGGATCAAATTTATTTTAACTGTAAAATTTCCAGTGTAAAAAGCCAGCTATGTCTGGGAAAGAAGAAATCCCCAGGTGATTTAACTGCTAAAATTGAAGAAATATTGAAATTGGATAATTGCCTCTGGATGAATTTAATCTGGTAAAGTTTTAGATGAAAGAAAAAAAATAAAGAAAGATTTAAATTCCTAAGAACTCTATACCTTTCCCAAAAGTAATCAGCTCCCTTTAATAAGGATATTTGTTTTCATGTTTATAAATATAATCTGGGATATACTATCAACTAATGACAACATTCTACAGAATAATTCAAATCTTTGCTTCTAGTCACATTAACTATGGATTTTAAGCAAACAAAAATATCTTACCCACAGGAAACCATGCACCGTGGAAAAAGGATCTGGTTGACTGTCATTATTTAGGTAAGGTTCAGGATTATAAGTGGCACATTCAATCTAAAATGGAACAAAATTAAACACCCACATATAAAATGGGACTAGGAAGCTTCTAGACTACTTAATGTACCAAATGGATGACTTATACTTCTGACATATAACCAGAGAAATTTCAGGTAATTACCTATAAAAGATTAAAATAGGAAAAGTAAAATATGAAAGTATAAGTCTTAGAAATCAGCTTTTTAGAGGCAAACACTTCAGTAGTTTCAATCTTTAGTATTTTAGTCTTCAGAACTCCTAAAAACTAAGCTGAAAACAAATGCCATAGAACCTGACAGCTAGGAGGGCTGAAGCTCACTGGGCTAGAAGCAAGCAGAGTCCACAGAGATTGCACACTTCTCTCTTTCCTTTTTCCAGTTACAGCCACGCCTTCTCCCAGGGGCACATAATGTTAGCAAGGGCTCTGTGCCTTCCAAAGGGAGTGGCTTCTCCCTTTAGTAGTCATGGGAACTACTGGACAAGCCCAGTCTTCAAGTTTCAGTGTCTGCTACAGACCGGAAATGAGAAATAATATTGTTATTTATTTTTTGAAGAAAAAGAAATTATGTCATTGAAGTAATTGAAGGAACTGGGCTTATTGTGCTTGAATCCACAACACAGAGAACATTAATAATTTACCACCTTGGCAAAACTTTAGTAAAGAGTGTGCACAATACTTCAAGGAAAAAGGAGGCCTCTAATCATGATCCATTTTGGAAATTGACCACTTGCCAAGCAAAGGCACTCAGAATGGACAAATCTGAAACATGTGTCCTCCTTATTTAACTAATAACGCCTTGAATGCAGTGGAGCTGTTTTAATACTGCAGTGTCCTGCAGTGATTAAACCCCAGGCACCAGCTTCAAAGACAATGGCTTAACAGACAAGTTATTTTTTGGCTTTAAACTACAAGTCTTAAATTATTTCTAAATCAGTTACCTGTAGATAAAGTAACAACTATGGTTGACCTTGAAAGATAATGTTCAATTATGCCCCTTAATAGTAATCTCCTAAATAAATCAAATGAGATAATGAAGGTACAGTCTACATGTGGAGAGGTGAAATATTAAATGCAAATCACCACACTTTACCTTAAACTCCTGCTGCTTGGCCACCATCACCGGCATGTGTCGAACAAGGAGAGGATGTTTTTCTTTTTTAATTTGATTTCCATCATCTTCTACACAGAACCAACCCATGTGGTTCTCCTCTTCTGTAATTATATTCAAAGAGAAAATAAGCATGGACAGTATTCAACCTAAACTTAATAAAAATCTGCAAATTCAATAGGGTCCTGTAAGAAGAATAGTCTAACATTCTATTTTAAGATTGGAGAACTAAATATTTTGTTTCTGGAAAATGGTAAACTAAGGGTCTTGATCTTTTCTAAAAAAGACACAAGTATACATTCATTGCTTTATTTTAGAAATTACTATGGCCCCTATCTATGAGACCATCACATCTTCCTGTTTGCTCTTCCTGAATGTGCTTAAGCGAAATTTCACTGCGTAAACCACAAAGGTCTTTTTTTCTTTTCCTTTTTTTCCCAAAGCAATTGAAATGCTTAGATTCAAATACCAGAGATATAGCCAAAAAGTTTTTAACAGGTCTGATGCCATGGGATAAAAAAGTACAACAAAATGAAATATTTTTCTATCAAAGCAAATTGTCAATCTTAGTTTTGTACATCTAATTACTCTAAAGATAAAAAAAAAGCTTATTTTCAGGTTCAGCTTAACCTCTTGAGACAGTGGGCCATTTCCTCTGCTTCCTGAGTCGCTCTGAACCTAACTTGATAAACCACTAAATTATTCAGGAAGAGAAAAAGTAGCTCTGTGTACTTGTTTCCTCTTCAACTGAGCTCCGTCAAATTCAGAAGGCTTTCCATTTCATAATAAAAGTCCTCCTTTTCCCTCCATTAATCATAGTGCACTAGTGTAATGAGCCTTTTCTGTGACCGCCTATTTCTCTCCTACATTTTAGTTTCAGTTAACATTCAGGTCAATCTGCATCTGAAAGAGAATTTTTTCACACACGCAAAAGATATTCAGTGTATTCTGAATAATAGATGTGCGTATGTGTATATAAATTACATATATATGTGTGGTGTATTTATGTACATGTATGTATTTACATACTTTTTTTTGCAAAAAAGGTGAGGCTAGAAGGGACACAGGAACAAGAAAATATTTATAAAGTCATATCCACCTAGGGTAGAATGATATGATTTATTTTTAGTGCTGGAAGGACTAAAAACTAGATAATTTGGTCCACTCCCTTTATTTTATTTAACAAGTGAAGGAATGAGGAACCAGAGTGCTCAGATGAAACATGACTTTCCTGGTATTTGGAGACACCCAGACTGGACCAAGGGCCTGGAACTCCTGACTCACAGACCAGGAGGGGAAAAGGGCTATCGCTTATATTGAACAATATCAATTGATACTAGTGTTTATTACAATAAAAGCCATTGCTTCTTTTCTGCAACTCCTGAATTATCATATAAACTTAAGAGTTGCGTTTGCTGGGGTTAATTTTAACTTTTTAAAAACATTCTTCAGGTTAATGGATAAATCTATTATTTAGTTTACTTCTCAACCATGATTTTATCCTCTTATGTATATATTTCATCATAGCATAGAAAACTCTCTAGAGGAATATAAAATATACATTGTCTCTTATTTGAACATGGCCCATTTATCTTAAATCAACTAAATCTTACCAAGGGCAAGCTTAGCCATCTGTAAGTTGTTGATCCAAGACTGCTTGATGGCAGGGGTAAATGTATTAAACACAGCTGTAAAGAAAGTGGGTCGCCCAGACCTGCCAGAAATAATAGAAAAGCAATCATTTTATAAAATGTGCTCCATCATATGAAATTAAATGACATGTTTTCCCTGCCCAATATAATCACCAAACAAAGAAAATATACAAAATCACGACAAAGAATCATTTTCTCAGCACTGGCCAAGAAGGTTTCATTTTAAAGTTACTACTGACTTGTCTTGCTTCCCTGGAAGCTGTAACTGAATTCTACAGCAATCAGCAGCTCTGATTTCATCTTCTTTCTTCAAAATAAGTCTTTGTAAGCCTGAAGTCCAATCATGGGCTACTGACTGGTTTAAGTTCTACAAAGAAAACACACATATTTTTAAAATACATTTTAAAAAGTGGTAATAAAATAGGACCACCCAAGGGAGAGAAGAAGCCAAGTTGTATGAAAAATTCAGGGAGAACAAATAATGCTCCTATCTGAATAGGAAAAACAGAATCCCTGGGAATCAGGTCGCACTGTGTTATGGCTCACACATTTCTAAGATAGAACTGATATTCAAGTCTCCTTGCAAAAAGAAGAAAAGTTACACCTAAATAGTGTCACCTTATTCAAAGTAAGAGAAAATATATAATCAGATCAATTCGTAAAGCTAAAATAGGAATTCTCACTTCTGGTATAACTTAGCGATAAATCAAAACCTTACAGTGATTTGAAATAAAAATGAAATTTTATATCAAATTGCTTTGATTGTTACCTGATAGTTTCCTTTAAGGTTTCCTATTAGTTGAGCGATTTGACCAATTACATTCAAGTCATACAACAAGTTTTGTAAATCTTGATACAGTTGTCCTGGCCCCATGTAAACTTTGTCTACAAAATAAGCACACCGAAAGAGTACAAATCTAAATCCATGTTCATTCCAACACTTAAGGGAAGGAAACACTAAAAGCAACTCTTGTCAATTAAAAAGGGGGAGGGGCACTCAGAATTTCTAAAAAGTGGATATTTTCAAGCATTTAGTATTTTTCCTTATTACTTTCTATTTTAAAATAATTTTAGATGCATAGAAAAGTTGCACAAATAGTACAAAGAGTCCCTGTATGCCCTTCACCCACCTTCCCCTAATGTTAAAATCTTACAAAAACATAGTATAATGATAGACACCAGGAAATTTATATTGCCACCCCACTCTTAACCACTTTGTCCAAATTTCACCAGTTTTCCCACTCATGCCATTTTTTTTTCGGTCCAGGGTCCCACAGCGCATTTAGGTGTCACCTCTACTTAAGTCTCTTCCAATCTGGGATAGTTCCTCAGTCTTTTTTTGGCTGTCATGACTTTGACATTTTTGAAGAATACTGGTGAGTTATTTTATAGAATGCATCACAATTTGGATTTGACTGATGTTTTCTCCCTTTTAGAACTTTTGAAACATAGTTGATGTGATTACTATTAGCAGGGGTATCTGGAAATGACATTTAAGCTGAAGAACCAAATTCCTAATAACTGGGTGATTCAGCATCAAAAGAGTTCCTCAGTGAACTTCCTCTGAGATTTAAAAAAGAAAAAAAAAAAAAAAAAAGAATACAAGTGGTTTGTCTGTAATGATTTGCCTTAGTGGGAATTAATGTATGCCCTGAGGTCTAAGTGCCCACATAACAAAGCAGCTTCCACCACTTCTTGACTGTTAACTGTATGCTACAGTTGGCAATTTTCAAATATTTTCCCATTTGATCCCCACAACAGGATTATTAGCAGAGAGATATATTCTCTATCTCCCCATTTTACTGATGATGAAACTGCCTAAGGTCACACACTTATAAATAGGATTTGAACTCAAAATTAAGTTCAAGGCCCATGCCTTTAGCCAATATGCCAATAATATCCTGCCTTCTTTTCTACTTTCCATATAAATAATGTGCTTAAGGTCACCCAGCCAGTAAGGGAAGGAGCCTGAATTCAAACCCTGGTACAAAAGGAGATTCATTTGGGTGAATAAAGTAACAAGTTTCTTGAAATTTGCCGTTTATCAGGGTAGGCTTTGCATGCATGCTTTGCAGGCGAGGGTCCTTGAGCTTAGAAAGACCTCACGCTTGGTGGAATGCTCTATTACCGATGTCTTGAAATTGTTAATAATTTTGGAACAAGGGGCCCTGCATTTTTATTTTGCACTGGGTTCATCTTTCAGTATGTGTGTGTATATATATAGGGTATACTGATATTACATGTTTATATTAAAACAGAAAGATATGTATTTCAGATATATATCTGAAAATACTCGCCGGTTAACTAAAGAGTACCATTTTATGTTAATGACATAATTACATGGATATTTATGCACATGGGAGGGCTGATTTTTTATTATCTATCTAGACAGATTCCATGACTGAATGCACTTCAAGTATTTTCATGACATTTCAACAAAAAAAGGCAAAACTATTCCAATGGTTATATATACCAACCTTAATTTTCCTTAACAGTATGTTTATAATTAAGATTTTTTACCATTAACATACATATTTCTTTTCATTTATAAACTTCTGATGACAAACCAAATAAACACAACCTTGTGACAAAATTATAATTTCATTTATTAATTAACCTTCATTTTATTAATTTGTCTACATCTGTTTTTTATGTTATTTTAAAAATGATCACATGTAAGAATTGATCCTGTTATTTTTGGTGTACAGTACTATGAATTTTAACACATTGTACAAATTTGTATAACTGCCCCCACAATAGGCATATAGAATTGTTCCATCATTCCAGAAATATTTCCTTGTGCTATCCCTGGCATCCACTTGTCTGTTCTCCATCACTATAAATTTTATTTTTACAAGAATATTGTATAAATGGAATTGTACAATATTCCACAACTATGTTTAACACATAAATAGTAAATTTATTATTTGCATTTGCATTCAATTGATTTGACATTTGTTAGAAGAAATTCCTTAGTTTTGGAGGACAAATGCATAACTTGGACCACAAAAATTTTAATCCTTCCATTATTAACATCATAAGCAAAACATTATACAATTATACATAAACATAAGGAAAATATGACTCCATCACTAGCTCTGTTGAAAGACATTGTCTTAAGTTTTTCATGATTCATCTTTGAAATATGATGTGAACAAGTCAGAGAGGATGCCAATATTTTGGCAACTGTTTCTAAATCGAGTATGCCAAGAATCTGACATTTGTGCCTTGAATTTGGAAAGCAACTATTTCTTCCTCCTACTAAACTTCTCTGTGAGTAAGCCACATGTTATAATAGAGAACACTTCTACATTAAACAAGTTTCTAAGGCGATACAGACCCTTCACTGGAAAGTTAAGTTAGAAACTTATTCAGTGGTGATGTCGTACTTTACTAAATCAGGAAATTTCACCATTATGTAACAGATGATATACACTATAAATGCAAGGGACTATTAATTACATCATCCATTGTCCTTCCAGAGCCCTACTATCCTCTTTTAGGTTTTTCCTATACTTAGCCCACTACTGGTCTGGCCTGTACTTCATACTTTAATCCCCTCTTTTCCCCTGAAACTTATCCTGCCATGTTTCTAAGGAATCTTCTTATTTTTCCTTGTCAGGTAAGAAATGAATAGCTTCCCATTTGCCTAACCAGAAAGGATGAGTTGGGTGATGTTTTAAATAAGGGAAACTTGGAGTTTCCTAGATCTTCAAATAGAAGTGATTGCAAAATTTCAGATGGCTGCTGCTTCTGATCAAGTTAGAAGCCCTTCATGAAATAATCAGTTGGGCCATGATAATTAAGCTAGTTTTTACCCATGAAATTTATCAGTTTTTAGTCTTATCCAAATGATCTAAGTTTGGGGGAGAAATTAGGCAAATGGTTAGCATATAAAAAAAATTGAAAGATATCTGATTATTCCCAATGGCTAACTGAATAAACGGTGAATTCAAAAACACTTCAGCAATAACACTTGGGATGAACAGTGGAATAATTAGGAAGTTCCCTTTTGCCAATAAGGAGGAATGATTTAAAGTCATGGCAATATTTCCTGGCATATCTGATACAGAATACTGACATATTTCTTTTTAAATTAACTTTATTTATCAAATAAAAAAGCATTTCTAAACAAAACAAAGCAAAGCAAGAGGAAAAACAAATATCCTGAAATAACTTCATTCCTTCCAGTATTTCCTATTGGACTTATATTTCTATAATTAAACAACTTTTTAATGAACAAGTATTTTTAATGTCTCCTATAGTGGCATTTTATTTATTTCTGGCAAGAAATAAAAAGGAAAGTTCAGAAAAAGCCAGTGGAAGTAATATGCCTGATATTGTAAAAGCCAAAAGCAGAATTGGAGAGCAAGGAAAAAAAAAAAGACTCATCTCATTTTACAATCCTTCTGAATCTCCAAGGATGAGCCGTGGAGGTGGGGCAGATGGTCCCATGGCATAAAAAGGAGAATGGCTCAGACACCTCAACCCTAACTCTGCTTTCAGAGTCCCACTCCCCTCTACCATATTCTAGGAGAAGATTCTTAAAATCTTCAGGAACCTTATTCCCAAAAGTCTACTAAAAAGATGAAGCCAATTGCCTTTTGCAATTTAAGGTTGAATGGCCTTGTAGCCACTGTTTTGAGTATGTGCCAGGCAGAATTTTCTAACTAGAGGGAGAGTAAGGTGGTAGATAAGGTTTCCACAGCTAAGGAAAATAACTGTATGCTATAGCTAGGAATAGGAAAAGGGAACAAAGCTGAGAATTAGCCTGAGGGGCCCCAAGTCCTCAAGGACAGGCAGTGGAAGAGGAAATATATAACAGGTCAGAGTAGAAACTACTGTCAGATAATGAATGAGTCAGCTTAGCAATGGTAATGGATAGAAGAGGTTCTTCAACAGGTAGACCTTTAGGAGATGGTGTGAGAACGATGAACTGGTGTGAATGACAAGAAATTGGAGGAATTAAGACTAAGGGCACTTTTCATAGAAGTTTAGAGTAATTTTCTCAGGAAGCTATGTGAAATGAAGAAACAGACAGCCTTTCTTACTTGCCCCCTAGTTCTATCATCTCCTGCTGTTGCTGCTTTAGAAGAAAGGAAGGAGCGAAGAGCAATAGCTGTGCTTTTACCCTGAAGTGCATTTTCCCCACCCCCACCGCCAATCAGTCCTCTCTTATATCTCATCTGGGATTAAAAAAAAAAAATGCTATCAATGATATCAAACTATTATGGGAAGGATGAAGAATACTTTTTTCCCAGTGTTCTAGTTTGCTAATGCTGCGGTATGCAAAACACCAGAGATGGATAGGCTTTTATAAAATGGGGGTTTATTTCACTACACAGTTACAGTCTTAAGGCCACAAAACGTCCAAGGTAACACATCAGTAATCGGGTACCTTCACTGGAGATGGCCAATGGCGTCTGGAAAACCTCTCTTAGCTGGGAAGGCACATGGCTGGCGTCTGCTCCAAAGTTCTGGTTTCAAAATGGCTTTCTCCCGGGATGTTCCTCTCTAGCAAGCTTGCTCCTCTTAAAAACGTCACTCATAGCTGCACTCCGTTCAGTCTCTTTGAGTCAGCACGTTCATATGGCTCCACTGATCAAGGCCCACCCTGAATGGGTGGGGCCACACCTCCATGGGAGTATCCCACCAGAGCCACCACCCACAGCTGGGTGGGGCACATCTCCATGCAAACAACCTAATTCAAACATTCCAACTTAATCCCCACTATTCTGTCTGCCCCACAAGATTGCATCAAAGAATATGGCTTTTTCTGGGGGACATAATACATTCAAACCGGCACACCCAGTGAGTTAGAGAATTGTCTAAATTGACACTAAAAGGGCTTTTATCTAACATATGAAACTATGCCAAAGTTTTATATTTGTGCTTGAGCATCAGATATGGTTTATAAGGAGCATATGTGGGACACAGACTAACCAGCATAGCAACATATGATATTCCTAATGAACAAAGACAATACATACTAAAAAAAAGAGTATCTCAACTCAAATTTTATAAAATAATAACAGACCCCAATCAGATCAAGATGGTGGAGGTGCTCCAGAGTTCTGTACCCTGACAGCAGCTTTGAACAACCAGCAAAAACTTCTTTCTCAAAGCTCCAGCAAACAGTTAAAGGATTGCCTAACAGGGTGAGCGCCGAACTAAGAAAAAGGCAACATAAAAACAGTAGGATCTCCTGGCACCCTTGTTGACCAAAGTTCATTCATTCTGAGAAACATCCATCGACAACAATTCTGTGATTACAATGTTAAAATAATTTGAAATTTTCCTGCTGTGATTTCCCTGCTATCCTTAAAAGTACCCTTGGGGGGTTCAATAAATCAGTAAGACATACAGATTATCTAGAGTGTCTATATTTGTTTCTCCAGGACATTAAACAATTTGGCAGTATATTAATTCAATTTATTATTTGTTTTAACACATTCGTACTATCTTGAAGATATGTTCATTCTTATTCAATACATTATTAAAGTTACGTTATCTACTCTTAAAAAAATAACAAAAACAGAGCAGTGTTTTTCAAACATTACTTTGAGTTTAAGGAAAGAATTTTTCCACTCAAAATTTAAAATACATATTTATGTTTTTTACAACAAAAGATCTGCAAATCAAATTTTTTGCTACAGCTGATTTCTAGCCATCAAGTTATGTATTTCTAGCATTTTAAATTATGTGAGTGAAGTTCTTCATTGCTGTAGTGACACACAATTGCTTCATTTATGCAAAAGGGCCTCCCAATTCTTTCTCACACATACTGCTACTGTTTCCATGGATATCCCTGCAATTTGTTCGAAAATTCAGTGTTTTGTAAGCTAAATGGAATCTTGTGTAGCAAACAAGAAAGGAACTTTGTAACCAAATAAAGGGCAACTATACCTATAAAACATCCCAATGGTGTATTTTTTATTCCTCAAAGTGTCAATGTGCCTGGTTAATTATCACACATAGGCAGCTTTCTCTTTTCTTACACAGAACAATGGGTGTGTAAAAAGTTTTTAAAGTGTCTCTGGTTTTTGTAAGAGATTTCAGAGCCAGAAGATGTCTCCAAGCATAAGGGAGGAGGGTGAGAACAAGGAGGAATTAATGAAGAATTAAAGGGAACAGGCTGTAGAAAGAATTAAGGAGCAGTTAGCATTTTGGGGGTGGAGGAGTGGAGGGGTGATCTAGGGCTGAAGTTGTGAATGCAAAGCAATCTAATTATGAATAACAATAGGCTCCCATGTAATGGTTTTCCGATCTTTCCATCAATCTTCATTCCATGGTATAAGCATTCCTTTCCAGAATTTGTGTTAGTTTTGTTCTAGCCTTTTTCTCCTCCAATCTACTTCATTCTTCTTAGAACCATACAGTAGTTTCATCTAACATTTCTTATCCAAACACAGTATTATGAGGTCACCTTGTCTAACTGCCTTCATCTTGTACCCTGAACTCATGCAAAAGCTATTTATTTCACAGGAATTACTACATCATACCTCTTCCATCTCCAATGGATGACTTTCAAATTGAAAGATACGTGTTTTTTTTTGTTTGTTTGTTTGCTTTCTCAAAATGACAATGCTGGTGTTCACAAAATAAACCAATTTAACAAATACCTATTCTTTTCCTTTTAGAATGTAGTTGACCAAAAGTTGCATTTCCGTGCAGCTGGGAATAAAATTTGAATTTATGATGTCTACAAAATATTAGTGCGCAACATTGCTGAAACAAAGAGAGAAAGTGCGAACCAGAATAAAAGTGCTAAAGAGAAGAGAAGATTTGAAGTGCTTTAAAGGACTGTCCATAAGGGATAGAGGCAGCTTGAACTGAAGTTGTTTAGCTTTTACAAAACAAAGGCAGTTGTTTTCTTCTCTTCATCTGCTACTGGAGCATGAGAGTTTTAAAAAACAAAACAACGGGACTCTCACTAAAAGAAGCATCTTGTTTTCTTATGGCTAATCTTCCTGAAAGTAAACAGTTCGGAAGCAGTTCCTTACTTAAAATAGAGGAGCTATTCTGTGAAAAGCAAAAACCCAACGATATATTGGTTTCCAAGGTCTGGAAGAACAAAAGTGGGACGGAAGACAAGCAGGCCAAGCTGCTTCCGGTGGCTCCCAGTGGCTTTCAATGCTGTAGCCGATTAGAGCGAGGTCTCGGGCTGACTTGGTCACTGGCCCCTCAGCTCCTGGCCATGGAAGGGATTGGGGCCATGTGGACTTATGTTCCGGTGAATTCCAATTTTGGACAGGCCTTTAGAAAGCCACTAGCAAATACAGAAGATGACAAATGGCCTCTGTAATCAGTGTTTATCAACCCATCAAGGAGAGGCGGTCGGTGACAATGCAGAATCCTATCCATGATTGAGAAATTGGTAAATGGATGCACAAAGATTGTTCTGATCCTTCATAATTAATTCTGTTATTTAAAAAGCACTACATTAAATAATTCAATCCAGATGCTGCTATAACAAAAATACTTAAAGTAGTTTCAGAGTCACTTTGCCAGTCTAGAAGCCTTCTTGAATAGATGCAGAGCTTTCCTGGGCTCCAGGTCAGATGTTTATTTCAGCCTCCCTCCCACTGAGATATGCCTGGAGTGGTCACTGCCTGTGTGTGAGCAGAAGTGTGAAAGCTGAGGATTCACCCACAAAACTCCCATATGAAGAGTCCGCAGTGACATCCTTGTGGCCACTGATATCCATAAAATTTCCATAATGGCACCAGAGGTGAAATTACAGAAAAAAATGATCAACTCACTCTTTAATTATGGTATCTTAATATTCAGCTTCAGTTATACATTTTCACTTACAAAATGTCAACTTGCTTAAGCTAGAGTAGACTTTTTCCCCTAAAGTTCTCCCCTACATACTTTTTTTTTTACACATCTTTCTTTTTTATTAAAAACTTTATCAAAAAATTAAAAATTGAACATTTCAAACAAAACAAATACGGAAAACAAATATCCTAAAAAAACTGCATTGCTTCCAATATGCTCCTACCATACCCCAAGAAAGTTCAAAAACCATAGTCATTCCTGAGCATTCCCATATCATTAAGATTATCCTCAATATCTTATCTGTTCTTATTAGATTATCATTCCCACTTCACAATTTGCTGTCTATCTCTAGGTCCTCTATATTCTACTATATAAGATACTTGGTTTACATTTTTTACAAAGTTCATGTTAGTGGTATCATACAATATCTCTGCTTTTATGGATTTCAGGTATATAATCGATATATAAAATATATATGTGAATTTCAGATATATAAGAAAGATATATATCATAACTTTCTTATGAGGTGATAAGCTTTTTTTTTTTTTTTTTTTTTTTAATCTTCATTTTATTGAGATATATTCACATACCATGCAGTCATACAAAACAAACTGTACTTTCGATTGTTTACAGTACCATTACATAGTGGTACATGAATCACCCAAATCAATCCCTGACACCTTCATTAGCACACACACAAAAATAACAAGAATAATAAATAGAGTGAAAAAGAGCAATTGAAGTAAAAAAGAACACTGGGTACCTTTGTCTGTTTGTTTCCTTCCCCTATTTTTCTACTCATCCATCCATAAACTAGACAAAGTGGAGTGTGGTCCTTATGGCTTTCCCAATCCCATTGTCACCCCTCATAAGCTACATTTTTATACAACTGTCTTCGAGATTCATGGGTTCTGGGTTGCAGTTTGATAGTTTCAGGTATCCACCACCAGCTACCCCAATTCTTTAGAATCTAAAAAGGGTTGTCTAAAGTGTGCATAAGAGTGCCCACCAGAGTGACCTCTCGGCTCCTTTTGGAATCTCTCTGCCACTGAAGCTTATTTCATTTCCTTTCACATCCCCCTTTTGGTCAAGAAGATGTTCTCCGTCCCACGATGCCGGGTCTACATTCCTCCCCGGGAGTCATATTCCATGTTGCCAGGGAGATTCACTCCCCTGGGTGTCTGATCCCACGTAGAGGGGAGGGCAGTGATTTCACCTTTCAAGTTGGCTTAGCTAGAGAGACAGGGCCACATCTGAGCAACAAAGAGGCATTCGGGAGGAGGCTCTTAGGCACAACCATAGGGAGGCCTAGCCTCTCCTTTGCAGCAACCGTCTTCCCAAGGGTAAAACCTGTGGTAGAGGGCTCAACCCATCAAACCACCAGTCCCCTATGTCTGTGGTCATGTTAGCAACCATGGAGGTGGGGTAGGCGAATACCCCTACATTCTCCACAGGCTCCTCAAGGGGGCACTACATCTTTTTTTTTTCCTTGTTTTTCTTTTCTTTTTTTTTTTTTTTTAACTTTCCCTTCTTTTTTAAATCAACCGTATGAAAAAAAAGTTAAAAAGAAAACAAACATACAATAAAAGAACATTTCAAAGAGACCATAACAAGGGAGTAAGAAAAAGACAACTAACCTAAGATAACTGCTTAACTTCCAACATGTCCCTACTTTACCCCAAGAAAGTTACATAATATAGCAACATTTCTGTGAACTTGTTCCTACTATATCCATCAGAAATTAACAGACCATAGTCATTCCTGGGCATCCCCAGAACGTTAAATAGCTTATCTGTTCTTCTTGGATTATTGTTCCCCCTTCCTTAATTGCTCTCTATTGCTAGTTCCCCTACATTCTACATTATAAACCATTTGTTTTACATTTTTCAAAGTTCACATTAGTGGTAGCATATAATATTTCTCTTTTTGTGCCTGGCTTATTTCGCTCAGCATTATGTCCTCAAGGTTCATCCATGTTGTCATATGTTTCACGAGATCGTTCCTTCTTACTGCCGCGTAGTATTCCATCGTGTGTATATACCACATTTTATTTATCCACTCATCTGTTGAAGGACATTTGGGTTGTTTCCATCTCCTGGCAATTGTGAATAATGCTGCTATGAACATTGGCGTGCAGATATCTGTTCGTGTCACTGCTTTCCGATCTTCCGGGTATATACCGAGAAGTGCAATCGCTGGATCGAATGGTAACTCTATATCTAGTTTTCTAAGGAACTGCCAGACTGACTTCCAGAGTGGCTGAACCATTATACAGTCCCACCAACAATGAATAAGAGTTCCAATTTCTCCACATCCCCTCCAGCATTTGTAGTTTCCTGTTTGTTTAATGGCAGCCATTCTAACCGGTGTTAGATGGTATCTCACTGTGGTCTTAATTTGCATCTCTCTAATAGCTAGTGAAGTTGAACATTTTTTCATGTGTTTCTTGGTCATTTGTATTTCCTCTTCAGAGAACTGTCTTTTCATATCTTTTGCCCATTTTATAATTGGGCCGACTGTACTATTGTCATTGAGTTGTAGGATTTCTTTGTATATGCAAGATATCAGTCTTTTGTCAGATACATGGTTTCCAAAAATTTTTTCCCATTGAGTTGGCTGCCTCTTTACCTTTTTGAGAAATTCCTTTGAGGTGCAGAAACTTCTAAGCTTGAGGAGTTCCCATTTATCTATTTTCTCTTTTGTTGCTTGTGCTTTGGGTGTAAAGTCTAGGAAGTGGCCGCCTAATACAAGGTCTTGAAGATGTTTTCCTACATTATCTTCTAGGAGTTTTATGGTACTTTCTTTTATATTGAGATCTTTGGTCCATTTTGAGTTAATTTTTGTGTAGGGGGTGAGGTAGGGGTCCTCTTTCATTCTTTTGGATATGGATATCCAACTCTTCCAGCCCCATTTGTTGAAAAGACCATTATGACTCAGTTCAGTGACTTTGGGGGCCTTATCAAAGATCAGTCGGCCATAGATCTGAGGGTCTATCTCTGAATTCTCAATTCGATTCCATTGATCTATATGTCTATCTTTGTGCCAGTACCATGCTGTTTTGGCAACTGTGGCTTTATAATAAGCTTCAAAGTCAGGGACTGTAAGTCCTCCCACTTCGTTTTTCTTTTTTAGAGTGTCTTTAGCAATTCGAGGCATCTTCCCTTTCCAAATAAATTTGATAACTAGCTTTTCCAAGTCTGCAAAGTAGGTTGTTGGAATTTTGATTGGGATTGCATTGAATCTGTAGATGAGTTTGGGTGGAATTGACATCTTAATGACATTTAGCCTTCCTATCCATGAACATGGAATATTTTTCCATCTTTTAAGGTCCCCTTCTATTTCTTTTAGTAGAGTTATGTAGTTTTCTTTGTATAGGTCTTTTACATCTTTGGTTAAGTTTATTCCTAGGTACTTGATTTTTTTAGTTGCTATTGAAAATGGTATCTTTTTCTTGAGTCTCTCCTCAGTTTGTTCATTTCTAGCATATAGAAACATTACTGACTTATGTGCATTAACCTTGTATCCCGCTACTTTGCTAAATTTGTTTATTAGCTCTAGTAGCTGTATCGTCGATTTCTCAGGGTTTTCTAGATATAAGATCATATCATCTGCAAACAATGACAGTTTTACTTCTTCTTTTCCAATTTGGATGCCTTTTATTTCTTTGTCTTGCCGGATTGCCCTGGCTAGCACTTCCAGCACAATGTTGAATAACAGTGGTGACACCGGGCATCCTTGTCTTGTTCCTGATCTTAGGGGGAAGGCTTTCAGTCTCTCACCATTGAGTACTATGCTGGCTGTGGGTTTTTCATATATGCTCTTTATCATGTTGAGGAAGTTTCCTTCAATTCCTACCTTTTGAAGTGTTTTTATCAAAAAGGGATGTTGGATTTTGTCAAATGCTTTTTCAGCATCTATTGAGATGATCAATTGATTTTTCCCTTTTGACTTGTTAATGTGTTGTAATACATTGATTGATTTTCTTATGTTGAACCATCCTTGCATGCCTGGAATAAACCCCACTTGGTCATGGTGTATAATTTTTTTACATGTGTCTTTGGATTAGATTTGCAAGTATTTTGTTGAGGATTTTTGCATCTATATTCATTAGGGAGATTGGCCGGTAGTTTTCCTTTTTTGTAGCATCTTTGCCTGGTTTTGGTATTAGATTGATGTTAGCTTCATAAAATGAGTTAGGTAGTGTTCCATTTTCTTCAATGTTTTGAAAGAGTTTGAGTAAGATTGGTGTCAGTTCTTTCTGGAAAGTTTGGTAGAATTCCCCTGTGAAGCCATCTGGCCCTGGGCATTTATTTGTGGGAAGATTTTTGATGACTGATTGGATCTCTTTGCTTGTGATGGGTTGGTTGAGGTCTTCTATTTCTTCTCTGGTCAGTCTAGGTTGTTCATATGTTTCCAGGAAATTGTCCATTTCCTCTACATTATCCAGTTTGTTGCCATACAGTTGTTCATAGTATCCTCTTATAATTCTTTTAATTTCTTCAGGATCTGCAGTTATGTCACCTTTTTCATTCATTATTTTGTTTATATGGGTCTTCTCTCTTTTTGATTTTGTCAGTCTAGCTAGGGGCTTGTCAATCTTGTTGATCTTCTCAAAGAACCAACTTTTGGTGATATTTATCCTTTCTATTGTTTTTTTGTTCTCTATGTCATTTATTTCTGCTTTAATCCTTGTTATTTCTTTTCTTCTACTTGGTTTAGGATTGGTTTGCTGTTCATTTTCTAGCTTCTTCAGTTGATCCATTAGTTCTTTGATTTTGGCTCTTTCTTCCTTTTTAATATATGCGTTTAGTGCTATAAATTTCCCCCTCAGCACTGCTTTTGCTGCATCCCATAGGTTTTGGTATGTTGTGTTCTCATTTTCATTCGTCTCTATATATTTAGCAATTTCTCTTGCTATTTCTTCTTTAACCCACTGATTGTTTAGGAGTGTGTTGTTTAACCTCCAGGTATTTGTGAATTTTCTAAGTCTCTGATGGTTATTGACTTCTAATTGTATTCCATTGTGGTCAGAGAATGTGCTTTGAATAATTTCAATCTTTTTAAATTTATTGAGGCTTGTTTTATGTCCCAGCATATGATCTATTCTGGAGAAAGTTCCATGAGCACTAGAAAAGTATGTGTATCCTGGTGATTTGGGATGTAATGTCCTGTATATGTCTGTTAAATCTAATTCATTTATCAGATTGTTTAGGTTTTCAATTTCCTTATTGGTCTTCTGTCTGGTTGATCTATCTATAGGAGAGAGTGATGTGTTGAAGTCTCCCACAATTATTGTGGAAACATCAATTGCTTCCTTTAGTTTTGCCAGTGTTTCTCTGATGTATTTTGTGGCACCTTGATTGGGTGCATAGACATTTACGACTGTTATTTCTTCTTGCTGAATTGCCCCTTTTATTAGTATTTAGTGGCCTTCTTTGTCTCTCAAAACATCCCTGCATTTGAAGTCTATTTTATCTGAGATTAATATTGCTACACCTGCTTTCTTTTGGCTGTAGCTTGCATGAAATATTTTTTTCCATCCTTTCACTTTCAGTTTGTGTCCCTGTGTCTAAGATGAGTCTTTTGTATGCAACATATTGATGGTTCATTTTTTTTGATCCATTCTGCGAATCTATATCTTTTAATTGGGGAGTTTAATCCATTTACATTCAACGTTATAACCGTGAAGGCATTTCTTGAATCAGCCATCTTATCCTTTGGTTTATGTTTGTCATATTTTTCTCCTCTGTCTATTAATATCCTTTATTGTACCCATACCGAATCTCTTTATTACTGAACCTTTCTCCAAGTCTCTCTGTCCTTTCTTTGGTTCTCTGTCTGTAGGGCTCCCTTTAGTATCTCCAGTAGGGCAGGTCTCTTGTTAGCAAATTCTCTCAGCATTTGTTTGTCTGTGAAAAATTTAAGCTCTCCCTCAAATTTGAAGGAGAGCTTTGCTGGATAAAGTATTCCTGGCTGGAAATTTTTCTCACTCAGAATTTTAAATATATCGTGCCACTGCCTTCTCGCCTCCATGGTGGCTGCTGAGTAGTCACTACTTAGTCTTATGCTGTTTCCTTTGTATGTGGTGAATTGCTTTTCTCTTGCTGCTTTCAGAACTTGCTCCTTCTCTTCTGTGTTTGACAGTGTGATCAGTATATGTCTCGGAGTGGGTTTATTTGGATTTATTCTATTTGGGGTTCGCTGAGCATTTATGATTTGTGTATTTATGTTGTTTAGAAGATTTGGGAAGTTTTCCCCAACAATTTCTTTGAATACTCTTCCTAGACCTTTACCCTTTTCTTCCCCTTCTGGGACACCAATGAGTCTTATATTCGGACGTTTCATATTATCTATCATATCCCTGAGGTCCATTTCGATTTTTTCAATTTTTTTTCCCCATTCTTTCTTTTATGCTTTCATTTTCCATTCTGTCATCTTCGAGGTCACTGATTCGTTGTTCAACTTCCTCTAGTCTTGTACTATGAGTGTCCAGAATCTTTTTAAATTGGTCAACAGTTTCTTTAATTTCCATAAGATCATCCATTTTTTTATTTAGTCTTGCAATGTCTTCTTTATGCTCTTCTAGGGTCTTCTTGATTTCCTTTGTCTCCCGTACTATGGTCTCATTGTTCATCTTTAGTTCTTTCAGTAGCTGCTCTAGGTGCTGTGTCTCTTCTGGTATTTTGATTTGGGTGCTTGGGCTTGGGTTATCCATATCGTCTGGTTTTTTCATATGCTTTATAATTTTCTGTTGTTTTTGGCCTCGTGGCATTTGCTGAACTTGATAGGGTTCTTTTAGGATTTGTAGACCAATTGAAGTCCTTATCTCTAATTTATCAGATCTACAGCTTCGTGGAGTACACTTTCTCTAACTAACCAGCAGGTGGCGTCCACGAGCCACCTGTTCTCCACTAGCCAGTTCTCCCCTGCTTAGCCTTTTTGGTGAGTGGGGGAGTGAGTCTTGTGGGGTCCAATTGGTGTACCAAGCTTGCGTGTGTAGTTGGTGTTGCCTGCCCTGTATATGGGGCGTGTTTCTGGGCAGTCGGGGGGGGGGGTGGCTCTAACAATCAAATCTCCCTGGTGATCCTAGAGTTTTAAAGCTGCTGCAATAGTCTAATCCTTCAGTTCAGTCCTGCCACAGTTTGTCTCTGCCACTGACCCACAAGTCCTTGGTATTGGCGTATGGCTCCTGAGACTTGCAAGTGGGCCCCTCTTCCAGGCCGTGCACCCCGGGTCCTCTGTTGAGGGATGACTGTGCTATGTCACAGGTGAGTGCCGTCCTCCCAGGGCAGTTCTGGGCTGCTGGGCTGTGTAGGGAGGCTCCCAGTCTGCTGAAATGATGGCTGAATGGGGCTTTGTTAATTCATACTGCTCTACCTTCCCAACTCTGGGACAATCAGCTGAGGTTGCAGGGAAGGCTAATGTCTACGCCCAGTTTTGTGGTGTGTGCCTGTTATTTGAAGCACTTCCGTCACACTGGGTTGTCTGGGGCAGTTCTGGGCTATGGGGCTGGCGATGGGCAGGAGTGTTTCCTGTCCACCAGGATGATGGCTGTGAGCGGACACCCCCCTTTTCTTGGGAAGTTGTGGTGTTTAGTGAATTTTCTCAGCCACTGGATTATTGCGTTTTGTCTCAGAGCTCTCCTAGTTCTGCTCTTGACTTGACCTGCCCAAATTGCAAGTCTTTGAAGCTTTCTGTATTGGGCTTCTTAGAGTAATTGTTTTAGAAAAAGAAAAAAGGATTAAAAAAAAAAAAAAAAAAAAAAGGGGCCCTCCTCAGAGATCTAATGGGTTATTGAAATGCTAAGAGACAAAGCAACCAGGGGCATTAAGGAAAGGTCCACAGGGCAGAGAGATCAGCTTTTCTTCGGGATTTGCATATGCGCCTCAGGGCCTGAGCTCGAGCCTGGGCTCTGCCCTTCCCCTTTCTATGTTCACCAGAACTCCAAAAATCCTCCGCTTTTATTTTGGAGTTTTTCGTGTTGTTTTTTTTCTATGCCTGTCTCCTCTCTGCTGGGCTGGCTGCTCTCAGATTCTCTGGTGTCTGGTCTCAGTCTATCTATGGTTGGAGTTTGGATCAGTAGAATGAGTTTCTGATAAGGGCTGCCACTGCAGTTCTCCCTTCTCCTTCCCGGAGCTGACAGCCCCTCCTCCCACGGGACTGAGCCTGGCAGGGAGGGGCGCGGGTCCCCTGGCCGCAAAAACTTACGGATTTCGCTGATCTCAGCAGTTCCACGTTTTCATGAGTGTTGTATGAAGTATGCCCAAAGTCAGATTGCTCTGTGGTGTCCAGTCCACGCAGTTCCTGGCTTTCTACCTACTTTCCTGGAGGAGTAACTAAAACATACAGCTCACCAGTCTGCCATCTTGCCGGTGATAAGCCTCTCCTACATACTTTTAATGAATATTCAAATAATTAAAATGTGATACATAAAATGTCTCCTAATGCCCAGGAATGATTATGGTTTGTAAATTTTCTTGGGTAAGGCAGGAACATGTCGAAAGCAACGTAATTATTTTAGGTTATTTGTTTTTCTTATTCCTTTGTTTTGTTTTGTTACAATTTTTTTTTTTGATAGAGCAAAATAAAAGCTATTGCATCTTTAAAAATTAGCTTCAATGTAGTTTTTTTAGGTTATTTTTTTTTCTTATGCCTTTGTTCAATTACGGTTTGTTAATTTTCTTGGGGTATGGTAGGAACATGTTGGAAGTAAGTAGTTATTTTGTTTTGTTTGAAATGTTGTTTTTTGTTTGTTTTTTAATTTTTCGATAAATAAAGTTAAAAAAGAAAAAAAAAAGTCTCCAAGTTTACTTGGTCCATTCCTCTATATCTCAATAATAAGAATCTCTCCTTAAAATAAACTCTCTCAAATACTTAGAGGCAAATTATATAAAATGTGCTGAATCATGACACTATTATCCACTTCATTACCGACTGAATAGTTTAGCTTTACAGAATATCATTTGACAACCAGCTTAGTCATTTCTCACTTGGTGGCCTTGAAATGTCTTTCTATAATGTCACATGTCTATTGTTTAAATATGTTATAACAATACAATGTTTGCAAACCTTTTTAATCATGTGATAAAATTTTTAAAAGGATCCTGCAGTACAAATATAATCTTAGTATTAGTCATCAGATGAATAACATAAATGAATTAGAATGAATCATCTATAAATCCTTCAAGGCAGCAAAACTGGAGGAGGTATACCTTATTTTGCTGGGTAGGAGGAATGTAATCAATAGGTGGAATAATTATGACTATGTGAACGGCAGATAACGGACTTCACATAATAAGTCCTTTTGACATTTCATTCAATCTCCTCCAGCAATCTTGCACGATATTGGGTATAAGGCAGTTTTAGTTTCCTAGGCTGCTCAAGCGAAATTCATTTATTCAAAACAAAGGATGGCTCAAATAAAGGGAATTTAATGGCTCACGATTTTAAGGCCAGGAAAAAGTCATCAAGGTGATGCTTTCTCCCTGAAGACTATGGCCTTCTGGGGCTCGCTGCTGGCACTCTTTGGTCCTTGGCTTTTCTGTCACATGATGATGCACACGGTGGCATCTCCTGGCCTCTCAGTTCTCTACTGGTTCTGCTGAATTTCAGCTTCTTCCTGTGCTTTCTCTTTCTGACACTCTGAATTTCATTCCACTTACAAGTACTCGAGTAGTAGGATTAAGACCCATCCTTATTGGCTGAGCCACACCTTAACTGAAGGAGCGTCATCAAAAGGTCCTACTTACAATGGGTTCACACCCACAGGAATGGATTAAGTTTAAGAACCTGTTTTTCTGGGGTACATACAGCTTCAAACTACCACAGAAGGTCCAGATTTCAAGTCACAGTCTATGCGTTTTCTACTTATGTAGCCATTTCCATCAATCTACCTTCATTTCCTGTTCATTTTTTTACTTCTTATGATTTGTGTAAAGTTAGAAATAGCTTATTTCTAATTTAAAACCAAACCTGAGAGGTAAAAATGCTAAAATATAAACTTGCCCTTCTGGAATTATCACTAAATATTCAAATTTTATTATTTTTTGGTTAAAGCGTGAGTTGCTTTCATCAGTCCTAATATACCAATGAATTGTATTATTCTTAGTAATACATCTTTATCACTTGACACCTTAGTTGCCTAAGTTGTTGGTTTAAATAAGTCTTAACTGTTCAGAAAAGCAATGAATATTCTATTTCAGCTACTACCAATTATTGTTTCATTCAAAACTTATATAGATCTCAATATAACATGAAATAAATAGACAATTTTAAAATGTTACAATGAAATTAGAAAATTATAATGAAATCAGTCTTATTCTTTCTATTCAAAAGGTTTGGTCCATGAAACTTTTGAGGCAGCACTTGGTATGACTATCTCAGGTAATTGTTCTCTTAGTTTTTAATAGCCAAGTAGTCAGACATAAAATGTAACTTTACCGGATAATTTTAAACCAGTTTCCAGGATGAGAGCTGATTGTGGGTAGGAAGTTAAAATTGTAAAGCGGAAAGTGTCCTTCCTTGGAGGGCAGGAAATACATGTGAGGGTTCTTTGCCCTTCTACTGGCCAGCTGTAGTTGTGTTTGTTTTTGTAATGAAAGGAAATTAGAACACTTTTCCATCTGATGCACAGAGAGAAAGGAAGCTGGGTTCTGGATATAAGGAAATTGAAAAGAGGAATCAAGACTATATTGTGATAATTAGCCAGAATATTGTAGAACTTAGTATTTAATATTCAGTCAGTCAGAAGTTCAAAAACAAACTACTATAAAGGCTATTAATAACCTGACTAAGGGGAAATTAATAAAGAAAAATGAAAGGATGATAAAAAAAAAACACCTCACATCTTAGGGCTTCTTTGTTTCTTTGAAAATATTTAAACAGGGAAGCACTGCTAGGAAAACTTTTAAATTAAAGAACAGTAAAGAGAGGCTAAGATATGTTTAAATAAAATAAATAATGTAAATGGGATATTGCTGCTGCAAGACTAGACAGTACAATGGAATGGAGCAGAATTACCAAAACTAGACTCTAGTATAAATAGGAATTAAATATGAGAGAAAAGAAACATCACCAAAAAAAAAAAAAAAAAAAGGAGAAAAACTGGATAATTCACGAAGTAATATTTGGATAATGGCTATGATAGGTGGATGGAGAAATAAATTTTGATACCTCATCTTATATATCAAAATAACCTTCTGAAGAACTAAAAAGTGAAAAGCAAAAACATATACATAAAAACTTGGTGACTATTTTTAACCTTTGGATGGGTAAGAAGTTTCTAAAAATCAGAACAGAAGGAATCACAAAGAAAATGAGATTTGACTACATAAAAATGAAACGTTTTAGCTATTACAAAATTATAGATAATAAAATTTAAAGCCACATAAAAATGGGAAATTGTTTTCCATAAAGATTACACATTAAAGTACAATGATACACATTAAAGTAAAATGATAATATTCAAAATCCTCAATAACAAACAATTCCCAGAAGAAATACAGATAACAAATATAATAAGTGTTCATTCCCTTTAGTAATCAAGGGCAAACAGATTAAAATAGCCAGATATCAATTTTCCCAAATCAAGTCAAGAAAGTTTTGTTTTGTGTTTGAAGCCACACATAACTTATCAGAATGCAAACTGGAAATAACATTCTGGAATTTGAACTTGCAAAATACACCAAGAGTCTAAAAATGTTCTACTCTTTGACCTAGGAGTTCCACTTCTAAGGAAATTAACAGACTGACTTATGTGCAAGGATGTCCATATGTTCGCAAAATACAGCGAAATAACAGGAGCAGCTTAAAATATGCAAATAAACTATGGTACACCAATGATGAAATATTATGTGGTTAATTTAAATTACTTTTATTCAGAGTTTTTAATGACATGAGAAAAATGGTCATCATATAATATTAAATGAAAATACACCATATGAGATTATATATAGTGGATCTATACTGAAGTAAACGCACAAAGGCACAGGAAAAACACTGGAAAGAAAGAAACTGAAAAGCTAATACAGTTCCCAGTTACTGGAATTACAGGTAATTTTAAATTTCTTTAAACTTTTTAGTCTTTTCAATAAGGAAACGAGAACTACTCCCCAGGAGAAAGAGTACTTTCTAAATAGTATTACATACAAACTTGAACTCTGGTAAATGAGGTATAAATTCAGTTTCTCTAATAATGAATTGTTTTTGACATGGACGGAATAGAAAATCTTCTTATAAATTAGTGGCGATCATAGCTAGCGCTCAGGAAAATAAATCCTCCCGGTGGCAGCCCACCAAACCCGGTCCAGGAAATGGAGGTATGAACAGATCACTTTTTAAAGCTGAAACTGCTACATAAAGTTCCAAAAGAACAATGAGAACTTTCCATTGATTAAAACCCAGTTTGGCTTCTAGAGTTTTTATAAAAATCAAGTATATTATTTTATAATGTGAAAATACCATATTCATGAAAATATGTGTTATGCCTCAGATACAAGAGTGCTAATCAAGAACTAAAACTTCCTGTGATGGTATCTTAAAACCCAGCATATAATATTGATTTGCTCAGCATTTAACTGGAATGTGTCTGTGCATTCAAGGTTATGCATATATGTATAAAAATACAGACAAACATATTATCCATATTCTCCACATATACAGACACTTCACATGAGCAGTATTCCATGTTTAGCAATCCATACCTACAGAAACAAACTTAATTTTCAGATTAGATTGTATCTCTTTTTTGTAGAGTCTTCTTTATAAAAACAATGAAATGACCAGCTTGATTGATATACAAATGTAAAAACACACCCACTTTATCTGGGAAATCATTTGTAGTTGAATAACTATGACCACTGCACTGAAAGTCTGGTCATTAGGCCCTTGGACAACACCAGAAGCCCAAATGGAAAGTTTCTGGGGGAAGTCAAATTGAACTTGACTTACAGTCATTCTTCCAAGCATTTGTGCATAATTTCAAGGATTACCTATATAGACTGTTAATATTTCAGTACCCGCTTACTTTATACAATAATGTGCATATTATAAATAGAAAATATGGGTCTATTTATTTGTGCAAAACAGTTTCCCATTTGCTTTCTATCGCATTTCTAAAGAAGACAGAGTGAAACCAGTTTTAGGGATATGTTGCTCAACACCCAGAAAATTCACACCAGCTTTTGTTGCTAAGGTAACCAAGAGACAAAAACAAAAATGGCAAGGAAAAAGGTAGCAATCTTCCTGCATGTAGAAAAATTTCCACATTTTATGGCAACACCACCTTATGCGCAACTATATGCCAGGCTGTTCTAAATGAGCCTGTGACTATAAAAGACACTTTTTCCTGCTTTTGGTTCTATTCTGTCATTGCTTCCATCATTTCCTCCCACACAGATGCATATACACTCCTCTGGCAGCTGCTGTACCACTGACAGCAAAGCTTGGAAAACAGAACTTTAAATAATAATCACAAGTAGATAAAACTGTGGACAGGAAGCACAGACTGACATTAGGGGCCAGCTCTACCACTCACTCTGTCACTTTTGCCTCTTAGTTTCCTTTCTTGGACCCTAATTTTTTTTAAGTATGAAATATTTTTAAAATGCAGAAAAGTACAGAAAACAATACCACACACATTTTTTATCCACCACCCAGAATTAACAGACGTAAGCATTTTGCCATATTTGCCTCAGATGTCATTTTTGCCAAAAGAAATAAAATGTTACAGATACAAATTAAACCCCCATCACCATTTTCACCTCTTCCCCTCCATCCATGACAACCATTATTCTGAAATGGATACACACCATTCTCATGCTACTACATATGTTATGTTTTATGATGTTTTTCAGTACACTCATGTGGTGCATTTGCAAGGGAGGTCATTTCCTGGAAAGGAAAACGGTCTAACAGACACATAAAATAAGCATTCAGCAGTTAAGGGACACTAGATTAATCACTTTAAACAAAGAAAGCTCCTTTCTGCTCATGCATATTTCCACCTCTCAAATCTTGCTCTAAGATTCCTAAGAATTCCTAAGAATTGTAAGCTCCAATTCTTAGGAAATTAACAGACTTTTATGGCATAGTTGCTGCAAGAAAGATTCATGATACAGTTTTCTCTAACTCTATAAAGTACAACTGCATCCATTCTCCCAAATTGTAGACCCATGTATTTGGTGAATATCTTCTGCAGATACGGGTTTGTTTGTTTTTTTTTTTTTTAAATTAAATTCAGTTTTATTGAAATACATTCACACACCATACAATCATCCATGGTATACAATCCACTGTCCACAGTATGATAACATAGTTATGCGTTCATCACCACAATCTATCTCTGAACATTTTCCTTACATCAGAAAGAACCAGAACAAAAATAAAAAATAAAAGTGAAAAAAGAACACCCAAATCATCCCCCCATCCTACCCCATTTGTGCTTTAGTTTTTATCCCCATTTTTCTACTCATCCATACACTAGATAAACGGGGTGTGATCCACAAGGTCTTCACAATCACACTGTCACCCCTTGTAATCTACATTATTATATAATTGTCTTCAGGAGTCCAGACTGCTGGGTTGAAGTTTGGTAGTTTCAGGTATTTACTTCTAGCTATTCCAATACATTAAAACCTAAGACGTGTTATCTATATAGTGCATAAGAATGTCCACCAGAGTGACCTCTCGACTCCATTTGAAATCTCTCAGCCACTGAAACTATTTCGTCTCATTTTGCATCCCCCTTTAGGTCAAGAAGATACTCTCAGTCCCACGATGCCAGGTCCACATTCATCCCCGGGAGTCATATTCTGCATTGCCAGGGAGATTTACAACCCTGCCAGTCGGGTCCCACGTAGCGGGGAGGGCAGCGAGTTTACCTGTCGAGGTGGCTCAGTTAGAGAGAGAAAGGGCCACATCTGAGCAACAAAGAGGTACTCGGGGGAGACTCTTAGGCCCAATTACATGTAAGTTTAGACTCTCCTTTGCGGTAACGAGCTTCATAAGGGCAAGTCCCATGATCGAGGGCTCAGCACATCAAACCGCCAGTCCAGATATGGGTTTTTAAAATCTAATGCCGTATGGGTGGAGTGGCCTAAGGGCACATAGACTGAGAAACAGAATGGTGAACTGTGGTGTATGCATACAATGGAATACTGAGCAACTGCAAGGAGTGAAGCTGTGAGACACGCAACAAGGTGAATAGAACCTGTAGACAGTATTTTGAGTGAACTACGCCAGAAACAAAGAAAAACACTATAATGCCTCACCAATATGGACTAACTACAATGTATAAAATCAGAATTGAACCTTAAAGCACAGCTTATCAGGGGAACATTTATTGTAATGATCCATAGATTATAAACTCTTACAGCAGTCACATCTATTCCTGAATTGTAATGGCTATCTCCAGATTCCAAGATGCTGATCCCTTTGTATATCACCTGATCAATCCCTGAAACTTGGGGTAACTGTGTGACACTTCAAACTCAGAGCTAGAACTCGGCAGATATGAATGTCAGTATTAGCACATACAGCAACTGTTTAAAAAGCTGAAAAAGAGATCAGACTTCAACTAGAGATATGAATGAAGCAGATGTGGTTAGGACTAGGGCAAATCGGGCCAAAGGGTAAAGGACAATACTGCCTGCGTTTTAAATCTCCAAATTCCATGTGAGACCAAGGGAAGAGATGTTTAGTAGGTGCAAGATCTATGTTTCCTAAATAATTTAACTTGTACAGTTTGTTCAAATATCATAATTACACGGAACTTTTAATAGGAAGTGAAACCTGGTAGGTTTGCATGGGTTAGTGTGAAATAGCGACACATCCCGAAGTAATTTGGACAGAGAATAAAAATAAATGCACGCCCCTGAGGAGCTGGGGGAAAATGCAGAGGTGTTGGGCTTCCTTACCTGGATTGTTGCTAATGTTCTCACAAACATTGAGGACTGGCAGTTTGATATGCCGAGCCCTCTATCACGGGACTCGCCATTATGAAGCATGTTACTGCAAAGCAGAGGCTAAACCTGCTTATAATTGTGCCTAAGAGTCTCCCCCTGAGTACCTCTTTGTTGCTCAGATGTGGCCCTCTCTCTCTAGCTAAGCCAACTCGGTGGGTGAACTCACTGCCCTCCCCTCTACGTGGGATCTGACTCCCAGGGGTGTAAATCTCCCTGGCAATGTGGGATATGACTCCAGGGGATGAATCAGGACCCTACATTGTGGGAATGGGAACATCTTCTTGACCAAAAGGGGGATGTGAAATGAAACGAAATAAAGTTTCAGTGACTGAGAGATTCTAAATGGCGTCGAGAGGTCACTCTGGTGGATATTCTTACGCACTATATAGATAACCGTTTTTAGGTTTTAATGCATTGTAATAGCTAGAAGTAAATACCTGAAACTATCAAACTGCAACCCAGTAGTCTTGACTCTTGAAGACAACTGTATAACAATGTAGCTTACAAGGGGTGACAGTGTGATTGTGACAGCCTTGTGGACCACACTCCCTTTATCCAGTGTATGGATGGATGAGTAGAAAAATGCGGACAAAAAACTAAATGAAAAATAGGGTGGGGGGGGTGATTTGGGTGTTCTTTTTACTTTTATTTTTTATTCTTATTTTCACTTTTTCTGTTACAAGGAAAATGTTCAAAAAATAGATTGGGGTGATGAACGCAAAACTATATGATGGTACTGTGAACAATTGATTGTACACTTTGTGTGAATGCACGGTATATGAATATATCTCAATAAAATTGAATTAAAAAAAAGCAAGGAAACTAAAAAAAAAAAATCTAATGTCGTATATAAGAAACAATTATGTTAAAGTAATACTGAACTCTGTTAATTACCAACCATCTAGTACTTCAGTTTTGCTTTACACGAAAAGTAATGAGGACTGTTTCAAGATTTTTCATAGTATTCACAGTGTTGAACTTCAACCACCTAGATAGGAATCTTTGATGGCCAAATTGTATGTTTGCTTTCAATATTCATCTAAAGAATATAATGATTCTTTGGGTCCTAGTTGGAAAGGTCTGGAAATTCACACATGATACAGGAAAATTGGCACTAGGCCCTATCATCACCTCTCTCCCACAGGATTTTAATGGTACAATTTTTAGATGAATGGGATATAGGTTCCCTCGCCATAACAATCAGGAAGATAGGCGTTTTCTTCCATTCTGATTCCCATCAATTTGAAGAACTTCCCTAAAAAGGGCTGCATATTTTGAATGACTTAAGTTTTATTGAAGTAGGCTTCAGTAGCTCCTGTTTGCAAATCTTCAAGACACAGTTCAACTCTTAACTGCTTAAGGACCAAGAACTGTGAAGTTTCAGCCCAGGAGGTAGCTGACTTTTGAAAAGGACCTGCTTCAGAACATAACAGCGCTGTCCCTGCCTGTAAGAGCTTCTGAGGCTGCTGCTGTCAAAAACCTGGTTGGGACTGATATCTGAGAAAGGATAATCTAGATGAACAAGTTACTTCTTCTTGAGATCCTCAATACTGTATCACTGTATCAAAACAAACCTCTAATAAGCTCTTTTGCTGGGGCTTTCTGACTTGCCTATGTAGAATTGTAATTTTCATATATGATAGTATTATGAGGAATAGTTGTGTATTTTTTAAAAAATACAATTATTATAAGGATATTTGTTCATGCGCTTGTCCAGTTGAGACTCTTGTGATAAATTCCACTTGAAGCCCAAAGCCGGCAAAAAAGGGTTTTCTCCCTCAGTTAACCTGTATGAGTATTTCCATTGAAAAAGTATAATTTATAATCTATCAGTTATCTCTCTGCCTTATATTTTTAGAAAAATCAGAATTAGATTCTATGTTCAACTGTTAAAGCTTTCCTCATTCATATTTACTTCTACTTAAAAACCATAAACTATTCTCTCCTTTCTTCTATTTTGGTATTAGTTTTCTGTTTATTTTTATAGTATTGTTTTTTTTTTAATTGTGTTAAATTGTTTGGTCTTATAATTTTTATGGGAACTCCCTCAATATTTTTGCCCCTCCCTCAACTCAAATTTTTGTGTTTCCTTGGAAGTTTGTCCCTATCTCTCAGGAAAACTCTCTGTGTTCCTTTAGGAACTCTGTGTTCTCAAACCCTCTTTCTTTGTTCTTTCTTCTCAGAATATAGGCATGCTTAAATCTCTTCCATCTTATTTTTAATAATAATAATTCTCTCTCTTATTCTCAATCTTCCTGTAGCTACTGCCATTTTTGTCCCTTCATAGCCAAATTGTAAAAAGAGTTCCGGGCACTTTTAGAAGATTAGACATGTGGTAGGCACTCAATAAATGTTTTTGAGGACATGACATGAAACTAATCCAGAGAAGAGTTGCCTGGCTGAATTTACATTCTCTCTGCAAAGTTCCCAATAGCAAACATCAGCATTGGTTCAAAACAGAGAGGCTTGTTTGCCTTCTGCATTGCCATCCATCTAATATGCAAACCTCCCCTATATGAGGACAAAATTCTGTTAAGACATACCAATCAGCCCTTATTTGCACTGGATTTTTCATTTTTAGGTTCCTTATTATTGCTCCACAAATGCAAAGTTCCAAAACTTTGGCCTCAATGCTGACCCAATAGTCAAAGGCATACAGAACCGAAGCTGATCTTATACAGTTAAAAGTGTTTTACCTGAAGACAAAGTATCATGATTTTTACTTTTACTACCATTTTTAAGGATTAAGAAACCAACTACAAAGTAATGTGGTTGATTTTTAAAAAAAATTAAATGTGTCAGTATTTATGAGTGCTACCCTTTAAAACATCTTAATCTGTACTCTAATTTCTCAAAACATTTTAAGAACTTCCCCTTGGGAATTGTTTAAAGATAGGTGGGGTTGGAGACTGAATCATGTTCCCCACAAAAGGCATGTTTAGATACCAAGCCCTGGTCCTGTGGGTGTGAAGAACTGATTTGTAAACAGGACCTTGAAGGATGTTATTAGTTAGCGTGTCCAAACTGAATGAGGTTGGTTCTTAGTGCAATATGGCTGAAGTCCTTATAAGCAGAGGATATTGGACACAAGAGAGAGAATCCTCGGGGAGCAGCCAGAAGCTAAAAGCCAATGGGACCTGAAAGTGAAAAGAGAAGACTCCACCAAGGGCACTGCCATGTGACAGAAAAGCCAAAGACCCAAGGATCGCTGGCAGCCAGCCACAGAATGCCGAAGTCTTTGGGAAGAGAGCATCACCTTGCTGATGCCTCGATTCTGCACTTCCCCTAGCCTTTAAAACTGTGAGCCAAGAAATGCCCATTGTGTAAGCCAACCCACTGTAGGGTATTTGTTATAGCAGCCAGGAAACTAAAACAGGTAGCAATTGTTCTCCAGTGACCATTCTTATGAAGTACCACTTAACATATCAAGACCTGTCTGGTAGAATTAGATATCATCTCTTCTACCGCAGGGGAAGCAGAAACTATGTGACACTTCTCCTTATACCCTCAACAGTTCCTACTTAGCACAGAAGCTTGCAAATAAAGAGTGCTTTATAGTCGATTTTTTGAAACCGAATTGAGGTTATAAAGATCATACATGAAGAAAACACTCGTCCATCGTCTTATTTCTGGCAATAGAGAAATTTATTTTCCCATAAATTCACCTCTCCAGGCAGGATGGGACATAAACCAAAAACTGATAGGTAACTCCACAAAGCATGCCAACAAATCAACTGTATTAGACTAGAGCAACGAATGGTTCATGATCTTTCTCTTCCCCACCACCAGCCCCAACTTGAGAAATTGGTCAAACCTTATAAATTATCCCAGAAAAATGCACAAAATCTTGCAAAATAATTTCAGGGGGTCAGGAACTTTAAACCAATCCATGATGGAGGTGTCCTAGAGGATCTATGGACTCCAGTTTGCTAGCCTCTGCACTATAGAAAAAATTTAATGCCAATAAAATGTCATAACTCAACAATAATAATACATGCAAAGCAAATGTCCACTCTACATATTCTGTTATCACAGGATTTAGAGTTTTCTAATGCAGTTCCTTCCTTGGTTTCCTTGATGGTTGCTATGTCATACTTTCTAAAGGCAGTGGTTGCTAGGCAACGACACCTACACCCTGAGTTCAACATCAAATAGCAGACCAAAGTTTCCAACATCAAATTTTATAATAGATTCATTCAAACAGTAGAGAAGTCACATGAATATGAACTTGACCAAGAATTTCTAACTTAGCTTCACAAGATAATTTGGGGATGATGATTACAAGGAATCATAAGGAACAAAAATATTGAGGATAAGTTTGAAACCATTCTATAAAAATTCTGAAAGAGACATCAGAGGCAACCCAGCTAAAATGTAACTCATGGAGGTGACACAATTTCATCTACATAAACAATAAGCATCTATCAGTGACGTGAAGAGCAAGAGACTACAGTTTGGTGCTAATGAGATTAATGTCACGGATTTGATACTATATATACCAGGCAATTATACTCTGCCCCTAAAAAAAGACTATTCCTCTATCCTGGGGATGAGCGTGGACACATCAAGATAAATAGTTTACCAATACTAAACTTGCTGATGAATATGTCGATCATATACAACATCTGCAAATCCAAGGTGGCATTATACTGTATTGCATAATGTCTAAAAAGCCCCAGAGAGTTTTGACTTGAGTTCAGCCTTCCTACACACATAGTTAGAAAATTTAAATTATTTTAACAGATTTTTAACCTAGGAGGAATTTCAAAGACTATTTACTCCATGTCCCTCTTTTCACAGCTGAGAGCTGAAAATTAAACCCCACTTTACGGATCAGGAAACTAAGGCACTGAGGTCCACAAAGTTAATAATGAGCACACTAAAGTAAGAGCCCAAGTGAACACCTAGTTCATGGATTTAAATGCAGTCTGCATGCCAATGGCTCCCAAATCTGTATCTCTAGCTCAGTCCTCCATGAACTCCAGACTCTGGTGTCCATTACCCACTGGCCCTCTGCACCTACTTATCTAATTGGCACCCAAGTGGGTGAAGTACTATGGCCAACTATAGAAAGAACTGTTCCATTATTTCCACATCCCCAAACCTGCTCACTCCCTAATCTCTGCCTCATGAGGACAGGAACTTCATCCCTCGTGTTCCCAACTGTATCCCCAGTTTGCAGAACAGGTGGGCAACATAGTGGGTGCTCCTGTTTCCCACAGAGTGCTTTTATCTGTGTGGCCATTGGTTAATTTAGAAACACACAGGTGACAACACTCTATGTCCAATGAAACGCCATATTAATTTTGGGAGGCAGATTTACTGCCTCCTATAATAAACAGTAAACAGATTTGGCATTATGAGTGTTTAGATACTTATGCTATGCAAGTTACAAAAACTTTTCATTTTCTAACTTTGGAACCACAACTTACCTGTGTCATCTTTAAGAATACTTACATATTCCTGTCAGAACCAATAAACGTTTCACTTTATATGCGCATCACAGCATAATGAAGAGGGCAGAACTGGGGTAAAATACCACCTCAGCCACTAACTAGCCATGTGACGTTGGTGAGTTAAATAAATTCCCTGAACCCTAGTTTCTCATTCACAGAGAGTATAAGAGCTAATTTGAAGAACTCTTGTAAATACCAAGTGTCTTAGTTTGCTAATGCTGGAGAATGCAAAACACCAGAGATGGATAGGCTTTTATAAAACGGGGGTTTATTTCACTAAACAATTACAGTCTTAAGGCCACAAAGCATCCAAGGTAACACCTCAGCAATCGGGTACCTTCACCGGAGGACGGCCAGTGGTGTCCGGAAAACCTCTGTTAGCTAGGAAGGCAGCTGGCGTCTGCTCCAAAGCTCCGGCCTCAAAACGGCTTTCTCCCAGGACGTTCCTTTCTAGCAAGCTTGCTTCTCTTCAAAACATCACTCCCAGCTGCACTCTCTTTCTTCCCCCCAAGTCAGCTCATTTATATAGCTCCACCGATAAGGACCCACCCTAAATGGGCGGGGCCACGCCTCCATGGGAACATCTCATCAGAATTATCTCCCACAGCTGGGTGGGGCACACTCCAAGCAAATCTAACCAACACCAAAACTTCTGCCCCACACAAGACCACAAAGATAATGCCATTTGGGGGACACAATACATTCAAACCGGCACACCAAGTATATTCATAAAAGCAAAATATCTGGTTTGTAAGATGCACATAATAAGTATTTATTAGAATAAAATGCAACATGATGAGGTGAAAAGCCCATGGGCTTTGAGGTTGGAAGCCTCTCTGAGCCTCAGTTTCCTTATGTGCAAGAAGGAGACGATTATAGGGCTGTTGAAAAGCTTAAGAATGGTGGCTATGCTTTTTATGATGATTGTTGCCTTTCTAGTTATAAATCTTCCTCCTTTATATTGCTAAAATGCTTTCTTCTAAAATTTAATGCAAAATCTACTAACACCATAGCTTTTATGCAAAACAAAGCCAGAAAAACTGAAGGCACGTACTGTTTTCCACCACAAAAACTATTTTATTTAAAACGTTATTCTTCTATTCAATGAGCAATGCCATTTGTGAAAAAACAATTCAATCATCTGAATTAGAGATGTCAGGCTTTCACGAAAGAAAAAGAAAATGTTAACTCTTCAAAGTTCATCCAACAAATAGCATAAAAATCACGACTGTTTGACAAATCAAATAAAGCCTAAATGCTTTCTATCTAACCCACTAATGAGAAGAAGATAAACTAGTGAAGCAGCAAAGCCCCACAAGGATGAGAATAAAGTGCAGTAGCACCAAGCAATTCTCCAGTGAGCGCTGCAGGACAGGGATCCTCAAAGCAAGGGCCAGGCCAGGGCAGCACCATCAGCATCACCCAGGAATTTGCTAGGAATGCAAGTTCTCAGCCCCAGGCCACACTCGCTGAATAAGAAACTCTTCAGGTGGGGCCCAGCAATTTTTGCTTTAACATGGTGAATGATTCTGCTACAGCTTGAGAACCAGTAGTGCAGGAGGACAATGAAAGAAGGAAGGAGGAAGGTAGTGAATAGTTCTTAGTTTAAAATGGGCTTTATAAGTGACCGGTTTGAAGGATCAGCTGAACATGTTATTCCTTGCTGGGCCCTGGGCTCCAGGGACTGTCTTTGGCTCTCTTCTATCTGGGAACCTCACCTTGTGCCCTGAGCCAGGAATTCCATCTTAGAACCTTTATCCTAGCTGGATGCTATAGCCTCTCACATATTATATAAATGTTAATTCAAATAAAGAGCTCTATTTAGTTCTTAAAGAATGCATTTTATATGTTCCAACATTTTCCTTTTGGTGTATTTTATATTATTAAATTTATTTTTTAACTAATATTTTATCATCTTCTCCATTTCTTGCTTTAAAAATATAAGAATGAGATATACCACAGTGAAGAGTATATACCTTTGATCATTTACTTAACTAATTCAAGAAATAGCAACTGAAAGCATCATGATGGGCACAGGCATTCTTATAATAAAATTGATAGATCTCTGCTTTCAGAATTTAAAGCCTAGTTTTCTCAGTGCCAGTAAATCCCAGAGTAGTGTTTCTGAGGAAACTTGCCAGCCCTATACTTAATATCATGGCTCCTAGTAATTGAGAAGAATGAGCTGGAAATTCTCCCCAAAAAAGGTAAAAGCTCAGCTCACCACAGAAAATTCAGGAATTGTGCTGCTACTTTAGCTGTGGGGCCATACAGTTCACCAAATGGGGAGGTGACTCTCTAGGATTCCAAACTGGTCAAGTTTCCAATCAGGCCATGCTGAAGCAGGTGTAATAGTGGCATGGTGGTCACCCTGGTCAGACAGTGAGCTCTCTGGAGGGGAGTACTGCGCCTTACCCACCTAGCACATGGGACATGACAAATGCTTTTTGAATGACTGAATGAATGAGCAGATGATTTGATCAAGAACAAAAATGGGCTAGCCAAAATTCTTTTAATTTGCCAAGTATGTCTCATTTCATTGTGAATACAAATCCTTCAAATAATTCAAGCCAAGATAATAGTTTTATGGATTTCTTCTTTTTTTAAGATATGAGTTGTGGTAGATTGAATTATGTACACCAATTCGGACATGTTCTAATCTTAATCTGTGTTCCTGTGGTTATGAAGTCATTGTAAATATTGTAAACAGGATCTCTTGAACAAAGTTTTTTTTTTTTTTTTTTTTTTTTAGCGAAGGGTGGCTCAACTGAATAAAAACAGGCCTTAATCCAGATTACCGGAGTTCTTTACAAGCAGAATAAATTCAGACACAGAGTGAGTCAGATACAAGGAGGAGCCAGAAGTCAGAGGGCACCCATAAGAGAAAGGAGAGGATGGTGCCAGTGACAGGAAAGCCGAGGAAGCCCAAGGATTGCCAGAAAGCCGGCACCAGAATGCCAGTTTTGGGGGAGAAAGCAACTCTTGCTGATATCTAGATTTTGGACTTTTTCTAGCCTCAAAACCACGAGCCAAAAATTCCTATTGTTCAAGCCAAAATCAGTTTCTGGTAATTCTGATAGCAACTCAGGCACAAACAAGACATGAGTGTTCAAGATTTAGAACAATTCAAGTATGGAATCATTCATGTTCCATAAGATTTGGAAGCTACAAGTTCTAGAAGGTCTCAAGATATGGACATGTAGAAAGCCTCAATTACTTTTGACTTAATTTTTTTTGCTTAATATCCTAAAAAATAGTTACTAAATAATAATTTTAGGAAACTTGAATACCAGAATTGGTAGTAGTTCTTCAAAAGTACTATTTGTAGGACATACGGGTTAAGAACACTAGTTCCCTGTGGGATCTTCCCATTTGGAAAACTACATCAAGACGATGCCTAATTAAACGCTTATTTTTACAATCTGTTAAATACATTTTAAGATTGATAGCATTAAAAAATACACAAAGGCATTTTGTTCACAAAACCAAACCATCCATAAGATTTATAATTAATATTTCCAAATAAATTAAATGGATTTTTAAGAACTTATAACAGACAAGACATTCAAATTGCCCTAGAGTAAAACTTTAATGAATTTTATCAATTTGAAAAATCCTTTCTCTTTCTCTCCTCCCTTTTTTAGCCCCTAACTCCCACCCCTTCTTCTCTTCTCTCCATACCACTCTTCAGTACACACTTCATTTTGAAAATCTGGGATGCAGTTTAGTATTTCAGTTATTAGTTGGGAGGTTGTGCACATTACTTTAAACAGGAGTATGATTTAGAAGTCAGCAACTCAAGGGTTTAAGAATTATAGTAATATGCTCGAAGAATTAGCCTACTAGGCAGATCACCAAACTGAATGACTATTAATATTAGGAGAATAAGAAAAATAGACCTCACAGAAAAGTAGACCTAATCTCCATTATGTTATGTTCCTGTAAATTCAGATCAGTGTTGAATATTCAATTAGAAAAGGTAAAAAAAAAAAAAAAAAAAAAAATTAATTGCATTCTTGTCTCTAAACTTGCCAGGAACAAAATAATCTGAAAGGTCAATGTGTTCATTTAAGATATATCAAGGCTTTTGAACATTCCCAATTCACTGTATTTTAACTGCTCCAACATAGAGGCGCAAAAGTCAGAGCGAATAAAACTTAGCCAGTCTTTATTACTCATAAATGTTATGCAGCAATTGAAACAGTTCCAGAGTATTTTGGCATCTTTCTCTCTTTTTACTTAATGGAGTTCATGACAAATACTATCTCCCTGGAAAAACTGAAGAAAAGACAAATTTAAACGGCTGATTCAATATCATAAGCGAGTTAGACCTGAGTCCATAAGCAAGGTCTACAACTTTAAGACTTTTCTATGCATCAATTCAAGGCACACTCAAATGAGAGGTAAAGTTCAACCTGCTTAATGTAAAATGCAGAACATAAATCAGAACTTGGAAGACTGAATAGACTTCCAAAGTACTTAACATAAACCAAAAAAGAGGTACAGCCATTGATGAAACAAGTTCAAAGATGAGTACTGATTTGGCCATATTAATTTACGTTTATCAGACAACGTAAACAATCTAGATTCTAAAGACTGCATTATCCCAACAAATTTTTAACTCTGTCTTCTTTTAGTATTAGAGGTTGAGAATTAGAGTCCAATTATGTCAGAGGTCACCCTGGCCTTCACCACTTGCAATAACATTAACGAAAGTGTCACTTACTTGGCTTAGCATTAGCAACAACCACCAGGCTTTCAGGTGAGAGCACCGGGGGGTGTCTGTTGTTTTCTCCTGGGCCTTCATTATTGCCGTATTCTATTACTTCTACATGTCCAAGAGGAACACTCCATTTTAATAAATACCTTTGGCTGGTGGTTATTATAGCATTGCTTTCGTGTGAGGTGCTGAAACAATCAGAACATTTTTATTTAATTACATCAATATGATGTGACACTTTTTACACTTTTGATATTCAAATGAGAAACAGTTTAATTGTTAAATTACAGTGCTTCCGACTTTCTTATGAATAGTTCCATTTGGTTCCATTGGAACCCTCCAATTAGATGAGAGAATAGGAACTCTTCTAACTCTCTAATCCAGAAAACTCAGGGGAGAATCAAGAAATGACGTATTTGCCAGAAAGCTTTAAGGGTTTCCATAAAAGTTTAAAAGGGATAAGCTGGACATTTACTGATGACTACCTGACCAAAGATTCTCAAGTATTCCGGAAAATAATATTAACAGGTAAAAATCTCCCATGCAGATTAAGCAAGATATTCTCTGTTTCATATGAGCAACTCTAAAATCCTTTCTTTACTCTTATATGTTTACGTTATAACTATTTTAAGAGAATTAAATGAGACCATTTTATACTCCATGATGAAAATATTTGAGTCGACAGAAAAGAAATGAACAACAAAAAACATGTGGCATGGCCTATGTAGATTATTTTCTTCTTTTATCATAAAATGCAGCATATATACAGAGATATACATAAAACACACATACGGAGTCTAAGGAACAAGGCCAACAACTGTGTAACCACCCCCCAGGTCAAGAACTGTGACATGGGCAGTCTCCCCAGAGTCTTCCATGTGCCTATGGAAACCCCATCTCTCCAGAAGCAACCATCATTCTGACTTTGGTGATAATCATCACATCTTTGCTTTCCTTCAATATATATTTTTAAAAATCAAAATGTAGACAAGAATAACCAAAATGTCTCGTGGTGTGCTTTAAACTAAAATACGTGACTTATTGGGAATCAATTCATACCCAAGCTATCCAAATTCCTTCTGATATTAAAGAATTTCACTTTCCCTGGCAACCTCTAATCCATATGGAAAGGGGAAAGGGGGAGGAAGCACAATTCAGATACTGAATAAGAAGTAAAATAGGTTATGTATTCTATGAATTAGTGTGCCTCATTATTTTTTTTTAATGGAGATGCCATGAACTCTTGCCAAAACTTCTATTTTCGCTTGAATATAAAAATCTTCATTCTTATAGAAGGGATTTGGGACTTTTGGTGTCCTCAGAGGCTATGAGAATTTGGGACTTTTTTTTTTTTTTAAACGTTTTTTATTTAACATTTTAGCTTAACCAAATGTATTCTCATTTCATCACCTTATGGCAGTATTACTGATAATCTCATGCTAGTAACACATGAATCAGAAATGGATTGTTACTCATTATTGTACTTTGTAAAAAAAAAATTTTTCAAAACATGGGATCCACGGAAGAGAGCAGGGGGCACAATTATGCTGCAGAAAGTAAATTCAGCTAACTTACTTTTAAAGTTTTATACATCTTCAAAGTGGATCATTTCTGTCAACTTGAGATTTTTAAACCTAGGTAAAATGTCAAAAGAACCGTATCGGCATGACCACTCTGAAAGCAGTGGACCTTAGTGGGCTTAAGAATCCCCCCTGGAGCTTGTACCGCGGCCCCCTCTCCTGGGCACCTCAGTGATTTCTACACAATGGTCCTCCCACCACATTCTGAGAAATATAGATGAAGAATGAGAACAAATTTTTAAAAGAAACACCTATATTTTCAGAGTACTTTGTGATTTATAAAGTAATTTTACATGTTTAATCTTGTCTTGCATCCATCGACTTCCTAAGGTAGGTGGCGAAAGCATTACTATTCACAATACGCAGACCAGGAAACGGAGACTAATTCAGCTTCATGCTAACAGTTCAGTCAGAAGTAACATGTGCAACGGGAAAAGGGGGTAGTTTCTTGGACAAATAAACTTGGCAACCACTCCATTAAATTTTACTTGTTTCCACACTGTAGGAAACATTTCATAACACAGGAGAAACGGAAGCAGAAATGCCTTATTTTTGATACTTGTTATTGCTACTCTGAAGCAGTCCAAATTGGGTAAATCTTGAGTTATGTCCTTTCAGAAATTCACCAAACAAGAATGCAAATGACTTCTTTCTACCCATGGAAAGCTAAAGAGTTAAAAAACCAAACTGGGCACGGCTGTGCTTAGGCATCAATGCACAGCAATGGTAAATTCAACAATAAAGGCTAAGATGCTGATATGAATCAAACAAAAAGGATTCTTTATTTTTAAAAATGGGATCATTAAAATTGGTATCTTTTTAGACTTATTTTGTAGCTGCCACAAAATAAGTGAAGGCAATGAGGAATAGTAATAAAAGTAGATAGTTATCGGGTAATACAATGTGCTGGAACTGTGCTAAGTTTTAAGGAATTTTCTCACCTTAATCCCTACAAGAATCCTATGAGATAATTATCATCATTGTTATCAACATTTTTTATTATTGTCCCTATTTACAGATGAGGAGTCTGAGGCTTAGAGATCAGGTAAATTTTCAAAGTGATGAGGTGGCAGAGCTTTAATTCAAATTTAAGAAGTCTGATGCACAGTGTGAGCTCTTAAATATTAATTTATACCACCTCTCTGCTGGGAACCCTAAAGTAGCAGTGGGGCAGGTGGGGCAAATCTATTTGGTAGTTGGTAAATGAAGATGAATGGCACAGAAAATATACCACATTTAGGGATGTGCTGATAAATATTTACTAGGTGGTTCTCAATGGGAAGACAGGGACCTGATTTGTAGTGTTTGCCAATTTCCATTGTGTAAATAATCCCATCACAGACGATTTCAAGCCACCAATGGTTTAGCAACAGGCTCCCAAAACTTCTGAAAATTTACCAGTTGACTCACAAGCCATTATGAGCCGGCTGCAGGACACCACTTTAATTTGTAATATTTTATATAACACCAAGGTATTACAAACAATTTTAGAACAATTCCCTTGTATTCTGCCCATATTTTAGGATCTTTTAACTTCTCAACTATCCTCAACATACTACAATATTTTGTATATTGGAGAACAATTCTGATGCAAAACTATTTGAAGTGAAAAGTATTGAGGAGAAAGCAAAAATTACTAGGATAGAGTGCTTCTCATTTTCTTGGTTTACACAAAATTATGAAAATATCCAATCTAATTATACAAGAAAAACAATATCAGAAATGTATCTATGGAGAAGCAGCTAAAATGAACTTGAATAATGACAAAAAACAAAAACTAGAGAATGACTCAGTACAGTTATAAAGGAAACTCAAATTAGTTTCTAGCTCCAACACCAGTCTTATCTAAAGAGTAAATATACCTCTGTGTGTACCTACCAGCAGTGACTTGGTGACTCACACTGAATCCATTTAAAAATAAATTTGTTTTTTATAAGGTTTCTCTTAATCATAGGAATACATGACCAAGTTACATCAGCTCAGTTTGAATGACTAAGTTCATCTATTTAGATCAACTCAATTCGAATAAGAAAATTAATGAAGCTGTTCACTTATTCCTAGACACATATAACACATATAATTATAAAGCTAATGAAGTGACTTAAATGTATTCTTACCGTGAACTAACTGTAGCACACATCAATACATCATTTAACATGAAGAGCCGACGTTCTTTGGTTTTAATAATTTCGCCTCTGTCATTGTAAACGGTTTCAACCATATCATCAGATCGAATGAGGTATCTATTTCCACTGCTGAGAAGCTGAATATTCAAAATAACACTTGACACAGTTACTACAATTAGGTTTATCAGAAAAAAAAAGGATGAGGAAAAAGTATTGCAAAATATATGCATTTATATCATTAATACATTTTCTTCTTTAAAGAGAAACCATATATTCCCACTCACACCTCATGTATGTATTTATATAGAAGTTCAGAAAGCGACTCCTTTTTTACTAAATGTTTTATAAATACCGGTGTTTGCAGTTATTCTAAACAGCAAATGGTGTCTAAATTTCCCCTTGTAAACAGTTTTTATAACTAGAACATATTGATTCAGCAGAGGAGAGTTTCATTTATTTTTACCTATCATTCAACGCAGTACTTCTTTTTAAATGATTTCTTTGAATATGTGCTTCATTCATTACAGACTTTCATTCCACAGTTAACCATTCTGTTATATGCAACACTACTGCAATTAGGAACGTTTATAAGTGAAAGTAATTATGTTGTAATTTTATGTCTCCCAAAGGAGAGCATAATTAAATAAACATTTTAATTTCTTATGGTAAGCCATATTTTATTTCACTGAGCCAAACAAAATATCATTAGTTCTTTGGAAAGATGCTTTGCGTTAATTAATAAAATGATAAAACTAATATAGAAGTCCTACTTACTAAACAAATCAGCCCACTAGAAAATTCAGAATTCTTAGCCCTCTAATTTCTAATTGTAAATTTACATAGGTTGTCCAGCAATCAATGATGATATTGATCTTATTACTGAACTGTTCTTGAAAAGCTCACAGGAATAATGAAATTGTGTACATATTAATGTAATTTAAGTGAGGCATTATCATTTCTTGCCCGACAGTGTTTACTCTGTACTGTTATACAACCATTCCAATTACTATTATTTTAAATAACATATAAACTATGTCAAGAATATAACTTTAAGCAATTTTCTGCTTATAAAAATTTCTATACAATTTGGACAATCATGGAAAGCTAAAAGCTGTTGTTTAAAATATTACAATAAAGTTCTCCTAGTTACATTATTAAGTGTCATTATAAGATAGGAAATTACTGATGAAAACAAAAGGTGAGTTCAGAAATACTGCGTAACATATATAATTCTTTAACATGGTTCATCTAATTTAACACTTCCCATGGACCATATTCTTAAATAAAAGCCTACACAAAATCAGATTATTATCTTAGAAAAATGATTTTGTGAATATAAAGCTGATCTACAGCTTTACAAATCAACTGGTTTCATACTATATTTGTATCATTTTTCATGATAAATACAGCTTAGTCCATGCATATAGGGTATAAATAAATATGTAAATATTTTGACCTTTTATTATTATGTAAAGTTACATACTACATTTGAAAGTGAAATTAAGCTAAAAGAATTGCTCATGACCTTTTTTGGGGGACCTGGATCCATCTGAGAATCTAATAAATCTATGAATGCTTTTCCCAATAAAATGCACACAGATACAGTCTAGTAAAGCTCAGCATACAATCTCAGGTGTTCATGAACCACCTGAAGGTCTCCATCAACCCCTGGGTAAAAACTCTGAGCCACAGGAACTATTAAAATGCCAAAAGATTAGTGATAAATGGCTGGAATAATGATGGTTTATTAGTACAAAATAAATAATTTCAGCATAGAGTTGAAAAAAATCTCTCTCAACCTTGTTCAGGTATCTTTCATTTATGGCTTTTGCTATGTGTTTGATTTCACAACGTTGATCAGCATCTCTTTTTCTTTCATTTAATTTCTCTGCTAGTGTTTCAAGCTCTGTAAGCGCCATCTGAAGAGGCAGCCTGTCAGGATGTCCTTTGGATGTATTCTTCAACATATCCTTTGAGAAACAAGGTAAAATGGTAGACCTGTGATATCTGAAGTTGAAGGAAGCAGGCGGTTATCACATGCAAACTTCTAATCTTCAACAACTGCATCATTCACAAACTGACAACTAGAAAGATGGCAATGACATCAGTTACTTCTAGTGAAAAATAAGTTCAGCATTTGGAAAGGATATTAAACTAAATGAATCACAATTTGGCTGAACATTTGAACAGCTCCTTTTGCAAAAACAAAATCGACTCATTAAATGGCATTGCTAATGGAAAAAAGCCCTAGCATTTTACAGAAAAGGACACTATAAATAACCACACACCACAAGCTTAGATTGTCTCTGTAACTGTGTTCAGGATAACAATTAAATTGTATACACTAACTTTGATAAGGTGCTGTTAGGACCAGAGAGCAAAGACAAGGAGAGGCCAGTAGGAGTGCCTGGTAATTCAAGGGCAGAGAGATAAAAAGGGAAGGAAGGGGACGCTAACCTCTCCTCAGGTTATTTCCACCCCTTTCCCCCTTCCCTGACCACAACTACCACCACCAACCCAAGGAAGTTAGCAGAACTCAGGAGAGAAGGTGAGTGCTTGCCATTTCACTTCCAATTTTCTCCTCCCCCCTTAACAATTTCAAGGGCCTTCTTAACATAATTATCTGGGCAAGCAGTGGTCCTTCGGCCACATCCACGTAATTATTTCAGACTTAGAAACTGCTTTGTCTCTTACTTCAACAGAGCTTTTTCTGAACTAATGTGGGCCCACCCTGTCCCCTTCCAAAGAATCCTCTACGATATACCAGCAATAAATTGCACATGGCAAAAAAAAAGAAAAAAAAGGCTTCAGAATTAACGGTTTGCATTTGAGAGAAAACCTTTCACATAAATCTGGGACAAGCAGTTCAGTTTTGGGGATGCATCTTCAGATTAAATTGAGATTGTTATCTGCTTAAGAGATGCAATATATCATTTACGGAAAATTCTAATGAAAGTTTCAAGAATGTACCCCAGGTTGGGAGAAGTGGGGAGGAAAGGGAAAAAAAAGTATATAAACTGACTTAACTAAATCTAAGGGTGACAGTTTGGAAGAACATGTTAAGCCTTTTTTAAATGAAAATGTTTTGCAACCAAAATTCTTGAGTTTATTAAACTGGAATTCTGAGTTTACGAATATTTATCTATTCCTCCTCAGTGGATTTAAGTATTTACAGGTAAGTCAAAAAGAAAGAAGGGGTTGAAATTCTTTTAAGAACCAATTTTTAATTTTTTGAATAATATAATGGCTAGGTAATTTATGTCCTCAGCAGCACTTTTCTGCAGTATTTCAGTCAATTCCTATTTTCTTAATGTCACCATCAGTATTATTTTAGCTACTGTGAAGAATATTAAGATTTGAAGCCAGATGACCAAGTTAGAATTTTAGTATTTCTACTATGTAGCTCTGTTGCTCTGAGCAAATCATTAAGTGTTATACGCCTCAGTATTACAACTCACAAAAATGGAATAATTACCTTCTTCTGGGGCCATTTTAAGGGAACAATGGAAATACACTATAAAAAGCTACACAAGTGTTAAGTGGACACATGTCATTTTTTGTAATTATTATTAGCTAACTACCTGGTGGAGATTTCAAAGGTTTTTCTCCGCTGCTTTTGCTTTCTTTTGTTCTGATTCCAACAGCTTTTCCCTACCCTTTCCATCTAAAAAAAATATATTTGGGAAAAAACTGAAACAAAAGGTGCCGCTATTTATTAACATTTAACCAAAAGCTAGCATACTAGATTGAAAATTAAGCCCAAATTTAATAAATAAAGAGTAAAAAAAATTCAGATGTCTTGAAAACACAATTTTTGAATTCCTACTAGTTAGTTCTTGTAAGTAGTTGACCAGAAATAATCAAAGTATTTACTAATGCATTACTAAAAATATTCATTTGATTTTGATTTTATATTGCATAGTTTATAAAACAATTATATATTTGCTTTAGGTCACCATGTTATAAAATCTCAGCACCACATGGCTCTCTCTTATAAGACTTATCACAACTGTAATTAATAATCAACTGTCTAATTAGTTGTTTGATATCTCTCTCCCTCATCAAAATGTGTCCTCCAAAATCAAAGGACCTGTGTCTTTTATTGTTCATTGCTGTTTCCTCTAGAAACTAACAGTGTCTTGCACATATTAACAACTCAGTAAATATTTGTTAATTGAAGGAATAAAGCACATTTCTGGATATTTTGATTTCAGGAAAAAAATAGCTTTGCTATTAATACTCTAATACAGGTTAACTGAACAAACGTTTGAAAATGTAACTAAGAAAAGAGACTAAAATTAAAATGACCTAAGAGCCTAAACCACAGAAATAACCAATATTAACATTTTAATGTATATCCTTTTTTCAGACTTATATGACTACTTTTATGAATTCACACAAATTTGGTTGATTATAAAAGAAACAAAAATCACAAAAGGAAGATTAGCAATATTTCTCCAATGCCAGTTTATTTCTGGGGATAATTTCACTAGCTAATCTTTTATCAGCAGGCAAGCCAAGCAAAGTCCATCTGATTTAATTAGAAAAAGCAAGCTGATGGAATTTAAAGAGAGTAATCATTGAGAAATCGACATGGGCAGAAGCCAATGCAGCGTTTCCCTTGAAATATATATTATTTTCAAGTGGTATGCCATTCATTTAAACAAAGTAACTGTTGAATCAATGCAGTTTAAGGAGTCTCATGGGGCTGTAAGGTAGATTAAAGGGTCTGAAAATAAGTGGTCAAGTTCACAATGCATCAAACATAAAGAGGAAGGTTTTCCTAATAAGATAATATTTTCTATCCCTTCACACACTCAGAAACATTTTAATGCATCTAACAATAAATATATGTAATTGAGAACTATTAGTTAAAAAAAAAAAAAAAGAAGGATCTATGGAAAACATCTTCCTCTCTTTATTTCCCATTCCTAGGATAGTTTCTTGGATAAATTAATGAATGAAATATTTTGTCTAAAACTATTCTTTATTTTCCAAGACTGCATATCCCCTCTGGGCACAAAGGAGGGCATCATTTTTCCACATTGTTCCAGACCGGGACACTGGTACATCTAAGGAGGGAACTGCTACCTGACAACTGGAAACCCATGTGCTGCTGGCTCATACCCGTGCCTGTGCCTCCTGGTAAAAAGCACATAAGGGTGCTGGCCAAGGGACACACGTAACAACTTTCCATGTGAGGCATGCCCAGTTCTGTGCTTTCCGAGTCCATGACTCAAGGGGCTAAGGGTCTTGTGAATGTGCAGACTCACAGCTGCGTTAAACTGCGGCTTAGACTCCAGGCAGATCTCCCTTCCCTGATCTCTTATCCTATAACTTTATATAACCTGACCAGAGGGTGAAGGTGAAAGAAGATGGTCATGCTTGAAAATGTAAAAACAAACACTGTTTGAAAATGAATTATAGGAAAACTGGATGACTGTCCTGACTAAACTTAAAAAAAAATGTCATTTACCTGGAGAAGAAGAATAAACTGTGGAAATCTCTGTATTGGTTTCATCATCAAACTATAGAGTGTAATTCGATCTGGGCTTGATTCTTGGCACTGCTGTAAAGAGAAAGCTTAATTACTTACTCATATTTCTAGATATGAGCAAAATTCTCCACAATCTTTAAAACTGTCTACTCATCACAACAAATAAAAGCTTCAGGAAGGAATTAACTGGTTATTAAAGCCCAAGTCTTTTCTTCTTTACTAAAGCGTTGGATTTAGCTCCATGAAGAAACTTCTTTAAAATTTGTTTCCAAATACTTTCTACACCTTTTGTGAGGGAGAATTCTCTGTAGCTGTCACTGATTTTATTGTGTAAGAGCCAAATGTCAGTACTGTAGGCTTAACTTTGGGAATTAAAAATTCACCTCGGGGAGAATTGGGGAAGTTCCAGGTGGCAGCACTGGTGTACTGGCGGTAAAGTGTGCCACCAGAATTGGTTAGCCGACCAGCCTCTTCTGTTGCTACGGGCAAAAAAAAATTCTCCAGGGTCTAAGAGCTCTCTTCTCCTGGTAGTTAGGCAATCAGGGAGTGTCTTCATCGACTCTTCAATTATTTTGAGACATAACTAACTGCGAGATGTGCACGCATGGATCTATTGGGTAGTTCTGACCCTGTGGTTGCACCGTCAGGGTGTCTCCAGTAATCTCCAACCAAGATAGATACATAGTGCAAAAGAAAGGGCACAGCTTTGGTACGCAGGAGCTTCTAAGCCCTGTCGGATGAACCAGCTGTGTGAACTTGGGCAAGTAATTTAACCTCTCTCTGGACTCAATTTCCTTGGCTATAAAAGGGGGATTTAGAAGTGTCTGGCTTCCAAGGTTGCTGAAAGAATTACAGGTGATGATATACATATGGTTGTTGGTAGGACACTTGGCAGGTGGGGAGGTGCCCAGTGGGAGCTGCTGTCATTTACAGTATGGACATTTTCATCATCATCAGCATCAGAATCAGAAAGACCATAACAACATCCTCAGGAGAAATAAAATTTTAATCCATTCAGTGTTTTTTTTCCTACCCCAAGAGAAATAAATGCTGCTATATTAAAAGGACACAGAATACCATGACTCTCTAAAGTTGGGATACTATTTAATCATTTAGCAAACCTTTATTGGCCACTTATAGTGGGAAGCACTGTAATAAATAACAAAGAAGGAGGGAAAATATTTTGGCTTAAATAAAACGTTGTTGTTGGCAAGAATACTTGGCCTGTGTTCACTCACCCCAGGTAACAGAAGTTTCTAAGAACACAGTTCAAGTAACAAGAACAGACTTTGTTCCAAGGTTTTATGATGCAAATTAAGCCTCATGCAAATGAGACTGAGCTACTGTGGACGGCTCTGGTTTGTAAAGGGGAATTTTAATTTGGTTCAAATGTGCAGCAATCTTTCCTATCCTATTCACATCACAGCCTTTGATAGGCATCTTATGATTAGGGAAAAGAACCAACAGCCAATTAAATAATACACATCCATATCTATTAGAGATTTTTTTAAAGAACTCAGGGAAACATTCATCATAATGATTGTGAGTCATCTCCACCTAACATCAGAGCTAAAAAATAGCCAATGTCCCCACTGCGGCGGCTTCTCCTTAGTGGGTATGCCTTCCCAGGCTTTTGCTTATTGTTCTGATCCCAAAGAGGAATTTTATCAATCCAGAAACGAAACATTAAGTTTCTGTTATTCCTAATGTCATGCTGAAGAACAGGAAGAAAAACGCAACTTTCTTTGGAGATCTATTCTTAACTTTTCTTTCTGGTTGACTGTCTCTCTAACCTTTCATCCATCTATACACTTTGACAAATAAAAGTTAATTTCAAAAAGCTATTTACAGCCTAAACATCATCTTCATTAATCCAATATTTAGGGCATTGTTGGTAATGAAATCTTGGTAATAAATAACATTACGCATTTAGGGGCAAAGTTTGGTGATGTTTCATGATGAAGTATGTTGACATGGAACCTGTTATCATAGGGTATTAAAATCCAAAATGGGAAAAAGAATGTCCTTACCTTTAAAAATTCAAGAAAAGCAGGCTTTGTAGCACATGTTTTCTTCAGGATTGCCACAGCTGTGCTAAAATTATTCACATATTCACTATAAGCATCCAGTACCATGGATTTAGAAAACTGAAATATAGGAGGAAATTGATAAATATAAATAATGTATGGGGTCCAAAAGCTCCCTTTTCCAATTTCAAATAAAAGAATTATTTGAATACTGTCCTAAGAATAGAATTAAATCACTGTGATGTTTTAGGAGGATAAACTTTATTATGACTGCAAGTGACTTTTTCTTTGAGCAAGCTCGTCAGGAATTTGTTTAAATAGCTGTTTGGATCTCATTTTGCAATCTTTAGGCATCTATGTTCAAAACCAACACTGGTTTGGGTTTCAGGTAAGAAATGTTCCTGACTATAAGACTTATAAAGATAATTCTTACAGACATCATCCTTTAAATTCCTACCAAGACTCACAAGTCATTACACACCAGTCACAATATCCCGGCAAAAGGCATTAACCAATCCCTGGAAATGTACCAGGAAAGAAGGAAAAATGATCTCTTCCCTGCTTCTCCAGGCTAAGGTAAGTTGTATATTTGTTTTCCTACTTTCCTAAAAATGCACATGTTTCAACAGGTAGAAAACTTTGCCCTAAGTATCAACTTTCAAAGAGAGAAAAATTATTCCATTTTATTCTTCTAAGATTCCACGTATTCTCTGAGACAGACAGCAACACTTATAAGTAGAGGTCTGTTGTGGCTACTACTTATAGGTGGAATGCTTTCACTGAAATTTCATACATTCTTAAAAAGATGTTTTCCATTTTAAAAAATGTTCTCAAAGCAAATATTTTAAGAAGACGGAAATGATGAAAGTTGAAGCTGAAATATAAAATAGCAAGAAATTGTAATAACAAAATACATCATCTTTAAATGCCCAATATTTTCATGTTTTTCATAAGGAAGGATTCACAAAGGTATTCTGAAAATATTTTAGTTACAACTTTGCTTCCCTATTATATTCCAAGCATTCTTTAATTTATATACTTCATCAAGCACACATATCAACTGTATATCTAAAAAAGTTTTATATATCATTATTATACCATTAATTTAAGTACATGAACACTTCGAAAAATTTTTTTCAAGCTTATAGCTCTTTGGTAATATTATCATCTTAAATCAATTAAAAAATCCAATCTGTTTTATCTAGAATTTCTACATCTACATGAAAATCTAACCATTATACAACATGTGTAATTCAAAAATGGACCAAAGATACAATGACTCAATATTGCCCAATTGCAGAAACTTAGTGTTGATATTTTCCAAGCAGCTAATCACTTCTTCTGCCAGGAAATGGTAATATAACCATTCACTGGACTTCTTGTTACATCAGCTTGCATTCCATTATATCCTGTGTCACAGTTAGGCTGAGAGACTGTTTCTACACAACAGAAAACTCTAGATTAAAGAGTAAGAATTTGAGAAAAGCATCTAGATGTTTTTTCATAACACTTTTCTATTGTTACCAGACGGTGAATTATGCACACAGAATGTGAAATCTATAAAGGGATTGATGGATTGATGACTTAATGTAAGAGAGTTTAAACATGAATACTTTACAATATCACTAAATAAGCAGAGTCCTAGTTCAGGAATAAAAAGCATGGTTACATTTTATAATAATGTATCCAAAACCGGATAAAGTATATACTTTTAAAAACTTATTAAATACTTCTTTTCTCCTACGCCTCTTGGTCTTCCTGGTAAATGCCCACTTAAGCCTGAAATAGCAGTATGATCGTTTTCCCTAATGTATGTATTTTGACCAAAAACATTGTGACCTCACACTGGTCTACAATGAGAACTACTTCTCAGCTTACTGGTTTTTATGGAAAGCAGCATTGATCCTACTGGTAAGATGATAAACATCCACTTTAAAACAATCTAAGCATGAAAAAAGTTGGACTTGTGCATAGGGAGAACTTTACAGAATGTCTGGGTACATTAGCTTAATTACCGAAGCAACGAAGACATCTCCAATCATTTCAACAGAATCCCACTCAGATACGCGACTGGCCAGTGCTATCTGAAACATGGAATGGCACTGCAGGATTTCTTTAATTCGATAAAACACCATCTTTAGTTTCCTTTCACTCAGAATCTTTGGCTCCATCTCAGACAGTGGTTTCTCATATTGCTAAGACAAAAATAAGATGTTAAAGACATTTTAAAGAGTAGATGAAAGAATATTTATGTAAACATTTATTTGTAGATTTATGTAAATTATATTTATTTCAAAATAAACCACATTTTTTATGTCAATACAGACAAAAAATTAGAGAATTTTGCAAATTTACATATTGATTCATATACATATACACATAAAAAACATATATGTAACAAAATTTAAAAATGTAAAATGGTTAATAATAAATGATATAACATAACATTTGAGTACCTCCAAAATCCTCTTAAGAGCATCTACATAGTTCTTTTCACTGTCGACAACTGAACCCAGAATATATCTTCTTACAACCTGTTGGAAATTGGAAATACTATGGTGGAAAATTGCTTCAGAAAATATATAGATAAATTTTACTTCTTTGTTGAGGCTTGTTCTTAAAAATGTTTAAAAAAATTTTTTTAACCAAAATACTAGGTAAAGGAAACCTCCAAAGTCCTTTAAAACATTTTAAATGATGTGTTAATTAAATAGCACTATAGTTGTGAAACATAATCCGCCACCACCATTGCTACATATTATTTTTAAGGTTCAAATTATTAACTATAACTACAACAGGACAAGTAAAATTATAGCACTAAAAACAATTTAATTCACTTATGCAACAAGCATTAACTGATTGTATTTTATGTGCCCAACACTAAGTTAAATTATATTTTCAGGTATAGTTAAGTATAAAAAGCAGTTCCAATATTGACTCAAAGAATGCTATTAGCAACACTTATCTAAAATATTATTCCAAAGTTAAAGAAAAATAGAAAACATCTAGAAGGTGGAGGACCAGATATTTTTTTCTTGGCAAAGATCTTTTGACCATCCAGAGATAAACCCACAAGGCTAAAAGTGAATGCATAAATTACTAACATCATTTAGAGATGCAAAACCACCTCCATAATCTAAGATATTCGCATTTCAAACTTTTGTACTACTTTTGTTTTTGGGTTTCACTGGTGAATTGCAAACTTCTGGCTGTAAGATGCCTGTTAAATGATATTTTGCATTTTCATCAAGCCTAATCACATTTTGGCAAGTTACTTCTGCCCATAAATGAAAAATTGAACACAGCATTACAACAGAGTTGCTTTAAAACCACAGACACACACACATGATTTCTATGATTTCTATGACCAAGTATTTCTTCAATCAGGCCAACACCAGCTTTGAGTGAATACTATTTAAAGAAACTGCAATGCCACCTAGTGGATAAAGAGAGCATTTTCCACAAAAAATTCCTTCAGTTAAAATCCCAGAGCAACCAAGATTTACAAAACATTATTGACAAGGGAGTGATTATTTTCTTTTAAAAAGGGACTAACTACTTACAAAAGTAGACAAAAATCAACTCTTCTAGGATAGTTAAATCAGAAAGTGAATTTTTAAAAAAATACAAATGTGGCTGAGGTTAAAAAAAAAACAAGACTAGAAACCAAGAAACACAAGATTCTAATCCCAGCTCTATCACTATTAATTAAAATTACTAAAACTCACCACCGATGCTTCATTTTTAAAAATGAAGGGTTAGCCCCTACATTAGTAAGCGACCCCCAAAATTGGTTTATCATCAGAATCTCGGACATTCATTTTTTTTTTCCCCACTAAAATTCAGATTCCCAGACACTGCCTCATGTTTCCTGAGTCAGAGTATTTGAGGGTCCAGCCTAGGAATTAATATATGTTTTTAAAGTCCTGAGATGATACTAATGTAGCAAGCCAAAGATATGGAATTGGTATAAAATAATTAAACAAAACAAATGAACACAAAACAAATCTTGCAGGTTTTGTGGCTCCTCCATGAGAAGTTAGCCTTTTTAGATACTTAAATTTAACATATAAAGTAACATGTTCCAGTGAGGGGTTCAACGCTGTCCAAGTCTGCTTTAGAACCACTCCTCCAATGGGTACACAGAATTCAACCCTGAGACCTGCTTCTCTACCAGTGCTTCCTAAACAAATGAGCGAGGCCGCCCCCAACGTGGGCACTGAGTATGAAGGTCACGTGGCGACTGGAGAAAGCTGGAGGGGGGACTGAGGTGACCCAGACAGCAGGAAGTGGCCTGGCCTCTTACTATGCCCTGAATCAGCAAAGAGGCTGGGACGACGGTTTCCGAGGCAGAGAAGGGGTAGCAGCTGACCCAACCCTCGCTGCCACCCAGAGACAATGACAGGACAAGATCCTTTGTCCATCAGCATCAATGGTATTTTTCAAATAAATGACAATCCATGAAATAAAAGATGGTTTTCTATTTTTTTTTCTCCAAACACAGCATGAAAAGAATGCCAAATACGCAGCTTTTTTTTTTTTTTTTTTTTTTTTTTTAGTTAGAGTTATGCTCTCTTATTTCAATTTAGAAAGAAAAAGGAATTAAACAGCATCAACACCTCCCGTGTAACCTTTCAAGAGAAAATGCACTTGGAGAACCAACACAGTTGCCAATGGGGAAGAAATACTCTAGTGAACCACAATTATAAGAAAACTGAATAGAAAAATACAGAAATCCTAAATACTACTAATTTTTGTAATCGCAATCCCAACTGTAATTTATTTAGTGCTGACCGTGCCATGCTAGATTCCATGCAAAGTCCTTCATTATATATCACTTCATTTAAGTCTCACTCTATCTTGTAAGGAAGATAAAAATACGTATTAATATCCCCATTTCACAGAAAGAAAATGAGACTTAAATAAAGCAAACTTGACCAAAGTCACTTATCTAATCCCAGCAGCAAAGCTGGGATTTGGAGGACTCCAAAAATCTGTGCACTGTCTTTACACTTCCCCAAACCACTAACAAATCAAACTACTTCATTTATCTCAGTCTTTTCCTCTCATTGATTTCAACTCCACTTCCTTGAGCCCCTCATTAACTCAGATGAAGTTTAAGCTTCCTATTTAGCCTGACCAATTATTAACCACTCCTAGTTACCCTTTATAATTTAGCTCTGAATCATTTTGTAGACACTGACCTCACCTCTAAGTGTTTTTATGTTGCTTTTCTTTTTTATATCTTGTACCAACTCAGTCTCTACAATTTGCTTCATGCTACCCTTATGGAAAAGAACTCAAATCCCATTCAAATACATCAACTCCTCCTCTGAAAATCCCACCAACTCTGTGGTACTTCTCTTGCTCCCGATGTTTTCTTTTGCCTTTTACACAAAGTCGATCAAATGGAAACCAATTATTTCCCTTTGCAGACTATTTTCATATTTTAAGAAATTCATTTACATTCAGATAATTGTATAAGTTATTGAAATCTATTTTTTTTAATCATCATTTTATTGAGATATATTCACATACCACGCAGTCATACAAAACAAATTGTACTTTCGATTGTTTACAGTACCATTACATAGTTGTACATTCATCACCTAAATCAATCCCTGACACCTTCATTAGCACACACACAAAAATAACAAGAATAATAATTAGAGTGAAAAAGAGCAATTGAAGTAAAAAAGAACACTGGGTACCTTTATCTGTTTCTTTGCTTCCCCTACTTTTCTACACATCCATCCATAAACTAGACAAAGTGGAGTTTGGTCCTTATGGCATTCCCAATCCCACTGTCACCCCTCATAAGCTACATTTTTATACAACTGTCTTCGAGATTCATGGGTTCTGGGTTGTAGTTTAAAAGTTTCAGGTATCCACCACCAGCTACCCCAATTCTTTAGAACCTAAAAAAGGTTGTCTAAAGTGTGCGTAAGAGTGCCCACCAGAGTGATCTCTCGGCTCGTTTTGGAATCTCTCTGCCACTGAAGCTTATTTCATTTCCTTTCACATCCCCCCTTTTGGTCAAGAAGATGTTCTCCATCCCACGATGCCGGGTCTACATTCCTCCCCGGGAGTCATATTCCACGTTGCCAGGGAGATTCACTTCCCTGGGTGTCTGATCCCACGTAGGGGGGAGGGCAGTGATTTCACCTTTCAAGTTGGCTTAGCCAGAGAGACGGGCCACATCTGAGCAACAAAGAGGCATTCAGGAGGAGACTCTTAGGCACAAATACAGGGAGGCCTAGCCTCTCCTTTGCAGCAACCGTCTTCCCAAGGGTAAAACTTATGGTAGAGGGCTCAACCCATCAAACCACCAGTCCCCTATGTCTGTGGTCATGTTAGCAACCATGGAGGTGGGGTAGGCGAATACCCCTGCATTCTCCACAGGCTCCTCAAGGGGGCACTACATCTTTTTTTTTTTTTTTCCTTGTTTGTATTTTTTCTTTTTTTTTTTTTTTTTAAATTTCCCTTATTTTTTAAAAAAAAATTTATGAAAAAAAAAGTTAAAAAGAAAACAAACATACAATAAAAGAACATTTCAAAGAGACCATAACAAGGGAGTAAGAAAAAGACAACTAACCTAAGATAACTGCTTAACTTCCAACATGTTCCTACTTTACCCCAAGAAAGTTACATAATATAGCAACATTTCAGTGAACTTGTTCCTACTACATCCATCAGAAATTAACAGACCATAGTCATTTCTGGGCATCCCCAGAACGTTAAATAGCTTATCTGTTCTTGGATTATTGTTCCCCCTTCCTTAATTGCTCTCTACTGCTAGTTCCCCTACATTCTACATTATAAACCATTTGTTTTACATTTTTCAAAGTTCACATTAGTGGTAGCATATAATATTTCTCTTTTTGTGCCTGGCTTATTTCGCTCAGCATTATGTCTTCAAGGTTCATCCATGTTGTCATATGTTTCACCAGATCGTTCCTTCTTACTGCCGCGTAGTATTCCATCGTGTGTATATACCACATTTTATTTATCCACTCATCTGTTGAAGGACATTTGGGTTGTTTCCATCTCTTGGCAATTGTGAATAATGCTGCTATGAACATTGGCGTGCAGATATCTGTTCGTGTCACTGCTTTCCGATCTTCCGGGTATATACCGAGAAGTGCAATCGCTGGATCGAATGGTAAGCTCTATATCTAGTTTTCTAAGGAACTGCCAGACTGACTTCCAGAGTGGCTGAACCATTATACAGTCCCACCAACAATGAATAAGAGTTCCAATTTCTCCACATCCCCTCCAGCATTTGTAGTTTCCTGTTTGTTTAATGGCAGCCATTCTAATCGGTGTTAGATGGTATCTCATTGTGGTCTTAATTTGCATCTCTCTAATAGCTAGTGAAGCTGAACATTTTTTCATGTGTTTCTTGGCCATTTGTATTTCCTCTTCAGAGAACTGTCTTTTCATATCTTTTTGCCCATTTTATAATTGGGCTGTCTGTACTATTGTCATTGAGTTGTAGGATTTCTTTGTATATGCAAGATATCAGTCTTTTGTCAGATACATGGTTTCCAAAAATTTTTTTCCCATTGAGTTGGCTGCCTCTTTACCTTTTTGAGAAATTCCTTTGAGGTGCAGAAACTTCTAAGCTTGAGGAGTTCCCATTTATCTATTTTCTCTTTTGTTGCTTGTGCTTTGGGTGTAAAGTCTAGGAAGTGGCCTCCTAATACAAGGTCTTGAAGATGTTTTTCCTACATTATCTTCTAGGAGTTTTATGGTACTTTCTTTTATATTGAGATCTTTGGTCCATTTGAGTTAATTTTTGTGTAGGGGGTGAGGTAGGGGTTCCTCTTTCATTCTTTTGGATATGGATATCCAACTCTCCCAGCCCCATTTGTTGAAAAGACCATTATGACTCAGTTCGGTGACTTTGGGGGCCTTATCAAAGATCAGTCGGCCATAGATCTGAGGGTCTATCTCTGAATTCTCAATTCGATTCCATTGATCTATATGTCTATCTTTGTGCCAGTACCATGCTGTTTTGGCAACTGTGGCTTTATAATAAGCTTCAAAGTCAGGGAGTGTAAGTCCTCCCACTTCGTTTTTCTTTTTTAGAGTGTCTTTAGCAATTCGAGGCATCTTCCCTTTCCAAATAAATTTGATAACTAGCTTTTCCAAGTCTGCAAAGTAGGTTGTTGGAATTTTGATTGGGATTGCATTGAATCTGTAGATGAGTTTGGGTAGAATTGACATCTTAATGACATTTAGCCTTCCTATCCATGAACATGGAATATTTTTCCATCTTTTAAGGTCCCCTTCTATTTCTTTTAGTAGAGTTATGTAGTTTTCTTTGTATAGGTCTTTTACATCTTTGGTTAAGTTTATTCCTAGGTACTTGATTTTTTTAGTTGCTATTGAAAATGGTATATTTTTCTTGAGTGTCTCTTCAGTTTGTTCATTTCTAGCATATAGAAACATTACTGACTTATGTGCATTAATCTTGTATCCCACTACTTTGCTAAATTTGTTTATTAGCTCTAGTAGCTGTATCGTCGATTTCTCAGGGTTTTCTAGATATAAGATCATATCATCTGCAAACAATGACAGTTTTACTTCTTCTTTTCCTATTTGGATGCCTTTTATTTCTTTGTCTTGCTGGATTGCCCTGGCTAGCACTTCCAGCACAATGTTGAATAACAGTGGTGACAGCGGGCATCCTTGTCTTGTTCCTGATCTTAGAGGGAAGGCTTTCAGTCTCTCACCATTGAGTACTATGCTGGCTGTGGGTTTTTCATATATGCTCTTTATCATGTTGAGGAAGTTTCCTTCAATTCCTACCTTTTGAAGTGTTTTTATCAAAAAGGGATGTTGGATTTTGTCAAATGCTTTTTCAGCATCTATTGAGATGATCAATTGATTTTTCCCTTTCGAGTTTTTAATGTGTTGTAATACATTGATTGTTTTTCTTATGTTGAACCATCCTTGCATGCCTGGAATGAACCCCACTTGGTCATGGTGTATGATTTTTTTAATGTGTCTTTGGATTCGATTTGCAAGTATTTTGTTGAGGATTTTTGCATCTATATTCATTAGGAAGCTTGGCCGGTAGTTTTCCTTTTTTGTAGCATCTTTGCCTGGTTTTGGTATTAGATTGATGTTAGCTTCATAAAATGAGTTAGGTAGTGTTCCATTTTTTTCAATGTTTTGAAAGAGTTTGAGTAAGATTGGTGTCAGTTCTTTCTGGAAAGTTTGGTAGAATTCCCCTGTGAAGCCATCTGGCCCTGGGCATTTATTTGTGGGAAGATTTTTGATGACTGATTGGATCTCTTTGCTTGTGATGGGTTGGTTGAGGTCTTCTATTTCTTCTCTGGTCAGTCTAGGTTGTTCATATGTTTCCAGGAAATTGTCCATTTCTTCTACATTATCCAGTTTGTTGCCATACAGTTGTTCATAATATTCTCTTATAATTTTTTTAATTTCTTCAGGATCTGCAGTTATGTCACCTTTTTCATTCATTATTTTGTTTATATGGGTCTTCTCTCTTTTTGATTTTGTCAGTCTAGCTAGGGGCTTGTCAATCTTGTTGATCTTCTCAAAGAACCAACTTTTGGTGATATTTATCCTTTCTATTGTTTTTTTGTTCTCTATGTCATTTATTTCTGCTTTAATCCTTGTTATTTCTTTTCTTGTACTTGGTTTAGGATTGGTTTGCTGTTCATTTTCTAGCTTCTTCAGTTGATCCATTAGTTCTTTGATTTTGGCTCTTTCTTCCTTTTTAATATATGCGTTTAGTGCTATAAATTTCCCCCTTAGCACTGCTTTTGCTGCATCCCATAGGTTTTGGTATGCTTGTGTTCTCATTTTCATTCGTCTCTATATATTTAGCAATTTCTCTTGCTATTTCTTCTTTAACCCACTGATTGTTTAGGAGTGTGTTGTTTAACCTCCAGGTATTTGTGAATTTTCTAAGTCTCTGATGGTTATTGACTTCTAATTGTATTCCATTGTGGTCAGAGAATGTGCTTTGAATAATTTCAATCTTTTTAAATTTATTGAGGCTTGTTTTATGTCCCAGCATATGATCTATTCTGGAGAAAGTTCCGTGAGCACTAGAAAAGTATGTGTATCCTGGTGATTTGGGATGTAATGTCCTGTAGATGTCTGTTAAATCTAATTCATTTATCAGATTGTTTAGGTTTTCAATTTCCTTATTGGTCTTCTGTCTGGTTGATCTATCTATAGGAGAGAGTGATGTGTTGAAGTCTCCCACAATTATTGTGGAAACATCAATTGCTTCCTTTAGTTTTGCCAGTGTTTCTCTCATGTATTTTGTGGCACCTTGATTGGGTGCATAGACATTTACGATTGTTATTTCTTCTTGCTGAATTGCCCCTTTTATTAGTATGTAGTGGCCTTCTTTGTCTCTCAAAACATCCCTGCATTTGAAGTCTATTTTATCTGAGATTAAGATTGCTACACCTGCTTTCTTTTGGCTGTAGCTTGCATGAAATATTTTTTTCCATCCTTTCACTTTCAGTTTCTTTGTGTCCCTATGTCTAAGATGAGTCTCTTGTATGCAACATATTGATGGTTCATTCTTTTTGATCCATTCTGCGAATCTATATCTTTTAATTGGGGATTTTAATCCATTTACATTCAACGTTATAACCTGGAAGGCATTTCTTGAATCAGCCATCTTATCCTTTGGTTTATGTTTGCCATATTTTTCCCCTCTCTCTATTAATATCCTTTATTGTACCCATACCGAATCTCTTTAGTACTTAACCTTTCTCCAAGTCTCTCTGTCCTGTCTTTGTTTCTCTGTCTGTAGGGCTCCCTTTAGTATCTCCAGTAGGGCAGGTCTCTTGTTAGCAAATTCTCTCAGCATTTCTTTGTCTGTGAAAAATTTAAGCTCTCCCTCAAATTTGAAGGAGAGCTTTGCTGGATAAAGTATTCTTGGCTGGAAATTTTTCTCACTCGGAATTTTAAATATATCGTGCCACTGCCTTCTCGCCTCCATGGTGGCTGCTGAGTAGTCACTACTTAGTCTTATGCTGTTTCCTTTGTATGTGGTGAATTGCTTTTCTCTTGCTGCTTTCAGAACTTGCTCCTTCTCTTCTATGTTTGACAGTGTGATCAGAATATGTCTCGGAGTGGGTTTATTTGGATTTATTCTATTTGGAGTTCGCTGAGCATTTATGATTTGTGTATTTATGTTGTTTAGAAGATTTGGGAAGTTTTCCCCAACAATTTCTTTGAATACTCTTCCTAGACCTTTACCCTTTTCTTCCCCTTCTGGGACACCAATGAGTCTTATATTCGGACATTTCATATAATCTATCATATCCCTGAGGTCCATTTCGATTTTTTCAATTTTTTTCCCCATTCTTTCTTTTATGCTTTCATTTTCCATTCTGTCATCTTCCAGGTCACTGATTCGTTGTTCAACTTCCTCTAGTCTTGTACTATGAGTGTCCAGAATCTTTTTAATTTGGTCAACAGTTTCTTTAATTTCCATAAGATCATCCATTTTTTTATTTAGTCTTGCAATGTCTTCTTTATGCTCTTCTAGGGTCTTCTTGATTTCCTTCATATCCCGTACTATGGTCTCATTGTTCATCTTTAGTTCTTTGAGTAGCTGGTCTAGGTGCTGTGTCTCTTCTGGTCTTTTGATTTGGGTGCTTGGGCTTGGGTTATCCATATCGTCTGGTTTTTTCATATGCTTTATAATTTTCTGTTGTTTTTGGCCTCGTGGCATTTGCTGAACTTGATAGGGTTCTTTTAGGGTTTGTAGACCAGTTGAAGTCCTTATCTCTAATTTATCAGATCTAGAGCTTCGTGGAGTACACTTTCTCTAACTAACCAGCACGTGGCGTCCACGAGCCACCTGTTCTCCACAAGCCAGATCTCCCCTGCTTAGCCTTTTTGGTGAGTGGGGGAGTGAGTCTTGTGGGGCCCAATTGGTGTACCAAGCTTGCGTGTGTAGTTGGTGTTGCCTGCCCTGTATGTGGGGCGTGTTTCTGGGCAGTCGGGGAGGGGGGGTGGCCCTAACAATCAAATCTCCCTGATGATCCTAGAGTTTTAAAGCTGCTGCAATAGTCTAATCCTTCAGTTCAGTCCTGCCACAGTTTGTCTCTGCCACTGACCCAGAAGTCTTTGTTATTGGCGTATGGCTCCTGAGACTTGCAAGTGGGCCCCTCTTCCAGGCCGTGCACCCCGGGTCCTCTGTTGAGGGATGACTGTGCTATGTCACAGGTGAGTGCCGTCCCCCCAGGGCAGTTCTGGGCTGCTGGGCTGTGTAGGGAGGCTCCCAGTCTGCTCAAATGATGGCTGAATGGGGCTTTGTTAATTCACACTGCTCCACCTTCCCAGCTCTGGGGCATTCAGCTGAGGTTGCAGGGAAGGCTAATGTCCACGCCCAGTTTTGTGGTGTGTGCCTGTTATTTGAAGCACTTCCGTCACACTGGGTTGTCTGGGGCAGCTCTGGGCTATGGGGCTGGCGATGGGTAGGAGTGTTTCCTGTCCACCAGGATGGTGGCTGTGAGCGGACACCCCCCTTTTCTTGGGAAGTTGTGTTGTTTAGTGAATTTTCTCAGCCACTGGATTATTGCCTTTTGTCTCAGAGCTCTCTTAGTTCTGCTCTTGACTTGCCGTGCCCAAATTGCAATTCTTTGAAGCTTTCTGTATTGAGCTTCTTAGAGTAATTGTTTTAGAAAAAGCAAAAAGGATTTAAAAAAAAAAAACAAACAAAAAAAAACGGCCCTCCTCAGAGATCTAATGGGTTATTGAAATGCTAATAGACAAAGCAACCAGGGCCATTAAGGAAAGGTGCACAGGGCAGAGAGATCAGCTTTGCTTCGGGATTTGCATATGCGCCTCAAGGCCTGAGCTCCGCCCTTCCCCCCTCTGCGTTCACCAGAACTCCAAAAATCCTCCGCTTTTATTTTGGAGTTTTTCGTGTTGTTTTTTTTCTATGCCTGTCTCCTCTCTGCTGGGCTGGCTGCTCTCAGAGTCTCTGGTGTCTGGTCTCAGTCTATCTATGGTTGGAGTTTGAATCAGTAGAATGAGTTTCCGATAAGAGCAGCCACTGCAATTCTCCCTTCTCCTTCCCGGAGCTGACAGCCCCTCCTCCCCCGGGACTGAGCCTGGCAGGGAGGGGCGCGGGTCCCCTGGCCGCAAAAACTTACAGATTTCGCTGATCTCAGCAGTTCCACGTTTTCATGAGTGTTGTATGAAGTATGCCCAAAGTCAGATTGCTCTGTGGTGTCCAGTCCACGCAGTTCCTGGTTTTTTACCTACTTTCCTGGAGGAGTAGCTAAAACTTACAGCTCACCAGTCTGCCATCTTGCCCCGCCTCTGAAATCTATTTTGATCCCAGTTTTATGTATCTATGTACACATACATGTTTTACACACACCCCAATATCCTCTCTGTGTAAATAAGTCCTATAAATAGGAACCAGTATAAATAATTGTCTGAAAAGAATATAAGTTCCACACAAGATACGTGATCTAAAAAAAAAGTTAAAATGCACTAGTTTTACATCAAAATATTTCTAAAACATTATGGCATAGTAAAATGATCTGTCAAATAAATGCCTTGTGCACAAATTTCAATTAACTCAGGTGTGATATTCAAAATATTTAACAATTAGAATGGCCTGGGCCCAGGTCACAGCTCCTGATCAAAATCCTGATGCCCAACCCCCCCACCCCTCCTACAGCAGTGCCTGAAATTAGCCCTTTAATGTCAGGGTTTAAGATTCAGGAGAGTCCAGCTGAAGGGTTAGAGTGGACAGGGTGGCGGGGAGTTTGGGGCAGCAGATATTTACCAACCAGTATGAAAATATTAAAATATTTTAACAACCAGCTCAGTTGGTAAAAAGCACCTGAGTATCAGCCCTGCTTACACTACCTGCTGCTGAGATAAGCCTTCGGGCATTGGAGTCATGATGGCTTCTGGGTGCTTGCAGTCAACATCAATAAATAAATTTTGCTCTTCTTCAAGACAAGATCTGTGATCTTGAAAAAAAAGTTAGAATGCACTAGTTTTACATTGAAACAATATTTTCAAAAATTACAGCACAGTAAAACATCTGTCAAATAAATGTGCATAAAATTCAAGTTTAATATTTACTATCTACCCAGAAATTATTAAATTGAAATTTTAATAGATCCAATAAAATATCCTTCCCATAAGAGTAATAAAATGTTTGTCAGTATTTGAAACTTCCAACATTTAAAGTATGACTTCAAAATGCAGAGGTGTCATTTGATTAGCTAGATGGTAAAAAATCACTAAATCTAACCATCTATCTATAAAATATCACAAAGAGAAGGAAAGAATGGCAGCTAAGAATGGCTGAGAACCAAGACTCAATAAACAGTGAAAAACTAAGGTGGGATTTAGCACATTTCTTGATTTTCTGCATGTTTTTCTCAGTGGAGGTCTGAAAATGCACAACTTTCTAAAATCAAAAAGTTGAGATGAAAATCACATTTAAAAAAACATTTAGACACAGCTAAATACGTTCAAGAAATGCTCAAGACCACAAAACGGCTGGGAATCAGAAAAGCACATAAATTTACAGGTAATCGGAACCTATACCTGGAGATTATCTAATTCAAAGATTCAAAACCCTGCATGGCTGTACATAAAAAATTATCTGAGTAGCTTTTTAAAAAATACCAATATCCAGGCTCCACCCTCAGAAATTGATTTAATGGATTTGGGGCATGGATGTGGGCACACAGTATTTTTTTAAAAGCTTCCCAGTTAACTCTTAGGTACAACCAGGGCTAAGAACCACTAATTCAGTCCACTAATTTAGCCCAATCCTCTCATTTTACAATACAGAAAACTAAGGTCAGAGAGGTCAGGGATTTGCCTAATAGACGAATAAACTAATTTGCCTAATAAACTATTGCACCTCTCCAACTGATTCCCCAAAACACCATATCCCCTAAAGCAAAGATGAATCGTTTAAAACTCCTCATATTCTCTTTATAGCATAGATCAGTGCTTCTCAAACTGTCATCCCATCAACTGGGATTTGCTAACATGCAAGTTCTGATTTGGTAGGTCTGGGTGTGACAAGAAAGTTGGCATATCTAACAAACTCCTAGAAGCTAGAACTTACATTATCACGTTGCTGCTGGTCCATGGATCACACTTTGAGTAGCAAGGACCTATAGGATATGGTCCAAATCCCAACACCCCCTCCTAACAAAACCCTACCAATGCATTCAGGATCAATGTAAATGCCACCTCCATGAAGTTTTTCCTAATTTCCTCATTCATAATTCATTGCTCTTTCATTGGTGCACCCCACCACACTCTAAACACTTCTATCAGGGAAATTTTATCAGAGCTAAGAAGTCACATGTCTGTGTCCCTCACAAAATAAACTCCTTGGGGATATTGACAACTCTCTCCATCCTGTTTTGAGTGCTGAAGCCTTCACTAGGATTTAAAAAAAAAAAATCTAGTAAGTTTTAACTCCCATTACATATAGTATTCCTAAGCTGTTCCTAGAGGAAACCTGTGATTTTTAAAGTCCTTTTTAAGTAAAGAGATTAGCAAATAATAAATATGCTCAAATGCTGGATTTTTAATATTGTATTGCCTGGGAAAAAAACAGAACATTAAAAAAAAAATCAAGCCAGAATCACAATGACCACTTTGGAGAAATAAACTCTCAACTACCCTCTACACAACTATTTATTTTTTAACGTAATCAATACACAGAAATTCCAAGAAATTTTCTCAGATATTAAATAATCCTTTGCATATAGGTTGTGGCCAATGGGTATCGCACCTGTACACAATCTATCTTTTTATTTATAAATAGCAGAGGCCACTGCCTCCTTAGTGAGATTTCTAGGAAAACTTATGATGCCATTCCAAACCTTCCTTCATCTGTGGAAAGGTCCCTAAGATCCTTGCTTAGAACTCTACCTTCTTAGCTTAAGATTTCAATCCTTGCTGGAAAGTAAACATAACTACAGGAGCTAATACCCTGAAAATATATAATTTATTATTATGCTTTATTATGAATAAAGTTGCTAGGAATCAATATTGATTGTGGTCCCTGAGGGGACTTAGAGAAAGGGATGATGGCCCCTGGGTTGGACTAATCATCAATGATCTGCTCAGAGGATACACTAAACATAAAAGTGACATTGGCCTCCTAAGAGAATTTATTTAATTTTCTGTTGCTTATTGTGTATGTCTGTTTATAAATTTTGTAACTGATTCTCAACTATTCAGCACTCTTCCTCCATATGGGCGGGGAGAAGACCTAGACCGGCTGCACTAGCTAAATCAAACCCTAGCCATAAATCAGGGGACAGACGTTACACTCAGATCAGGGTCACACTCCACTGAGGTTGTACAGGAATTCGCTATGGCTCCACTCTGCACAATGGACATGCTCTTTGACAGAAGGAGGCCTACAAGGCATGGAGTATTTCAGTATGCAGACACTTGGGACACAGACCTTGAGAAATAAAAGACCTGGTCCTAATGAATGAGCGACCTCTCTTCACAGCAGCTTTAGTTTTTTCAAGTCCATCTTTGGTACCCTCCTTTGCAGCCCTCATGAGTTTTTGCATCTGTGAAAAAGGGAAAAAAATGTGAGAAGTGGTACCATTCAATAAAAATCTATTTGTTGCTTTTAGGGTGTTTTATTTTAAAAGAGTACTGTCAAGTAGTTTGGTCTTGAAACGTTACCTGCAATTGACTGATCTGGGAGAGAGTTTTAGATCTGTGTGTGTGTGTGTATTTTGGTTATATTTTGTTTTACCTTTTTTTTTTTTTTATTTTTTCTTTGTTAAAAGAAAGGAAAATACTAACTCTAAAAATAGAGCCTTTCTTTGAAATGATTAAAAAAATTTTCTGCTACATTAAAAAGTCAGTCTTTGTTATTATAATCACTATAAACACAAAAAGCTTTGTGGACACCACCTAAAAGTAGGTAGAGAAACTCAATATGCAAATGTTAAACAGCTTTCCCCAAATTAAATGGCATGTCATAGGAAAAAGCAAAACAATTTACCATAGACTTTAATTTCTTCTAGTTAGCCCCTTACTTTAACTGGTGTCCTCCCTAACCAATGTGCTCCTGTGTGGAGGTTGCCCATTTGGTTACTAGGACCCCTTTTTCCTAATGGTCGCATGGAACTGGTTCAAAACAAGGGAGTCATTTGTGATCATTCAAATGGCAATATCAAATTAGGTGATCATACATAGTGTGACAAACTGGCCTAAAAAATGAGGCAGAGTTTCACAACTTTGCAGAGAAGATTTAAAAGTCATGGAATAGTCTTGACTACTTCCCATTTGGATTGAGGTTTATTGGAAGCTTACTTATTGGAGTTCATTCATTCTGTTACCAGAGTCTTGACTTAATATTATACTGCCATTAGTGCTCAAAAGCTTCAAATGACAATTTTTGGCAGTTTATTTATATTTCTTACTCTATAAAAATCTAACATTACTGCAAAAGAGAGGGTATAATTGTGCCTAGAGTCTCCCCCAGAGAACCTCTTTGTTGCTTAGATGTGGTCTCTCTCTCTCTCTCTCTCTCTCTCTGTAAGCCCACTCAGCAGGTAAACTCACTGCCTTACCCCTTACATGGGACATGACTCCCAGGGGTATAAATCTCCCTAGCAGTGTGAGACTTGACTCCTGGGGATGAGCCTGGATCTGGCATCATGGGATTGAGAAAGTCTTCTTGACCAAAAGGGGGAAGCAAAGTGAAACAAAATAAAGTTTCAGTGGCTGAGAGATTTCAAATGGAGTTGAGGAGTCATTCTCGAGGTTATTCTTATGTGTTATATAGATATCCCATTTTAGTTTTAAGTGTATTGGAATAGCTAGAAGGAAAGACCTGAAACTGCTGAACTGCAACCCAGTAGCCTTGATTTTTGAAGACGATTATATAACTATATAGCTTACACACTGTGAGTATGTGATTGTGAAAACCTTGTGGTTCACACTCCCTTTATGCAGTGTATGAACAGACGGGTAGAAAAATGGGAACAAAAATTAAATGAATAACGGGGGGAAGGGGGTACGGGATGTTTGGGGTGCTCTTCTTTACTTGTATTTTTATTCTTACTTTAATTTTTTTTGGAGTAATGAAAATGTTCAAAAATTGATTTTGGTGATGAATGTACAACTATATAATGGTACTGTGAAAATTGATTGTACACTGTGGATGACTGTAGGATAAGTGAATATATCTCAATAAAACTGAATTTAAAAAAAAAGAAAAAAACGGGATTAGGTTATAAGCTCCATGTTCACATCCAGTCCTGGGCTCACTGCCTGCCTGCCTCACAGTATGCAGTCAATAAATATTTGTTTATAGAAGCAATAAATAAATAAATAAATAAATAAATAGATAGATGGATAGATAAATCTAACATTGTGGTATTTGCCATTGGATACAAAATGATTCTTCCTTTGGAGAAAACCTAAATGACCTCTTATGAAATAAAACAATGCCTTTTAAAAATGACCTTCCTGACATTGTTTGCCTGCCTTTTTCCCCCTTGAAATTTGCTCCTCTCCAGATTTCGGTGCCACTTCTCTCTTCTAGTTGTCCATTTACCTCTGTCTATTCTTCCTTACCTCCTCCCAAAGGACTCCTTCCTCCTGTCAATCTAACACAAGCCTCAGACCTCCAGGGTTCTTCCCTCTGGTTGTGCATTTGTGCAAAGAGGTGCCCAGTTAAGGGGGCAAACCGGGCTGAAGCTAAGCCTGTGCTCTCCCTGCCAAGCAGTCTGGCCTGATGTGGACTTGGTCAGCCCAGAAGAAGGGGAGCACAGAGTCTTGGATGTTGCAGCTGTGGCCCTGCAGACCTTGGCTTCTGCTATTTGCTCTTTCTCCCTCCCTGGAGACTGTACTGACTTGTATAGCTTTGGTGGTAGCCATTATGCCAATGTTGTAAATGTATAACACTAGCCCCGACCATTTCTTCCTTGCCAAAGGCCTAAACGCTACATTCCTAAGGATGTCTCATCATGACCACTCACTGAATATAGCTAAAATTAAATCCGTATTCATACTCCCTAACCATGACTCCAACTACAATTTCCTTCAGTTATGCAACCATTTCCTATTCTACCACTCTTGGCTCCTCTGACCTACTGTATCCTTTAAACCCAATAAACTATCATGCTCTGGTAGCATATCCTTCACAACATCTCACCCATTTTCCCTCTTCATTCCCACTGCTAAAATTCTAAAATTCTAAAATATTTACTACAAGGCACCTCTAAATTATTTTCCTACTGAACGGTCTTTGCAAATTCTACTTTCTCTTAATCCCAGTCTTTTCCTGATAACCCTTCATTTTCAGCCTAATTCCTGCTCAAATTCCCCATTTCAGATAATCAGATAAAAGATCTGAAAGAAATTTTAGCAATCGCAAAGTTACATCTCTATATTAGGCAGATAAAGACATTGAGATTCAGAGCGATTGAATGACTTGCCCAAGAGCACGTTAACTAGCCAGTTAACAGCATCTAGGCCTCCTGACACAGTACAATTCTATTTCTTACTAAACGAAGTAAATTTATTTGGCCTGGCTTCTCAACCTGTATTCACATTTCCTTTTATCCCATGCTACCCCTAGCATGTGCTCCCTACCATTTGTCACATTTACAAATTTGATTCATCCATTAAGCTGGCCTCCTTTACTAAGCCTCCCATTGACTACTCCTACTGGCCCTGATAAAACTCTCAGCTCCACTGATACCTGCTGTACTTCCAGACTGTATCACCTGACCTGCTGCCTGAGATTCCCCTGTAACTCCCTACTCTGTGGGAACCAGTCAGACATTGCACTTAATGAAATGACATGATTCCCAGGATTTTGCTATCTCTTTAAAAAGGCTGAAATGCAAAAAAATTCTTTAGAATAAAGCAGTTGATTATTTCAGAAAACATTCCTAAGTGAACATCTATTTTCAGTTAAGTGCCATTCAATGCATATGAGCAATTCATAAAAGAACAAAAGGAAAAAAGACTGAACTGAAGTAAAAATTACTTGACAGTGCCCTTTTAAAACACATTTCAAAGAACTACTATTGCTATATTCTAATCCAGCAGTTCTCAAACTTTTTGGTCTCAGGAGCCCTTTTTACTCTTAAAATTATTGAGGACCCAAAGAGCTTTTGTTTATCTGCGTTTTATTTATCTATATTAAAATAAAATAAACAAAATACATTTACTTTATATTAAAATTAAAACTGAAAAAATTAAAATACTTATTTATTAATATTCATTAAAAACCCTTTACATGTTACCCTGAAACATACATTTATGAAAAATAACTCTATTTTTAAAAATCAGTGAAAAGAGTGGCACTGTTTTACATTTTGGGAAATCTCTTTAAGGTCTGGCTTAGAGACAGCGGGATTCCACATTCAGTCTGTTGCCATGTCACGTGTCATGTAGTCTCTGGATAATTCCATCATATACTTGTGAGAGAATAAAAGTGAAAAAGGCAAATAGTGTCTTAGAATTAATAGGAAAAAAAGATGTCCTCACAAACTCCCTGAAAAAGTCTTGGGGACTCCTACGAGTCCCTCGACCACACTTTGAGAACCACTGTCCTAACAAAAATTGTTAACTGCCACAGTCTTTTTTGTCTTTGTTTTAAGTATAGTCTGTTTTTAAATAACCATTTCCAATGTAGCTGGTCAAAAAGTGAACCACACTACCTTCAGTTCATGTTTTTGCTTTAGCTGCTGAATCTCTACTGCTCCCACAGTGTTTGCCATCAAATCTTTCATCTTTTTCTCATAGTGCTCCTTTAAACGGGTTAGGTCATGAGAAAGCTACAGCACAAAGAGATACAATCTTTTCACAAAAATGCTCTGCAGTACTTTTAGACAACCTCACATTGAAAGTACTTCAGTGGTGTCTGGCAAATGGTGTTTGCATGTCAGGATTTAACTTGTCACAGCACACCCATAAACCTGAATATAGGCCCTATTTCCAACCCAGGTGATTCTTGAAAAACAAAGCAATTAATTAATAAAACATGATCAAGGACAGATGCTGTATTAGATGAGCTAGGCTGGAGACTTCTCTATGCCAAACAAGAGCAAGTAAACAAACAATCAAAAAAAATGTGTAAACTCATTCATTTATACTTTGATGAAATTAAACCTGTAAAATATATAAAAATACATAAAAATTATTCCTTTAGGTCAGCAACAAAGCAGAAGTTACTTGTATTCAAGATTGTATTGAACGGCAGCCTATTTCCAGAATGACCAGCATAGATTTTTAATTGTTTCCAAAATGATGTAACTTTCTCTCTAAGTTATGGGAATGGAGTAAAATTGTTTAAATCGTTCTTTATATGATCACAAATATCTCAAACATACATAATCAAAAACCCCACTGCTCCTTCTGACTAATGCTTCCCATGTTAGCTGAGAAAAGTACATTTTAGGTAACTTTCAACAAAAAGTTTTTTTATGAGATGACTTTCAAACAATTTATAGTTTCATTTTGGTAATTTGAAAAATATGACTTCTTAAACCAGAAAACTTGGTACTCATGTGGCACTTCTATCTTGAACAGGCGTAACCAACAAAGGCGCCATCACAAATCTCCGTATACACCCCATTCCATGCTGTTGTAGTGGCAGTGTGGAAGTTGGGGAGAAAGACATAAATGCAGCACTCTGTGTTCCTTTCATTAGTATTCTGCACTTATGAACTAACTTTGTGACGGCCTTTCATTTGTTCATTCTTTTAACAGGGAAAGGTTACTAAATCATCTACACATACTCACTAGGCATTTTAGGAGATGTGCTTGGAAATACGGGTCCATTCTGAGATCAAAGAAGGCAGATAATTTGTTTAAGTAACTCTGGGCTCATCAGAGAGCCAACACCTGCCCTAGCCTAGTTTTTATTATAATAAACTATGCTGATCGAACAGGAAATTAAAGTTTTAGCAACCGTTTAAAGGCACCCACTTGAATACTATATATCCTGCTGAAATAAGAGCTTGCCACATTATTTTTTAAATCTCAGTTTAAATAAACAGTGTCTGATGAGGTTGCAACAAGTCAAATATCACCTTAATTACTATCTCCATTATAAACTATAACTGCAGCTTCATTTGTTGGTTGGATTTCAATTGTAACAGTTTTAGGTGACAGAAAAGATCAAAGTTCCTGGAAAACACTTATTAATAATAGTGGATGGTCAAGCTGACTACCACCAATTGGTAGGTTCTTCTTGAGTTTCATGAGACAAGTTTATAGAACATAAGAATACAAATAATCCAAAATAACTTGTGAACCATAGATACAGGTAAGCTACCTCTAAAGAACGTATCAGTCTGGTTATTGGAAGAGGTGGGAATAAAATTGGTTATTTCCAATTGTCATAATCGTGGGGCATTAGGTCAAAGTTTCAGTCCATAATAAGTACTTCGCCTTAATGTCAGACTGACCAGCCCAACAGATGAAGCATACTCCTGACAGTCAGCTGTCTGCATACGAACGGGACATGACCCAGATCACAACCTCAGATATAAAATATACAAAGTGTACTGACATTACTGTAGACAGTACAAAACAACCCAAAATAAATAGAAGTACATGTTATAGTCACCACCGAAAACTGAAAAGATTCAATTCAATGATTTGCTGCAACAAAACGGCTTCCAGGTTCAATATTTTAGAATCTACTGTTTAAATCTTCAAAGTTTCTCTCGGGGTTTTCCCACAAAGAACATTCTATTTAAGAAAGGATAATCGTGGCCAGCATAGAAGCTTTTATCCTTTAACATATTTTTTTTAACATATTCTATTTTTATATCTTGTTCGTGTGGAAAATGCTAAAGCTTAAAATATCATGTTAAAGGAAAGTACATTTGTACTGGGCCTTAAGTAAATCTGATCTGATCTATTAAATGTGTAAAACAAACAGTAACTGTTTATGTACAAACAGTATTATGTGTTAGGGCACATAACACAACAGAAATAGTTAAGAAATAATTACTTATTTTCTTGAAATATTCAAGATATGAGTTTGCTTAGGTCATTTTAAGTGATTTAGTTTATAAAATCATATTCTTGCATGATTATATTTACTATGTAAAATAATAGAGGCCTTCTCCTTTGTCACATTTATGCTTTCTTCAAACTATATATCAATGTTTTAAAAATTATTTAAGTACTATATGAATCAAAATAATCCTTAAATAGCCTCATTCATATGATAATGCAAGAACATTTTGCTTTTTAAACAAACAGGATACATACATACTTGCTTTTTGTGATTCCTACGCAAGAAGGACCTGGGAATTCCATTTTTGCACTCTGAATCGCTCTGTTCTTCATAACTTTCAAATTCGCTTGAACTCCATCCATATTCCAAAGAGCTGTTCCCACCTTCATCCCCATTCTCAACATCATCATAAATCAGTTCATCTGAATGTATAAATTGGAAAATGAAATTAAAATAAAAATGCAGAATTCACTAACTTGTTTTGTATTTTGTGGTTTTACCATATCGTCTAGAGTGTTGGCGTGAAAGCATGTCAGAATACTGTGGACTAACAAGGCACACCCTGGGTATGCACCTCTGGAAAGGTATTATTTAGAACCTCTGGGATATTGGGCAGTGACGTGTGTATATGTATGTAAACTATATGCAGAATTTTAGAAAGCTCTTTGCATGATTCTGGTAAATCCCCTAGTCTCATCCATACCCTGAGGACTACCGATTTAAAAGAATTCACCACAATTATATCAAATAATACATTGGCCACAAGAACTTTCCATGAAGGAAATTTTTCTTTAGGTAAAGGCATGGAATATAAACAGATTATAATAGATAAAGATGGAAAGATGTATAGATGACAGATAGATGGCTAGGTAGATAGAAAGATAGACAGATAGGTAGATAGATAGGTAGATATTGATACAGTATATAGTCAAGTATGGACATAAGTGAATCTCTTACTTCAAACAATTGTAAATTTTGCTTTCATGCAAAAAGTGGTCTAATAAAACTTATAAAAAATCTATTACTGTATTTTAGTGGCTTTATCACATTAGTCATTTTAGAATTTGTGAAGAATACATCATATTCATGCTACTAAATACAATGACAAGGGATCTTTATTTTAAAAATTCTGAGGGCATGGCCCATATCTTTCATTTCATAATCTGTATTCTGCAAATGTGAATTAAACTGAACTGAGCTGCTTCATAAGCCTCTGTGCACTTTGGTGGCCAGCAAAAAGATTTGATACCTACAAATAATATGCTTCCTTCAAACAGAAGCATAGACATCAAGTCAAAGAGTAATACTTTTGTGGCATACCCTGATTAATATAAAACATATGCAGTAGAGCATGAAAATACCTATGGACTTTCTATTTTCAATATAGTCAGCGGCAACAAGCCTTTTAGAGAATAAAAATGTCATTCTTCAAAGTCCCAGAATATTAGTGTCTCTCTGTAAATACTTCTTTACTTTTGCTGAAATTTCTTAGGTATAAATGAATTCTTAGGATTAAGATTGATTTGCTTTCTGCATAAATAATTATGAAGGAGTACAAAATAATATGGGTAATGGTATTTCCATGTCTTAAAAATATACTCATATTTTTATATTAAATTTATTCCAGGTACATTCTCAATTGTTCACTGTAATAAAACTTGGCCTTAAAAAATCATAAGCAGGTGGGAAGATGATGGAGTAGGAAGCTTCAGGAATCAGTCTCTCCACCAGAACAACTATTAAATAGGCAGTAACTGTTTGAATCAACTATTTTGAAACTCAGGAGTCCAGAAGAACATGGTATAGCATCCAGGGAGGAGTGGGAGGAAGAGGCTGGTAAGTTACAGTAAATACCAGCTTGAGATAAATAAAGCAGTATAAGAAACAACTGAGGCAGACAGCCTGGAGCAAAGGCTTACCTGCTTCACGTCCAGCAGTGGAACACCAGGGAGAGGGAGAAGATCTGTCTCCTGGGAAGTAAGGGGGGCATTCAAATTCCTGTAAACAGGGGAACTTCTAAGCCACTAGCAAGCACAAGCCCAGGACAAGACAGAGGCCCAGAAAAGAAAGAGAGGACCCTGCACTTGAATTCGCCTTGGGTGGGTGGATCTTCCTGATAGGAAGGCTGATACCCAAGGGCTGACACTCAAGAAAATCTCTGTCATATCACCAGATGGTTACAAGCTCAAGAAACAGACATCTCAGGGAATAAATTCCAGAGTTAACACTTCTTAAAATAGTAAAATATACTGTGCACAAAAAAAGGTTACAAGACAAAAAAATAAGAAACGATGGCCCATACAAAGGAAGAGGATAAAAATACAGAAAACACCAATGAAGAATACCAGACTGTGGACACACCAGACAAAGACATAGAAAAATGATCTTCAGTATGCTCAAGGAGTTAAAGGAAAATACTGAGAAGGAACTAAAGGATATTAGGAAAACAATGAATGAACAATATGAGAATCTCAATGAAGAAACTGAAACTTTAAAAAGGAACCAAAAAGAACTACCAGAGTTATAGACGACAATAACTGAAATGAAAAATTCCCAGAAGGGTTTCAACAGCAGATTGGAGCTGGCAGAAGAAAGAATCAGTGAAATCAAAAGAAATGACACTTGAATAAATCAGGCTAAGAAGAGAAAGAAAAAAGAATTATAAAAAGTGAAAACTGCATAAGAGACCTCTGGCATATTATCAAGCATTACATATGCATTATGGGAATCCCAGAAGGAGAAGAGAGAGCAAAAGGGGCAGAAGGAATATTCAAAGAAATAATGAGAGAAAATGTCCCAAATTTAGCAAAAAACAGAATATGCACATACAAGAAGCCCAGAGATCACCAAACAAGATAAACTTGAAAAGAAAAACACTCCATCACATATTGATCAAATTTTCAAATGCAAAAATCAAGGAGAGAGTTATGAAAGCTGCAGGAGAAAAGCAACATGTTACTCAAAAGAAGTCCCAATTATCACATGGTGATTTCTCATGAGAAACTATGGAGGCAAGAAGACAGTGGGTTGAAACAATTAAACTGAAAGAAGACAACTGCCAACCAAGAATCTTATATCCAGCAAGTCTTTCTTTCAAAAATGAGAGAGAGATTAAGACATTCCAAGTTTAAAAAAATCAAAAACCAAAAACCGTGGGAGTTGATTGCCACTAGACCTGCCTGTAAGCACTGCTAAAGGGAGTTCTTCAGACTGAAAGAAAAGGACACTAGAGAGTGGTTCAAAGCAGCATAAAGAAATAATGACCTCTAGTAAAGGTAAACACTGGGTAATTATAAATACAAGTACTATTGCATTGCATTATTAGGTATATAACTCCACTTCTTAACTCCTACAGGTGCTAAAATGCAAAGGCATGAAAAGTAATGATAAATCTATAGTTTTGGACATACAATGTACAAAGATATAATTTGTAACAAGTACAAGAAAGGGTGGGGGATGGAGGGGTAATGGAACAGTGTATGTGTTTGCTATTGATACCAAGTTAGTATCAAATCAAATATGATTTTATATATTTAAGATGATAAATTTTAATCCCATGGTAACCACAAGGAAAATATATGAAAAATATACCCAGATAGAAATGAGAAGGGGCTCAATAAGGAACAATACAAAAAGTTAAACAGATATGAAAGTAGGCATTAATGGAAGAATTAAAGGACAAAAAAGGTACATGACTTGCAAAGACTAACTAATAAATGGGAGGAGAAGGGCATGCATTACCAGTAGTGACTTCAAATATAAATGGGTTAAAGTCTCCAGTCAAAAGCAGAGACTGGCAGAATGGATAAAAAGGCACGACTCAACTATATACTATCTACAAGAGACTCTCCTTAAATGCAAAGACATAAGTTGGATGAAAGTAACAATTACAAACATAGACATACCAATGAGCTCAAACTCTTCCAAAAAATTGAAAAGGAGGAAATGCTACATAACTCATTCTATGAAGCCAACATCATCCTAATACCAAGGTCAGATAAAGATATTACAAGAAAGGAAAATTACAGAACAATCTCTCTAATGAATATAGATGCAAAAATCCTCAACAAAATACTTGCAAATGAAATCTAACCACACATTAAAAGGATTATACACCCTGATCAAATAGGTTTTATCCAAGTTATGCAAGGGTGGTTCAACACAAGAAAATCAGTTAAAGTAATACAACACATTAACAACCTGAAGGAGAAGAAACATATGATTATTTCAATTGACATAGAAAAGGTATTAGACAAAATCCGGCATCTTTTCTTGATAAAAACACTTTGAAATTTAGGAAAAAAAGAAAACTTTCTCAACATGATAAAGGTCATACATGATAAACCCACAGCTAATATCATACTTAATGGTGAATGACTGAAAGCTTTTCTGTTACTTTTGGGAATAAGACAAGGATGTCCACTGTCATCATTCTCTTATTCAACATTGTGCTAGAAGTTCTGGCTAGAGCAATTAGGCAATAAAAAGAAAAAAAAGGTATATGAATTGGAAAAGAAGAAGTAAAACTTTTACTATTTGCATATGACATGAGCCTATATCTAGAAAGTCCCCCAAAAATCTCCAAAACAGTTACTATAGCTAATAAACAAGTGCAGCAAAGTGGTGGGATACAAGATTAACATTCTAAAATCAGGAATATTTCTATACACTAGTAATGAACAATCTGAGGAGGAAATCAAGAAAAATATCCCATTTATGATAGCAACTAAAAGAACTCAATGTCTAAGAATAAACTTAACCAAGGATATAAGGGACCTGTATTACTCAGAAAACTACAAAACACTGCTAAAAGAAATCAAAGAAGACCTAAATAAATGGAAGGACATTCCGTCTACATGGATTGGAAGACAAATATGGCTAACACGTCAATTCTACCCAAATTGATTTGCAGATTTAATGCAATCCCAATCAAAATTCCAACAGCCTACTTTGCAGAACTGGAAATTTCAATTATCAAATTTATTTGGAAGAATAAGAGGCACAAAATACCCAAAAATATCTTGAAAAAGAAAAATGAAGTTGGAGAACTCTCACTTCCTGACTTTAAAGCATATTACAAAGCTACAGTGGTAAAAATAGCATGGTATCAGCATAAAAATGGACATAATGATCAAAGGAATAGAATTGAGAGTTCAGAAATAGATCTTAACATTTATGGTCAACTGATTTTTGACAAGGCTACCAAGTCCACCCAAGTGGGACAGAGCAGTCTTTTCAACAAATAGTGCTGGGAGAATTGGATATCCATATATCCAAAAGAATGAAAGAGGACCCCTACCTCACACCTTATACAAGAATTAACTCAGAGTGGATCAAAGACCTAAATATAAAATCCAGAACCATAAAACTCCTAGAAGAAAATGGAGGGAAGCATCTTCAAGATCTTGTGGTAGGAGGTGCTTCCTTAGGTCTTACACCCAACATATGAGCAATGAAAGAAAAAATAGATAAATGAGACCTCCTTAAAATTGAATACTTTTGTGCTTCACTTTGTCAAGAAGGTGAAAAGGCAGCCTACTCAATGGAAGATATTTGGAAACTGCATATCTGGTAAGGGTTTAATATCCAGGATATATAAAGAGATCCTATAACTCAACAATAAAATGACAACCCAATTAAATAATGGGCAAAAGACCTGAATAGACATTTTTCAAAAGAGGATATATACAAATGGCTAAAAAGCACATGAAAATTTGTTCCACATCACTAGCTATATAGAAACACAAATCAAAACAACGACATATCATTTCACATCTATTAGAATGGTCACCATTAAAAAAAACAGAATCTAACAACAAGTGTTGGAGAGGATATGGAGAAACAGGGACACTTATTCACTATTGGTGGAAATGTAGAGAGGAGCAGCTGCTCTGGTAAACAGTTTGGCAGTTCCTTAGGAAACTAATATAGAACTGTCATATGATCCAGCAATCCCACTGCTACGTATATACTCAGAAGAACTGAAGGCAGAGACGTGAACAGACATTTGCACACTGATGTTCATAGCGACATTATTCACAATTGCCTAAAGATGGAAACAACCCAGGTGTCCATCAACTGATGAATGGATAAACAAAATGTGGTATAATCATACAATGGCATATTATTCAGCTGTAAGAAGAAATGAAGTCTTGACACATGACAACATGGATGACCTTGAGGACATTATATTGAGTGAAAGAAGTCAGACACAAGAGGACAAATATTGTATGATGTCACTAACATGAACTAAATATAACTAGCAAACTCATGGTGTTACTATCTAGAATTTAGGGCATCAGAAGACAGACTGCAGGCAGAGAATAGGGAGCTGAAGCTTAATTTGTGCAGAATTTGTAATAAGGTTGATTGTATATGTTTGGAAATGGATAGAGGTGATGGCAGCATATTATAGTGAGTGTAATGAACAGTGAAGATATGTGCGTGCGATTGAGGTTGAAAAGAGAAGTTTAGGGTTGTGTATGTCACTAGAAGGAAAGCCAGGGGATAAAAGTCAGACTATAACACAGAGAACCCTCTTGTGGATGATGTGTGGTCAATAGTACAAATATAAGAAAGCTCTTCCATGAATTAGAACAAATGTATGGTACTATTACAGGGTGTAAATAATAGGGTGGTATGTAAAAATATACCTTAAGTAAACTGTGAACTGTAGTGAATAATAATAATATATGCGTATTCCTCCATCATTTGCAAAAATGAAACAAAACCAAAAAAATACAAGGACATTATACTAAGTGAAAGAAAACAGACACAGCATACTACATACTATTTTACTCCATTTATATATAAAACATAAATACAAATAAGCTTATAGAGATGGGAAAAAAGTGTTTGCTTTGACAGAAATAGATTAGTGGTTATGTAGGGTTAGAGAAAGATTGAAGGATTCAGAGGTGACTACTGAAGGCTATGGTGTTTTTCTTGCTGGAGTGGTGAAAATGTTCTAGAATTGATTGTGGTGAATGCACAACTCTGTGAATATACTAGAAGAGGCTGACTGTACACTCGAGATGGATTGTATGGTATGTGAATTTACCTCAATAAAACTTCTTTAAAAAGTTTTATTCATTTATGAAACATTTTAAGTACACCAAAAAGTACAAATTAGCAAGCATCTTAGCATACCCCATCAATATTAAACTCAACATTTTGCCTTATTTGCTTCAATGCTTTCTCATGGAGAGGCAGAGATGGAATGTTATATACATGGTTAAAGCCCTATCCCCACCCTTTCCACCCCTTCTTCCCAGAAGTCAGCACGTACCATTCCCGAGCATGTGTTTGTCCATCTAACCCTTATGTATGTATTTCAAGGCAACATTTACAAAAATACCTTTTTCTACCTTGCTTTTTGCTCAACACTGTTTTTGACTGATTTTATATATATGCATGTGTGTGTATGTGTGTATATATATACACACACACAAATAAGTAATATAAATAAATTGATTATTATATAATATTATATATGTGTATATATAAATAATAGATTGATTCATTCTTAACTATGGGTATAGTAGTCTGTTGCATAAATTCACCATAATTTCTTTACCCATTAATCTACTGGGGGGCCACTAAGGTTTTCCTTCCCACCTTTTCCTCTTTACAAAAAGCAATGCAAATAAGCATCCTTGCACATGTCCCCTTGTGCAATGGGTGTGAATTTCTCTAGGAAGCAGATCTTCAAGTGAACCGCTGGTTCCTGAGTATCACCATGTTCTGTTCACGTATGCTGGGTAATACCAAACAGCTCTTCAAAATGACTGTCACCAGATATTTAATTAGGCAAAAAGGGTCCATATGAGTGAGCTACAGCACGAGCCAGGACAAACTGAGAATGAGCAGAAGGGAGAGAGATGGCAACTGTGGAGGAATGTTAGGACAACATGCTTCAGGAATCTCATAAAAGAGACACCTTAAGACATATGACTCTTACAGCCATAAAAGTTTTGGAAACATTTGTGGGAATATTAAGTAGATTTTTCTTGCCCTGAGATATAAGGAGAAAGAGAGAGGTATTCCTTCAATTCATAGTTCAATAATTATTCATTGAGTCTATATGCATCCCAGTTGGGTGCTGTAGTTATACTGGGGACACAGATCTAATCAGAATCACTGTCACCTTTGGCAAGTGGGTTATTGGTAGATCTTTTGCTTGGAAATCTGGCTTTTGAGATTCCAGATCAAACTTTTTTGTGTGAAATAAGGTTTGCTTGGTTAGATAAATTACCCAAAAATGCATTTTAAACTTGTTTTATAGAAACTAATCTTTAATCCTCACTGTATTTGCAGCATGTATTTAAATAACTACCTATGAGCATGATCATTAATAAGCACTGGAGTTTTATTTATAAGGAGACCCAAATCTAATTGTCTACCCCAATACAGAAACTTATGAGAGCAGGCATTTTATTTAGCTGAGCCTAGTCCATCCTTGGTACATAGCAGGTGTTCAAAAGTATTTATGGAATGAATAAATTAATAAATGCCTTTAATTCTTCACCATTAAATAAGTTGGCTGTAGATTTTAAGATGTCCTTCCTATAACAGGTTAAAAAAGTTTCCTAATATAATGAGCTTTTAACATGAATGGCCATTGAATCTTACTTATTAAGTGCTCTTGATGCATCTAATGACACAGACATTTGGTTTGTATTCATTAAACTGTTCCTGTGGGAAATTACATCAAAAGATCCTCCTAATATTAAAGGATCCATGAATTCTTGAGATAAATCTACAGGATTTAAATGGGCTTTTGCTTGTTTGTTGGCATATTGCTGCATTTAATTTCTGAACATTTTATTTGAGATATTTAGCATCTATGTTGTTCATTTGGGGTTGAGGGGGTTACAAGTTTATACTAACCTTATAAAGTGAGTTAGAAAGTTTTAAAGTGAATCATTTCTTCCCATTTTACATGTTATCATTGCCTAGTATTTTGTGCTTATACTCTTAAAATAAAAAAATATTAATGTTGTTTTACTCAATTCTTGTCTAAATTTATTCACATATTTATCAATTTATATGCTCGTAAGTTTTCCTTGCATCTCATTCTTTCCTTCAAGGTTCAGTATCCAATACTTGAAGTACAACATAAGATATTTCTTTAAATAGTAGTCTGTGAGTGGTAAATTCCTCCAACTGTTATCTGACATTGCCTTTATTTCTCTGTTTTTAGTTAGGCTGGATGTGGAAAACTAGGTTGAAAAGCTGTTTTCCTTTAGCCCTTGGAAAATACTATTCTACTGCCTCCTGACCTATTAAGAAGTCTACTGTTTCCTTCCTAATTGTAGTTCCTTTGTAGGTAATTTGTATTTTCTCTCTTTTTGCTTTCACTGTGGATTTGTTGTTTGGCAGTTTCAAGTCTATGTGACTAGGTATAGATTGATTTTTTAAAATTAATCCTGCTTTGAATTTGTGTTTCTGGAATATAAGGATTCATGTCTTTCTTTTACCCTTGAAAACTCTTAGCAGTTATCTGAGTATTACCTTTTCCCCATTCCTTCTATTTTCTCCTTTGTATCATTTATTATAAATGGGTTAGATCTCCTCATCCTCCTTGTTTCTTACTTTTCTTTCATATTTTCTGTATCTTTATTCCTGCTTTTTTAGGGTAATTACCTGGGATTTATCTTCCAGTTCATTAGTTTGCTCCTCGGCTGTGTCAAATTTCAATTACTATAGTTTTACTTTTAAAATTTTATTTCTGCCATTTCTGTTTGCTTCTTTCTCAAAAATATTTGTTCTTTTTACAATTCGTTATTCTATTTTTATATTTTCAACATCTAAGTTAATGGCATTAATCATTTGAAAGACATATTTTACATTCTCTTTACATTGACATTCTCTTGACTAAACTTCTTCAGGGTCAAATCTAAGCTTGTGATTTAGATTACTGTTACTGCTTATTTTCACTCATAATGGGTTGCTTTCTCTTAGAGATGGAAGTGTGTGTGTGTGTGTGTGTGTGTATAATTTTTTTGTATTAACTGTAAACTCATTTTTAGTGGATCTTGTTCTTTTCTTATTGAAATTCCTTGTGCCTTGGGTGGTAAGACTCTCTCAGGGAGTTTTTGCATTTACTTCTGCTTAAAGACCCAGAGGACTGGTGTTAACCAGCCTAGTTTTAGTTTTTATTTTAATTTCTTAAAAAAAAATTAAAGACTGTGTGGATGTGGTAAATTCAAATCCCAACCCTTCATGAGAACGCAACCGGAGTTTCAAATTCTACCATCTCAAGTCACAACACAACAGGCCGGTTTCCTTGTGGTCTCCATGGCAGTGGATACATGTGTTTCTTGTCTCTTCTTTCACTGAAAAAAGCAACTAAATAAAGCAACTTTCAAAGGAAAGTCCCAGCTTTATTTAGGGGGTCTCAGTTCCAATTCCATTCCTGGTGAGTGCCAAGTCTTGGTCTAACTTCTGTGTGAGCAGTAAAACCTAAGCACCTAGGTTACCAAGACTGGCTACAGCCCACCCTCATCTTCAACCAGGAGAGTTGAAACATCAGTTCATTAACTTGATTTTCTAACTTTCATTTACCCCTTCATTTCTGATACCTGGGTATTCCCCTTTCAGTCTTTTGGGCTCAGCTCTGCAGTTTAAAGAATCTACATTATGTTTCATCCTGCATTTCTATGTGTTTGTAGGAGGCGAGATTCAAGTTATATTGATTAGCTATATAGCCAACTTATTTTCACTCCAATTTTCAGCTAAAGAAACTAAAGCCAGAGAGGTTAGTGGCTTGCTCAAAATTGGAAAGCTAAACAAGATCACAATGTTAAAATTTTTCAATATTAATTCATTTCCTTGGTATTTAAGGTATTATAATATACAATACACACCTATGTGTATGCACACACCAATATTCTACCATATGTTACCAGTGAGCCACTATAAAACATATAAAACATGAATATAAACCATATGAGCTATGCATCTATGGATACGTATATAATAAATAGCCATTTTTACATCAATAGGGAAAGACTCTTTAAACTGAATCTCCTAAAACTCAATTCAAGACAAAATCAAACCTGGTTCGGAGTCTGAATTTTCTCTTGGAACATCATCATAAATTGCTTCTTCTGGATCTGGAATAAAAGAGGAGGTATATGGATATCCATTTTTAGTGTATTGGAATAGCTAGAAGGAATACCTGAAACTGTTGAACTGCAACCCAGTAGCCTTGATTCTTGAAGATGACTGTATAACTATGTAGCTTATACGGTGTGACTGCATGGTTGTGAAAACCTTGTGGCTCACACTCTCTTTATCCAGTGTATGGACAGATGAGTAGAAAAATGGGAACAAAAATTAAATAAATAATAGGGGAGATGGGGAGGGATGGGATGTTTTGGGTGTTCTTCTTTACTTGTATTTTTATTCTTATTTTTTTTTTTCTGGAGGAATGAAAATGTTCAAAAACAGATTTTGGTGATGAATGCACAACTATATGATGGTACTGTGAACTGACTGTACACTGTGGATGATTGTAGGGTATATGAATATATCTCAACAAAACTGAACTGAAAAAAAAAGAGGGGGAAACCTTAAAAATTGACCAAGTCTAACCCAGTGCAATTTAAATTTTATAGGGCGAATTTAAGTTTTGTAATCTCCTATGACCAATAATGTTACGATTATTCAAAAAGTTACTTTATGACGGTAACAGATGGTACCTAATCAAAGCATAAACATTATTTTTAGGACAGAATATTGTGCTGGGATTAAGGGATATCACTCTAAATGGACCAGCTGTAAATTAACACCACCAGGTAGTGTTTATGGTTTCCAGGCCAAGTTTATTCTATTATACTGAATTCTATTATATATCTCTATGCTTGTCTTGTACACAATTTTTAAGTTTATGAAGTTAACGTGTTCTGATATACAAAGAATACAGAGGTTGTATACAGAGTTTCATAAATGAAGGGAGAACTCAATTGATACTGTGTAAAATGGGAAATCACTATAATAAAGTGATGACTCTAATGTTTTGCACCACTGGGTACAGAAAGTAGCCACATGCAAGTATATTTTTAGCTTTCAGGAGAAAGTTTCGCAAACTCTATTAAGTGAAACATTAGTGTCCTACAAAATTGTTAACAGGTTTTCTTAAAAGAGGCATGGAGAAGCTCCATTGGCAAAATATTTGTATACACTGTATAAGCTTATATAAGAGAATAGCAATAATATTTAAATTTTTAAAAAATGTTTGTTAGAATTGCATTTTTTGCATGGAAATCAGTTTCTTAAAATGACCTTGCAAATTATTTTCCAAAATATTCAGTTATTATTGTTACCCTCTCCGCAGAAGAACATTCAAACTACAAGGTATTATTACACTGAAAACCATAAATGTAGCATTATTAAGCAATAAAAGAAGGAAAACGAGATAAAACTTAACTTTACTTATGACTCCTAGCTATCATTACTATCCCCACACTACTGGGGTGGTGGTGGTGGGGCAAATGCAGGAATGGTCCCTTATTCTTTTGCTGCTGTCAAGCTTCCATATTATATATGCTTGCTTGCTTTTAATAATATTTATTCACTAAAACCACTGCAAATATTTTTATTCCTGTTAGACAATGTTGAGAGACTGCTAGTGTATGGAGTTTACTTTCAATATAGTTATTCTAATTAACTGTCATCTGGATAATTAAAAAATGAGTAATGGAAGAAATTCAGACAAGTATTGCTTTAAAAATAAAACTGCTAGAGAACAAGTCAATAATGATCCTGATTTATCAGTCCCCAAGCAGAATCATCTAATTACACTAAATTCTTTGTTTAAACAATGTCATAATTAAAATCATAATGCAACATTTCAAGAGATAATTCAATAATTAGGAGACAGCTAAGAGGATTCCACCTTGTAAGTCAATCATATAAAACAATCACACAGAAATTATTGAGCAGTGAATAATAAAAAGGAGTAATTAAGAAAGCAATCTTTACTTTTCCTTAAAAATTACAAAAAAATAAATCTACCTAAACAGTATTTTCAGCCTTCTAAACCACATGTGGAATAGAAGATCTGGTAAGCCAACTGGTCAATGGGTTGACTTCACTGACAACAAACCCCTCTTCAAAAATGGTACCATGACAAAGCAGCTCACTGGGGAAATAGCAAAAAAAGGAATGCTTTGCTAATGCCTCAAAAGTGACTTGACTTTTTGATTGCAGACTGGAAGTCAGATGTATCAGATCCCCAAATCTATTAACTGCTGTAACAAAAACAAAATCTGAACTAGAATGAAAAAATCAGGAAGAGGTATGTGCTGTGCTTAGATGGATAGGATAATGCTGAGATAATCTGATTAGAAATAAAGTAATGGCTTCACAGAGCCCTGGGAGAATACTTATATATTCAGCTTTTGTTAATATTTTAAGTAAATGAATTTATTTTAAAAGTTTTAGATCTGATTTAGAACCTGAGAATAATTAGCACAGCCTGAGTAAAAACACACTGTCACTCTGTTAGCAAACGTTTGTACTGAGCTTGATGAGGGTTCAGATGATGACGCTTCAGGGATCCTGGCTAGTGGTACTTACTTTCCATCCATGCTGTGTTGGCAGGATCTGCAACCCATCGGGCCAGGGCACTGTCTTCTTTATTGACCTGATCTTCACTTAAAGAAAACAAACCATAAAATTAGAATATTGAAAAAAATTCCAATCATTAGGTTGCTGAATGCCCCCAAAGTATATAGATGCCATTATGCATGCAAATTGTACATTTTCCCAGATATATTTCAGAAAATTCCAAATTCTAATTTTAACTCATAACTATTAATAAGTAAGGGCTTTTGAATGCCCATTATATCCATACCACAGTATGTGGCATGACAGGAATATAAATGAAATATGATCCCTAAATTTTCTTCCAGTTTCCATCGGAGTGCTTGTGCAGGCCTCTGGTGTGCCACACACGGTGCTGGGCGACATGCATGAGTAACACATGAGCCTTCTGGGACTCAAGTAACAAACAGGTTAGTGGAAGAAAGAACAGAACACAACCCAAAACAGAAAATGTTAATTACTCAACCAGAGGTATTTCATAGTGTAATATCCACGGAGGCCAGATCAGAAAGAGTTGGGTTTTATTCTGCATGCAATGGGAAGTCACTAAAATGCTTTATTCAGAAGAGTGACAGGACCAGATTTATTCAACAAATATTCATTGAGGCCTACTTCCCATAAGAGTCATAGTTCTTGACATAAGAATCTGGCAGTGATTAAAACAGACAAAATCCCCTGACTTTATAAGACTTGCATTCTACTGGGAGTATTGTATAAAGATAACCTTAGCAGAAATGCAAAAAATTAACTGGAAGGAAAAGAGGTTAGAAATAGTGCAAGTATCTAGCAATAAGTCAGGAAAGTTCTGAAACTTACAGAAGGAAAAAAAAGAATCATTAATATAAAATTACAAGGAATGCAATGCAGCATTTTCAGGGTGATAGGGATAATGAACGTTACTGCAGTGGACAGTATCTCTCTTCTATTATTTCATTTTCTGCTCAAGGTTCTAATGAACAGTGAAATACCTGCAAGATGGAAAGGAAGAGGGAAAAGAAGAGGGCCTTGAAAATTTCCAGATTACACACACTGTAGATACTCAAGGATGTGCTATATAACATGGTACTTTTTTGGATGTGTACAAAAAATTAAGATTTTTTTTAATATCTTAATTTCAACTGTGCTTAGTTGAAGAATTTATGACATGAAAAATTATTGCACTTTTAAAATTTGAAATTATATAAAAAAATAAAGTTACCAAACAAGTAAGAGGAAATATGAAGCAAATATGAATGATGTTTTAAATTATTCCCAGATGTTTCCATATGTTTAAAAATTGTCATACTTCTGAAAATTATTTCAGGCTATCATCTCACTTCATGTGATATTATTTCTCTTCTAGAAAATTTATGCTTTCAATGGGCATATCTTCTCACAACAAATTTTAGATTACTGATAATAATATGCCACCCACTAATTTTTTTAAGATATAAAAGTGTCTTCAGTTTATTTAGAACCATATGCACTGCTTGCTTGATTATTAAGCAAGATGTAGAAAATTATGGACATGACAAAAACAATTCAACGGAAGCAGAAATCATACAGTACAGCTATATAAAATAAGGCAATGTTTCTAAAGGTAAGCCATGGCCCAGCAAAATCAGCATCAACTGGAAACTTGTTATAAATGCAAATTCTCAGTCCTACTCTGGAACCTACCGATGGAGAAACTCTGGGGCAATTTATGTTTTACCAAGCCTTCCAGGTAATGCTTGTGCACTTTTTTTTTAAAATACAGTTTAATTGATAAATTCACACACTCTACAGTCATCCACAGTGTACAATCAATTATTCACAGCACCATCATACAGTTGTGCCTTCATCACCAGAATCATTTTTTGAACCTTTTCCTTACTCCAAAATGAAAATAAAAGCAAAAAAGAACACCTAAATCTTTCCATCCCCTTAATCCCACCCTGTTCTTCATCTAATTTTTGTCCCCATTTGTCCACTCATCTGTCCATACACTGGATAAAGGGAGTGCAAGCCACAAGGTTTTCACAGTCACACAGTCACACCGTGCAAGCTACATAGTTATACAATCATTTTCAAGAATCAAGGTCACTGGATTGCAGTCTGACAGCTTCAGATATTTCCGTCTAGCCATTCCAACACACTAAGGACTAAAAGGTGATATCCATATAAGTGCACAAGAATACCCTCCACAGTGACATCTCAACTCCATTTGAAATCTCTCAGCCACTGGGCCCACCGACTAATTTTTAAGTATGTATAGAATTGTGATCTCTAATAAAGACTGTTGGAAGATATACTTTATGACATAATTCTGTATTTAAATTGGATAAAAAAATTTCTTGACAAATGAATACTTTTTCCTGGATTTCCTATGAATTTTTTAGAAGAGTTCATGTAAGGAATTCTTTAATGCTTTTAAGAGGCCAGCCTTCATAACTGAAAGGAACTAAAAGTTCTTTAAAAACCAAAAACAGGGTAAAGGATTCCTGGCCAAGCTTTGGCAGGTACATCTGGATGCATAAAGTAAGATTCCGTTCTCATCCTCTCACTCTGCTTTTGCTGATTCCATGCAAGTATAAATGGAAATAGCCTTTAACCAATTTCTTGGTAAATGGAAGACTCTTTGTGCCATGCACAAGGTGGAATGAGCATTGAAAACCCTGGGCCTTCAGGCCTGACATCACCACCACTCTGGCCAAGAACTTCACTGAGACTGTGTGGGGCGGGCAATGCAATCGGTTCTGCAGCCACACTGCACATTGGAAAGTAAATATTCTCCCTCTCACAGGGACAAAAGATCACTTCCTTCTGTAGTGCATGGACAAGGTTTCACCAATGAAGAAGAATTTGGACTGGGCTTTGAAATACCAACAGGTGAGAAAGTAGGAAGATGACAATCTAGAGAAAAGGCAGAGCATCAGGCAAAGCCAAAGGGGCAAAAAGCCTGGGGTTTCCAGAGAAGAGACCCTTGTGAGGGAGTCAGGGAGATGAGACAGGAGAAGAAGATTCAGCAGAGGAAAGTGATAATTAAAAGATAATAGATTAGATGTATATTCTACGGAAATTCATTGATTCATTTGTTTATTAAAAAATAATTTGATCTTTCAGTCTAGGCTAGGTCTCCTTGTTACAGGCTCTCACGGAACCCTCTTCCTTTTTTTTCAGAGAAATTAACTCTGTGATCAGGCATTCATTGATGTGGTTATCTGATTAATATTCCTCTGTCCCATTAGAACTGAAATCTGAAAAACAGCAGTGAGACTGGATTTTCTTACTATTCTACACCTGATAACCCCTGATGCCTAGCACCTGGCAGGCAATCAAGAAATATTTGGCAAGTGAAAAAAATTAAACACACCTAACATACACCAAGCACATTACCTACCACGGTGGGTGGTGCATATTTGAAGATTTGCTAAGGCCTGGTTTTTGCCCTTGAGGAACTCAAAAATGAGTAGAGAAAACAGATACAGAAAGTTAACAATGATAGTTCAAAGTGATGAAGTAGAATACATTAGGGACAAACAGCTCAGGAAGCACAAAAGAGGAATTTTGAAAAGGAGACATTTAAGCTGAGTTTTGAAGGATGAGGATAAGGAGGGGTTTGCCTGGAAGATGGGACTCCTGGGCATTTCAAACAGATAGTCTAGCATCTGTGAAGACAAGGAAAACTCCATAATCGAATAAATTTGGGGAATTCTAGGTTAAAGCTGGGTTAAAAAAAACAAACATTTTTTTTTTTTTTCAACTGAAGGGTTCTCATAATCTTTACTGCACTAATGCACACTGCAAATCCAAGAGGGAGATGGAAGAATGTAGCATGTTCCAGACTTACGTGATCACAGACCCTCACTTTCCCTTTTTCCACACATAATAATAATGTCTTGGAGAGTACAAAAGAACACAATTTGAGGAGCACTGGGCTACAGGACAGAATGTAGAAGATACAGAGGCAAGTAAATAGGACAGAAAGGTAGACAAGGCAAGACTGGAACCTGGAAGGGGCATTTAGGCAGGAAATAAGAACCAGGGAAGAGTCAACACTGGAGGAAGAGGGCTGAGGAATGGCAATTTAAAAACACGGAAGTCAGGAGAACATCTAGAATCATTTGTATTCAACATTTCAGCAAAAAACAAGTCATGAATTCAGAGCATATTTGTGAAAATTAATGAAGTACCTGTTTGGAGGATCCTCAGAACTTAAAGAATTAAACTGGCTATCTTCTGCTACTTCTTGTGTTTCTCCTAGGAAAGAAAAAAAATCCATATTGTTTTGGTCTTGACTGAAAAGTCTGTGAAGTTGATTTTGTCCTTAAAGTGATTTCATATTTTCCTTTTTCATAGACTTGCTTTAGCATCAAAATGATTAACAGATATAAAATTTTTAGCTTTTAGATAAAATTTATCTAAAATTTATGTATAATCTAAAATAGAATAACAAAAGTCTCATGAAAGATCAAAGGTCTTATGAAACAGCCAGAAATAAAACATACCAGTACCCAAATAAATCAAGCTAGATTTAAAAATATATATATATTAATATCTCTTTCATTTCTTAGATTTTTGTGGGAATTTTTAATTGTAATTTATTGAATTTGTGTCTATATGGCAACAAATTTTAAGGGATAAATAGTAACATTTGTGATGTTTGACCTACTTCCACACTCAGTTTCACCTGTTGGTATTTTAATCCCATCTCTGTTTTTGGGTTCCCAAGCTTAGTGATGAGCTTAGGACAAAAGGCCATAGTGTATGCTCCATAAACATTTTCACTCAGGTACAATAATAACTTAGATGAACAAAGAGCAGTTTCATTAATGGCTATGGGTTGATAGTAAAAAACATGTAAGCGAGAGAGGATCTAAGATGGCAGCAGAGAGAAGAGTGGAAGCTAAGTAGTCCCCCTGGAACAACTAAAAAAAACCAGAAACAACTAGTAAATAATCCAGAATAACTGCAAGGAGACAAACGTGACCATCCACTCATCATACACCAACCTGAATTGGGAGGAATGCCCAAGATCACAGCATAAAATCTGTAAATAAAAACTGCGGCTCCAAATCGGGAGACCCCTCCCTCACAGCCGGAGCTACAAAGCCTCGTGGTGCCAGAGAGAAGCTTTCTCCCAGCAAGCGAATATAGCTCACTGAGCTCCAACTGGGGTTTTAATTAGCGAGTGTGAACTGCTCACTACGAGGTACGAATCCCCAACAAGCAGACAGAGGCTTTGGGTGACGACTGATCTTGGAGAGCCAGAGGGTCACCTTGGACTAGCTCTGTTCCTTTTTTGACTCAGTGGAGAAAGCCTCGGCCATTTTCAGTTCCCAGTTCTGTGACCCAGACTACAGCACAGGCAGAGAGAGACCACTGAAATGCTAATGATCTCCCCCTAGGGCATCTATCTTCTCTAAGAGGAAAGGAGTGGGGTCTAGCTCTACTACCTGCCTTTCATTCAGAACTTACACCAGTCAAGAATTATAGGCCAACAGGCACCACCTGCTGGGCAGAAAAGCACAGTGACCAGAGGCATCAGAGGGTGTACCAATTTTCTAAGACACACCCTCAGGGAAACTGGATACTGAATATTTCTTCCTTCTGAGACCTTAGCCCATTCTGGTCTGGGGAGGCCTGACTGGGGTAACCAAGGAAACCATGCCTAGACAACAGAAAACTACAACCTACACCAAGAAAAATGAGGTTATGGCCTGGTCAGGGGAACAAACTTGCACTTCAACTGTGATGCAGGAATTGAAACAACTAATAATAATTGAATTCAAAAAGTTTAGGGAAGATATGACAAAAGAGATGAACTGTATAATGAAAACACAGGATGCATATAAGGTAGAAATTGAAAGTTCAAAAAGCCAACTGGCAAAATCTATGGAAATGAAAGGCACAACACAAGAGATGAAAGACACAGTGGAAACATACAACAGCAGATCTCAAGAGGCAGAAGAAAACACTCAGGAACTGGAGAACAAGACACCTGAAATCATACACATAAAAGAACAAATAGGGAAAAGAATGGAAAAATATGAGCAACATCTCAGGGAATTGAATGACAACATGAAGCACATGAATGTACATGTCATGGGTGTTCCAGGAAGAGAAGAGAAGGGGAAAGCAGCAGAAGGAATAATAGAGGAAATAATCAATGAAAATTTCCCATCGCTTATGAAAGACATAAAATTACGATCCAAGAAGCACAGCATACCATAAACAGAATAGATCTGAATAGACTTATGCCAAGACAGTTAATAATCAGATTATCAAATGTCAAAGACAAAGAGAGATTCCTGAAAGCAGCAAGAGAAAAGTGATCCATCACATACAAAGAAAGCTTGATAAGGCTATGTGCAGATTTCTCAGTAGAAACCACGGAGGCAAGAAGGAAGTGGTATGATATATTTAAGATACTGAAAGAGAAAAAACACCAACCAAGAATCCTATATCCAGCAAAAATGTCCTTCAAATATGAGGGAGAGTTTAAAATATTCTCTGACAAACAGACAATGAGAGTTTGTGAACAAGATACTTGTGCTACAGGAAATACTAAAGGTGGCACTACAGACAGGAAAAGACAGGAGTGAGAGGTATGGAACACAATTTTGGGTGATGGTAGCAAAGCAATGTAAGTACACTGAACAAAGATGACTGTGAATATGGCTGAAAGAGGAAGGCTGGGATCATGTGGGACACCAGAACAAAAGGTGAATGATAAAGACTGGGACTGTGTAACTCAGGGAAACCTAGGATGCTCAACGATTGTAATAAAAGGTACAAATATGTTTTTACATGAGGTAGAACAAATGAATGTCAACATTGCAAGGTGTTAAAAATAGGGTGGGATTGGGGGAAAAATACAATCAATGCAAACTAGAGGCTAGAATTAACAGAAACATTGTATTATGCTTCCTTTAATGTAACAAAAGCAATATACCAAAGCTGAATGCATATGGGGGGGTGGGGAATTGGGGAAGGGTATGGGACTCCAGGCATTGGTGATGTTGTCTGACTCTTTATTATACTTTAGGTTAATGCTATCTTTCCTTTTATCACCTTCTAGCTACCAAGTTTTTTTGTTTGTATGTTTGTTTGTTTTTCTCTCTTTCTCTTGCCTTTTTCTTTTGCTTCTCTGCCTTCTTTGACTCTTCCTCCATCTTTATGGAAGAAATGTCCTTATATAGAGAGTGGCGATGGTGCTCAATACATAAATACGTGACTATATGGGGAAACAATGATTGTTTACTTAGGATGAAATGTATAGTGTTTGAACAAAACCATCTTAAAAGAAATGGGTTGATGAAGAAAACTTGAGGACACTATACTGAGTGAAATAAGACAGACACATAAAGGCAAATATTGCAGGGTCTCACTGATATTAACTAATTATAATATGTAAACTCATAGACATGAAATGTAAGTTATCAGGATATAGAATGAGGCTAAAGAATAGGGAGCGGTTGCTTATTATGAGCAGAATGTTCAACTAGGGTGAACTTAAATATTTGGAAATGGACGGGGTGATGGTAGCATGTAATGAGAATAACAAAAAGTGCTAAAAGGTGTGTGAAGGTGGTGGAAAGGGTAAGCTCAGAGTCACACATGTCACCAGAAGGAAAGCTGGAGGTTAAAAGATGGGAATGTATAAAACAGTGAATCTTGTGGTGGACAATGTCCGTGATTAACTATACAAATATTAGAAATCTCTCTCATGAACTAGAACAAATGTATGTCACTGTAACTAGAGGTTAATAAAAGAGAAGCATATAGGGAAAAAATACATACCTACTGCAAACTATATACTACAGTTAGTAGTATTTTAACCTTCTTTTATCAACAGTAACAAATGTACTATACTAAAACTATGAATCAATAATGGAGGGGGGGGGCGTGGTTAGGGGTATGGGAGAATGTGAGTTTCCTTTTTTTGGTCTTTGTTTCTTTTCTGGAGTAGTGAAAATGTTATAAAAGTTGAAAAAAAAATGTGTTGATGGATGCACAGCTGTATGGTGGTGCCGTGGGCAACCGATTGTACACTTTGGATCTTTGGATAGTTGTATGGTATCTGAACAATCTCAATTAAAAAAAAATTAAAAAAAAACATATAAGCAAATTGTTTTCAAATAATTTTAAATTATTTGAAAACAAATTGCTTTACATAATGTTAAGTAAATTCAAATAACCAAGTTATTTCAAAATAAGCAAATTACTTTAAAATAAATATATTTTGCATAAGCACAAAATCTCCATAATCCACACTTAATCATTTTTAGATTGCTCTTACTGTTTATGATCGGAAAATCAGAACAATATTGTTGATAATGGTAAACTCCCAGGATTACTGTCAGTTACAACAGGAAAGCATGTGGGAAAGCATCTACCCAGAAACCCTCTATGGTGTCCAAAATGTAAAATCAAGATTTTCTTTAAAGAAGATATTTTTCTGTTATTAACAGGAAAGGAAAGAATCCTTTCATTGAAAGTTTCACAAAAATATAAATTATGATTATATAGCTAAGAGGCCATTCTCCTCCAGGGCTTCTTTCCATTAGAAGAACACCTGGGACACACACCAGGGAAAACACCCGGGAAATCCCCTATGGTGTGTCCTGGGAATGATTACGTAGAAATACATTCAGGAGAGAAAAGGAAAAATTATGCCAAGATGTCTCTACTGATCAATTCTTAATACAACAAGGTTTGCTTTTGCCGAGAGTGGAACAGTTTTGTATTTTCAGTCACTATAGACCCACAGGTCTGCCTCTCAAAAGCTCTGCTGACCCTCTTAAAAACCGAAGCTACGCAACAGATGGTAAATAGCAAATGCCCTGACAGTGGAGGTCAGACTCTCAATCCTCAGCCACAGAACAGCAAACTCTCACACCACATTTTAAAACCAAAATAGAAATCTCTGTAAAAACAGCTGAGGCATCAACAATATTACCAAGTGTTAAACTTAAAGATAACAGAGAGCAGGCTTTTAAAACTAAGTCATTCTAAGCTACAATTTGGTTCCTTTCTCACTAAGTGGAAATGAAAGGAAGGACTATTTAAACCAATATTTAAATAGTCTATTGGTTTAATTATTTTTGATTATTAAATGATGATTTAAACCAATGCTCTCGGTTCAGAGCTGAGGACGCTGAGGGCCAGGGAGGTTACGTGACATGTCCAAATGCCCCTCAGGTGGTGACAGCACAGCTAGTCATAATCCTGAGGCCCCCTGGACTTCAGGACAGCATTTCTTTCTCATTCTCTTTTAATTTATAACTGTGAGAAATGTGATATTGGAGATCGTGTGCCAGCTTAATCACAAAGCAAACAAAAACTTTCTACTTCCTTTAACTACATCCCCCCACCCTCACCCCAGATCTTCTTACCCTCAATGACTTTGCCTCCACTAATGGTCTCTTCCTGGAAAAGAGAGTTTTCTGTCTATCACCTTTCTTTCCTCTTGTGTTTTGCTCCCTCAGTTCCCATGAATGAAAATAGCTGGACACAGACTCTGACCTCAAGGCAACTCTAGATCATAGACTAGTAGATGATGCTGGAACCCATGTATTAATAACTATAATTTATAATAATAAGTCATAAATGCCAAAAAAGACGGGCACAGTTGTATGAGCTACTTGTGGGAAAGGGAAACAGGGAAGTAAGGCAAAGTTCGTATCAATATTTGCTAATATAATAAGGTAATACATTTGGGATCAATGTTTATTTACAAATTTTCCAAACAATAAACTCTGATCTCTTTCCTTAATGTGTTCCTATCATGGCAGAAAATTAATTTGGGGCCCACTTACCAACTTTGAAAACAAGCAACTAATGTTTAGGGAAAAAAAAAGACTGAGCACAGATTATACTAAACAAATATGCCATTTCTCATGGGCAAAGAAAAAGGGAAAAAAAAAACCACCTTCTTCATCCACAGAAACAGTGCGAATAATCACAGGACTGGAATAGGCCGGCAGTATCAACGGCAGGTTGAAAGGAACGGCATAGCCACAAGGCACAGGAACTGAGTAGCCACTAGGTACATGGTGGCTCAAGCTTTCTTCCTCGGCATTTGAATCTGGAGTTAGGACTTGGTCTTCCTGGAATGGGGTGATGTCGATGACTGAATATGGGTTCACTTTAGTTGGTACTGCAACCTTAGTAGGTTCTACTAATACAATTGTTTCTGTCCCAGTTCCATTTTCATCTCCTGGAGGATGGAAAAGAAGACTGGTTAGCAAACACACGCAACCATCAAAAGTATGACTTAGATTCTGTGCTAAGGGTGGAAGCAAAGAAGAAAGTGGTGAAACCTCCAACTGACCATCTCCACCCCAATCTTAAGCTCCCCAGAGATCAGCAGACAGCAGGTGGCCTCAGGCCCTGCTCTCCATATCAGTGGAGCTTGGAGGGAGGGTGTTGGGTGCCCAGTAGTCTAGAGAAGGGTGAAACTTTAGGGAGTCAGTGGAATCAATGCAAGCTTTGTAGGCAGGTGAAATGTATATGGCCTGGGAACTCCTAAGATAAATTCTAAGCTGTCAGAAAGAACTACCAACATAATGAAATACCCATCAAGGGTTTTCACTATGGATAAAGGAATTTAATGCTGGTCCTACTATAGAAGTTTGGGTCTAACCAGTCCACCTGGTTTAGCACCTGTGGGCAATCAATGACTAAAAACAATCAAGTCCACCTCCAGACCTAAAAGTAAGTCTTTGCATTTAATTCATTTTAAATAGCATTATATTTTATATTTTATGTAATATAGTGATATGATGATGCTCTTTTAACAAGAAAATAGCAATACCTTTTCCCTCCAAAATACAAATAATATATGTAGATAAGATTGAAAACCAGAGAACCAGTACAAATAGAAGAAATTCAGCTAAAATGTTAAGCCATTTCATCTATATCATAGAAAAATCATATATTATCTCACTCCTAGAACTCCACCTTTCCCTATAATAATATGCAAATATTCAAGCAGTAATAATGAGGGGAAATCAGTGTTATCTAAAAGATTATTTAAACATAAATCAAAAATAGGGGAAGGAAACAGACAAAGGTACCCAGTGTTCTTTTTTACTTCAATTGCTCTTTTTCACTCTAATTATTATTCTTGTTATTTTTCTGTGTGCTAATGAAGGTGTCAGGGATTGATTTAGGTGATGAATGTACAACTATGTAATGGTACTGTAAACAATCGAAAGTACAATTTGTTTTGTATGACTGCGTGGTATGTGAATATATCTCAATAAAATGAAGATTAAAAAAACAAAAAAAACAATAAAAAAAAAACATAAATCATCAGCATGTGGCAATTTGAGGATTTACCTATGGAAGAAGCTTCTTCATTCGCTACAGTGTTACTAGAGTTGGGATCAGATGGTGCTTGTCTATCTGCTTCTGGAATTTCATCTCCACTGTCAAAATCAAATTGCTCTCCCTCCTCCTCTTCATTATTATTAGTGTCACATTTCACAACATTGTCTAAAGTTTAAAATAACATAAATCACAATGTTAATTTATTACTAACACAATTTTTAAATTCTTGTCCAAAAACAAACAAAGACCCAGGATACGGCTAGAGATGTTCAGTAAATTATTGTACATATTTACAGTTAGCCTTTTTACTGGGAAAAATATATATGATTAGGCTCAAGTTAGTGTTTATGATTTCTTTTGAATAGGTCCTACAACTCTCAGGTTGGAAAGAAAAAGAAGGAAAAGTAAGGAAAGAAAAAAGGGACGAAGGAAAAGCCACTTTTCACATTCTAATTATTTATACAATGGAATTAGATTAATTAGTAAAAATCTAATCATAATAACATATTAAAACAATGTTATCGGCAATCAACGGGAAAGGAGGAAAACTTAGTTCAGTAATGCATATTCATTCAATATAATGATTTTATCTGCCCTACTATTCAACACATAATGCTATATATCCTCCTTAGGATAAAATTTGCTATGTATTACTTGTTACCTTGGTAAAAAGAGTATTTACAAAATTGCTCTTTTTGGGGAAGGCAAAGATTTGCTGGAATAATATATTTTATATCACAAAAAATAAGATTTCTTATGCAGACTTTCAAAAGAAAAAAAAATCAGCTGAATAACATTTTAAGAATCAGATCACTGGATATGATGCAATCTCAAATCACTAGAGGATCATTTTATTCAAAAATTTGTTTTCACAAGAAGAAAATGCATAAACTGGAATTAAAATGTTATGAAATGGATTTAAAATCTTCTATATCTACCTGAGTTTTACTTATATTATAACTAAATGTACTAAACAAATCACATTTACAAATATTTTGTGTCTAAAAAACTAATTTCCACTCTATTGTTCCTGTGGTAATTTTACATTTGGACAACAAATAAATGAAAAATACAGAGTAAAATTCTATGCAAACACAATCAAAACCACACTGATATAGCATTTCACATCACTAGGATAGTTACAAGCAAAACATGGATGTAGAGAAATTGGAGCCCTCATACATGCTGGTGAGAAAGTAAAATGGTACAACCACTATGGAAGACATCTGGCAATTCCTCAGTAAGTTAAACATAAACTTACCAAATGATCCAGCAATTCTACTCTTAGGTATATAACTAAAAGAACTGAAAACATGTTTCAAACAAAAACTTGCACACTAATGTTCAGAGCAACACTATTCACAATAGCTAAAAGGTGGAAACAACCCAGATGACCATCAACCAATGAAAAGATAAACAAAATGTGGTATATACGCACAACGGAATATTATTTATTCAGTCACAGAAAGAAATGAAGGACTGATACGTGCAGTTTCAGTGGATAAACTTTGAGAATATTATGCTAAGTGAAGGAAGCCAGACATAAAAGGCAACATAGAGAGTTTAATGGAACCCAGAAGAGAAAGGAGAGGAAGGACATCACCATGTCACTGGCACCCAGGGATTGCCTGCTAGCTGGGACACTACTGACCCAGGAGGAAGCAAGCTTCTAGCCACTGAAACCGTGAGCCAATAAATTCCTGTTGTTTACAACAAAATCAGTTAGTGGTATTTGTGCTAGCAGCCTAGCCAAACTGGCTTTGAAGCTGTAAACAGACAAGTTGTGAGAGGACCTACAGAGAAGGCCGGTATTAAGGAAATTTGAGTGACTTCTAGAGTTGAAAGCAATCCCTGGCTCACAGCCAATAAGTAAATGGGGACCTCCCATAGAGCGGCAACGAAATGAATTCTGACAACCATCTGAATGAGTTTGGAAGCAGATTCTTCCCCAGTCAAGACTCCAGAGAGACCTGTGCTGCTTCATCACCACTGTGTTTATAGCCTTCAATTTCTGCTTTGTGGGAAAGGAGGGACCAGCCAACTTCCCTCATCATTTTGACAGCAGCCAACCAGCCTCCTGGAGATGTGCATTGTTGTGTCATAGGAGAATGAGGTCATCCATTCAGATCATCCATCACAGATAAAGGACAATCTTTTAGACTACCACAAGTGGGACTGGAGTGCAGCGGATATTTACTTCTGGATGGAGTCAACATGCATCAAACAAACATATGCAGTTGCTAGCTCCCTCTTATTGTGTGAATGATGCTGAAAATTGTGTCCATCTCCTGCTTCTTGAAGTGCAGCTGAAGAAAACATCTATATAGCAGCATCCCTTTTGTTTGAAGCAGAATATGGAATTGCATCCATTCAATCTGATCTGCTGTGTTGCCAAGCTATGTTTGCTAACTGAAGAGAGGCTGTAATCCTTTAAGCTGTCACAGATTTTGAAGAAAGGGGAACTTAGCAGGCATGGAAAACTACAAAGAAGAGAAGAGTAAGAAAACTTTCAAAGAGCATAAAGAGCCCATAAAGCAGGATGAGAACTACTTCTATTGAGGACCCAGTGGATTGAGCCCAGTTGCAAAGGAGCAATGAGAACATCATTGCCCTCTTGGGAGGTAAGAGATATTCAGAAGAGGGCTAAAAACTGAAGCTCCCCTGATACATCTTTGATATCATCTTGGAAAATCTCATTTTCTCTGTAGATGTTTTTGACTTGCTATTTAAGTAGTGGTTCTGAACTTTGATCCTAGTTAAGCTGGTGAAACTGATAATAGGAATATATGTAATATACAGCACCCTCGTAAATTTGTTGCAAAAACAAATGCCTTAAGAGGGGGCAAGATGGCAGTATAGAGAGGAGTGGAATTTAATTAGTCCCCTGGAACAACTAATAAACAACCAGGAACAACTAGAAAATAATTTGGAATAACTGCTGGGGAACAACCCTGACTGTCCACACATTGTACACCAACTTGGATTGGGAGGAATGCCTGAGATCACAGCATAAAATCTGTAAGTAAAAGCTGCGGAACCATGCTGGGAGCCCCCTCCCCCCACAGCAGGCTGAGCTGCAAAACCTCACTGTGGTAGAAAGCAGTACTCTCCCAGCAAGCTTAGCTGAGCTCCACCTGGGGTTTTAATTAACACATCTGGACTGTTAATGCAAGCTACAAATCCCCAACAAGCAGACAGAGGCTTTTAGTGATGACTGACCTTAAAGAAACAGAAGACTAATCTGTCCTGGGAGGGGGAGCCCAGAAGACAAGCTGTTACCCCTGGCTGATGAGTGAAACTGTGGGGGGAGGGGGCATGTACTGGCTCTAAAAGGGGGCAGTCTGTCTCTGTCCCTTTCTCTCTCTCTCAACCTGAGGGGCTCAGTGGAGAGAGCCTCAGCCATTTTCAGTTAGCAGTGCTCTGACCCAGAAATGAGGTGGAGATAACAGAGTTAGAGAGACAACAATTGAAAAGCAGATGATAACTCCCTACGGGGCATATCTTCCTAAGAGTAAGGAGGTGGAGCCCAGCTTTCCCTTCAGAACCAGACCCCAGAGCCTGAGGGAAAACAGCCAAAACAGAAACTGAAGGGGCCACCCCTCCTTACACCAGTTGGGAGCGACAGGCGCCACCTGCTGGGCAGGTTAGGAAAAGCACAGCAGCCAGATTCTCGCAGGAAAGTCTTGTCAATGTCTAAGACACACCCTGAATATAACCTCACCCTGAGACCTGAACCCGTTCTGGTCTGGGAAAATCTGATTGGGATAACCAAGGAAACCAGATGCCTAGACAACAGAAAACTAAAATCTATGCTAGGAAAAACAAAGATATGGCCCACTCAAAGGAACAAACTTACACTTCAATCAAGATACAGTTGAGATATTATTTCACTTTAATGAAAAAATCTATTAAATATTTTCAAAGAAATATGTTAAATCAAATAAAAACCAAATCAATGATTTCAGGGAAGATATGGTAAAAGAGATGAAGGCTATAAAGGAAACACTGGGCAAACATAAGGTAGAAATCAAAAGTTTAAAAAAACAACTGGCGGAATATATGGAAATCAAAGGCACAGCAGAAGAGATGAAAAACACAATGGAGAAATACAGCAGTAGATCTCAAGAGGCAGAAGAAAACACTCAGGAACTGGAGAACAAGACACCTGAAATCATACACATAAAAGAACAAATAGGGAAAAGAATGGAAAAATATGAGCAACATCTCAGGGAATTGAATGACAACATGAAGCACATGAATGTACATGTCATGGGTGTTCCAGGAAGAGAAGAGAAGGGGAAAGCAGCAGAAGGAATAATAGAGGAAATAATCAATGAAAATTTCCCATCGCTTATGAAAGACATAAAATTACGATCCAAGAAGCACAGCATACCCTAAACAGAATAGATCTGAATAGACTTATGCCAAGACAGTTAATAATCAGATTATCAAATGTCAAAGACAAAGAGAGATTCCTGAAAGCAGCAAGAGAAAAGTGATCCATCACATACAAAGAAAGCTTGATAAGGCTATGTGCAGATTTCTCAGTAGAAACCACGGAGGCAAGAAGGAAGTGGTATGATATATTTAAGATACTGAAAGAGAAAAAACACCAACCAAGAATCCTATATCCAGCAAAAATGTCCTTCAAATATGAGGGAGAGTTTAAAATATTCTCTGACAAACAGACAATGAGAGTTTGTGAACAAGATACTTGTGCTACAGGAAATACTAAAGGTGGCACTACAGACGGATAGGAAAAGACAGGAGTGAGAGGTATGGAACACAATTTTGGGTGATGGTAGCAAAGCAATGTAAGTACACTGAACAAAGATGACTGTGAGTATGGTTGAAAGAGAAAGGTTAGGAGCATGTGGGACATAAGAAGGAAAGAGGAAAGATAAAGAGTGGGACTATAACCCAGTGAAACCTAGAGTGCTCAACAATTGTGATAAAAGGTACAAATATGTTTTTACATGAGAGAGAACAAATGAATGTCAACATTGCAAGGTGTTAAAAATAGGATGGTATTGGGGAACAAAACACAATCAATGCAAACTAGAGATTATAGTTAACGGAAACTTTGTATTATGCTTCCTTTAATGTAACAAAGGCAATATACCAAAGCTAAATGCCTATAAGAGCGGGACGGAGGGGAAGGGTATGGGACTTTTGGCACTGGTGATATTGTCTGACTCTGTTATTGTACATTAGTTTAATTCTATCTTTCCTTTTGTTGCTTTTTAGCTCTCATTTTTTTCTCCTTTTTATTTTTGTCTCTCTATCTTCTTTGACTCTTCCTCCTTCTTTGCGGAAGAAATAGAGATGTCCTTATAAAGATAGTGGCAATGGTGGTGAATACATAAATATGTGACTATACAGGGAACCACTGATTGTTTACTTAGGACAGAATGTATGGTGTGTGAACAAAACTGTCTTAAAAAAAATGGGTTGATGAAGAAACCTTGAGGGCACTATATTGAGTGAAATAAGTCAGACACATAAGGACAAATATTGCATGGTCTCACTGATAAGAACTAATTATAATATGTAAACTCATAGACACAAAATATAAGTTACCAAGATATAGAACAAGGCCAAAGGATGGGGAGCAGTTTCTTATTATGAGCAGAATGTTCAACTAGGGTGAACTTAAGTGTTTGGAAATGGACAAAGGTGACAGTAGCATGTTATTATGAGAATAACTAACAGTGCTGAATGGTATGTGAATGTGGTGGAAAGGAGAAGCTGAGAGTCACATATGTCACCAAAAGGAAAGGTGGAGGTCAAAAGATGGGAATGTATAACAACAGCAAATCTTGTGGTGGACAATGTTCATGATTAACTGTTCAAATATTATAAACCTCCTTCATGAACTAGAACAAATGTATGACACTATAACCAAAAGTTAATAATAGAGGGGTATAGAGGGAAAAATATACCTATTGCAAACTATGTAGTACATTTAGTAGTATCGTCATATTTTTCATCAAATTTTTCTGGAGTAATGAAAATGTTGTAAAAATTGAAAGAAAAATTAATTGTGGTGATAGATGCTCAACTGTATGATGGTACCATGGGCAACTGATTGTGCACTTTGGATCTTTGGATAATTGTATGGTATGTGAACAATCTTAATGAAATAAAATTTAAAAAAAAAGGCAACATAAATGATTCCATTTATATGAAATGTCCAGAATAGGTAAATCCATAGGGATAGAAAGCACATTAGTGGTTGCCAGGAGCTGCTGGGAGAAGAGAATGGGGAGTGACTGCTAAGGGTACACGGTTTCCATTTGGTGTGATGAATAAGTTCTGGAACTAGAAAATGATGATAATAGCACATTGTGAATGTATTTAATGCCATTGGATTGTACATTTTAAAATGGTTAAAATGGTAAATTTTATACTATAGTTCACCACACACACACATACATACACACACGCAAAATCCATAAGAGCTGTGGTGGGTGTTTCTATTAGAGAGACGCATCCATCTTGGGGGCCTTTCAAGCTCTGTGATTCTGTGAAAAGGAAATCACTGTAAAATAGTACACAGACCTTAAACTTTTTACTACATGAATAGGCAAAATGTTCACTTTGAGTGCCAAAAAGTGCCTGGGTGACCAAAGATAAAAGGGAAAAGAAAAAGAAAAATCGAAGAGAAAGATGAAAAAGAGGAACCCATAGTGGGAAGTAGTTCATCCACATTTGACTATGTAATGCTTTTCATCCTTAGATCCCTCCCACCCTTTTGGCTCATTCCATTCCATTCCCTTCACCTGCAACATACTCCTCCATTTCCCATTCAACTCAAATGGGAAGGGGACATCAGCCAATCCTTATCTCCATAGTCCAAACCATACCAGTTCTCCCAGGCCCATCTCAAATCCCACCTCCCATATGCAGTTTTCCTTGAGCCCTTGAGATCTGAAGTAACCCCCTCCTCCTCTGAACCACCCCTAGTATTTTCCATGTACCTCTCTTTAGCACTCTCCATCATCTATCATGCCTTTTTCTTAAGAAAATACACTGAACATCCCTGTCATCCCAGAAAAAGAGTCTAACATATAGAAGGAATTTCTGACCCAGGGGCACCGCAACTTATCTCATAGAAACCAGATGTGCCATAAAATACGGGTTGAAGGCTGTTTAGAAACTCCAGCCATGGTAGCGCCTCAACCCCCAAAAGGTGGATAAAGCAAGATCAGATATGTCTATAAGATGAACGACCATAAGCATGTGGAAAAGGCCTGCTCTCCCCAAACAGATAATGCAGCTGCACTTTAAAGAAGAGTAGTGCGTCAGAACCCTAGCAACCAATCAGCTCAGAAGTTGATAGGCCCTCCCCCATTCAAGGCACAGGACACCACTCAGCGGACACCCTTCCCTTCCAATGCAGTTTTTTCTTTAAAAATGCAGCTCTCAGAAAGAGAGCTGGAGCCACTTTCTTTCTTTTCGCTGGCTCCCACCTGTTTTCTTCCTCTAATAAATCTTAAACTTTCTGCTTAAAACTTTGACTCGCTGCGTTGTGTGGATTCTTGAATGACTCCGACCTGACAATCCCCTGTCTTCAGGAAGTTATTCACAGGATGGACCTGTATTCCCCAGGTGCTTTACCCATAAATTCCTGAATAGAGGGATGGTTGCTGTGCCGGTTTGAATGTATTGTGTCCCCCAAATGCCATTATCTTTGTGGTCTTGTGGGACAGACGTTTTGGTGCTGGTTAGATTTGCTTGGAATGTGCCTCACCCAGCTGTGGGTGGAGACTTTGGTGGGATACTCCCATGGAGGTGTGACCCCACCCATTCAGGGTGGGCCTTGATCAGTGGAGCCATATAAAACATGCTGACTCAAAGAGACTGAACGGAGTGCAGCTGTGAGTGACGTTTTGGAAGAGAAGCAAGCTTGCTAGAAAGGAACGTCCTGGGAGAAAGCCGTTTTGAGGCCGGAGCTTTGGAGCAGATGCCAGCTGCCTTCCTAGCTAACAGAGGTTTTCCGGAGGCCATTGGCCATCCTCCGGTGAAGGTGCCCAGTTGCTGATGTGTTGCCTTGGACGCTTTGTGGCCTTAAGACTGTAACTGTGTAGCGAAATAAACCCCCATTTTATAAAAGCCTATCCATCTCTGGTGTTTTGCATTCTGCAGCATTAGCAAACTAGAACAGTTGCTATAAAAACAACAGCCATTATTAGGTCCAGGTTAGAATGCCTAACTCTGAGCAAAGTCACAAGTGATCAAGGATCAAGCGATAACAGAGCCAGCTTGTGGTCGGGTGGAGCAGCCACTGGGAGAGTAAAGTGCCTTTACTGCTTCAAAGCACCTCAATGCTGGCAGCCTAAAGATTAGAATGTGGGTAACCCTCCTAGTAATCCATACAGCTTATAACTTATTTTGCCACAATGAATGGGTCTGCTGGTGTTAGATGCTCCAGACATATCCAAAAAATCAATCATTTTCCTAATGGCATTCCCTGGATGAGATTCTACATCCACCCTAAGAAGATGACCAGCAAAGAGTTAAGTCCCATTCCTGCACATTCACACATTCACACACTCACAAGGGGTTGGGGGTGGGGTCTTTCTCTTTGAGACTAGGGGGGAAATTAGTTCCTCAGTGGGTATTTGTACAGTCAGGGTTCTCTAGAGAAACAGAATCAACAGGAGACATCTGTAAATATTATGAGATTTTTATAAGAATTGCCTCATGCAACTGTGGGAATGGACAACTCCAAATTCCATAGGGCAGGCTACAAGCTGGCAACTCTGATGAAATTTTCGATGAGTTCCCCAAGAGAAGCTGGCTGGCTGAAGTAGAGATGGAAATTCTCTATTCTGACAGATGAAATCATCACTTCTTTTAAAGCCTTCAACTGATGGGATGAGACTTCTCTCATTGTTGAAGGCAATCTCCTCAGTCGATTATAGATGCAATCAGCCATAGACGCAATCAACTTACCGATGATTTAAGTCCAAAATGTTCTCTCAGTAACAGGCCAGTGCTTGCTTAAGCAAACAACTGGACACCATTACCTAGCCAAGTTGACACATGAACCTAACCATCACAGTACCCAGTAAGGGATTTGGGAATGAATGAATGAATGAACATATGAAAGAGGAAACGAGTAACTGATTTCCTGATGACTGCAAGGTTAGCATAAGCCAAAAATCACTTTCATGCAAACTATTCAGTTTCAGGGGAATAAATAACAGAAATGACTGTTCCTCTTCCTGTTTCGGTTGGTATTGTTGCATGTAAGAAAGTTTCAGTTTTGAACAATGCTGTTCTATGTTCCATTCATTTCTGGACCAGCTTCGTCTTGATACATTAACAAAAATAACTAAGTCACACATGACTTCAGAATTTTAAAACGAGCTTTTGAGGAACTTACAGCTTTAAAATAAAGTTAAATTAGAACTGAACAAATGTAAACACACAACCAAAGGATCACCCGGGAGGGAGTTACATGCTTTTTGGTGTTGAAATGCTCAAAGCATTTGGAACAAAGCCCTGTGAGGTCTCAGTGAAGATAAGGGATTCCTCACCCCCTTGCCACACCATCCCTCTGGGCTCACTGCCTTCCTTCTTTTCTCTTCCCAGCTCAGGCTCAGGTCTGGGTGAATTTCTGGGACTGCATCGGGGCAATGGAGAACAGGAGGAAGGGGCTCATCTCCACATCAATTCCAGGAGTAGGTATGGAGGTGAGGCTGGGAAAGAGGAATCAAACCATCCAAGTTGCAGACCCTCTGCTGCCTCTAACTACACACAAAAGTCCATCAAAGCATTTCTCCTACATCAGGACAGAAGACCTAGGTCAGGAATATTTAAGCATCATTGATATAAAAGGCCATATGTTCTCCTCTTGGAAAAGAAAAAGATTTAGGGGAAGGATCATGGGTGCTTGAAATTATCTCCAAAAGTAAAGTATGTGACACTGAATTTTTGATGAAGCCATCATCCTAGCTGAGGGATTTTCATCTGTTTGGGTGCATGCCAGAGCAGGCAGACGGTTGGATCCTCCAGGTTGGGGTTTGCCAAATAAGCAAAGGAGAAGGAGAGAGGGGCAGAGGAGTTGAGGGTATGGAGGTGATTATAAGGAAAGCTGGAAATTGAAGCCAGATTCAGTGGTATATAAAAAGACGAGGAAGATGATGGATAGGGAAAAAGTGGGATAATCAACGGGTTGGCAGTTGAAGAATTGTTGCAATTGGCAGTTCTTGAGCAAGTGAACTGGAAGCAGAGGAGGTGATACTGGACAGTGGTATGTTTAAAGCAGATTTTGTAGGCGGTGTAGTTTCTAGGGAGAGAAAAATCTACACAGATGTCTCTATTTGAGTCAATCTTAAAACTTTCTTGTTTGTAACTCCTTAGTATACATGAACTTTGATGTTCTAAAAAAAAATTTCAAATATGAGGTGTTTATTTTTTTCTTCATCTTTTAAATGTAACATTCTAACAGAGTATTTTGAAACAAACTGATTTTCAGATTATCAGTGAATGATGAGAGAGGGTCAGAGCCTGAACAAAATGTACAGCATTCAGCTCCCTTATCTGCATTCCAAGTGCAGGCAGGTGAATCAAAGAATCAGGGGCCGAGACCACCAACTGTCAATGATACACACAGGGGGTTCTAAAAGAGCATTCTGGAACTATTTTTCACCTACCTTTTTAAAATATAAAACATATGATGACAGATACTGAATGGAATCAAAAAAGAATTCAGAAAAAAAAATATTTTTAAAACCATTTAATACTGATAAGAGTATATGTTGATACCTTTCTGGATGGTAAACTGTTGATATATATTAAAAGCCTTAAAATTTTGCATATTCTTTGTCTCAGCAATTCTATTAAATTTTTATTTTAAGGTAATAATCAGAAATACTTACGAGTTGACTATAAGAATGTTCAGTGCTTTGTAACATATGAAGGAAACAACCAAAATGTCTCATAATAGAGGACAGATTTTTCAGATTACAATGCAGTCATACAAGATACTATGAAATCCTTAACATTATTTTGCTGAAGATCATTCAATAATATGGAAACAAATTCCCTAAATATTCAGTTAATACAGGCTTAAAACACTCTAGTTTTGTATAATTTAATCATTTTCTTCAAACACACACAGATTGAAATATTAACACCGTCTCTATGGGCTATTGCAAAAGATCAATATCTTCTTTTTGCTTTTCTATATTTTGCAAATTTTCTACAAAGAATCCAATTCTTGTCTGCTTCTTTGTTGTGTTTCCAGTTTAAGAAGATACTTTGCTTGAAAATATAATCTTCTTGGAGTATATTAATTCTTTGAGATACACATCTAATTAAAACATAAAATTCACACATTTCCTAGAACTTAAAAGAGAAAGTTTGCTATGTATGTTTCAATTTAAGTCTAACAAAGTAAAACAATCAAACATAGAAAAGAGTTAAAATTATAGAGAACCAATTTCTCCACTATTTTAGTCTTTTAAAACGTATCTACTTACTAGTCAGCTTTATTTTCACCCCAAATGATGGGGGAAAAATACATATTTTTAGAAGTTTTTTTATTTTTTGTTTTGCTTTATGATCAAGTAATCAGTTTATTTGCTGAAATAAACTGATGAACACATTTCAGAGCAATAAATCTCTAACAGAAAAATAAAGCCATTTTTTTTTTCAGAATAACTTTTCAAGTACAATTGTTATCATCTCCTTAAAACAATGTTTATCAAATAAATATGGCAGGGAAATAATGCCAAATTAATATCCCAATAAAAATTTCTATGCTTAAGTTTTGACTTAGCAACACAATAAATCATGCATGACATGTGTTCAGATTCATGAGAGGAGTGACTCAGAATCACATATAAGTTTTCTTTTGTCAGCCCCCTTCTTGGGAAATTATGTTTTGCTACTGATGAACTTGTTGGTTTTAGCTCAATTTCCACAACACTCAAAATTTGAAAAATGTAAGAAATTCTTATTCCTCCAAAACCAGTTTTCTGAGGTGAGTCATTTAGCTGAAGTAAAAGTGCAGTGGTGGGAAAAAAACAAAACTTGAGAACTTGGAAAAATGCTCAAAGGCTATTGCTGAAAGCATCTCATGCAATACAATGTGCTGTAAATTAAAAAAAGCTTTTGGTGAATCTGTAATTTAGTGGCCATTAGCTAAACTGATCATCTGCTCAATTGATTTTCTGTGAATAGGCTTGCTTCCTGATGATATAAAAGAAAGGTATAAAAATGAGGACAGTGGTGATAAAAGAACATGATCTACTGAAAGGGTAAATACCCCTCTCCCCCAACACACACCTTTTCCAGGAGCTGAGCTAAAAGGAGCACGAATGTAGAGTAGGCAGGGTTGGATAAACCAACAAAGTAACTTAGGAATAGGGGTAAAGGACATGGAACTGGACAAGGACCAAAAGAGGAAAAGGATCTCAAAACAAGGAGGGAGACAGCCCACGGTGGAGGTGGGTTGTATGACCTCTTGGGTCTGAAACATCCTGGGATAAGTTCTGAGAGTGACATGAATGTCACAATCACTGAGAAATCTCAGAAGACTCATTAATACCCTCTGTGCCCAGCCTGCTCATATTCAGCTCAACTTAAACCTCGTGTTTGGATTTGTGAACATGCCCTTCCTCCTCCGCCAAGAATGCTCAGGTATGAGACACCCTCTAGGGAAGACTGTTCCTCTGTCAATAGCCAAGCTTTCCAAGAAAACTGAAAGTTTATATTTTACTCAAGAGATATCACCCCTTTAGCCACCAAGGCTACTGAGCAGAAAATTACTAACTCTCATTAACAATAGCAACCATTTCAACTGACAGCATTCAAACACTGGTTTCATTTATAGGCACGGCCAGTTGAACTGGCTTGGTTGAACAGACTGATTCATTTACCAACCTAATTGTTTAAACTTTCCAGTAAGCAGTTATTAGCTCATCAATTTAAACACGAATTTCTAAAACAAGTTATGAAACAGAAAAATTTAAGAAATATATTTCTATTTATTATATAGATATGATCATACACATTTTAGTTTATGCCTGTATGCAGAAAGGAAACAGTAAATTACCTGATAATCCAATCTTTAAAATAACCATCCAGCAGAACTTTCGGGAACCATGGAAACGTTTTGCACTGCCACTAGCCACTAGGCACATGTGGCTACTGAGCACTCAAAATGTGGCTAATGCAACTCAGGATCTGAATTGTTAATTTACTTAATTTTAATTAATTCAAACGTTTACAGACAGTTGTGACTAGTGGCTACCACAGTGGATAGTGCAAGTCTCAAATTTAGGCTATTAAAGAAGCCAAAGTCCTGTTTTATTCCCGTGAATCATTTACATACTACTTGCATACTACCACAATTTTCCCTTTAATTGTGCCTCAAGTTGAGAATCGAACTTGATTTTATCTGAAGACTTCTTCATGAGCAAAAGAATTATCAATAAAGTATCTAAATTTAGCTTAACACCTAATAAACCTCTGTGGGGCAAGGGGAGTGACTGCTAAAGAGTACAGAAGTTCATCTTGAGGTAATGAAAATGTTCTAAAATTAATTATGGTGATGATTGCACACTCTGAAATATACTTAGAGCCATTAAACTGTAAACTTAAATGGGTAAATTGTATGGTATGTGAATTATATCTCAATAAAGCTGTAATCAAAAAAATTAATAAACTTCTCTTTTCAAATAACCTAATAAAAACACCTGTTACCTGGGTTTGTCAGAAAAAAAAAAATAATTACTAATGTTAAAAACCTATCAGTACAGAAACTGGCATCAAAGTTAATGACTTACAAAAGTTCACTTTAAGCAGGGGAAAAATACAGATTACCTTTTAAAAGACTGGAAGAACATTTACCAAAACTTTAATAATAGTGTTTTCTTTTGTGGGAGAGGTTAAACATAGTTGTTTTCTTTTTTAAAAATTTTTCTAAAATGTAAATGCACCACAACAATTTTTTAAGTAACACAATTTAGATTATAAATTATAAAGAGAGGTTAAATCCTTTGTATGCACTTCAAATTGAGTTTTAATCAATAGTCATCAAATAAACAACAGAACAGAGGTAACAGAATTCATTCATCATTAGATAGCATATCTCGCTATCCTACCTGGTTATTTTGAAGTCCCCTGGGCAAATATATAATAGTCAATGAAAAATGTTAGAATATAGAAGTGTTAAGAGCAGCTTCTAGAATCATACTGCTAGGCTCAAAACTCCTATTTTCCACATTTTTTTTGGGGGGGGGCATATGACCTCAGTTCTTCACCTATAAAATGGAATAATAAAATAGAAACAAACTCTACCCTATAGAATCATTGTAAGGATTAAGAAAAGTTGTATAATGTATATAAAGCTACTTAGCACTAGGTTATGATGCAGTAAGAGCTCAACAATATTTCTTTATAAAGATAGTAAGTAGAAATGATAATGGCAAAGATAAATACAAATATGATATGCAGCCTGCAATGTATATAATATTCACATTATTTTCTATTTTTCTTCATAAAAATATTTATTCTACAAACTACCAGACTGTTTCATAACCCCACAGTTGACTTGTCACATCTCTTAATGGCCCTTCTCAAAAGAGTTCATGCTTATCTTTGAAAAAATAATATTTCTTATCATTTTAGAATGGAGTTTTCCAATGCTTAAGAAAACACTAAATTGCAGCATTTACAGAATTCCCAGGGACCATATTACAAAAACAACAACATACAAACACTGCACTTTATCTGGTGACAAAGACTTTCTGGCAAGAGACACAGCACTCTGCTGTCAAATTCTGTTTGCTCTTCCTTCAGAATACACACAGCAGGCAACCACTCCTCACCTTTCCACCTACTTCCTGATCCAAGCTGCCACCAGCTCTTACATGCAACTCATCTTCTGTCTTTGTTCTACCCCTGCAGTATATAGGTTAAACGCCACAAATGGTATGATTATTTTAAAACATAAATTAGAGCATGCCACTCTCCTACTCAAATTCTCCAATGGACTTCCAGAACTATGGAATACAAACAAAATACAAAATTTCAAGAGCTAACAAAGTGCCAGTGCGTTTCCTACTCCTCTCCCCTCCCTTTGCTCCAGCCGTATTGAACTCAAGCCAAGCAACTCTTGCCTCAGGACTTTGGCAGTTGTTACCGCTGTAGAAAAGACACTCTCCCTCACTTTACACTCATTTAATTTTCACCTTCTCAGTTACCATCCTACATAAAGTCGCACCCCAATCACCACTTTCATATCCCAGCCCTCCCTATTCCCCTTGTCTGGCTTTATTTTTTTCTTCACAGCAACTCATCACCATCAGACCCTTGTATTACTCACTCCTCTCCACCTCCCACTAGGTTATAAATTCCTTGAGAGCAACAAGATTTTTATCTCTACCGCATTCAACACATACAGCATATAGAACGCATGTGTCACATAAGAGGCATTTAATAACATTTGTTAAAATGTTATTTTAAAAAACTCATTTTTTAAATGTTTTTAAAATTTTTTAATGTTATTTTAAACTCATTCATGAGCCTTCCCCTCAACACCAAATACTAACAGTCGTCCACAGACTCTGGAGTCTCCATGCACGCCCAATGCCTCAACTGAGCCTCCCTTCTCCTTCAACTTTCCCTTCCGATGGCCTTGGCTTCTCTTTAACTTCAGCCACCCATTCCTAGGTTTTACCTTAGACCTCATCATTACCTCTGAAATCACAAACTTAGACATTCTACTCTGACCACTATTTCCTGTCCCTTTGCCTCCCTCATGCAGAGCTACTCCCACCACATGTTTGTGGGGCTCAGGGAGGCCCTGTTCCCTCAGATTTCTCCCTGTCTGCCTCTCCCGCCTTTCATCCTCCCCTGTGAAGCACAGCTTCCGTAGTCTAAAACTTAAGCCATACGATCATCAGTATGACGATACTGCCTCTCCTAGCAAAACACAATCTTCAAGAAATTCAACCGCCTCTCTTCTATGGGGCAACAAGTGGACTACTAAGTCCTGGTGTAGGGAAATGAACCACAAAACCTTGCAGATCAGCAAGATGCACTCCCAGTCTCCAAACTCTCCTAGGCTCTCCAGCTGCCCAGCAATCCTTACGGGAGCTCTAGTCAGCTCTCTATCCACGTCCCCACACAGCTATTTCAAACCTTCTACTCTTCCCAACCCTCCAGCTCCCCCACTACCCCCCACAGTCTTCTTCACCAAAATGCCATCTGAAGGAAATTCCCTCAAATTCCTGCTACCAAATAGAAAATTTCACTCTCATCTTTCCTTCTTGTTAAAATGGATAAGCCGTGGGGAAGGCTAAGCACTCCTACTTTTTTAGAGACCCTGTTCTTTGAAATATCACCTCCATTCCTTCAGCACTTAAATATATTCAAGATTTCCCATCAGGTGGGGAGGTGGAGAGACACGTCTTCAACCCCAAAGGCTCTTCACTATGATTTGTTTCTCTGCACCTTCACAGCCCATAGTTGTCTGCACACACTGACTCTGCCCAATGCCTAAATAGGATGTCTGTCACCACCAGGATAGGGAAACTGCTTCACATGATCGCCAAGTTCTCCTCGTCACTAAAGTCAGTGGATAATTATCAGCCCATCTCAGCTGCACTTAATCCTGTTCTTCATCCCCCCTTCTTGGAACAATCTTCCTTAGGCATCTTTGACACTGTACTCTCCAGGCTTTCCTCCCATCTAACTGCTTCTTTTAGATGCCTTTATTGATCCCCTTTTCCCTGCCCGCATCATAAAGGTTAGTTCTCCACTAACCATTCTCCCTATGCGATGGCACACACACTCATGGACTCACTCCTTATCCACATGAAGCCCAAACAAAATCTTTAGACCAAGTCTTCCTCTGGAGCTTCAGACTGATACCCAAAACTTACTAGACACCTCTGCTCATATTTCTAACAGGTACCTCAAATTCGATTTGGTGGAGATCAAATTCGATTTGCCCTTAACTGAATCCACATTGCCATCCCTCCCCAGTCTTTGTAGGTTCTCTATTTGAGTGAAATTGGTACTCAGTCCATCCAGTTTCTCAAATCAGAAACTTGGAAATCATCCTCGATTCCTGCCTGTACCCCCATACCATGAATTTAACCAATTACTAAATTATTTTGCTTCTAACTACAAAATATTCCTAGGATCTCTCCATTTTGTTTGTTTCCTACTGTTCCTCTGGATTACTCTCACAGCTTGTTAGTATCACTTAACTCTTCTCCTTGCTTCCAGTCTTGTTCACAGCAATCCGTTATCCACACTAAGGCAGGAACGATATTCTTAAACTGCAAAATCTGGTCATTTCATCTCCATATTTAAAACACTGCAATGGTGCCTGTGGTAGACTGAATTATGCAACCCAACAAAAGATATTTTCTTAATGTTAATCTATGCTCCTATGGAGTGCACTTATTTGGAAACAGGATCTTCTAAACTTCTATTTAGGTGTGGCCAAACTGAATCAGGATGGGTCTTAATCCACATGCCTAGAGGTCTTATTAAGAGAGTAAATTCTGACACAGAAGAGCCAGAAGTCAGAAGTCAGTGGAAAGTGGAAGAGCAGACACAGGGAGAAAAAGAACACCATGTGACAGGAAGCAGAGATGCAAGCTAAAGAACCCCAAGATTGTGGCAAGGCAGCACCAGAATAGTGCAGATTTCAGGGAGGAAGGATGGCCTTGCCAATGCCTTGAGGGGCTTCCAGCCTCTGACTGTGAGACAATAAATGCTTGTTGTTAAAGCCCACCCACTGTGTGGTATCTGTCATGGAAGCCCTGGCAAACTAAAAAAGCACCCTACAACATAAGATAGAATCTAACCTGCTAAAATAGCCTAGGGCCACTTGCTAACCTATTTAATTTCAACTCTTGCCATGATAATACACACTCTCGGCTCCCAACATACTGAACTGCAGTTCTTTAAACATGCCTTCAAATCTCATTTTAGGGACCACTTATTCCTTGAAGATACCCCCACATTTGGATTAGGTAGCCCCCTCTGTGTTAGGGAAGTCCCTGTACAGCCCCTTCATAATCCTAAACATGCTAACTTTATGGTCTGTCTCTCCAATCAGATGGTAAGTGCCATAAAGGAGAAGACTGTATCTGTCTTGTTCATTAGTATATTCCTATGGTTTAGCACACCACCTGATACCTATCTGTCCTCAAAATAAATGAATCCTGGCTGCATGGATTCCAGACTCCTCATTAGCCTACTACTGTATTCTAGACACACTCAGGTTCATCAATAGCCTACTAAAGTTCTATCTTACTCATCAAGCACAGTATCATAGATGTGATCTGTACAATGGGACAGCTTCCTTCCCTCAAATTGGTATTTTAGTTTCCTGGTTGCTAAAACAAACATGATACAATGGGATAGCTTAAATAAACAGAACTTATTGGCTGACAGTTTTGAGGACAGGGGAAGTCCAAAATCAAGGCACAATCAAGGTGATGCTTTCTCCCAGAAGACTGTGGCATTCTGGGGCTGGCTGCTGGCACTCACTGGTCCTTGGCTTTTCCGTCACAGAGCAATGCACATGATGGCCTCATCCAGCTGTTTGGTTCTGCTGACTTCCAGCTTCCAGCTGCTCCCTGTGGCTTTCTCTCCATGTGTCTGAATTTCATTCCACTTATAATGGACTCTATTAATAGGATTAGGACCCATCCTGATTCAGTTGCGCCACATCTTAACTGAAGTAACCTCATCAAAAGGTCCTGTTTACAAAGGTTCACACCCACAGGAATGGATTAAGTCTAAGAACATGTTTTCTGGGGTACATAGCTCCAAGCTACCATTGCTGGACTCCATACTCCTTTTTTATAGCCTAGAACAGTGGTAACTTAATTTAGCAATAAACCGCACTGCCTATGTGGCCAATACAGTTCTCAAGAAAAAACTGTTTGATATTTTTAATTGAAAAAAAAAAAAAAAAGGTCTCAGTTTCTAATTCTACTGTTAGCAAAATGTAAATCACTACAAGTTAAAATTTTATGTTTCCCAGTCCTAATGATGTAAATGTTCAGTAGGTTTCTAGACTGTCCAAAGCAGAGGAAAGAAAGAAGGAAAGGAAGGATGCAAGAAGGAAGGGAGAGAGAAAAGAGAAAGGAAAAGGAAAAGGAAAGGAAAAAATCCCCATCTGCCTCCAGTCCATTTCAGCCTCCCACAGTTTCTGGCAGACACTGGGACCAAAAGCTCACAGTCCACAAAACTGACACAATAGCCACGGGAATCAGGACCTCTTGGCTCTGGTCCCAAAACCCTTCTGGAGAGAACTGGCTGCAAGACTTTGGGAAAAAGAACGAGGGAAGAGAGCAAGGAAGGCTGCCCACTCCTGGGTCGCCCTTCACTCTGTGAGCAGACAACCTGCCATGACTGCGAAAAATCCACTAACAGCTTTTAAAGACATGTGACATATTAACACATCAAGGAAATTCATATTTAAGCTCAGAGATAAAAGCTAAGCATTTTTTCTTGTGCCTATAAGACCCATATTTATTATAACAAGAATGCTTAATACAAGATATGATTTTCTCTTATTTCAAATGAAGGCTATTTGTTTTTTAATTCTTTTTATTCTAGAACAGGGCTTTCAAAAGCACCAGGCTGAAAACAGCTTCCCCAACAAGGGGCTATTCATAACTACAATTCATTTTCTGTTCTCATCTTGGCTCTGATTTTTACTGTGGTTTGTAGCTGCATGTGCTGATCAGAGGCATCCTCCAGAAACAATGGGGCCAGTCAAAGGCCAACTCCCCTTCCACCTCAGCTCGATTTAAGTATTCTATTTGTTACCAAACTACCATTGCTGGATTGTTGTTCTCCAAAGGAGAGTGTGGGAGCATTCTCTTTTGTTTGAGTTCATTCGGTAAGTTACCAGGCATTTTGTAACACATTTTTTTTCCTTACATTAACATTAAAATGGCAACAATATTAATTTTTTTCCCTACTATAATTTGCATTGGCATTTTGCTATTAATTATAGAAAGGCTTTAGTGCTTGGTATGAAAAAAATCATAAAACTGTTGAGTTTTGTATTCTGAGATATCCCAGAGAATCTTTTAACGTAACTTTTTAAAATCCCAGAGCATCATCTAAATATGATTTGTTCAGTGTTTAGAGGCCAACCTCAATTCTAAAGTACTTCATATATGTTAACTCATTAAATCCTCACACACCCATATAAGGTAGATGCTACCCTCACTCGATTGCGTATAAAATGGTGGCAACTGAAGCACAGAGAGATTACATAACCGGCTCAAGGTCACCAGCTAATACACTGTGGAGCCCAGAGTCAAACCCAAGCAGTCATGCTACTAAGTCTGCAAACTATGTGCTAGAAATTACTGCTTCTCAAATACCATTTTATTTTGTGATGATTTGACTTGTTGCCAAGAAAGTTTCTAGGAAAGGCACAGATACCTGATAAAAGGCAACCAGTGGACCTGGAATAAAGAATTATCCCCCTGAACATATAATAATACAATTGACAGAACATTATGCAGTCATCTAAAAAGATAGTTATAGAAAACTATGTAGTACCAGAAAATAATTATAAAATAATTTTAAAAGATATGAAAATGTTTACTCAGTGACTGTGACTATGTAAAAAATAAATGAGTTCTTTAAAAGTTACACATATATCTAACATATGATCCAGCCATTCAACTCCTAGAAATTTACCCAAGAGTGAAGGAGAAATATGTATCCATAGAAAGACTTACACATGATTATTCATAGCAGGTTTGCTGTAATAGCCAAACACTGGAAATAACCCAAATGTTTATCAACTGGTCAACGGTAAGCAAATTGTGCAATGGAAAACTACCCAGCAAAAAAAATAAATGAGCTATTATTGATGGATGCAATCAATCAATAAATAAATGGAAAAAAATACAAAAAAAGACGATGATTCAAAATACAAACATTAATTCTGTTAGAGTGGGTGGTATTGGATTGAAAAAGTAAGAATATGGGTATTTCCCCCCTCTTTACTTAATTTTATTTATTTTTTTTGCTTACTGTTTTTTTTTTTTCTTTTTAATTTTTATTGGGATTGTTCAGATACCATACAATTATCCAAAGATCCAAAGTATACAATCAGTTGCCCCTGGCACCCTCATACAGCTGTGCATCCATCACCACACTTAATTTTTGTTCAGTTTTTAGAACCTTTTCATTACTCCAGACAAGAAATAAAGTGAAAGATGAAAAAAGAAAAAAAAAAAAAAAAGAAAAGAAAAGGAAAATCAAATCCTCCCATATCCCTAACCAACCCCCCTCAATTGTTGACTCGTAGTGTTGGTATAGTACATTTGTTACTGTTTATGAAAGAATGTTGAAATACTACTAACTGTATTAGTTATACTACTAACTGTATATAGTTTGCAATAGGCATATATTTCTTCCCTATATGCCCCTCTATTATTAACTTCTAGTTGTATTGTCATACATTTGTTCTAGTTCATGGAAGAGTTTTCTAATATTTGTACAGTTAATCATGGACACTGTCCACCATAGGATTCAGTTTTATACATTCCCATCTTTTGACCTCCAACTTTCCTTCTGGTGACATATATGACTCTGAACTTCCCCATTCCACCTCATTCACACACCATGCAGCACTGTTAGTTATTCTCATATCTTGCTATCAACACCTCTGTTCATTTCCAAACATTTAAGTTCATCCTAGTTAAACATTCTGCTCATACTAAGCAACCGCTCCCCATTCTTAAGCATTGTCCTATACTTTGGTACCTTATATTTCATGTCTATGAGTTCACATATTATAATAAGTTCTTATCAGTGAGACCCTGCAATATTTGTCCTTATGTGTCTGGCTTATTTCACTCAGTATATTGCCCCTGAGGTTTTGTCATCAACCCATTTTTTTTTTTAAGATGGTTTTGTTCACACACCATACATTCCATCCTAAGTAAATAATCAGTGGTTCTCTGCATGGTCACATATTTATGTGTTCATCACCTTCACCACTATCTATATAAGGGCATCTACATTTCTTCCATAAGGCAGGAGGGAGAGTCAAAGAAGGTAGAGAGGCAAAAGAAAGAGGAAAGAAAATGACAGCTAGGAAATAGCAAAAGGAAAAGTAACCTTAAATCAAAGTAGAGTAAAGAGTCATACACCACCACCAATATCAAGTGTCTAACATGCCTCCCCTATACCCCCCACCTTATCTGCATTTACCTTGGTATATCGCCTTTGTTACATTAAAGGAAGCATAATACAATGATTCTGTTAGTTACAGTCTCTAGTTTACGTTGATTGCATCCCTCCCCCAATGCCTCCCCAGTTTTAACACCTTGCAAGGTTGACATTTGCTTGTTCTCCCTTGTAAAAGAACATATTTGTACATTTTATCACAATTTTTGAACACTCTAGATTTCACCAAGTTACACAGTCCCATTCTTTATCTTTCCTCCTTTTTTCTGGTGTCTCACATGCTTCCAACCTTTCTCTCTCAACCGTATTCATAGTTATCTTTGTTCAGTGTACTTACATTGCTGTGCTACCATCTCCCAAAACTGTGTTCCAAATCATGCACTCCTGTCTTCTCCTATCACTCTGTAGTGCTCCCTTTAGTATTTCCTGTAGGGCGGGTGTCTCGTTCACAGAGTCTCTCACTGTCTGTTTCTTGGAAAATATTTTGAGCTCTCCCTCATGTTTGAAGGAAAGCTTTGCTGGATATAGGATTCTTGGTTGGCGGTTTTTCTCTTTCACTATCTTAAATATATCACACCACTTCCTTCTTGCTTCCATGGTTTCTGCTGAGAGATCCGCACATAGTCTTATTAAGCTTCCTTTGTATGTGATGGATTGCTTTTCTCTTGCTGCTTTCAGGATTCTCTCTTTGTCTTTGACATTTGATAATCTGATTACTAAGTGTCTTGGCATAGGCCTATTCAGATCTATTCTGTTTGGAGTACGCTGCGCTTCTTGGATCTGTAATTTTGTCTTTCATAAGAGATGGGAAATTTTCATTGATTATTTCCTCTATTATTGCCTCTGCCCCTTTCCCCTTCTCTTCTCCTTCTGGGACACCAATGATACATACATTCTTGTACTTTGTTTCATCCTTAAGTTCCCGGAGACACTGCTCATATTTTTTCATTCTTTTCTCCATCTGCTCCTTTGTGTGTAGGCTTTCAGGTGTTTTGTTCTCCAGTTCTTGAGTGTTTTCTTCTGCCTCTTGAGATCTGCTGTTGTATGTTTCCATTGTGTCTTTCATCTCTTGCGCTGTGCCTTTCATTTCCATAGATTCTACTAGTTGTTTTTTTGAACTTTTGATTTCTGCCGTATATATGCCCAGTGTTTTCTTTACAGCCTCTATCTCTTTTGTGAAATATTCTCTAAACTTTTTTAATTGATTTAGCATTAGTTGTTTAAATTCCTGTATCTCAGTTGAAGTGTACGTCTGTTCCTTTGACTGGGCCATAGCTTCGTTTTTCTTAGTGTAGGTTGTAGTTTTCTGTTGTCTAGGCATCTGACCTCCTAGGCCACCCCAATCGGATTTTCCCAGATGAGAACAGGCTCAGGTCACAGAAGGAGGAAATATTCAGTATCTGGTTTCCCTGATGGTTTTTCTTAGAGGATTGATACACCTGTGCCTTTCTGCCCAGCAGGTGCACCTGTCAGCCCGTCACTGGCTGGTGTAAGAGGGTGGGGCCTGTGGCTCTCCTCCCCCAGGCTTTGGGGTCTGGTTCTGGAAAGGCAGGCAGTAGAGCTGGACCCCTCCCTTTCCTCTTGGGAAGCTATGCCCCCTCCACAGAGGTCATCTGCATATCAATAAGTTCTTTGTTTCTCTGACTCTGCTGATCGAAGTGTTTTGATTTTAAAATGGCTGAGACTGTCTTTACTGCGAAGTGCTGCAGGCTGAAAATGGCTGAGGTTTTCTCCACAGAGAGAGAAAGAGACAGAAAAGCTTCCAGGTTCACCCATTAGCCAGAGATAGCACCTGATCCTCTGCGCTCCCTGTCCTGAGACAGATAGGTCCCCCAACTCTCCCAAGGTCAGTTGTCACCAAAAGCCTCTGTCTGCTTGTTGAGGATTCGCTGTCTGTATTGAGCAGTTAACATTAAAATCCCATTTGGAGCTGGGCTGAGAGAGTGCTGCTTTCTAGCAGCACGAGGCTTCCGTGAGGGAGGGGCTCTCAGCTCTCAGCGCGGGTCCACAGCTTTACTTACAGATTTTATACTGAGATCTCAGGCATTCATCCCAATTCAGGTTGGTGGATGATGAGTGGAGAGTCATGTTTGTCTCCCCGCAGTTATTCCAGGTTATTTACTAGGTTTTTTTTGTCATTTATGGATCGTTCCGGGGGGGGGACTAACAGTCTTCCACTCCTCTCTATGCCACCACCTTAGCTCCTTCCCTACCCCCCCTTTATTTTCAAGGGATTTATAGGTGGATAGTTTTACTTTAATAATGGGAGAAATTATAAATAAAATTTCACTGAATCATCAAAAAAGACATGAGAGTATTATACCCGCTTTTAATTGTCACAAGAGTTAATTAACTGGAAATCATGTAAGTATTATCACAATTTTGAAGTATACTATTATCATTTTTAAAGTATAGTTTTCCAATACCAAAGTCAAAAGCCATGCCATGGGTTATCAGCATTTTAAGGAAGCCATTTGCTCAGGGAAACAGCCATACTTTCCACACCGCAAAATATAGTAGGTAACTGTCCTCTGTAACTCCCTTCTAAAGTTCCTCAGGAATCTTTCCATAGAATCACCAGAGAAAACTTTCAATAGTCCAGGTGAAATATTAATAGTAGTTATCTCTAAGTAATAGACTCATAGATGATTTTTACTTTCTTCTAGCCCAAAGTTAGAAATTCAGACCTGCCAGACCCCACAATCACCTGAGCCAATTCTTTTACATCTATTCCTGCTGGTTTTGTTTCTATGGAGAACCCTGACTAATACAACCAACTCAAGATACTCCACCTCAGGTAAATGGATCAAGGGTGGGCATCGGATCCAAGGACAGGCTGGGAAGAACAGCTGTGCCCAAAGAGCGCATGATGAGCTGTGCCCATCAAACTCTCTCTTACGAATTTAACCTCAGGCAAATAGAACAAATCAGATGTTTGGTATTACAAGAAGAAATGGATTGGCCAACTCAACTCACTAAATGAACCAAACATTGCTTTTGAACAAATGTGGAGAACTCTGCCTTGGATGCTGGGCAGCCTTCCAATTTGTCTCTGATAGGCCCTTCATTACCATGGTGCTTCTTCCTGAACGCTCTCAGCGCCCATTCCTGGAGGTCTTGCAACCAAGGGGCTAAAACACAACTACTAATATTAAATGCTGGTTTTGCCATATAATTCTCTCTCTGGAGATCAAGTGCAGAAGAAAATCCTGGTTACATGAAGACTGCAGGTGGATGGGCATTTCTAAAGTCAAGGTGGTGTTACGGTCAAGGCAGAGTTATTCAGGTGACCAGATACTCAGCAGGACTAAACATGGCTGCCAGGAAGAGGAGACAGGGACATATAAGAGTCCAGTGGGTTTCAGTCTTCTTTGAAATTAACATGGCGAAAAGAAACATACAGTTGGCACAAGATTCTAAATAGGAAATATACATCCATATTCCTAAAATCTTACGTGTAGAATTTTAATTACCTCCTGAGGACTTCAAAGCACCACAGTTATTTTTTCCTCATCTTATATGTGTTTGGGGTGGGATGGAGAAGCAAGAAGGAAAACAACTCATGTGATCACCTCATTGGTGCTCTCCTACTCTTTAAAATAGGAAAACATTTTTAAATGATTGCTTATTTCAGTGAAATGCCAAAAAAGAAAGAGGGAGGGAGGAAGAGAGAGGATGGCTAGCTCCATATATGGTCCACACCTACCCTGCCCTCTCTCTATGGTAGGTACAGCCTTATATTTTTGTGCTTCTAGATAGCATTCTACTTTCTCAACTAGATGTCATTGAAAGCAGGAAGAATATCTTTTTCATCTTTATAGTCTGTCTAGTGCTCACTTAGCAGGGTACTTGATTTGGAGAAGAGATAATAAGCATGGACCTGGTTACTGAGAATAAAAACATCTAATGCCAAATTTAAAAATAAATCATGCACAGTGGCAACCCATGCAGCACTTTTAGTCTTTACCCCACATACTTTTTGAAGCAAAGTGAACCTGTGAGCTCATTTATTAACTGGAAAGGTAGGTTCAACACATAATCACGTGGTTTGGGGCAAATCACTTCACTTGGCAAGCCCACAGCAAGGCATTTACTATCCTTGAATTGCTTTGGCATAAGCACCCTCTCATTTGATATGGATGAAAAAGTAATGAAAGATTTTTGTCTTTGCCTCATTTGTAATGAAAAAGTAAATAAATTTCTAGTTAAAAAGTAAGATCCAGCCTGGCATATCCTAAATGCCAGCAAATTTATACATGGATGAAATCTAGAGCTAGAAATTACCTTAGAAATCTTCCAGTTCAAACCATTCATGGCTAAAAAGACTGGAGCCCAAATAGCTGAAACAATGTGCCTAAAGTCACCATTTGGAAACAGAAATTAATTAACACCACTAAGAACAGAAATTTGGCCTCCTGATTCTTGGTACTCACTCTAGTATGATACTATGGTATGCTCACCCTAGGTCTTATGGCCCTAAAAAACTACAAAAAATGACGTTTGCTTCTTATTTCACACCCAAACACAGACTGCAGTAGATGATGTGCATGCAATTCTTTTAAACATGTAATCTGGGTATTTCTGGAATAGTCCCCCCTTGCCACTGGATCCTTCAAGCCATGTAGTTTATCATACCATGGTCATTTATGTTTTCCAGTGGAAGATGACATCTTTCTGTCTCTGATTTACTCACAGCACAGCTTTATCTTTAGGTTGACTTTTTTAATTTCCCAAATACAACTTCTAAGGGCCCAAATTAGAGGATAACAAAGCCCTTAAGATCATTTTTTTTCAAAGGTCCACACTTGGCTAAGTCTCTGATGTAAAGGTCTCTGAACCTGCTTAGATTAATTGTCAGACCTTTGCCGCTTAATTACCCTCTCAGTTTCTGACCCTTGTGGCTTACAGCCTCCCGGTGCTCCACAGACATACAGATATGTCTGTGTAAGTGTGGTCGAGCAAATACAATGAGAATATTTGAAACCCCAAACAGTGGTACAAAACCCTGTATAAGATCCTAATATGGAAAAGTTGGTTAAAACCAAGCAAAACTTCTTTTCCACTGGGTGGTGCGTTTGACAGCATTCCCTAGGATGGTCTTGTTGGCACTGACTTGACCTCAGTGATGTGACAATGTTGGACCTTCCATAAGTAGAAAATTTTAACTTGTGATCCCTCTCTTCACATAGTCTTTATTTATGAAGCAAATGAATAAACAAGGTCAGTGCATTTCCCTGGACATACCAAGAAAGGAATGAAGTACAGACAGAAACTGTTCTGCAGCTGAACTTCTAGGTGCCTCAGCTATTTGGCTTAGTGTTAGAACACTAATTTTGGGCAAGCTCTTTCTTTGAAACGTAAATACAGTCTCTAAAATAGGAAGTCCTCCATTCTTTCATAACCTTCCTCCTCCAATTTTAGTTCTGATTCAACCATATTAAGTTAAACCTTGAAGGAATTCTAGTAGCTGACAATAATCAAACATGTTAAAAAAAAAAACAAAACTGGTTATCTTTTAGTGGTGGGACTGCTTATTCTTATTTTGTTTTTGTATCTTTCTATATTTTCTGAACTTCTATGAGAATGTATAATGTTTGTGATTCAGGGAAAAAAATTAAAATTAAACCAAAACACCAAAACAGATTCAAAACACTTATTCCAAATAAAATTTGGCTATTGAAAAATATGGTACATCAAAGGGAGGACTTAAGTGGGATGGAAGAGGCTCAAGGTCACTGACTCGGACACGGTGAGGGAGGTGTGTGAGTGACCAGAGTATGACATGGAAGCACACAAAGCTCACAGTCGCTTTAGTATCCGGAATTAGAACCTTATCTCTCTCCCTGAGAAGGACTCACCCTAAGTCACAACTCAGTCACCAGCAATTTAGTGGTTCCAAAAATACGGTGTCCTTGTTAACAGCCCCAATTTACCATAATCCATTAGGGATACCTCTACTGAAAAAAAATCTTGTTACCTTCTGAAGCAGGAGGAGGCAACTCTTGTTGGTCCATACTACAGCTTCCAAAAGCTTTCTCTTCAGCTCTGTTGACTGAATGGTAACCCCTGCAAGAATGAAAAAACATTGTACCATTACTGCCATGCACACTTCAGAGAGATAAAACATTCATTAAACTTGTAAAGGGTACTCTATAGATAAACTTGTGAAAAAAGAAAAAGTTTGTTTTCATTAATAGCTATAATTAAAAAAAAAACACACACCTATTAGTCGTGAATACTTATAAATCTTCCTTGAGATAACATTTAAGAGCAGAACAAAACAAGAAGTTTTCAGTGTCAGCCTGACTTCACCCTGAACTGTAGCCAGTTTATTTTGCAACTTGGATTCACTGGCCAAACCCCTCCCAACCAAACACCCTCTTAAATTATTCTTTGCTTAATTTCATACCATATTAATAAGGGGAGGAATCAACAAATATTTTCTCTCCCTCTTCCCTTTAACTGAAACTTTAGCCATTCTGAATAAAGAATTGTTCAGGATAAAGAACTAAGTTGACCACTTTCCTAACTCCTTTTTGGTCGGCACATAACCAAACTCTTGGGGTGAGGCTGGCTCTCATATGCCTATTTTTTTTTCTTTTTTTCATTTCTTGTTTGCCTATATACCATCAGAAAAACCACAGATGAGAATAAGCATGAAACCAGCTAAATGATAAAAAGGCTAGTTCCCAGCTCTTGAGAAGGTCATCCTGTTAACTACTTTCCACATTTTACTACTGTTTAGACCACCAAACACCCTGGCTATCAGAATAATCAGGTGAAAATCAAGATTTGCTGGGGAAACCAGTTACTTTGCTGAGGCAACTTCTGGGTCCTCTGATGACGACAGATATCACGAGCAGGCCTAGAGAGGGCTTTCCTTCTTTGTGCCTTGTGGGCATGGAAGCATAAAGAAAAAGCACAAGAAGGACGCATGGGGTGATAAATGGCTGGCAAGCTTCAACGTGCATTTCAGCACCTCATTCAACCACCGCTGGGCCTGTCCACACCCAGAACGATCATCATCTTCATGTTCTCTTCAACAGTGAGATCAAGGCTGAAAAATATGGCAGAGTTCTGGCAGGGGAAAGCTTTGGATGTTATCTGGAACACACAGAGGATGCCAATCCATCTGAGAGAATTTTTTAAGCTAATTAACAGAAATGACTGATTGTTTTGGCACTTATGGGGGAAAAAGAAAATAGTGCTCTCAGATTATGATCAGCTGTTATCACTTCTGCCTAATTAGTCTCAGCTGGGACGAAGTGGGGTTTCATTTTCGCCAATCTTAGGTACTCTTACACTCAGATTTTATTTTGTTCAAACAATCAAATGACTGTCAAATCCAAAAGCTTCTGTTTTCTCTTCCCTGTGTGTCGGCTCACCCTGCTTTCTTTGACCAAAATGCTTTGCCATCTTTTACCTTCCTTGGAACTTTATTGGCACTGGGAAGCTCCCTCAGAACACTGGGGCCAGATGCCATTGCTTCCTCCTCTGATCACCTGCAGACGGGGCTACTCATTTGACCCTTATCATTTAGCGTCTTGTCGTCTTAGTTCCTAAATTTTATATTTGTGTCATATCACAATACACAAAAAATAGCTAAAGATGTGTTGGTGATTTACCATGATTAGCTGCCATGTGATAGGCACGAGATGCATGATTGTATTTGTTAATATAATCTTCACCACAAATCAATGAAGTAGTTACTATTATTCCCATTTTCAAATGAAGAAATTTATCCAAGGCTGTACAGCTACCTAAGGGTAGCTGTCTGTTGCTAGAGCCTGAGTTTTAACCACTGCAATGTAGCACAGAGACTGAGAGAACAGGTACTGGACCCAAACTACTGGGGTCAGAATCTCTGCTCTTCGACTGCTAGCTGTGAGACCTGGGCTTAATCTCTCCACCTCAACTGCTTTACCTAAAATATGTGGTCAGTAACAATATCCATCCCAGAGGGCTGTTGCAGGGGTAACAGTACTTTACATAAGTAATTAGAATGAGCTCTTAGAATAGTGCAACTCAATAAATGCTAGCTGCTGTTAGTAGTCGTAGCAGTGGCAGTCGAAGTAGTTACTGCTGTTATAGTTACAAATACTGCCACTTCCCCTCCCCACCACCCCACATAGATTTCATAAAATAAATACTCAATAATGCTAACAGAAGGAGCAAAGGAGTTTACCTTCTTGGATAGAAAATTGTAGTCTAGTTCCCAAACAATTTAAGACATACAGTCTCATATTACTAAAGTCAATGTAGGAGATAATGCAAGCGGAAGTAATCTTTACAAAGAAGATGGAATATATAAGCAAAACTATAATGCTTTTAATGATCTGATCCAATGGGAAGAGCAAAAGACATGGGTTCTAAGATTTTAGTTAACAAATAATCATCAGCAAGTATCTACTATGTTGAAGAATTGCATAAATTCTATGAATGAATACAGCATGTCTAGACTGAAAGAAATCACAATTAGACATAAACATATGCACACACATATAGATAAACAGACAAGACAACATGTTTGATAAGCTCTGAACTAACACCAAGGACACCAGGTAGAGGGATTTTTTTCTTCCCAGGGGTGGAGGTAGAGGATGGAAAGAATATGACATAGGTCTTAAAAAATCAGGAGGGAATTATGGAGGTACAATCTGACTGGAAAGGGAGATTTCCCTACTACTACATTACCTCCTAAGGAAATAAATAAAAAATATTTGAATGCATATGTATATATCCTATAAGAATTTATGTTTATTTCATCTTTAGATGGAATACTGGAGCCAGGTTAATACAATGGCATGTCACAAAATAACTTAATGTATCAATATTGCTGAATATTTTAGTTGATGCTAGCTAGAAAAGAAAGCATTGATTAGGGCTGGTTGACATTCTTTAAGCTGGTCTCATCACTATATCTGGTCCTGCCACAGCGAACCAAGACCCCTTCCCCCACCTGCCTCAACAGGTAATTTAGGGAATGGATAAAAAAGTATCCACAGATACTGAGCACCATTAATGGTATACTTTGGATGGACTGTATGGTGTGTGAATACATCTCAATAAAATTGCATTAAAAAATAGCTTACTTTCACTTTCATATTCAGACCAGGGTTTTAACTTAATTGTCTTCATACAGAGCAGCAGAACTATTAAAAAAGACATAGTATTCATATACTGATTGTTTTTCCCTAGCATTTCATAAGCACTGTCCATGTTGTTGCATGGTCCTCATAATTCTAATTTTTAAAAGCTGCATCATTATTCCTTAGCTATTCCCAGTAAATGATCATAATTCATATAATCATTCTCCTATTCTTAGAACATTCAGATTGTTTTTAATTTTTTGCTATTATAAGATAAGAAAGCACTTACACGTTAGTGCACACCTTTTTTTTCATATTGGGGTCATATGCTCAATTTTTTTTATAAATCCATGTATTTCATTGGTCCATTGTAAAAACAAACAAACAAACAAACTAGAATTGGGGTGGAAGTGGGAAGAGGAAACAGGTGGGGAGCTGTAACAAAGGGAAAATCCCTCCTGTATAGATATTCAAAAATATTTATCTTGATCTAACCCAAGACAATTCTTGTGTCAAGATTCATAGAATGCATCTTTCTCTGATCAGGGATGTTCTCTTACTTTTCTTAGTTGCCCTTGGTGGCCATGATATTATGCAGAATCTGACAGAGTAGGTCACTCTCTGGAGAACCCATTTCTCAGGTAGTCAGAAATCATGATGGCTATCAAGAGAGGTTTACAGAAGGCAGACCTTTCAGAGTTGCAATTATCTGATGATGCTGCATGTGCCAATCTCATTTCAATTTAATTCAAGATGTAGAGAATCCATTTTGCCCCTATTCTCTGCACACAAAAATACTGACAAGTAGTATGAGGATTTTTTTCTGATTTGCGTATGTAGTTAAATGAAACATCATTAACAAGCTATTTTATTATACATTTAATTAATTACCTTTACTGTGAAATCTGGGTAGAAGTATGGGCAAAGTACTCAGAAGCAGGCATAAAAAAAACACAGTCCCTTCTGCTCAAGGAGTTTTCTAATTTATCAATTTATTATAAAATTAAGAATTTTTAAAACTAAGTCAGTTAATTCCCTTAAGCAAAGTTTATGTTATTAAAAATGTATAAAACAATCAGGGAAATGTAAATACAAACTAGATATTTGAATATATTAAGAAACTATTGATAATTTTTTAGGTGAGTTATATTGTGCTTATTTTTCTTCCTAAAGATGTCTTCTTTTACAGATGTATACAGAAATACTGAAATATATATAAATGAAATGTTGTATCATTTGCATCAAAGTTATGAAAGTCATGGGAATGAGTAGAGGTGTAGATGAAACAAGATTGGCCTTGATTTGATAACCACAGAAGCTGGGTGATGGGTACATCGGTGTTAATTAGACCACTGGATCTATTTTTGTATATATTTGAAAACTTCTATAATAAAAAATTATTACACCTTAAAAAAAAAGTATCAGCAGAAAAAAGAGAAGACAATAAATAAATATAATTGAACTCTACAGTCCTGAGAGAAAATAAGGGGGAAAAAAGTGATATTTTGTATATCATTTATGATATATAAGAAGATACTTTCCATATATTACTTTAAATTCTCACCATATACCAGTAACGTAGACATTCTTTTTCACTTTTTTAACTGATGAAGAAACTAAGTTCAAAGAGACTTAATTACGTGCCCAAGGTTAATACGTAACAGAGCCAAGAAGTACTTGGGCTTCAGAGAAAGGCAAATTTTCTACTGAGCTCACGTTGTACACATTATGCTTATATATGACATGCACTTCTGGCAAGAGTCAAAAAAAAAAGATATCCTTCCTGTTAGCAGAATAGACTAGCCATATTTCTGTATGGATTTAGTTCAACAACAAATTCAAACATATTAGTATGCTAAATCTGACAGCCACATGGTTTTTTGCGTCTTAGCAGAATTTTATTTTCTAGATTGTATTGTTCATCCACTTTCAAACATCTTTTATCACATCATATGAATCACATTACTGCTATTTGTTTCTCTACTTAAAATGCTTAAAAGGGGTGAATTGATTTTTTCATTTTCCCATTCATAATACTGGGACAAAATAAAAGAAGAAAAATATTGTTTGATTCTATTAAATAAAAATAGCTCTTATATAGCACTTGCTTTATACCAGGAAATGTTCTAAGTGCCTTGGATATACTAATTCAATTTAATCACATAACAATCCCATGAAGAAAGTATATCACTGCCATTCCTACTTTATTGATAAGGAAACTGAGGCACAGACAGATTACAAAACAAGCTCATGTTTATACTGCTAGTAAGTAACAGAGCTGGGTGGGATTCGAACCCAGGCATTCTGGCTCACAGTCTGTGTTCTTGACCACTATACCTACTAGCGCTTCAAACATAAGGGTCAGTCAAATTACATAATGTTCCGCATTTTTTTTTTTAATTCCAAAATTAGTGTCCTTGGAAAACTGCATTCCTTAAAAGGCAACTTGCTAGGAAGCTGACACTCAAATACACAATTTTATTTTTAAACTTTTACAGAAGCCTATATGTCTGTATTTCATATTCTCAATAAAGGCACTCATTATTACATCCTATCTTACCCACCACTTACATATTTTGAGAACTGAATTTAAGGGCTTTGAAGTCTCTGCACCACCAGAACCTTCAGGAAACACCAGAAAATCCCCTTGAATCAAGGTTGGTTTAGAACTTGGTTCTTTTATAGACAATCTTCCAGTGCTATCAACCAGCATCCCTAACAACTCTCCCTTGTTTATTCTTCTGGATTTTACAGACAGCATTTTCAGTGGAAGGGCTAGGGCTACAGCACACTCTACCTGCCATGGACAGTAAAGACTGACCCTAAGAGCAAAGAGTAAGACTCCTCTTTCAAAACAATCTGTTCAGATGGACATGTAACAAGAGATGATGCCAGTCTGGGCTGCTGAGCTTTATTGTTATCATTGCTATCATTCTCCAATTTAAGCATCTTAATGAAAGATTTCATTGTGCATTTTGATTATGGTTTTAAACAAAAAGATGACACATTCAATCAAAGAAGAAATCCAGTGACTGAGCACAGAAGGATTGTTTCATTATATGTATATTTAGACTTTTGGTCTCATTTTACAAAACTGTTATACAAAGGACAGTGTGGCTTCTAAACTTCCCAAATCATTTTAAAGATAATATCGTAGGGATACACCTGAATCTTGAATGCAGGTTTTAGCATCTTTCATCCTCTACCAAAATTTGCAAGGAAAGCTCAGAGGACAATTATCCAGGAAGAATGCTATGAGGGTGTGATGGGAAGAACGCAAGTTTGAACCCTAAATAAATTCTATGCATGATAACTTTTTATAGCATATAGTAATTCAAAACCACAATAATTTTGTTCTTGCATGTGAGGAACACAGGACATTCACACAAAAAAGTTCCTTTTTACTGGGAAGCAGTATAAACAAGAGAGACTAGAAGCTTTTACTTGGAAGCTGGTCTGATTAGAACATTCTCCTGGCTCTATCACTAGCTTGGACAAGTTTCCAAACTTCTCTGGGCCCTAGTGTCCTCATCTGCAAAATATAATATAATAGTACTCACCTCATAGGTTTATTGTGAGGCTTAAATGATTTAATATATGCAAAGCACTTAGAGCAGTGACTGGCACAGAGCCACGGTCTAGACATATTAGGCGTTTTGCTGTTATCCATTTATTTCTGAATTATGTTAAGTACATGGTATCTCATTTACAGTGGACACTGTGGTTGGTTTCCCAGTGTCCACTCCACCCTTCCTCCATGGTGTGGCAGCCTTGCAAAGGTGGGGAGGCTGTGGGCTGAGGCTGTGCTCTGAACCCAGCCCCAGCTCTGTAAGTCCTGAATCTACATACCATATACTGTACCACAGTCACAGAAATCACTTTTCACTTGCCATAGGCAGATCTAAGTCAATCAGCACAGAGCATTTTCTGGACAAAGGGATTGGTTCAAAATATAATTATATAACCCAACTTGAGCCAATGAGACTCACTTTCCCTTTAAGCCTGAGTGTGAGGCAACATCCAGAGGACAGAACCTGGAGCGCTCCAGAGAAACAGAACTGGATCCTAAGTGAACCAAGCCTGATCACCCACCTACCTCTAAAACTTTTCAGCTATGTAAGCCAGTAAATCCTCTTTATTGTTTACGCCAGTTTGCATTGGATTTGCTATTGTTTAAAACCAAAAAGGTCTGAACTGATTTCGTATCTGTAAGGTTCTAAACCAACACATAAATCCATGAAGGGAAAAAATTAAAACCCACAAGATGTTATGGTACAAGCCCTCTTGAATGTTACAATCTAAGTTAAAGCAAACAAATTCCATGGCAAACTAATCACTTCAAACCTTTTTACTAAACATTTCTATAAATTTTAAAGTAGACATAATGCTTAGAGACATAAAACAAAAGAGGGGAGGGGTGGGGAAGGGAGAAAAACACAGCTTCTTCTCTATAACTTGCAGGGAACCCAACTATCTTTTGATTTCTATTTTGTGACAATTTGAAGTTTACCACAAAAGGCCCCAGGTAAAACTGTGAATGGAGCGACTGTCAACTTGCCATCTCACTGGGAGCACGACAGCAGCAATCGTTTTACATTTCTTTAAGATTACAATTGTATTTCACAACATCTGCAAGTTTGTTGTTGCATTATACTCCCTTCAATTTTAGACTTAGACCATTTCCATGCACCCCTCCCCCTTTAGCCCACCCTCAAAAAGAAACATGTTAAAGGAAAAGCACATTAATTCAGTCTAACAATGGCTGTTAGAAAATATTCTAAACAACCAATTTTGGGGCTGAATTGAACTACTTAAAACTCCTGAGGAAGGCAAGATCAATCATGTGTGAGAGGCGGGTAATAGTGCTTCCTCTAGTCAAAGTCAATCTGGTACCCATGTATCTTGATCTGAAATTCTTCTATACAGGTGTTGGTGACAAGTAGCTTACAATTCTGCAAATTTTGCACTGTCCATTTACTTGAGCTGTGCTGATCTTGCTGCAAGTCTTTATAAACTTTCTCTCTTCCGCATACATCCTTTCCTGAACTTCTCTCACCCTGCAAACTATACTCCCACCCCCTCCTCCTTTTCTCTTTCCCTTTTAACCTACCTACTTACCTCCTTTCTTCCTTCCCTGCTGCCCTCCCTCCTTCTCTCTCATTACTTGCCTTCCCTCTTCTGCACTTGCCTTGTTTTTACAACCATGCAACTATGGTAATGGCTGCACATTCCAAGAAAAGGAATTACCTCTTCCTCAGAAACAAACAAAAAAATGTGTCCTTATGGAAAATGGCAAGAGTTTGGCTAAGAATTTTCGTTTGGTTATTAAGTTTAGGAAATAGCACTTCAGCTCACAAAGAGGGGGATGAGTAAGACAGGGACTGGTGATTGTGAAAACAATAAACCCAAACTCCTTACCCCCACCATCTTCATCATCTGGCCCCAGCTCTCGTCTCTTTCCTGCAACCATTTCTCACTCCCTTCTGCCATGGCCCATTGTGGCCCATCCTCAAAGCACACCACACTTTTTTCTACCTTAGGGTCTTTGCACTCACTGCTTGCTTTATCTAGAATGTCCTTCCGCCAGAGCTCACAGTAGCCGCTTGCTCATTCTCCAGGTCTCAGCTCAACTGTCCTGTCCTCAGAGACTCTCTGCCCCTTGTATCTGCAGTAAGTCCCCCGTCTAAGCAGCAACTTACTACTTTACTCTACTTATTGCCTTCAAAACACGTATCACCATCTAAAATGATTTCATTTATTTATTTGTTTACTTGTTTGTTTGTCTGTGTCCGCTCTAGAACCTAAACTCCATGAAGACAGGAAAAGCATCTGTTCTGTTCAAGACAGACAAAAGAAAGGAGAGAGAATGAGCAGGGATAACTCATTCTCCTCATGGTATACCCCGTTCCCTAGGGAATAAGTTTGATACACAATGGTGAGTCATCACTGGAGCTTATTAGACTAGTTTTTATAAACACTGTGTGTTGCTGCATGCTGGTCTGAAGGAATTAAAGCAATAAACTTCAGGTAATTTCCAAGTCATAAATTGTATGCTTATAGAGGCAAAAAACTTTTTTAAAAAAATTTTGGGGCATACTAATAACGAACAAAAAACCAGAACTGTACCTGAAACTGTCCCTCAAACAAAACTAGTGGGAGGAAGGAAGGAAAGAGAGGAGAGAGGGAGGGAGAGCGGAGGGAAGGCAGAAAAGGAGGAAGGGAGGAAGGGAGGATGGGAGGAAGGGAGGACGGGAGGATGGAAGGAAGGGAGGGAGGGAGAGAGGAAGGAAAGTACAGGAGGGAGGGAGGGAGGGAGGGAGGGAAAGAGGAACAGCTGCTGGGGCACAAGAACTCAGTGTCGGTCAAGAAATATGGTGACAGGGCTGGAGGTCTAAGGAGAGGAAGGCTTGCGTGGACGACACGTGTACTTTATTCCTTTTGACTGTTCTTCCTAGAAGCTGCTTGCCCTCACTTCTCTCTGATGCTCATTCTCTCTCCCACCTTTCACTTCCTGCCTCTTACTGTTCTTCTGTGCCTTTTCTTCTCTCTCTTAAATGTTCAAACTACAGAAGTAAACTATTCTATTTGTTGATGTAATTATTGAAATCGTGCTGTTTTCCGTGCTTTGCCTCAGAAACAAGTGAGTTGACTCTCTTTATCATCTCTATGAAAAGGCCTAAAGATAGTCACAAGTCATTTTTATAGGGACATAAAATTTGCTTAGTTTGTGAGCCAAAATCCTTCAATTAAAAAAAAAAAAAAAAAGCTAAAGCTTACCAACCATACAGAAGTGTGAAATACGACCTGAAGATGTGACTTTTGGGTTTGCCTTAATTCTCTCACCAGACTACAGCACCATTGCTGACACCCACAGCCCTCAGAAGACTTCAGGCATGAACGCACCATTGCGGTCAAGGATCCAACTTGTGGGGTACGAACAGAGGGGATCCATGTAACCAGGGCTCAAGACTCCTATTTCACTAACACAGCTGTTCCATGTGAAGACCAACTTACCAAGACAAATCACTCAGAAGACACACAGAGTATCTTATCAAATACCTCATAACAAAATTAACATATTTCCTGAAAACCTAACTTGAAACCTGCTTTCATCCAAATACACAACTTCTAAAATTTCAAAATCATTTAAACAAAATTACAATTGTGTCTCATGTTATCAAACCTTACTGAGGAGCTTTAAATAAGTTAATTTTATCATTAATTAGCAATGTCTTTGAGAAAACTTCTTATTAAACAAGGTAGTATATTCATGAAACAATATAGCGGAAAGTTACTCGTACAAGGGAGTAATCATGTGTACTTGCCTCCAACTATCTCAGTTAGTAACATTTTGTACTTCTATCAGTCTCCATTGTTGGACATGTCTCACTTTGTGGCTGAATGTTTTCTCTGATTAATTCTTGGGCCAGTCTCTTAAGTAAATGCTCTTGACCTTAGTATGTCCATGCCTCCCTATAATTTCCCATGCTATGCCATACCCTACCCAAGGAAAAGATACAGAAAAGAACAGAACAGAAAAAGTTAAGATCATGATTTGTTTAAGGTTGCAGAGCAAGTGGAGCACCAAGCTAAGAGTAAAAATCATAAAAAATAATCAGAGAGAAGGGAAGGGAGTGAAAAAATGGAGGCAGGGGCAAAAAATGATTAGCTTAAGTTCCCTCATTAATGAGGTACATGCCAAGCAATTTCATCTATCACAGTTAATTCAAACTTAGAAAATACCATTATTATAGACAAGGATATTAAAACCTAGGGAATTTAAGTAACTTGCAAAAATCCATAGGGCTAGAACCCAGTCACTCATTCCTTCATTCATTTTATGGCTATTTATTGCATAGTTGCTGGGAGCAAAGTCCTGTGACAGACAGTGAACATGAGAAAGACCCCCTACCCTTGGGGACCTTGCATTCCAGCAGAAAAGGCAAACTTTTAATTATGAAGCAATTATTTCTTAAAATTATAATGATGTTAAGTACTACCAAGGAGAAGCAAAAGGCACTAAGTTGCTGTATCCCTCCAAAACTACAGTGGCTAAACTGAGATGGGAGTTTTTTCTTTCTCTCTATCATCTCAGAGTCCAGAGATGAGAAGTTCAGGATGGGATGTGGGACAGCTTAGTTCCACCTGGTCATTCAGGGCCACTGACTCCTTCCATCTTCTGCGATTCCATAGGGTACTGGGTGGACAAGTCTCAAATACACATCCATGTTTCTACCCAGGAGAAGGAGGAAAGAACAAAAGTGGAAAGCAAGTAATTTTCTTCTAAGTGACACAGAAGTCATGAATACTTCCTGCACATTCCATTGGTGAGAATTCAGTCATGTGGCCATTCCTGGCTGCAAGGGAGGCTGATAAAAATGGTCTCTGCTGGCCAGTCAGGTACGCAGCTAATATGGAAAGGAGGAGAACAGATTTGGGAGGACAACTGGAAGTCCACCATACTGACCAAGTTTGGGGATCAGGAAAGCTTTCCTGAAAAAGTGACATTGGAGCTGAAATCTGATAGAAAAAAGGAAAAAGTAAAATGATCGGGGCATGAGGAGAGCAGCCCAGGCTGGAAAGGTCCTAGGAAAGAACACAAGCTCACACCTGATTGCCCACAGTATAGCAAAGTAGAGAATGGTTCACAGAGAAACTGGAGCGGTGAGCACACCTTGATGATGAAGGCCATGCCAAGGATATTGCTTTTATCTACAGTGTGAAGGAAATCCCATTGAAGGTATTTAATCTGGGGAAAAACATGACCAGAGCTGCTCTTTTAAAAGATCACTCTGGTATCACAGTGGAAAATGCAACAGAGGAGAGCCAGAAGGGATAGAGGGACATCTTTCAGGAGGCTCTGCAGGCAAGAGATGACTCCAGAGACTCAGAAGCTTATGGCAATGATGATGAGAAGATGTCAAAGGAGGAAGAGGAACAGGAAAAGGAAATGGGTGAAAGTGCAGATGATGATGATTGTAACAGTAGTTAATATAAAATAAGCATTTTCTGCATGCCAGGTCCCAGGCTAAGACTTCACATGGATTATCAAAAGTAATCCTTAACACAACTCTATGAAGTACTTATTATTATCCTCATTTTGCCATGCTGCTTCTATAAAGTCAATCAAAAGTCACTTGGAACCTTTTGTAACTTTTCACATAAATCAAAGAAATCATTGTGACTCACAGCCATAAGACCACCCCTCTGATGGGCTGCCCTCACCAAAAGTCAAATGGAAGTCCCTCAAGCTTGGATCAAGACTGCTCTTCAACCAATCTCCTCACTTCCAGCTCAACAGAGTTAAGAGGAAACCCCCAAATTGTGCAGGCTCCTGGTAAGAACCCTCAATATTCAACAGGCTTACATTGGGACCATCAAAACGAAGCTCATCATGTCCTGTGGCCCTGTTTATGTCCATCACCACAAGAAGCCAGGCCTTCCAGGACATCTCTTATCTCCTAGTTCTCATACCCTTATGATACTTTACATCCCATTTTCTGACCCAGGGTCACTAGCCCATATGGTACCTTTGTGAGAGTTAGAAATAGACACCCTTACCCTCTATCAGAAATGTGTCATAATAAAATATGAGGATTACAATGTGAATGGTACCCCAAGAAGTGTGCAGCTCACATCCTGCCTGACAGTATTTACTCCTCTTAATAAAACATTGACCCTCATTCATCCCTTCCCATGTCATGAAACCCTTCCACCATGCCCTGTGGAACTCATGGTCTGTCATCAGCAAAATTCTCTATAAACTCAACCTTTTATCTGAATTCCCTTCACTTTCTTGTTCTAATATTTCCTGAAAGTTTCAGCTTCCCCAGCTTCTCAAACTGTTGGGTATTTTCTCTTCCAAGCCCACTGAGTCTTAAGGTAAAGTAGCCGTGTTCTTGCTTCTCACTGCCATTTCTATACATTCTCCTTCCCACCTCCCTAACACTCCTCCCACACTAGCTTTGAATCTTGTCATCAGGATACACCACCAGCTTCCCCTCCTTAGTCTTACAGCAACCCCTGGGAAACTACCCCTAATTCCTTAAGATGTTCGTATCTGGCTAACTATCATTCTCTCCAAAAGCACTCCTGCCATAATTCTTGATGATTTCAAAATACACGGTAAGTCCAGCCCATCAAAAAGCCTCAATGTGGAAAACAACTGCAATAAGGAGCACACAATAGGGCAACCTCAGCAGTTGTGAATAAACTCATCTCTCGATAATCATGTCCCCTTCCACCACACATTCTTGGTTTTCTTCATCCTCAACCAGCACTTTAGTCAATCTAGGTTGCATGCTTGGTGGGGTAACACAGACTTTTATCCCCAAGGGTTGGAGTCAGTGGTGTGGTGGAGCTGGTGCACACCAGCTCATGAGAACTGATGGTTAAATTTTCAGGTTGTTAATCACAGCTGTTATTAAATGTAAATAAATCCTACTTAATAATAAACAAATTATATTATTCTTTTCTAAATTTTTATTAAATTACATCTAATAAAAAATTATAAGTAAATTATATCAAAAACAAAGGTAAAAAATATTTAAAATTCAACACATCCTAATTATTTTACCAAATTTTATTATTTCTATGTTCTTGAGGTTGTATCTATCTATTGTATCTTTATGGTGGAAACATTATACAATGGTGGGCAGTAGCACATCTCTTCCCAGCTCTATGTTTACTGACATTACGTTGGCAGATTAAAATCGGCCATGGTGGGCATATGCACAGCAAATGTTACAAATCAGAGCTTGATTTATTGCTTTGCTGATTGTCTTGACTTAAGAAACTGATGGAGAAAATATTAATTCAGATTAAACTTAAAAATGTACTGTGTTTGTAGTTGTTACATTGTGAATAGAACTGAAAATTAAATAAATATTATTCTTATATTCCAAAACTATTATTCGAGCCAACAAAGAAATCCTTCAAATTAATAATGAAAACAGTTCTGATAAATTGAAAGAGGTTTCAGTTTAATGAATATTATTTGCATGAGGGTAAGAAATAGTTTAATAAAAGATCACATATCAGATTTAATGACATAAATTTATTTGAGAAAGAGCAAACTGGAATGCAACTCCAGTATGAGGATAAGGAGTACATTTGGCATCTAAGGAATTCACTGAAGTACCCACACTGCGTATGAGCAACCCTAGCAGCTCATGGTAATCAAGATCAATTATCCCTGCCTACATGAAAACTCTCTGGTTACCTATTGGTCCACTGGCCTGAAAAATCCAAAATGAGCAGGTGGCAAGCATAGCTTTTGGTTAATGGAAAACCCGTTGTGTTCCCTGGTATAAGCATTCCTCTTTCCCATCTCTGGTCACCAGGTCTTCTAATAAAGTGGAGCCTAAGGTTGCAGAGATGAAAAACACAAATCCCACAAGCGTACCCCTAAAAGTGATGGCAAGAATGGCTACGTTTACCATGCCCTGAGATGGTGGTTCAGACAGAGACAAGGTGCTTTCAGACCATACCTGTAGCATCTGTGTGCTGAGCAATAAGTAGGTTCAAGAATGTGAAAAGGGGCAACACACTTACCATTTCCAATTCTTCTCCACTCATTCTCTAAACCAACTCCTACCAAGCTTTCATTCCCACCATAACTACCAGCCCTTCACCAACACTGCTCTTGTCACTATCAGGGGTGACTTACACAATGCAATAGCCAATGTTTGTTACTCAGGACTTATTCAACCTACCAGCAAAATCTGAAATGACATCTTCCTTGAAATAGTTTCTCTTTTGGGTCCCCAGGACACCATATTCTTTTAGTATTCCCCACAATGACCTTTCCTTCTTAGCCTCCTTTTCTGGTTCCTCCTCCTATGCAACCTCTGGAGTGCTCCAGTGTTCAGTACTCAGGTCTCTTTCCTTTTATGTTTCTACCTCCTTCCTTGGGGATCTCAACGAGTCTTAGCTTTACATACCACCTTGGATGCCTGTAAATCTCACATGAATTTTACACTCGTAATATCTACTGCCTGCTCAATAGCTCCAGTTATTATGTTTAATAGGCATCTCAAACTTAGCATGTCTAGAACTGAACAATTGATCTCCTACCAGAAAACCTCATTCTTCTACTTGCTCAGGACATAAAACTTGAGAGTCCTGCTCACTTCTTCTCTTTCCCTGATACCCAATATCTTACCAGTCAACAAATGCTGTTCACTCAAACCATGTCCAGAATTTGACTGACAATTTCTCACTGCCTCCATGCAACCCAGCTGGTCCACACCACTATCAGCTTTTTCCCAAGTTATTGCAGAAGCCTCATGACTGGCCTCCCTGCCTCTAGCCCTGCCCCTCTACAGTCTATTCTCAATATTGTAAAGAGAACAGTCGTATTAAAATCTAAGTTTTAACCCCTCCAATGGCTCCTGGTCACTCTCGCACTTCTCTGACTTCAAACCTTACAATTCTCTCCTTCGCTTATACCACTCTAGTCATTGGCCTTCTTGGTGTTTTTTGGACATGCCTGGCACATCCCTGCCTCAGGAGCTTTGCACTTGTTGTTCAATCTGCCTGAAATGCTCTTGCCAGAGATGTCAGAATGGTTCACTCATTCACTTTCTTTTGATCTTTACTCAAATATCAACTTTTTAGTGAGGCCTTACCTGGCCACCTATTGAAAGTTGCAAAGCCCTCCCCTCCAAGCGCTCTCTAACCTCTTTTCCTGCTTTATTTTTGCCATTGCACTGATCATCATCCAAAAAAAAAAAAACATATTTTAACTTGTTTAGCATTTTTCCTAAACACTAGAACATAAGCCCCACAATAGCAAGGAATTTTTATTGTTCACTGCCTAGTCTTGAGACATGAAAGAGTGTCTGGCACTTAGTGGATGCTCATGAAATATTTGTCAAATTAATAAATCATCCTCTGAATCATGGGACTGTATAACACAGTGAACCTTGTTATGGATGATGACCATGGTTAATAGTACAAATATAATAATGTTCTTCCATGAACTAGAACAAATATATATCAATATTACAAGGTGTTAATAACAGGGTGCTATAAGGGGAAAAAAGACATCTAATCAAAACTATGGTCTACAGTTAACAGTACTATTTCAACATTCTCTCATCAATTTTAATGACGGTACCACACCAAGCTAAGTGTCAATAATCGGGGGATATAAGGGGGGAGGAGTTTTCCTTTTTGGAGCAAGGAAAATGTTCTAAAACTGATTGTGGTGATGAGTGCACAACTCTGTGATTCTACTGAAAGCCAATGATTGTATACTTTGGATAGATTGTATGGTGTGTGAATAAAAAATATATACAAACAAATATTCATCCTCACCATGTAACTGGTTGCCATGTAACCACATCTGCATTTTTTTCCTTTATAAAAAGGTTTTTTCTTTTTTTTAGAATTTATTTTTTTTTAAGTATGAGAACTTAATTTTTTAAAAAGTATGAGGAAGAAAAGGGCATTAAATCTATTTTAGAAGTGGAGATACCGAGGCCTAAAATGATGACTTAACAGTTCGGTCAATTTAGATTCCCTGGTCTGATGCTCCAAGGGAAAAGATATTCACAGACGTTTCCACAACTCCATGAGGGTCCTCAAAGCCAGGCTGTCTGGGACAACAGGCACTCCCAGGAAAGAGGTCCTCACTGAACACAACGACCTGCTCCTTGCCAACAGTGGCACTTAAGAACACTGGGAAAATAAACTTTCTGCAAAATATATTTGCGTATGAAACTAAAAATCTTCTTTGATTATAGGTATACACACACAACTTCCTGTCCTTCACTGCAATCTAAAATGTCACCACATTTCCTACTCTTTTGCCAGTGCTGTCTCCTACAAAACATAATAGAGAATGGAAGTGGCTCTTTATAGTGAGCAAAATATGCATTCCAAATTCCAAATCTCCTACTGTTGGCGGAGAATTACTGCAGAGACTGCACATGTTTAAGAACATAAATCTCTTTTCCTTGAGACAACTACTTATGATTAGTTTTCCAAGTATTTTTGTCATCTGGCAAAATGCTGCACCTGTCATTTTTTTCCTCTTAAATCATCAAGGGAAATGCATGTCTAAACGTTATCTTAGGAACAGAAAAGCCCGAAGTACTCCCAGCAGGCAGCTCTAGTCTTTGCTTCACATTTTGCATCACATTCTTCAACTTTGGAACTTTCCTTCTGCTCCATAAATGGAGAAGCGTGTCCTTTTACAGGGCTTGGAACCTAATAACATGAATTCAGATTTTAGTTCCAGTTGAAAAGTGACCTATTCCACATAACGCTGGACAAAAACTTTTAGAGACAAGAATCTCTCCTCACCATTGCTGTAAGAAGTGCTGCTTCTGGCTGAATTCACAGATGACCCACACAAGTGACAGTAAGCTGAAGTTTTTTGATTGAGCAGGGAACGTGCTGGCCATGAATCAGTGCAGCATAGTTATGGGCTGCTTCCCACAGATCTGCTGAATCAAATGTTTGAGAGTAAAATATGAACCAACTTTCTAATCACTTTTGCAAGAGACTAGCCAGGGCTAGAAATCAGGTCTGGGCCCTGAAAGGCAGCAAGGTGGACTGCCCCAAACAGAGCTCCAGCCCACAGGTGTGGCCTCTGAAACAGTTCAGCTGCATCCAGCTGACCCAGCCAGGCACAGACACGCACATATCATGAGCAAAAAAGACACTAACAAATTCTTTCCATCCTAGGTCAGTGATTCTCACAAAACAGCATACTATGAGATTCTGAAATGCGCTGCTCATTATTAATTTTCAAATTCCTTGGGTCGTGTCTACACTGGCCCACATAATTATTCTAATCAGGATTGTTTAGCAATATCCAAATTTGCAAGATACTTTCAAGCTACTGTTGAAGTGAGCTGGAAATACCACTTGATTAAACAGACTGACCAATGAATTAGATATGCTGAAAACCCTAACGAGACCTTTTTAAAAACAAAGGCCTTCCAAACCCTTACTTTGAAACTTTTGCCCAGATAGGCATTTTACAGCTTTACCATAAATACTGTTCTTTCAATTCACTTTTTTTCATGTTCCTTAAAGAAAACCAGAAATAATAAAACTTTAGTCGCTACTCTATTTTTTCTTTTGGAAAAATAAAACTAATAATAAAATAAAATAAGTTGCACAGCATATTTTTGTCAAAATTTAATTCCTCAGCCTTTCTTCCAGAGTCAGCTCTTAATTACCTATACCAACGATAGATAATAGAAGTCCAAAAATCATATATTTGATTTTGAAATTTTTCTTTTGGTATTTATATTTCAACATGAATGCCCAAACTGCCTTCTAAAAAAAAATAATGCAACATGAATGGCCATGCTGCCTTCTAAAAAAAAAATAATGAAATCAAACTATAAAGACCTGGCTCTTGGAAACTAGAAAACATGCCTAGTACACTATCCTGCCTCGAAACAACCTGGGTCCATTACAAGAATGTAAAGCAAAGCACATGCTTTCAAGGAGAACTACATGTCTTGCTTTTGAAAAGTTTCTTTTCTATATGTATAGTTTTTATATATAGTTATCAGTCTATAATGTGTGCAGGCATTCTCAACTCCCGTTTTACTTTCTTCATAAATCCCCAGTTCAAGAGTCCCAAGTGACTAACTACAGTCAAGATTTTGGTGCCTAGAATGGGCAGACCTAGTTAACTAGCACCCTTTGCAGGAAGATAACTTAGCCAGGCTTATCTCTATATGGGAGTGTGATGCCTTATTACATGTGCGCGCAAACAATTTTACTCATACACTTCTCCATTTCTCCCTTTCACACAGGACACCACATTACTATTAAAACTACTGACACTATATTTTACTTTAAAATGATTTCTAGTATCAAAGGGTGACTCATAGCTAAATATTTTTTAAATATTTTAAAAAATTGTTTAATAAGATATATCAATAACCTAGCATCTACCTAGTAGATAACATTTTCCACCAGCGGGTATATACTACTTTAATTATATAAATAAAAACAGGAAATGGTAATGATGGAAGGAAAGAAAATAACACTGGTATTGACAACTGGTCATTTTTATCATCAAAATTTTCAAAGTTCACGCACAAAAACAAAGAGATAAACAAACACAAATATCTAGGCTGGCAACTTTTAAAAGGCTGACTTGGAATTGGGAAGGCGAGAAGGAAAGCGAGGAGGGATGTATGTGTGTTGGGAGTGGAGGGATTGGTAGTAGATTGGAAGGTCAACTTCCAACTCTCCACCTGTACAGTTCCAGTTTCAGATGTAACTTTTGCCTTTACCTGGACAGACCTCAGGACTGCTGCAAACGTCCCCATATGAGCAAAGCCCCACTCACTGCCATTGCCCATCAAACAGGAGACCCCAACCCCTACCTCCTATAGTGGCCACTCCTTGTTTATGCGCCCCCACACTCCCCAGTAGAATTTATCCAAGGGCCCAGTGGACCACTCTTCTACTTTCATCTCTGAGATTCTTGCCAAGTCTACTGGGAACTGGAACACTCCTTTCTATTGCAAATCTTCCCAGAATTTTCCCCCTCATTATTCCAAAAGCTTCTGAAATTACAATTCCAGAAGGCTTGGTTAATTGAGAGAGCTGTAATTCTACTTGATAAATGTATAATAGCTACATTTCCCTTGTGTTATTTCACTGCACTTACCTTTCTGCCTATGCAAAATATAAATAACATAGAAATTAAAACATTAATATGCTCTGAATATCTTGAGATCTGAATTCTTCATTGTGCCCTTTCTATTATGTGTTGTGCAATAAAAGAATAATGCATCACACAACAGGGGTTTCTTATTTCTTTTATTATGATAATGCTTTTAAATGACTTCCAGAATAATACAGCCATAGTTACTGCATTTTTATTTTGCTCTCATTTATGTAGTGTTTTTGGTTTAAAATGCATTCTTATACGTATTGCCACCTAACAATTTTATAAGTGAGTGAACTGAAGTTTATACAGATGATTTGACTAACCCAGGATCAGGCAAACAGGAACAGAACTCAACCTGGATCTCCTAGCCTGAAGCCCTCTTCATGCCACCAAAAAGTCTCCAACTAGAAAAATTCACAAATAATTTTCTTCCAACTTCACCACCAAAAAACTGCAGAGAATATGTGGAGTGTCAAAATATCAACATGATAAGGTTGGTAAAGCTAGGAAGTCAAGCATTAACATTAAAAAGTTAAAAAGTTATTTTGGATAACTTTGAATTTTACTTCATCTATAATTTTCTGCAACTCTTTTGATAAAAACTGGCCTGTATGAAGAGACTAATCAATTACAAAATAGCACCCTGTATGAATGTCTTCCTTATTGACAAGAAGTAATGGAAGTCTATATCTGACTATAAGTTACTATGTACATAACTGCAGACATTGGACACTGAATTATATCCTAAAACTAACCAAACATATGCTGTTAGAGCTACAATGGCAAATCGTATTTTTTAAAATATACAAAGGCTAAACCACAAAAATAATCTTTCTTTTCTAATAAAAATTATTTCATAAAAAACGTGCAAAATATATTTTTAAGCAATAAATGAGCAGAGAAAATGTTATTCCTTACAATGTTCTAACTATAGGGAAATTAAGCAACTCTTGCACGAAATCTAGAACATTGACAGCTACACTTAACTTATACTTTGTGACTCAATCAAAGAATAGAATAAAAGCCCACTGTGTTTTGAGTTAATGAGAACATTTACCGCTAGCAAAAGTTAGTAACTGAAACGAATATTAGATTGCACCTACACGTCAACTGCTTTCTCAAAGAACTGTAACAACCTATTAAAAGCCTATGCCCTTATTCAGATTTTTACATTCAAAACTTAGGGTTCCAGAGAAGGGGGAATTATGGTGCCAAGTGGGAATGAATAAGGCACCTGCTAGCCAACCAGCTCACAGATCTAGTTTAATTTCCCACTCTGGGGTATAAGGAAAAAACACTTTTTTTTTTAACCTAGTAATTATCTTCATCTTAAAGGAGGCCAAGTATTTTTATCATTATAGGAAAATATAAATGACTGTTCCCCACATTTAAAAAAACGTATTATTCATCATGCAACTTAAGTGATTTACACAGGTTTTAACAACGCACTCCAAGCACCACTTGAGATTCAGAGCTACGCCCAGAGGGAAGGATTTGCTCATGACACATTTTCCTGATGGGAGCCGATGAAGAACAATGGAAAACTGTTAACGGTGCCCTTGAGTTCCACGTTATTTGCAGTCTGTGGATGACAGAAAACATTCCGCCAAACTGTTATTTCACAGTCCAGCGAAACCTCGGGGAGGCAATCTGGAATTTAAGTACTTGTTAGCTTTAGGTATGTACAGCGGAGAAGTTGGGCAGAAGTGCAAAAAATTCAAAGGGGGGAGGGGAACTCCTCGTATCCATGAAATAGGCATTTTCAGTGCTTTCTTTAAAAAGATCCCCATCCTCTCCAATCATATTCCGCCCAAAGTAAGTTCGACACGTCACTGACTTTCCCCTCTGCACTTTCTGTTGGGAGGCTGGGATGCCTCCGGGAGCCCCCGCTCCGACAGTCTCGGCACTCACCATCAGAGCCCCCCAGCGCGCGCGGCTTCGGTTTCCCCCGAGGATGACCGACCTCCGTCCCCGGGGAAGCCCGGAGACTTCCTCGCCTTCCCTCCTGCAGCGCCGCGCCAGCCGCCGCCTCAGTTATCGGCTGGTTATTTTTTTGGATGTATCTTCGGATCAAGTCAGCCCAGGAGGCAGCCTTGTTCTACTTCAGGGCTCTGCGATTGGTGGCCTGGGGTCGTCCCGAGAGCCCATTGGCCGCCTCGCCTGCCTGTTTCTCGGCCGCGGCTGGAGCAGGACCAGCAGCAGGGCGGGGAGAGACCGCGAGGGGCGCCCTTTCCGCCCTCGCGTCCACCGCATTCCTGAGAGGTCACGTGATCGGCGCCGAGTGCCCTCCTCGCGAGCTGGGCGGGAGGAGCGCTCGGCCCCCGACGCTTACTCATCCCAGATCCTGGTTGCCTCTGCTTCTGCTCGCCTCGAGCTGTGTGTGCACAGGTGGGGAGAGGGACTCTGGGAAGAGCGTCCCCTGAGAGCATCATCCGTTAGCCTTTGCAAACCGATCGTGCCAACAGGGGTGAGGGCGGGGGGACGGGGTTCCTGGATCCCCAGACTTCAGCTGCCAAGTGTGGGGCGTTTGAACATAATTAACGTACATTTCCAAGGCAATTTCTTAAGCTTGTCTCTTAACAGGAAGCGTTGATTTCTCCCCTGTTCCATTCCAATGTACATGTGTTCCAGAATTCGAGTTTGTCAGAGCCAAAGAAATAATGCTATAACTGAATAGCTTCACTTTTGTTTGTCTATTTGAATAGATACTGGTTCTTAGACTCAAATACCATCGATATACAATGAGCCCACTTGTGGTTCTGAAATATATGCATGTGCTTGGCTATGCATAGGAACTTTGTAGTATAAACAAAAAACAATAGTGGTTTTGTGAAAGTGTAGAAACATGGGAAATGCGAAGAAGAGAAATTTTATTTTTCACTTGTCTCCCTTCTGAGCTGTTGGATATTTTCCCAAGAGCATTATTTATTTATTTTATAATTTTAAAAGGAGACAAAATACTGTTACAGTTACAACTGAAGGAAGAAACTTGAATGAAAATATCTTTAACAAGAATGTAGGCAAGCCAAAATGACAACTAAAGAATGACCAGGTTATCTGTAACCTGGTCAACGCACTTAACAGATGTGTTCATAGATGCTAGACTGCTCCCCAAATCTCTGTATCCTACAAGTAATTTAATTAAAGTCAGAATTTTAGAACTGCTAGACCCCTGAGGGATCATCTTATTTTATACAGTAAAAACAAAGTTGATATATGACATGCACAATGTCATAAAACTAATTAAGTGCCCTTAAAGCTTGAATGATTTGTGATAAGTTCTTTCCTCGCAGATTTTTACTATATGTAAATCATAGCTAATATATGAAGAGTACAGTGGCTGGGAAATAATTAATGGTAGGTAAGTGGGGTAGGTTGAATTATGTTCCCCAGAAAGAAACCATGTTCTTCATCCATTCCTGTGGGTGTGAACCCATTGTAAATAGGACCTTTTGAACATGTTATTTTTAAACTATGGCTCAACTGAATGAGGTTGGGCCTTAATCTTATTACTGGAGGCTTTCTGATAGAAAGCCACTTGGAAGAGCAGAAGGTAGAAGTCAACAGAATCCAGGAAAAAAAGAAGACATGACTATGTGCATTGCCATGTGACAGAAAAGCCAAGGACCTAAGGAGCCACGACAATCAGCCCTAAAATGCTACAGTCTTCAAGGAAAAAGCATGGCCTTACTGATAACCTGATTTTGGACTTCTCCTAGCCTCAAAATCTGAGCCAATAAGTTCCTGTTGCTAAGCCGACCCATTGTATGGTATTTCCTTACTAAACTGTAAGGAAAATATTTTAGGAGGGTTTGTTATTAGGATTTGCTGATCTTAGGAAAATGAGTTATTTTAAAATACGTTTTAGGCCAGTCTTACAGCACATTGAAAATACTAGACATGAATCTATTAAATAAGACATTTCCTCTCAGCAGCTTTAAGATTAGAAAAGATATTCTTAGCTCTCTATTCCTTGGGTTCTTTGGTTCTATTTAAAGGTCTTCTCCTGAGACAGTTGTCTTAAAGGACATGATCAACAGAGGTTAAAAAGTCAGCTGAGGCTGAGAGATCTCAAGTGGAGTTGAGAGGTCACTCTAGAAAGCATTCTTATGTGCTATATAGATACCCCTTTTTAGGTTTTAGTGTATTGGAATAGCTAGAAGGAAATACCTGAAACTGTTGAACTACAACCCAGTAGCATTGATTCTTGAAGACAATTGTATACATATGTAGCTTACATGGTGTGATGGTGTGTTGTGAAAACCTTGTGGCTCACATTCCCTTTATCCAGGGTATTGATGGATGAATAGAAAAATGGGGACAAAAACTAAATGAAAAATAGGGTGGGATGGAATAATTTGGGTGTTCTTTTTTACTTTTATTTTTTATTCTTATTTTCATTCTTTTTTGGAGTAATGAAAATGTTCAAAAATTGATTGTGGTGATGAATTCACAACTACATGATGGAACTGTGAACAGTTGATTGTACACCATGGATGATTGTATGGTATGTGAATATATCTCAGTAAAACTGAAAAAAAATTAACTGAATTAATACTTGTTCACCCCACAACAAAAAACATCTCAATACTTGTGTTTTCTTATCATGTAGACTAGAGATAAAGGGAAAACTGTTCCATGTATGGAATAAATGAGAGCTTTTGAGTCAGATCTGGGATTCTCTTTTGCTTTTGGACATACTATAAAACCCTATGTGATTTATGCAAACCTCTGAGCTTCAGTTTCACCATCTAGAAAATATGATTAATAATACCTACTTCATAAATAACAAATTTGCAAGGGAGAACTTTGCAAAGAACCCAGTATCGTGTCTAGCCTATAGTAGGTGCTTGTTAACACATAATAATTCTTTGAGTCCATCTTATGTTTTTCAGGAGCAAAATGACTTATTGAAGCAATATTTCTAATATATGTCTGTGGCAGATTGAATCGTGTCACCCACAAAGACATGTCGAAGTCCTAGCCCCTATCCTGTGAGTGGAAACTCATTTGTAAATAGGATATTCAAAGACCCTATTTGGATGAGGCCAAATTGAATCAGGGTGGGCCTTAACCCAATGTGATGGTTAGGTTCATGTGTCACCTTGGCCAGGTGATGGTGTCCAGGTGTCTGGTCAAGCAGGCACAGGCCTAACTGTTACTGCAAGGACATTTGTGGCTGGTTTATTAAATCATCAGTCAATTGACTGCACCTATAACTGATTACATTAACAAGGGCATGTCTTCCGCAATGAGAGAATTCATTTAATCAGTTGAAGACTTTTAAAGGAGAGAGAGAGAAAGGACCTTCACTTTTTCAGCTAGCCAGTGAAGTGTTTCCTGAGGATTTCATTGAACACCTTCATTGGGGTTGCCAGTTTGCTGCCTGCCCTATGGAATTTGGACTTGCGCATCCACACAGTTGTGTGAGACACTTTTATAAAATCTTATATTTATAGATACCTCTTGTCAGTTGTGTTTCACTAGAGAACCCTAACTAATAAACCCAATAAGACTAATGTTCTTATAATCAGAAGACATTAGGGTGCAATTGGTTAGAAGACGCCAGAGGAGAGAGAAGACAGATCACCATGTGACAGAGGCAGAGATTGATTGCCAGCAAACCACCATCAGAATGCTCTAGACTTCAGAGAAAACCTGATCCTGCCAACACCTTGATTTTGGACTTCTAGCCTCCAAACTATGAGCCAATAACTGCCTGTTGTTTAAGCCTGTCTGTGGTGTTTGTCATAGGAGGCCTGGAAAACAAAAACAATGGCTTCCAGTTTTATTTTCAAAAGCTTAAGGAATTTCAAGGAGCTGGTTTTCTTTAATCAGTTTTGACTCATAATTCATGTTATTTTTGGACCTGAGGGGACAATATAGTAATACCATCATCAAAGTGCAGAGTGGAGCTTCCAAATTTCCTAAACAGCTATACTGATTCCCGAAGCTCAAGGCAAACAGGAAGGGTAGATAGATAGTGCCACAAAGCAGTGCTTTGGGTGGAGCCTGGGACAGACAGTACCCTCCAGCTATACCAGGGAAACAGACTGATTTGAGGCTCAAATCCCTTCTTTTTATGCTAGTGCTTCTCACATTTATATTATCATTTTCTGTAAACTCTAATGTGGAAAAGTTTGGGAATTTCCATTATGAGTTTATCTTTGACCCATGGGATATTTAGAAAAGTTACATGTAATTTTCAAACATTTGGGGACTTTCTGGTTTTCTTTTTTTATGACAAAAACCGAATTCTATTGAAATCATTATATGACTTCAGTATTTCATATTTGTTAAGACTTGCTTTATGGCCCAACATATAGTCTACTGTGGTTTAAAACATAGTCTATATGATTTCCATATTTCAAATTGTTTAAGACATGGTTTATGGCCCAACATAGAGCCTATTTTTGTAAATATTCTGTGAGCATTTGAAAAGAATGTATTCTATATTTGTTTGGTAAAATGTTCTAGGTATATCAATTAGGTCATATTTATAATAGATTTTTTGTCTGTTTCTAATATCAGATACTGATAAAAGTATATTAAAATTTCCAACCATACTTGCTTCTATTGTAATAACATTGGAGCATCTAACCAATGTTATAAGACAAGAAAAACAAAAAAAATTATGAGGATTGAGAAATAAAAAGAACTCTGAGGATATTATGAAAATTGTATATCAACAAACTAGAAAGTCTAGATTAAATGGACAAATTCATACAAACACAGAAATTACATAAACCAACTCAGGTAGATATGGAAGATCTCAACAGAGCTATAAAAAGTAAAAAGACTGAATCAGTAATAAAATACCTCCCAACAAAGAAGAGTCCAGGACCAATGGCTTCACTGGTGACTTCTGCCAAACATACCAAGAATAATTAAAAACAGTTCTTGTCAAACTTTTCAAGAAGTTGTAGAGGAGGGAACACTTCATAACTTATTCTATGGGGCCAACACTAACCTAATACCAAAACCAGTTAAAGACATCATAAGAAAGGAAAACTACAGACCCAAACCCCTTACGAATATAGATGTAAAAAGCCTCAATAAATTACTAGCAAATCAAATCCAACACATATTAAAAGAATTATACACCATGACTAAGTGGGATTTATCCCAGGAATGCAAGGGTTTATCAACATAAGAAAATCAATCAATGTAGTACACCACATTAACAGTATAAAGAAAAAAATACCACATGATCATCTCAGTTGATGACATTTGACAAAATGCAAAACCCTTTTTGATGAAAACATTCAGAAGATCAGGAATAGAAGGAAACATCCTCAGTATGACAAGGGCATAAATGAAAAACCCACAGCTAACATCACACTCAATAGTGAAAGAGGGAAAGTTTTTCTCCATAAGATCAGGAGCAAGATAAGAATGCCCACTATCACCACTGGTATTCAAATTGTACTGAAAGTTCTGGCTAGAATAATCAGGCAAGTAAAAGAAATAAAAGGCATCAAAATTGGAAAAGAAGAAGTAAAACTATCTCTATTTGCAACTGACATGATCTTATATAGAAAATCCTAAAGAATACACAAGAAAAATACTAGAACTAATAAACTAATTCATTAAAGTTGAGGGTACAAGATTAACATGCAAAAATCAGTTGTGTTTCTATACACCAATAAAGAATATTCTGAAATGTAAATTAAAAAAAAAACATTTACATGCACAGTATTTCCCATAAGAATAAAATAAATTAAACAAAGGAGTTGAAGAACTTGTACACTGAAAATTACAAAACCCTGCTGAAATAAATAAAAGAAGTTGTTAAATAAACGGCAAAACATCCCATGTTCCTGCATAGGAAAGAGTTAATATTATTAAGATATCTATTCTACCCAAAGCAATTTACAGATTCAATGCAATACCTGTCAAAATCCAAGCTGCCTTTTTGCAGAAATGGAAAAGCTGATCCTTATATTCATATGGAATTGCAAGAGGTCCTGAATAGCCAAATTGAAGTTGCAAAGGAAGAACAAAGTTAGAGGTCTCAGACTTTCCAATTTCAAAACTTCCTACAAAGTCACAGTAATCAAAACAGTGTGGTACTGGCATAAAGATAGACATACAGACCAAAGGAACAGAATTGAGAGTTCAGAAATAATCCCATATATCTATGGCCTACTGATTTTTTAATACATTTTTTATTGTGAAATTTAACATATTTACAGAAAAGTGATAACTTTCAAAGTACAATTTAACAAGTAGTTGGAAAGCAAATCTCAGAGAATATTATGAGTTACAGTTCCACAACTTCAGCCATTTCCTTATTGTGATATATAACATATATACAGAAAGGTGATAACTGTCAAAGTATGACTTAACAAGTAATCATGTAGCTAATTTCAAAGAATGTTATGAGTCACAGATCCACAGTTTCAGTTATTTCCTTATTGTGAAATATAAGATATAAACAGAAAGGTGACAACTTTCAAAGTCCAATTCAATGAGCAGCTGTATAGCAAATTTCGAAGAATGCTATGGGTTTCAGCCATTTCCCTCAAGCCATTCCAACACCCGAGTATCATATGTATATAGTCCTATCTTGTCTGTTGCTACCCCTTCTCTCATTTAATCACTTTCTTGATCTTCAGGTGTGTCTAGGCAGTGACCACCCTAAATTGTTCATATTAAAAAGGGGTGTCAACATTATGGGGAAAGCTGCCAAGTACATTAATTGGGGAAAGAAGGTTTCTTCAACAAATGGTGCTGGGAAAACTGGATATCCACTTGCAAGAAACTGAAGTTGGACTGCTATATCACACCATGTAAAAAATTTAACTCTAAATGGATCAAGGACCTAAACCTGAACTAAATGTGGTATGTGCATACAATGGAATGTTATTTAGCCATAAAAAGTAATGAAGTTCAGATACATGCAACAACATGGATGAACCTTGAAACATCATGTTGAGTGAAATAAGCCACAGACATAAAAAGACAGATATTGTATGATCCATTTATATGAAATAACTAGGCTATGCAAATTCATAGAGACAGAAGGTCAAGTACTGGTTTCCAAAGACAGGTGAGGGAAGAGGGAATGGGAAATGCCTTAGTTTCCCAGCTGTGATCACAATTACCATGAAATGAGTTAACTTCAACAACAGGAATTTATTGGCTCATGGTTTTGAGGCTAGGAGAAGTCCAAAATCAAGGTGTCAGCAAGGTGATGCTTTCTCCCTAAAGATTATATTGTTCTGGGGTTTGGCTGCCAGCGATTCTTTGGTCCTTGGCTTTCCCATCATATGACAATGCCTCTCCTTCAGTACATACAGATTTTTATCAGGTGGCTGACCCTAAGGACATTCAGAAGGAGCCTAATGCAATAGCTAAGGATGGAATGTTACATCCAAGTCTGGACAGACTTCCTGTGTTCAAATCTCAAGTACTTCACTTATTTCATGCCCTGTCGTTCTCTCCGACACCACCTTACTCCTAATCACCCTCAGGCCTCAGCTCAGCTCAGGCCTCCTCTCTTCTAGCAAAGTTTCCCTAATCAGCTCTTTCCCCTTGACCTGGATCAGGTACTTTCACAGCACCTCATAGCATACAAACCTTTCTACTGGGTTTATGAGACTGTCTCTTCATACTCAGCCAAAGTGTCGTGTTCCTGTTGGCAGCACAGCACATGGTAATGGTACAGCTTCATGTGGATTATCATGGTACATGCTTCAGGGGAATAGGATGGGACTCACAGAAGAGGCTGCAGATAGACTTAGGATAGTCATGCCTGGCTAAACACATCACCATTACCTGAATACAGAAAGTTATATGCACAATTGATGCTGACATTACAAACATTACATAGTTCATTTTGTGATATGAGTTCATTTCTACTCAACTCCTCATTTTGTTGTCTTTATAACATTCTAAAATAAAACAAATAAACAAAAACAAACAACTACAATAACAAACACCATTCAAGTCTTAGGACTGGCTTCTGAATGGGCAGGTAGTCCTAAAGAGAGAATCAGCCTGTAAAATCAGATAATCATAAGCAGCTTTTTATTTATGAGAATATCTAATAGAACATTCATAATCTGTGCAGGATGTGGACAACTATTTGTTGTCATGGACTATCCCATGAGTTGCAGAATGTCTACCATCCCTGGCCTCCACCTCCTAAATTCCCCATATTGACAACCTATACACCACCACCACCACCACCCCCCACACACAAATTTCCAAAGTTCTCCCTAATGGGTGTTAAAGCTCTAATTAAGGACCATTCTCCTACCTTTGCTTGGAGAAGCTACCTCTTGGGCTTCCCATTGCTTTCAGAACACTTCTGAAAAATTTCAGTGGATGAAAATGATGGATAGATATCACAAGGAAAACAAACTGCAAAAGATGGAAAACTGAAGGGGCAGATAAAATATGTCACATTCAACTTCTTTATGTTGAGCATGATCCTCCTTTTATTCCAAGCAAAAGGAGAGTCTAGTTCATGGATGAGGGCTCCTAGCATAAGTACCCAGCACCAATATTTCACAGAGCACTCAGTGACAACAGGATCTTGCCATCACAGCCAGAGATCTAGAGCAAATTCTTTGATCCAAACAAATGTTTGTCTTTCTCTATACAAAGTATCACTTGAGAGTCTACGGTGCATTGATTCAGCCCAAGGTTGAGTTTGTTGAATTAGAAATGCATGTTGATAGATGAAAGGTGATCATTAAGAAAACAGTGAAAGAAGGAAATTACATCATGTAGATGTATTAAGTACAGAGAGCAGGCTTTCTCACTTGCATGTCCTTCTGATTGCTTGCCTGAAACCCCGTCCATTCCCAGCTTAAATGAATGGCAGGCCAATGAGAAAAGTGGGGAGAGAGGAGAGGAAAGGTTAAAAGAAAAAAAAAAAGATAAGAAACAGAAGAGGATAGAGGGACCCAGCAAAGATAAGGCAGATTTATCACTGTTGCTCTGTTTCTAAAAAACTCACTATAAATCTGGTGGGGGAGGAGGAAGCATTGTTCAAGTAGGAAAACAGTGACCTTTTTGTTTTCAGAGCACTTGCAATAACTACACCAGTTTCTTGCTTTAATCAATCTCAAATGGAAGGAGAGAAGAGGCGAGACCAGGAGTGCAAATATTGAGGGCAAGGGAAGGATGAATGAAATGCTTTAATTTAGAAGAATTTGCATGTGGGTTCATTTGTGGTTCCTGCAGGCCAAGATGCATCTATGTCAGTGAGGGCTATTAGAAGAGCTGCATCTGTCTTCACATGGGTACACACCACAGAAACATTTCCTTCCTTCCCTCTGTCACTCTTTCCCTTCCTCTCTCCTCCACGTGCTGTAGCCCTTATACCCAGCCAGTGGCAAAAACAGTTCAGACCAGGTAGGATATCAATATAAGAACAGAGGGAGAGGGCTCTTTTGGGTAATATCTAAGTTTCTTTCCTGCTCTAAGAATCATGGCTCTGCCCCTAACAATCTAGATGGTGAGAGTCAGTTGTCAATGCATAGCTAAGACAGATGGCCACGGTCGTGTCATGATTTGACACCAAAGGAAAACTCCTCTACACCCCAAATGTGTATGTGTGTGTGTGTATTTTTCTGTCCCATTGGCCCAAAGTTCTCAGTCTTAATTCAGTCCTTTAAAGCTCTAGTTATAATGCAAATATATTTTCTGGAGTCACACATTTATAACTAAAGCACCTATAATAATTCAATATATATATAATTCAATAGTTAACCAGATTTAATATTAGTCATTTGCTGGGTCATTTAGGAATTGGATAAAGGAGAGGTAGGTTTTGAGGGAGTGAAAGAAGAGAAAGATTTAGGATATAGCTGTAGGAATCTAAAATTCAAACGGGTCATACAGTGAGGGGCTCTGGGAATTAATGTTACATGTTCATTAGTACTGGAAGAGATAAAGCAGGAGATGGCAAGTGGATAGACATGGGCTAAAGCTCAAGCTTGGTTGGCTTCGATCTTGCCTATTGTTACTGATTGATTCACCAACAGTCATTAGCTTCCAAATTTACTTCCCATTTTTGGGAACCATGGCAACTTCAAATTGAGAATGTTTTCTTTGGTAAGATTCATCTTTCATTCCCCTCAGCAACTATTCCAAACCTTCACCAGTCTCCCTGGGCCCCCCATCCACTACCCTCTTCATGCTCAGCATACAGTACTGACTCCCATTTTATCTAGAAATGTGAAGCCTTGGGGGTGATTCCTCCTTTAGGAATTTGCTTCAGCCATTCTGGTTTATCTTTATTTCAACCTACCAAAAATATGCTCAAGCCTTATCTTCTCCTAAGAACTCTCCCTCCAAATTTCTAGCAAGTCATTTTTGGTGTATGCTATTGGTACTCCACCTGTAGTCCCTGGGCTTCCCTTTAGGCCCATTCTCCGGCTTCATTTTGCTTCCTTCTTAGCTGCTCCTACCTGCAGTCTTCTTTAGAGGACTCACCTCTGGCTTCTGGAGCCATTTTGCCCTGAGGAACTGAGAGCTGGGGTAGCCTGTAGCCAATGACTGGCTCAAGTGCTTAAAAGTCCACTCCCTGGCTTAGAGGCCTGTCTAACACTGGTATCATTTATGCTCCAGAGCCCCTAGAAGGATCAGGCTGAGATTATTTCACCTGAAATTGTCCTTTTATTGCCTTCTCTTTTCTCGTTCTCTGTCCCCCAGTCCCTACTGATTTCTCCTGGTAGTGTTTCCTAGGAGCACATCCACATGAATTCTTGACTCAGGGTCTGCAGCTGGAGAACCTCACCTGAAATACTCACCTTTTCTAATTCCTAACCTCCCTATTTACTTCTCAACTTTTCCAATCTGGTTTTTGTTACACACCACTCTCCTGAACCATCTCTCACTAAGGACACCAAAGAAGTCCTAGTGGCGAATGCCTATGGCCATTTGCAGTTCTTCTCTTTATCTATCTGCTGTTATTTACACTGTTGATCCCCCTTGCTTGAAACTGTCTTTTCCCTTAGCCTCCTTGACAGTGCACTTCCCTGATTAAAGATTTCTCATATTTATCCCCTTTGTCTTTTCCTACTATTTCCTGCTCTATTTTGTGAGTCTCTAACAGTTTTCCCTTTATAACTTTTATCCTCCTCAAGTTCATTCCGTGCACAACTGCCAAACTATATAAAGAAAATGCAAATCTGACCATATTACTCAGAATCTTAGAAACCTGCAAAAGCTCCCCTCCCTACCTCCAGCAGGATAAAGTCCCATATTCTATTTATAGAAGTTTGCAGTCTTACCCAAGTACATGAATACAAAAACAAATGAAATTTGGTTTACTATTGTTAATCCATCTCCACTTTTTATCTGCAAGCCACATAGATCAAGGGAAACTTGAATTATCCAATTATTTGTTTTTGTTACCCACTAGACTGTGTTAGCAGATAACACCACATTTTAAGTGCTACAGTTATTCAAATATTTTTATATGAAGCTATTTATATTTTTTCAGATTTCTAGGATAGGTGTAATTACAAATAGAAAGATCAATTGTTGATTCAAATGTGATCCCAAGGGATATTTAATGTTTTATCATCCCATATAAACTGCAAGCTTTATAAGCTATCCCTCACCATTTTCTCATTCCACTTGCTTCAGAGTTTAAACTCTCTTAGGCAAATTCTCCTACCTGAGGCTAGCAGAAGGAACATCTGACTGATACCTCTCGACCACTACTTTTCTTCTCCCAGGGAGATATTGTGTGTATAATGTACTTAATTTTTCTCAGTATTTTAGCATTCATAGCATAGTTAATTGAACATCAAATATAATTTTCCTTTTCTCATTTTTCCCTAATTACTCAAGAACACTTTCATTTTCATTCTGTTTCTGAGCCCAAAAGTAACTCCAATCTTAATTTATTTGAAATGAGTTGTTTAACCACTAGAATGGTAAAATTTAAAAAGACTGACAATATTGAGGTTTTGGCCTGGATTTGGAGCACATGGAATTCTTACACGTTGCCTCTAGGAATGTCAAGTCATACATTTTGTTTGAAAAACAGTTGACAGTCTCTTCTAAAGTTAAACATACACTTATATATGGCCCAGCAATTCCACTCCTAGGTGTTTACTCAAAATAAATAAAAATGTTTGTTCACTAAAACGCTTGTATAAAACATCCTTAGCAGCCTTATTCAAAACAGCTCCCAAATGGAAACAACACAAATGTCCATCAACAGGTGGCAGACCATCAATAGGCTCCTTGATGAATAAATAAATTATGTAATATTCATATAATGGAATCTTCTGCAGTGATAAAAAAGAACAATATAGATAAATCTCAAAATATTTTGACAAGCAAAAGAAGTCAGACACATCAGAGTTCAAACTGAGTAATATCATTTATATGAAGTTCCAGAATAGGCAAAAATAATCTACAGTGCTTGAAATCAGGTCAGTGGTGGCCTGGGGTGGGGGAAGATGAGCAGATTGACTGGACAGGGACGCTCACCAACTTTTGGGGTGATGGAGATGTTGTATAGTTTAGTTGGATGCTGGAGTGTACACATTATTCAAAACTCCTCTAACAGTATATTAAACTGTTTATTAAAACAAGGTTGTTTTATGTTACTTATAATTCCAAACGCATGGCATTTTAGCTTTTTTAGGTTTTGTGTGCTTGCCTAGGGTGTGAAACAATTGGAGCAATACCACCCAGGAAGATTTAGCTCATGATAACAATCTAAACATGAAGCTTTGTGTCACAACCCACTTTTCAGTTAGGGATACTCAGTTTGCTATATACTTTCCCCATAAAGTGCCTCTGCTAACTAACATGCTTTTTAGTATCAGTACATTCAGCTCATTATATTACATCCAAAATTAAACATTTCAATTAATTTTTTAAACTTCAATTTTCACCTAATTATCCCAAAATTTAATTGTGGTTGAACTAAAATATCTAGCAAACAGACTATCAAATAGGTATCCCCAAAAGCAAATACCCCCACCCCCTCTCTTTCTAAAAGGCTGGATTAGATACAGCCAAGATTTTAAAGCATTTTTAGAAAGGATATGACTCAGTCTAAATTCACAATGTTGTTGTTTAAATCCCTTTTCCTATTTCCTTCCTAAATAAAACTTACAAAAGATGACTATATTGCAGAAGATGAACAGTATTTACAAACCATTTTGAATAGAGAAAAATGGTACCAAAGTCTCCTAAGCATTTCCTTTTCTGAAAACAGAAATAGATGTCTTAGTTGAAATAATAGGCCAAGTAAATAGTGCTTATAAGGAACAACATCCTGGTGTAATTAAATGTGCATTTGACTGAGAATAAAAAGAAATATAGGTGTTAATATTAGCTAAGCTTTAAACAGCTAAATGACAGTGGTTAAAGTATTTAACTTCTTAGGCCTGCGAGGTTTAGACAGATGATTTCTATGTGCCCATCCAGAACTGAAAGCTCACTATACTGTTCTAAAATTTTGTTACAGAGAAATTTTGCCATTTGGTTTCTTTGTCATTTATTCTGCATGAATTACCGAATACTTAACTCTACCAAATCCACAATCCTAGTATTTCATCTCATCTCATATTATGTCAGCATACCATGAAAATTTATGATATATTTCATGAATACAAAATAATATATATAATAAATACATAAAGTATTATAAAGAATAATATAATGTATACCCATTTACCCACTACTCAGTTTAAGAAATGGAATTTAATAGAATTATCAGTAACCCAAAATTGTATCTCCTCCTCCATCCCCAGTGGTAACTAGAATATCCTAAATTTTATTTATCATTCCCTTGCTTTAGTTTGTTGCTTTACTTCCACCCCACCCCAACACCCATCTCTATCCATATCCCTTTCTTTTTCTATTTCTTCCTAATATACTGTTTAGATTTGCATGTTCTTTGTACCTCATAGTCATACTATATTTATTCTTCTGAGACTTTCTTTGTTATTCAACATTACAGTTCATTCATTTTCACTCTTCTATAGTAATTAACTTATGCATTTACCAAAAATTTTTTGATGGACATTTAGGTTCTCTATTTGATGGACATTTGGGTTCTCTGATGGATATTTAGGTTACTTAGGGCTTGGGGCTATTATATAATACTGATATAAACATTCACATGTTTCATAGTACACATGTACATTCCACAGGGTGTATATCTAGGAGTCAGATTGGTAGGTCATAGGGTATGCACATCTTCTATTTCACTAAATGATTCTAATTGCTTTCTAAATAGTTGAAACAATTTAAACTTCTGGTTGTGCTTAGTGTTCTGGGTTAAATTTTAATTATCTGGTATGACTGTAAATGCCCTTAATCAGTTTAAGGAAGTTCCCGTCAATCTCTAATATGCTAAGAGGTTGTATTACAAATAGGGTTTGAATTTTATCAAATGCTTTTTCTGCAGCTATTGAATAAACATATAGTTTTTTTCTACTGTAGGTGTTTAATAAGGAGAGTCAAATTACTAGATTTTATAATTTAAACAATCCTGGCTTTCCTAAGATACATTTTCCTTTTAAAGAATTGCTGTATTTAGCTAATTTTTGAAGGATTTTTTTCATCTATGTTCACAAGCAAGATTGCAAATTCTTTTCTTAGTATGTTCTTATCAGGGTTAAACTGACCTCATAAAATATGTTGAATTCTTTCTACTCTCAGAGTTTGTTTAAATTTTAAATTCTCTCTTTCTTGAATTTTTGATTGAACTGGCCCATAAAATCAACTAGAGCTTATAGTTTCTTTGTGAGAGGGCATTACTTAACTCAAGTTTTAAAATGGTTATTGGACTTTCAGGTCCTATAAGCTTTCTTCAGTACTATTGGTAAGTTATGTTTTCCTAGAAATTGGTCTACTGATTCTAAGATTCTAAGATTTCAAATTTATTAGCATAGAGTTGTCTATTTTCGAAGCCTGATGAGGTTCCCACTGGGTTAAAATCAAGGTGGCAGCAATGCTGCATTCCTTTCTGGGGGCTCTAGGGAGAATCAGGCAAGACTGCCAATGAAGGGAAAGGAGGACGAGGAGGAGGAGGGGGGAGGGAAAAGGAGAGGGAGAAGAGGAGGGGAAGGGGGGGAAGATAGGAGGAAGAAGGAAGATGAGGAGGAGGAGGAGGGGGAGAATAACTCTTAACATCCATCCTTCTCAAACTCTTCCAAAAAATAGAAGAGGAGAGTAGACTTCCTAACTAATACCAAAGACATCAAAAGAAAATAAAACTGCCAACCAATATCTTTTATGAATATAGATGCAAAATCCTCAACAAAAAGACTAGCAATTCAAATCCAGCAGTATATAAAAAGTATTATACACTGTGACCAAGTGGGATTTAGCTAGGAACTTAACATTGATTCAACGTACAATCAATCAGTGAAATACACCACATTGATAGACTAAAGACAAAAAAAAAAAAAAAGATCATCTCAATAGATGCAGAAAAATTGTTTGATAAAATATACCCTTTCATGATAGAAACACTCAACAAAAAAGCATTGAGTGAACTTCTTCAACCTGATACAGAACATCTATGAAACACCCAAAGCTAACATACTAAGAGTGAAAGACTGAAAAATTTCCCCCTAAGATTAGGAACAAAACAAGGATGTCCACTCCTGCCATCTCTATTCAACATCTTACCAGAGTCTCTAGTCAGGACAATTAGGCTAAATAAATAAATAAATAAATAAAAGGCATCCAGATGGTGCATATGGTATGATCTTATATAGAGAGAGAAAATTCTAAAAAATCTACACAAAAAACCTATCAGATCTAGGAAACAGGTTCAGCAAAGTTGCAAGATATAAGATCAATATACAAACACCAATTGTATTAATATACATTAGTATACTGGGTTAAATAGTGTCCCCCTCCTCTTCCAGTTTGCTAATGCTGCCATTTTGCAAAACACCAGAAATGGGTTGGCTTTTATAAAGGAGGTTTATTTGGTTACAAAGTTACAGTCTTAAGGCCACAGAGTGTCCAAGGTAAGGCATCAACAATAGGGTCCCTCCTCTGGAGAAAGGCCATTTTCTGGAAAACCTCTGTTAGCTGGGAAGTCATGTGGCTGGCCTCTGCTTGCTCCTAGGCTGATGTCTGCTTGCTCCTAGGTTGTGTTTCAAAATGGTGTACTCAAAAATGTCTCCCTAAGTTGCCTGTGAAATCCTTTATAGGACTCCAGTGATTCAATTAAGGCCCATGCTGAATGGACAAGGCCACACCTCCACGGAAATAATCCAATCAAAGGTATTACCGATGCTTGGGTGGGTCTCATCTCCATGGAAACAACCTAATCCAAAAATTCCAACGTAATCACACTAATACGTTTTCCCCCACAAGACTGCATTAAAGAACATGGCATTTTGGGGGACATAATACATCCAAACTAGCACACACTCCCCAAAAAAATTGATGTCCACCTGGAACATCAGAATGTGACTTTATATGGGAATAAGGTCTTTCCAGATGTATTTAAATTAAGATGAGGTCATACTGGATTAAGGTGCCCTTAAATCCAATGACTGGTATCCTTATAAGATGGTCATATGAAGACAAAGAGAAACACACAGGGAGAGTACCATGTGATGATGGAGACAGTGATTAAAGTGTTGCATCTACAAGCCAACAAACACCAAGGACTGCCAGCAACTTCAAGATGCTAGAAAGAGGGAAAGAAGAAATCTACTCTAGAGCCTTGAGAGAGAATGGCCTTGCCAGCACCATAATTTTGAACTTCTAGCCTCCAGAACTGAGAGAATAAATTTCTGTTGTTTTAAACCATGCTGTTTGTGGTACTTGGTACACAATACAACTAGTACTAAATTACCTGAAAATGAAATGAAGAAAACAATTCCATTTTCAATAGCATCAAAAAATAATATGCTTTGGAATAAATTTATCCACTTAGAGTAGACTATTCCAATTCCAGAATTGTGAACAGCAGAGGTTTTTCTGTGGACCCTCATATAACTTGAGTTGTAGGAATGACTCTCCAGACAGAACAGTTTTTTTTTTTTTTTTTTGGTTTTTTTTTTTTTTTTTAATAATTCTCCCAGACCAAAGTCACACTTTAAGTTGTTTTTCAGCTTGGGGTTTATTTGCACCATTAGGATGATGTGAATTCTAAAAAACTTGCACTGTTTTTTTTTCCTCCTTTATATTTTATGTGAGATAAAATCAGTCATTTTGGGGTGTACAATTCAGTGGTGTTTAGTGTATTCACAATGTTGTGCAACCATCACCAAAATCTAATTCCAGAACATGCCCATCACCCCAAAAGGAAAACTCATTACTATAAGCAAGTATTCCCAGCTCCCCACTCTTCCATGCCTTGCCAACCACTAATCTATTTTCTGTTTCTATGGATTTGCCTATTAGGGATATTTCATATAAATGGAATCATAAAACGTGTGCATCTTGTGTGTGGCTTTTTTTTCTTAGTGTAATGTTTTCAAGGTTCATCCATATTGTAGCATATAACAGTACTTCATTCCTTTTTATGGCTGAATAACATTCCATTGTAATTGTATGTGCTTGCCACATTTTGTTTATCCACTTATCTGTTGATGGGCATTTGTATTGTTCCCATCCTTGGCTACTATGAATAATGCTGTTATGCATTCATGTACAAGTTTTTGCATAGACACATGTTTTCAGTTCTCTTGGGTATATGACAAGGAGTGGAATTGCTCAGTCATATGGTTATTCTATTTTTAACTTTTTGAGGAACTACCAAATTGTTTTCTCAATAGCTGCATCATTTTATATTCCCAACAACAATGTACAAGTGTTCCAAATCTTCCACATCCTTGTCAATATTTGTTATATTCTGCTTTATCATTATTATCATTATTATTACCATCCTAAAGGATGTGGCATGGCATTGTATAGTGGTTTTCAGAATGACGAATGATGTTAGGCATATTTTCATGTCCTTATCAACCACTTAGAATTCTATATGCAGCTAATCGATCATTTGGAACCAAGGATGACTAAGAAGTTTTCAGACAAAGACCATGAGAGAATTTACCATTCACAGATACTCCCTGTATCACTAAAAGAATTAAAAATTTTCCAGACAGAAAAGAGTTGGCCTGGAAACGAAACTCTGAGATGTAAGAAGGAATGCTTTTCTAAAATAACTGTGTGGTATTTTTATAATTAAAAAACAATTGTTAAAAACAAGAGTAGATAAAATAATAAAAATACTGAAGTTGCCCATGCAAATTTACCATTAAAAACATAAAATCATCTAACGTGGCCATTGGCTCCTAACTTCTAAAATTGATTTAGTCCACCTCTCATTTCCCCATTGCCAATGGCTGCCCCTAGATCTCATATTCCCCAATGATTCTCTGTTATATTTTTGTCTTTATACTTGGTTCTCCATGACCCCTTCAGACCTCTTACTCTCATATCCAACATTTGGTCATATGTCTAAGACTCAAACCCAGAGAACTCAGAGCTATTTGGATGGCACAGAATGAAGCCTACAAATGAAACCAACACCACAAAAAGTAAAACCATGAGATGGAGAGAATTTGGGTCCTGAGGAACTGAGTTAATTCACTGCATCAAATCTCACCTGAAGTCAGAACTTTCTCTGAACTTTTCAGCTATATAAGTCAATAACTTCCCTTTACTGAGGAGACAAGTTGAGGTTTATTGTGCCTGTTGTTAGTTTTTTTGTCCTTCGAAGCAAAATGGTCCTAACTGGTATAATCTCTGAGGCATTATGGAGGGAGAAGTTTGGGGAGTTTCTTAAAACAGCTTAGCACCTGGACCTATAAACTCATTTAGTTAGATTATGGTTCTAAGGTTAAAAATTCTAGATTAAACTAAAGAATAAGCTTTAAGATGTCTCTATATAGACATTTGCTTAGTACAGTGACTGTGGTGGAAGAAGCAAAAAAGGCTCTCCACACTGATCCCCTTGGCCATCACATTTGAAAGGGCCAAACTCTTATTCCAACAGCTGTTCACATGTTTGCCCTCTTCAGATGACAAGAACTATGAGAATAATAGCTACTTTCCTGAGCACTTTATATGCAGGAGCCACTCTATGTGACTTACAAAACTTTACTCAATCCTCATAACAGCACTACGAGGTAGGCATTATTATTATTATTATCCCCATTTTATAGGTGAAGAAAACTGAGGTCCAGAAAGATTCAGTAAATTGTTCAATGTCACACAATTAACAGGTAGAAGAGCTGTGATTCCAATCCGTTGAGTCTGGCTACAGATTCTGAGCTCTTAAACTCTTACGCCATATGCCACTCTCATAATACTTTTAATTTAAAGGACTGAGCTTACTTTTCATCCTCAGATTTTCCATGTTAATAAAAACATCCGTGGGTTTAATTTTATATTAGCATCTAAGACACATTACTTCTTTTCTTTTATAAGTACAACTTTAAAGAAAGCTGCCAATTTAATATTGAAATGCAAACACCACTTGTGCCCACAATTTTTGTTTTTTAAGCCCTGACAAAATGACTGTGGCACAATTTGAGCAATCTGTGATGCTTGGCAATGTGGAAATGATTTAAATATATTAAAGAAATGTAACACATTATTAAACAATGAGGAATCTCCCCAACACTCACTAGTTAATCAAGGATAATAGCATATCTAAAACTTGGAGTGATTCTCTCCATGGGCACATGTTTTTTTTTCCCCCCACATCCTGGCTAATCACAGGGTATTGTTTCAGTGAATGGGTGTAATTGGAAAGTAGGTCTTATACCTCAGTCAACAGCATCATTGCACTAGCTATTAAAATTTTTGAAGGAAAAGAAAATGCAGACAGCATCTGTTAAAAACAAGCACATGATCAAGCACCAAATTCTCTGGAATTCCCTTGTAAGTCTGTCTCCCTCACACCTCTGGGAATCAGGAGATTTGGCTCTGGATTGGACTATTAGCTCTGACCTTTAGCAGTCCATTTCCTCAATTTATTCATCTATAAATAGAGTTAATAGATAAGCTACTGGCCTCCCTCTTGATGAATATGATATTTAAAAATCAAAAGGGCTAAACAAATGCAGCATTAAGTAAAACTTTTTCTTAAATACAATTTTATTGAAATATATTCACATACCATACAATCATCCAAAGTGTACAATCAGTTGTTCGCAGTATCATCATCTAGTTGTACATTCATCACCACAATCAATTTTTGAACATTTTCATTGCTCCAAAAAATAAAAATAAGAATTAAAAAAATGTAAAAAAGAACACCCAAAGCATCTCATACCACCACCACCCATTATTCTATTACTTTTCGTCCCAATTTTTCTACTCATCTGTCCATACCCTGGATAAAGGGAGTGGGAGCCACAAGGTTTTCACAATCACATGGTCACACTGAATAGGCTATATAGTTATAGAATCTTCTTCAAGAATCAAGGATACTGGATTGCCGTTCAAGAGTTCCAGGTATTTCTTTCTAGCTATTCTAATAAACTAAAACCTAAAAAGAGATATCTATATAATGCATAAGAGTAACCTCCAGAAAACCTCTCGACTCCATTTGAAATCTTTCAGCCACTGAAACTTTATTCTGTTTCATTTCTCTTCCCCATTTTGGTCCAGAAGACTTTCTCTATTGTACAATGCCGGGTCCAGACTTATCCCCAGGAGTCATATCCCACATTGCCAGGGAAAGCTACACTCCTCGAGTCATGTCCCATGTAGCGGGGAAGGCAGTGAATCTACCTGCTGAGTTGGCTTAGAGAGAGAGGCCACATCTGAGCAACAAAAGAGGTTCTCTGGGGATGACTCTCAGGCACAATTATAAGTAGGCAGTATTCATGATTTGCAATGGATGGAGGTGGCCTAAGGATGCATCGACTGATAAATGGAATGTTGAACTGTGATGTATACATACAGTGGAATATTGAGCAGTGGTAAGAAGGAATGAAGTTGTGAGGTATGCAGCTAGGTGAATGGACATTGAGGACAGTACATTGAAGTGAAATAAGCCAGAAACAAAAAGACAAACATTATAATGCCTCACTAATATGGACTTACTATAATGTACAAACTCTGAGAATTGAATCTGGGTACATGGGCTATCAGGGGAAGGCTTATGTAAACGTTCCTAGATTGTAAGCTCTTACAGCAGTCACATCTATTCATGAGTTGTAAAAGTTATTTCTAAATTCTGAGATGCTGAGCTGTTTGTGTATAATCTGGTCTGTCCCTGGAACTTTGGGTATCTGTGTGGTGCCTGGGATTTGGAGCCAGAGTTCGGCAGCTCTGAGTCTTGGCATTGCCCCATGCAGCAGCCATTAAAGAGGCTGAAAAGGAGACCAGATTTCGATTGGAGATATGAATGAAATGGACTTAGTTGACACTGAGGTAGATCAGACTAAAGGGTAGAGGATGAAATTGACTTTGTTTTAAAACTTCGACTTCTGTGTGGGACCAAAGGAAGAGATGTTTATTTGGTGCAAAAGCTATATTTTCTGTAGCACACAATATAATTTAACTTGTATGGTCAGTTTATTCAAACCCCATAATTACATGGAACCTTGAATAGGGAGTGAGATCTGGTTGGTTTTTACAGTTACCATGAAGCCCCGATACATCCCAGAGTAATTTAGGCAGAGAATGAAAAGTATTTGCAAAGCCCCCATGAGGGACTGGGGGGAAAATGTGGAAATATTAAACTTCCCCAGCTGGGGAATTCCTGATATTCTTGCAAACACTGGGGACTACCAGTTTAGTAGGCCGAGCTCTCAATCTTGGAGCTTGCCCTTATGAAGCTTGTTACTGCTTAAATAAACCTTTTTTTTTTAATTAAATTCAGTTTTATTGAAATACATTCACACACCACACAATCATCCATGGTATACAATCAACTGTCCACAGTATGATAACATACTTATGCGTTCATCACCACAATCTATCTCCGAATATTTTCCTTACATCAGAAAGAACCAGAACAAGAATAAAAAATAAAAGTGAAAAAAGAACACCCAAATCATCCCCCCATCCCACCCCATTTGTCCTTTACTTTTTATCCCCATTTTTCTACTCATCCATACACTAGATAAAGGGTGTGTGATCCACAAGGTCTTCACAATCACACTGTCACCCCTTGTAATCTACATTATTACATAATTGTCTTCAGGAGTCCAGACTGCTGGGTTGGAGTTTGGTAGTTTCAGGTATTTACTTCTAGCTATTCCAATACATTAAAGCCTAAGAGGTGTTATCTATATAGTGCATAAGAATGTCCACCAGAGTGACCTCTCGACTCCATTTGTTAAATAAACCTTTTAAGAATGCAATTTGCAGGTAAGATATTAGACTATCTGTAAACATGAAATATAAAAAGTGCTGAGGACCCACAAGGTCTATGAAGGAAATGCAAACTTCAGTCTAGTCTTTATTTCAAAGGACTCTGGAGAACTGCTACTTACTGAGCAGCAAAGCTGAGTAGCAGGCCTCACTCTTTTCTCTAGTGGGAGATATTGACAGCGTCAGTCCCTTGGGAGGACAAGAAGCCAAGGGCATAGATTGTTAGGCACTGGGATAGTCCAAAATTGCCTCTTGTCACAGATGTCTTGGTCTTTTAATGCATCTGGTATAAAGGAGAGATCTTTTGCTTCACTGACAGGACGATATCTTGTTCAACCTTACAATCCGTGGAAATAAAACTTGTTGAGGGGAATAGTGGGACAGGAGGAGTTATGACATTTTAGATATATTAGGTCACTTAAGAAAACTGAACTTCTTTAAAAGAGAGCCTTTTCTTATGCAAAAGCCTATTTTTCTCTGAGCAAGGAGGTCCTATGAGGAACCCACAGAGTATTTGAATCAGGAAAGGAAGATGAAGCAATGGAGATGGAGAAATGGCATACATGATTATCAAACACTTCTGTGTAAGTCCAAAAAAAGAATAGAAAGTCTACTTTTTCAGGAATGCAGGATTGGCATTTTTTAGTAAACACAAGAAGGCAGGTGGGGATGGGGCAGAGGAAGTGAGGGAAACAACGGTCGGCACTAAGGACAGGCTCCTTTGTTTTAGCCTCTGAGTTCTCTCTGTGAACACCACAGACACCAAGAAGAAGCCCCAGCTCCTGACTAAGTTTCCCACATCAGAACTGACTAGACTTGTACCATGGCCTTTCTACAACACTAACATATTCCTTTCTCATGTGTTCATTCATTGATATTTACTGAGTGGCTATTTCTGTATTCAAGAGAGGTCAAGAGGCATGAAAGGACTAGGAGAACTAACTCTCTAAAGCTTCTAGTAAAATTCCTCACACTTAGCTAACCACTGTGAGAGAATAGAGAATGCTTAGTAGACTTCTTCTCTGACTAAAGGTGCGCACAGTCTAATTAGGAAGCAAGAAATAAATAAACAACAAAATAGGATTTGCCATTTATGGAGCACTTATTACATACCAGGAAGTAGGTGCTTTACATAAATTATTGAACCTAATTCTCACACAAATCTTCTGGGACAGGTATGTTTCCCATTTTTCAGACAAAAAAAACAGTCTTGTAGAAGTTAAGATTCTTTTCTAAGGTCTTAAATAATGGCTGAATCACACTTTAATTGTTAAACCATATGAGAAAATCTGATTAACTGCTTGCCTGGCTCAGTAAGTGGTACAGGCAAATGTTAACTCAGATCGCAGAAAACCCATGTGGACTGGGACCCTTAGGAAGGTTTCTTGGAGGTGTTGGGACTTAAGATCAGGTGGGTTTTAAGTGGAAGGCAGGGCAAGGACATTCCAGGCACATGATCAAGTAGGAAGAAAGACAAAGAAGCATGAATAGATTTGAGACACAATGAGGAGACACATGTGCTTGGTCAAGCAATTTATTTGGATAAGGATGTTGGGTAAATTTGGAAACACTTAATGGCGACATATTGTGGAGGGCCTTGAATGCAGAGAAGAATAGACTATAACATGTGTTTTAGTTTCCTAGGCTGCTCAAAGCAAATACCATGAAATGGGTTGAGTTAAACAACGGGAATTTATTCACTCGTGGTTTTGAGGCCAGGAAAATGTACAAATCAATACATCATCAAGCCGATGCTTTCTTCCCGAAGACTGACTGCCAGTGATCCTTGGCTCCTTTGTCATATGGCAAGATACATGGTGGTGTCTGCTGGCTCTCCCTTCTCTTTCAGGTTTCATGGATTTCAGCTTTTTTGCTTTTCTGGCTTTCTCTCTCTCAGTCTGAATTTTATTCTCTTATAAAAGACCCATCCTCACTGAGGTGGGACACACCTTAACAGAAGTAACCTCATCAAAAAATCCTTTTTGCAATGGGTTCACACCCACAGGAACGGATTCGATTTAAGAAAATGTTTTTCTGGGGTACATACAGCTTCCAACCACCACAGAGTGATAATGATGAGCATCATATTTTAGGATTATTCACTTGCTTCTTTCAATAACTCATCACTAGTATACCTGTAAAAGTTAATCTAAACCCTTCTGAATGCTGTTTTGAAGGATGTCTTTCTATTTCTACTTCTTTACAGGAGAAGATTCAAAACATATAATCATTATTTGGTCTCAGCAGAAAGTAATATAAATTAACAAAAACAATGATTTTGGTAGCTACATTATTTTGACATCCTACATTAGACATCTTGTTCACCTAAGAGTTAAGAATTTAAGATACTCACCATAAGACTGAAAATCTCCTTGCTGAGTCACATCTCCTGTAGCACTCTGAATGCCCTTCTGTTAGAGATTTAACCAAAATCTGTATTGAACTATGGTTTGCTCTGGTTCTTAACCCCATCCTCCTGAAACCTTACTTATTTCCATATGGACTCCTTGAGATAGAGACTATCTTAGAAAATTATATATTCCCTGAAATGTGCAGTAAATATTCAAATATGCTCAGTGTCTTGTCTTAGTTTACCAGGACTGTTATGACAAATACTACAAACTAGTTGGCTTCTTAAACAACAGGAATTTATTGGCTCACAGGTTGGATGTCCAAAATCAAGGTATTGACAGGCCATGACTTCTCCAAAATATGTGGCATTTTGGAAGCGTTTTCCTGGCAATCAATCTTTGCCTGAATCACATGGTGACCTGTGTCCTTATGTCTCCTTCTGTGGTTTCTATTTGGTGTCCAAATTTCCTTTGCATATAGGATTTCCAATCATACAGGATTAAGGCCTACCTTGAAGCAATTTGGCCTCACCTTAATAGGATCTTACAGATGATTTCACAACCACAGGACTAGATATTAGGACTTAAACGTGTCTTATTGGGGGACATGATTCAATCCTCAATATCCAGTAATACTTGTTGAACTAAATAACAGTTGGTAAAATCTTTAAGTATTATAATGAATTCTAACTATATCCATGAGATATAAGATATAAATGAGATATAATGCATATATACATATGTGCATACATATATATTCCTATATTTATACACTTTAAACAAAGTATACATTACCTTTTTCTTCTGTCATGTGCTCTAAAAGAGCAACTACATAACATTAAACACACTGTTTTGTCACTACAATGATTAGAATGGCCATGTTTTAATTACCTATCCATTGTTTTCTACAAAGAGTTATGTGTACTATTTTCTAGCACTTCTTAATTAACAAAGAATCATGAGGCTTGGAGATTGAAGGAATTCAGTCCTGTGGTAAGGCTGGTAAATATGAAAAATTACTATTAGAGAGTTCAGACACCACATCTGTTCTTAGGTTTATAAAGATTAGAATGAGAGATTATTTTCTGGATTCCCAGCAGTTCTCCCAAAGTACATAAGGGATTCTTCTTGTTTGCAATCTGTATGCAACTTTTTCTTTACACATCTTGCTGCATGGTTTTGTTTGACATGGTTGGTTCTGCTGTGTGGTAGCATCTTGACGTCCTGAAATAGGCTTGTAAGACTCCTTGAGGTGACAGCCAGGGAAAGTGCTGTGATGGACACAGGTCCCGGTCCATTGCCTGCATTTATCTGGCTTCCCTCATGAGTGAGGTCAAGGACATATCTTTTATAAATGACCAGTTTCACCTACATAGTGACTATATATGTCCATATATATGAGTATATATGGGAATGTAATTGTCCTATTGCCTGATATTTTAAAATTTGGGATAACAGTAAAATCAAAGCAAATGATAAACAAATCCTATCATCTTCTAAAAGACTGCTCCCTCAAATAGGAATCAGAGGTTAGTATAATTAGATCATAAAACTCTTGTATGACTAATTATTCACTTCACCCAGCTTTTGAGCAGCAAAGAAAAAACTGCTACATTTACCCCTTGAGAATAGCAATCAGCTAAGATAGAGGATACAAAGGAAACTGATGAAGGCAGAATAATGGTCCCCCAAATATATACCTGAACTGGGGAATGTCACTTTTCATGGCAAACTGGACTTTGCAGATGTGATTAAGTTAAAGATCTTGTGATGGAGAGCTTATCGCTTATCCTGGATTACCTGGGTAGACTCAATGCAAGCATAAGGTTTTTTAAGAGAGAGCCAGGGGGGTCAGAATCAGAGAGGAGATAGAACAATGGATGACAGATATAAAGATGCTATATTGCTGGCTATGAGGTGGAGGAAGGGACCAAGGTCACACAGCTAGTAAGTGGCTGTTTCAGTTATCCCTGGTAGTATGCAAAACTATCCCCAAATTTACTGGATTAAAACAATAACTTTTTCTCACGTGTCTGTGGATTGACTAGGCTCAACCGGAAAGTTCTTCTGCTCACTGGGGGTTGGCTGGAGCCACTAACTTGGCTGCATCCACCTGGCAGCTGGGCTAGGCTGGGCGTGAAGGATTTTCTCATATGTTCGACACTTCAGTTCTTCTCCATATGGTCTTCCCACACGATCAATTTGGGCTTTTATGTACATGGTGGGCCGGGGTACTCAGACTTTTTACATGGCTGCTGGCTTGCAGAGGAAAAGCCAAAGCTACCAGCCCCTTTAAAAATTATGCCCAGAGCCAGTATACTGTCACATTCTATTAGAGGAAGGGAAATAAACTCGAGCTTTAGATGAGAGCAGTTTGAACATACAGGGAGAGGAGAGATTAACAGCAGACATATTTAGAGACATGTAGAGATGCCATTGGGATGGTAGAGCAGAGATTCAAATCCAGGGAGTCTAACTGGAGAGCCCATGTACCTAACTACCTTGCCATATTGCTGCTGCAAAATACTGATCACCTACAGTGGAGTTTCTTGAAGAGATGCTGAACTCAGACCAATATCTACTTGATTTGTTATAAGAATAGTTCTGAGGAAAATGCTCCAAGGACTGGCACAGAACTGTCGCTGAGTAGAAGAGTCACAAAAGCTGGGGGAAGAGGACAAAGTAATGTCAGGACAGTGGGGGAATTATAATGGGCTGGAAAAGACAAGAATGTTTACTAAAACCCAGCAGATAATTACCGTAGGCTCCATGCCCAGTTTATTCTGGCAGTGAGAGAGAAAGGACAGCAGCCAACCTGGTCAGAGTGAGAATTCTGATCCTATGACAGAGGCTGGGAAAATAAAAGGGTGGGAAAATCCAGCTCTGTATAACTCCTGGGGATTTGATAACTGTGAGCATTTAAGGGATCTGTGGTGAGAGGGAGATACATCAAATCAGGTTCAGGGCTGTCCCCATTGTCACCAGGACACCAGGATTATATCAGAGTTATTATATGCAGAACTCAGAATACTATATTTATAAGTATAAAAATGGGACTATTTGTCAGATTACTTGAGTCCTAATTTGCAGACTAGGAGACACCATTCTTCAATTGAAGCAATTAAGAGAAGAAGGTGGAGATAAAAGGACAGCTGGAGAAATGGCCTGATATTTTAGCTATGTTTTACAGGTAAAGAGGAGGAAATTTTTTAAGTGTGTGAAATATCAGGGCAGCAATAAAAGCTGAGCTAGGTGTAGAGTAGATGAGTTTACAGGTATGGGCTGACTGCCTTCCTGCATTTACTCATCCACCCTTTCCTCTCCAAATTCAGGCTGGGCTCATGCATTATAACCTTCTCACTGATGCTTTCTTTCTTTCTTTCTTTCTTTTTTTTTAAACTTTTTATTGTAGTAACCCATATATAACTCAAAACTTCCCATTTTAACAACTTCCAAGTGTACAATTCAGTGGCATTAATTGTATTCACAATATTGTGCTATCACCAATATCCATTGTTCCAACTTTTTCATCACCTCAAACAGAAACTCTGCACCTGCACCCTCTTCCCCTTCCCACACCTTGCTTCAGGTATCCTATAATCTACTATCTACTTCCATGAAAGGTGCTTATTCTAGGTATTTCATATAAGCAAAATCATACAACATTTGTCTTTTGTGTCTGGCTTATTTCACTCAACATGATGTCACTGTGGTTTTTTGTTCTTTGTTTAGTTTTAAGAGTTTGAAGGCAACTCCTTGACCAAAGACGTTGTGAGTGGAGTGGCAGCAAATGGGAATATTTAACAGGGTTCTGTGGTGTCTGGAACGCTCTGCCCTGGAGCTGGTCTCCTCAACCGTCCTTAAATCCTCTCAAGGGGAACATAGTAAGACTGGCCTTGGGCCCTATCAGGCCAGTGGCTCAAACTCCAAGGGGTATAAGCTGATCTGCCAAAATAACCAGACATGGAAGAATGCAAATTCTGACAAAGAACATAATAAATATGTTCAAGGAGATAAAGGAGGAGAACAGAAACATAAAGCTGGAAACGGGGGAATATCTAGCATGAAAAAAGTAGTCAAAGAACATGATGGGTTATATAATAGGTTGGCTATACCTGATGAATAGATTAGTTAATTGGAAGGAAACTATCCCAAAAAACCAACAGGAAAGGATAAAGAGAGAAAACTGTGAAAGAACAGTTAAAAGTTTTGAAGGTAATTAAAGAAATGCCAATAGCTAGATAATAAGAGCCCCAGAAAGAGAGAGGAAAATTGAAAATGGAGAAAAATTATCTGAAGGTATAATGAGAATAAATTCCTCAAAATTAAAGATGGAAGCCCTCAAATTGAAGGGGCTCATAGAGTGTCAAATAGGACAGATACAGAAAACCTATACCTAGTCACATTTATAGTGAAACTTAAGCATAACAAAGATAAAGAAAATTCTAAAAACTCTATAAAGAGCCAATCACCTACAAAGGAATAAAAATAATGCTCATTTCAGAATTTTCAACAACAGTTGACACAAGAAGACAACTGGATACTACTTTTAAAGATAAAGAGGAAAGAAACATTGATAAAGAATTTTATATCCTGTTTAATTGTCATTTAATTATGAAAACATAATAAAAATAATTTAAACTATAAAAGACATCAGAAGTGTTGCCATGCAAAACCCTTGTTGAAAATACTCTTAGAGAAAGTACGTAAATTGGAAGAGAAATACATCCAGGAGGATGGTACAAGAGATACAGAAATTAAGGGTGAATCAAGCAGCTTTGCTAAAGTCTGTTGTTTTCTAAAAAGTTGGGGCTTAAGTGAGGAGAATTGACAACAAAGCAAAACTAAATATCTAAATAGAGTCAGTGGATGTTCAAAGTTTAATATTAATTTGTTTAGAAAACTTGTAGTATTAACTAAACATGAATATGGGTGTTAAGTGAAAGGTAACCACCATAAAAACAAAAACAGAAGAAACTTGGGAAATGGGAAGAAAGAAAGAAAATAATGTAAAAGTCAATTATGAAATAAGAAGGCAGAATAAGTCCTGATATAAGTTAAACCCATGAATTAAAAGGTTGGATTTACAAAACAAGATTCAACAGTTTTTTCTACAAGAGGCAAACTTAAAAGATACAAAAAGTTGAAAATATATGGTTAAGAAAAGATGTTCCAGGCAAATCTGAACCCAAATAACACTGAATAGCAATCTTACTATCTACAAAACAAAATCCAAATCAAAGTATATCATTAAAGAAAAGCATGATATCATATACCTGTAAGAGGAAACAGTAGAGCAAGACATAAGCATCATGATTATATATGCACTTAATAGTACTTCCTTTAAAAATGCATAAAGCAAAACCAACAGAATTATATAGAGAAAAATATAATTGTAGCTGGAGATATAAACTGCTAAAAAGAAAAAAAATAGCCAAGTCATAGAAGATTTGAAACATACAATTTCTAAGGTTGAGCTATTATATTTATATAGACTTCAGCACCCAACAGAGACTATATATTTCTTTAAATACACATGGAATGTTTATAAAATCTAGTCATGTATTTTCATGTATTATGAAAAGTGTATTTAGCAATGAAGAAAAACAATACATTTCAAAGTAACAATATTATTCCATATTCTCTTGCATAATTAAGTGAGTTAAGAAATAAATAACAAAAGAATAATTTTTTTTAAACTACTACACTTTTCAAAAGTAAATAATGTTACTCAATAACACGTGGGTTAAAAAGCAAATCAGAAGCGGATTATGAAATATTTAGAAATGAATGGAAATGAATACAAAAATGTCAAAATTTGTGGGACAAAGTTAAAGTAGTACGTAGAAGAAATTTTATCTTTTCCAGGAAACAAAAGAAGTTTAAGAAAAAACAAAATATTCAATATAAAATATGGAAAAAGGAAAACTGAATAAAACTAAAGTAACAAGAAGGAAGGAAATAAATAGAAGGACAGAAATAAATGAAATAGAATATTTTTAAAACAAGAAAAGATTAAGAAAAATGAAAATTGTTGCTTGGAAAGATTAATAGTATAAATAGACCTTGAGCAAGACTAATTCAAAATAAAAAACAAGCAAACAAGGGGATACAAACAAAATACAGAACAACCACCACAACAAAACTACATATATTAAGAGATTGGACAAAATAAGAAATGTGTATTTTAAATAATCACACATTAATTAATTAGGAAACATAAATAAAACACATGCTTTTCAAAAATATAAATGCTTAAATTGTAACAAGAGGAAACAGAAAACTTAAAGAAACAAATACACATTACAGAAACTGTCCCTAAAATGGTGTGATGAGTGATGGATTTAATTCCTAGAGCAACTAGTGAAACAAATAATTAAAGAAGTACAGCTAGAAAGGGAGAGGAATTAAACTGGAATAACAACAATGAATTAACTCAAAAGAAAACAGAAAGCAGCAACAGAGGAAAAACAGAAAAAGATAAGACAAATAGGAAACAATTAGCAAAACAGTAGACCTAAATCCAACCATTTAAATAATTATATTAAATGTAAGTAACAATCCGTAAAAGATACAGATTGTTAGTCTAGAAAATAAAGCAACACCCAACCATGTGCTCTCTATAAGAGACGCACTTTAAATGTAAAGGAATAGATAAATTAAAAATAAAAGGATGGATAATAAAATTAAAAAAAATAATCCATGGAACTGCACAACACAAACAATGAACACTAAGTTAAACCATAGACTATAGTTAATAGTACAACTGTAAAAATGTGCCTTCATCAATTGTTACAAATGTACCACACCAATGCAAGGTGTTAATAATAGGATGGTATATGGGAATCCTGTATTTTATCCATGATTATTCTGGAAAGCCACAACTTCTATTTAAGAAATTGCTATTAACACAATCCTATAATTATTCTTACAATAGAGTGACTATGTACTCGGTTCTCACAACAGCTACCATGGTGGACCAGGATTTGAACCTAAGTCTTATTCCATGTCAATGGCTCTTTTTGCTATAGTATATTGTTTCTGGGGTGCTATAGTTTAAGGTAGAATGTGCTATGTTCCAGTAAAATAAAAGGATGGAAAAAGAGAAGCCATACAAACACTCAGTATAAGAACAGTTGAATGGCTACATTAATATTGGACAAAACAGACTTCCAGATAAACAGAACTACCAGAAATAAAGAGGGACATTTTATAATGATCAATGATCAATTCATCAAGAATATGTAACAATAAAAAATGTACATGTACTCAATAACCGAGCTTTAAAATACATGAAGCGACACTGACAAAACTAAAGAGAGAAAAATATTGTAGTTGGAGACCTTAACACTCCTATCTCCATAGCAGATAGAACACCTAGGCAAAAATCAGTAAGAATATAGAATACATGAACAACTCTATCACCTACCTTGACTTAAATGACAACCAATTTGGAAAAAGTTTGGTGTTTTCTTTTTGTTTTTTAATTTATTTTTATTTATTTATTTTGAGATAAATTCAAAGTTAGATGAATAGTTGCAAAAACAATACTAGCCCCATACACAGAATTCCATCATACCCTGACCCCCTCCCCCAATAGCTCAATCCACCAACTTTAACATGCTGTCACATCGCTATTTCTTTCCCTCCCTCCCTCCCTATCTATCATCCATCATATATTTCTCTCTCTTCTGAACATATGAGAGTTAGTTGCACACCTCCTTGAACATACACTATAATTCACGTATGTACTTCCCATGAACAAGAACATTCTTTTATGTAATTCCATTAAGCACAGCTAAGTATAGGAGATTCAACAATGATACAGTGCTTACATTCTATATTTCCTTTTCCTTATGTCTCAACTGTGTCCCTTCGAGCCACCTGTCCTCCACCCTCCAATCCCATCCAAGTTCATCCTTAGCATTCAATTGTCATCTAGTTAGATTGTCTTTTTTTTTTTTCTTTTTTCAATTGTGGAAACACATATACAGCCTAAATCTTCCCATTCCACCCCCTCCCTAGACTTCCATTAGTGGGATTAATCACATTTAGAATGATGTTATGCTCTTTCCCACCATCCATTACTAGAAATTTCCCTTCACCTCAAACAGCAACCCTACACTCCTTTCTTAACTCCCCATTGCCCCTTCCCCCATTTCTCTTAACCCAAACTCTACTTTTCATCTCTATGGTTATATTCTCTGATAATTTCTTTGTGTTTACTGTGGGGCTTAAAATTAACCTCTTAAATCCATATCAATCTTGTTTTTCTTTGATACCACCTTCACTTCAATAGGGCACATAAACTATATTCCTATACTCCTTCATTCCCCCACCTTTATATAGTTGTCTAAAATTACGTAGTTTACATTGAGTTCAAAACCACTGATTTGTCCTTAGGGTTTGTGTATTTTTTATCATGTAGGAAGTAAATAGTGGAGTTATAGTTCAAAAATTATTGACTTCTATTTGTATTTCATTGTGTTTGGAGAATGTCCTTTGAGTATATTCAATTTTTTTTTTTTTTTTTAATTTCTTGAGGCTTGTTTTATGTCCCAGTTTATGGTCCCTTCTGGAGAAACATCTGTGATCACTAGAGAAAAATGAGTGTCCTGGTGATTTGGGATGTAAGGTACTATATATTTCTGTTAAAATTCTCTATATCTCTTTCTCCTTTCTTTGTCTCTCTGTTGGTAGTGCTTCCTTTAGAATCTGAAGTAGGGCAGGTCTTTTATTGGCAAAGTCTCTCAGCATTTGTTTGTCTGTGAAAAATTTAAGCTCTCCCTCAAATCTGAAGGAGAGTTTTGCTGGATCAAGTATTCTTGGCTGGAAATTTTTCTCTCTCAGAATTTTAATATGTCATGCCACTGCCTTCTCGCCTCCATAGTGGCCACTGAGTAGTCACTACTTAGTCTTATATTGTTTCCTTTGTATGTGGTGAATTGCTTTTCTCTTGCCACTTTCAGAACTTGCTCCTCCTCTTCGGTATTTGACAGTCTGATCAGAATATGTCTTGGGGTGGGTTTATCTGGATTTATTCTATTTGGAGTTCGCTGGGCATTTATGCTTTGTGTGTTTATATTGTGTAGAAGTTTGGGGAAGTTTTCCCCAACAATTTCTTTGAATACTCTTTCTAGACCTTTCCCTTCTCTTCCCCTTCTGGGACACCAATGAGTGTTAAGTTTGGATGTTTTATTTTATCTATTGTATCCCTGAGATCCATTGTGATTTTTTCTATTTTTTTCTCCATTCTTTCTTTTGTTCTTTCATTTTCTGTTCTGTGGATTTCTAGGACACTGAGATGTTGTTCAGCTTCCTCGAGTCTTGTATTGTGAATATCCAGAGTCTTTAATTTGGCCAACAGTTTCTTTTATTTCCATAAGATCTTCTATTTTTTTATTTACTCTTGCAATGTCTTCTTTATGCTCTTCTAGGGTCTTCTTTATGGCACTTATATCCCGGGCCATGGTCCTCTTGATGTCCTTTAAATCCTTTGCCATGTTTTTGTTCTTTGATTGTAGTTCTTTAATTAATTTTGTGAGATATAACGTTTCTTCCAAAATCTTGATTTGTGTGCTTGGAGCTGGATTCTCCATATCGTCTGGTTTTATCATATGCGTTAAGATTTTCTGTTGTTTTTGGCCTCTTGGCATTTGTTTTGCTTGATAGGGTTCTTTCAAGTTGTATCAAAAAAAAAAAAAAAAAGAAAAAGGGGGATATCGATCTAATTTTTCAGAGACAGTTTGGTGATGTACACTTTCTCTTACTAACCAGCAGATGGCATCTGTGAGTCTTTAATTTGTTAGAATTGCAGCTTGGTGACATACACTTTCTCTAACTAACCAGCAGATGGCATCTGTGAGTCACTTATTCCCCTCAAATCAGTTCTCCCGAACTTTGTGGTATGTGGGGATCTGATTCTTTTGGGGTCCAATTGGTGCACTTAATTTGGGTGTGTTGTCGGTGCTGTCTGCCCCCAATGAGGGGCGTGTGCCTGAGTGGTTAAGGAGGAAGGCCAGGTTTAACAATCAAATCTCCCAGGTGTTCCCAGAGATTTAAGGCTGTTCTCTGGCGCTGACACAAAAGTCCTTGGTATTGGCATAGGTTCCCTGGGATTTCCGAGCAGTTCCCCCCTCCCTGCTGTGTTTTTCCAGGACCTCTGTTGGGAGGGGTGGGGGTGGGCCATGCCACGTCATAAGTGAGCACCGGCCTCCAGAGAAGTCCTGGGCCACCGGGTTGTATAAGGGCATTCCCAGCCCGCTTCAAAGATGGTTTAATGGGACACGTTAACTTCCCCCTTTCTGCACAGCTCTGCTCTCCCAGCTCCGGGACAATCAGCCGTGGGTGTATTCAAGGCCACGGTCCACGGCCAATATTGTGTCGTGTGAGTGATGCTGCGGGAAAGACTCCCTGTCAGGCTGGGTTTCTCAGCTGGGCTCTGTGCTGTGTGTTCAGCCAGGCAGCAGCAGCCCCACCTGCTGGGGCAACAGCAGCGAGGCTGGGTTTCTTGGCTGGGCTCGGCGCTGTGTGCTCGCCCCGGGCAGGAACAGCCCTGCCCACCGGGGTGACGGCTAGGAGGCTGGGCCTCTCGGCTGGACTCTGTGCCGTGTGCTCGGCCCTGGGCAGGAGCAGCCCCACCCACCGGGGGGACGGCCGTGAGGCTGGGTTTCTCCACTGGGCTCTACGCCATGTGCTTGCCCTGGATAGGAGCAGCCCCACCTGCCGGGGTGACCACTGCAAGCCGCGCATCTCCCCTTTGTTTCCCTGGATCTGAGACAATCAGCAGTGGGTGTGGGAAGGGGTATCCTCCACCCCAGACACTGAGGCGTTAGTCCAGACCACTCCCCTCTTATCTGCAGCTGTTCCCGGGCTCCTTTTATATATATATATGTGTATATATAAATATATTTTTTAAAAGTCCAGCCCACCATTTCCCCCCAATGCAGCATGGCAGAGGGATTCAGCCTACTCACTCACTCGTTTCAGAATGCAGACTCCTGGTTTCGCCAAAAGCACATTCCCTGTGGCTTTAGCAGAACTTGTCCAGCTGATGCTACTTTGGAAATGGTATTCTGGGTCCTTTCTGGTTTTTTATCTAGTGTTTTACACAGAGGTGTTTTTTTCTTTGTCTCACCTAGTGGCCATCTTAGGTCTGGCAGTGTTTTCTTATAAATTAAACAAACACCTACTCTGTGACCTGCAATCTCATTCTCAGATACTTCACAGAAGAAAAATGTATGTACAGCAAAAGACTTGCACAAAATTATTCATACTGACTATAGTCATAGTAGTTAAAAACTGGAAATTACACAAATATCCATCAAATAAAGAATGGATAAACTATTGCTTTCTTCACACAATGGAATATATTCAGAAATAAAAAGAAATGAACTTCTGATAAACACAATAACATGAATGAATCTCACAGACATTAAGCTGAGCAAAAGAAGCCAGATGCAAAAGAGGAAATACTGCATGATTCCATTTACAGAGCATTTTATAATAGGCAAAAGTAATCTGAAGTGAAAAAACAAATCACAAAAATGGTTGCCTCTGTGGGTGAGGAGAGCAGAGACTGGGAAGGGATGTGAGAGAATCTTCAGGGATGATAAATATACAGATGACATGAGTATATATGTACTGTTCAAAACTCAATGAATTACATGCTTAAGTAATAAGATTTTACTCCCTATAAATTTATGTCAAATACTCAAATCAAATAGCCTCTAGTTAATAAATTTACTTTTAACAGCAGCATGGGTTAGCAATAACAATACAAATAACAAAAAGCAAAACTCATAATAACATCAAAAACCAAAATATGTAAGAAGTAACTTGTGATGGTTAGGTTCATGTGTCAACTTGGCCAGGTGATGGTACCCAGGTGTCTGGTCAAGCAAGCACTGGCCTGTTACTGCAAGGACATTTATAGCCTGTTAATAAACCAGAAGGCTGGTTTATTAAATCATCAGTCAATTGACTACATCTGTGGCTGATTACATCAACAAAGGGCATGTCTTCCACAATGAGAGAATTCAATCAACTTGATTTAATCCAATCAGTTGAAGACTTTTAAGGGAGAAGAGAGAACTTTCACTTCTCCAGCCAGAGTCTCCTGGGGAGTTCATTGAAGAGCTTCATTGGAGTCGCCAGCTTGTTGCCTGCCCTATGGAATTGGACTTGTGCATCCCCACAGTTGCACAAGACACTTTCATAAAATCTCATCTTTACAGATATCTCCTGTTGATTCTGTTTCCCTAGAGAACCCTGACTAATAAATAACCTAAATATAGAAGAACTCTATTTAAAAAGAAATGGTCTGATGGAACAAATTAGGGAGATCAGTGACAAGCACATGTATACATACATAAACACACATACATAAACCCAGCATCTTAATATTGTATATATATTAATGGGGGAAAATAATAGAATGTTTAGAAGATGATATTGGGAATGCTTGTTCACCATATGGAGAAAAATCAAACTGAATTCCTAATGTGGCAGATGTATTTTCCAATGATGGCCACAACCCTATTTCCCATCCCACATGCTCTTTCACAATAAGACTGTGCCACCCTCTTGTAGAAAGGTGGGGTCTAAATCTCCTTCCTTTGAATCTCAGTGGGCTTGGATCACTTTCACCATTATCAAAACATGTTGTGGTGGGCAAAATAATGGTCCCCAAAGATCCTAATCCACACCCTAATTCCCTGAACCTGTGAATATGTTACCTTACATAGCAAAAAGGACATTACATCTGGGTTTAAGGGCATGGACCTTGAGATCGAGAGATTGTTATGCTTATTTTAGTGGGCCCAATCTAATCACATGAAACCAATTAATGGAGACTATTTCCTGATTGAGTTAGAAAGATGAGTGAAAGAAGAAGAAGAGATTTGATGCAGGAGAGGGACCCACCTCTCTGTTACTGAGGCTTTGAAGATGGAAGAACGGGCCATGAGCCAACGAAAGCAGCAGCCTCTAGAAGATGGGAATGGCCCTTCAGCTGACAGCGGCAAGGAAATGGGTGTCTCAGTCCTACAAATGCAAGGAACAGAATTCTGTCAACGACCCAAATGATCAAGGAAATGAATTCTCCTCTCGAGCCCACAGAATGAAACACAGCTCTACCTACACCTTGAATAAATGGATATTCCTTGTTCTTGCATAGGGTATCACAGCATCATCAATATGACTTCTCCCTAAGTTCATGGATAAAATTAATGGGATCTCATCAAAAATATTAACAAGGTTTTTTTAGGCAAGTTGATACTAAAATTCATGTGGAAAAAAAGCATGCAAAAATTAGTTAGAAAACACTAAAAAGAAACTACAAACTGAAAACACCTACACAACAGAAACAAACTACAAAGTCTCTATAATTAAAGCATTGAAATAGACAGGCCAATGGGACAGAAAACAAAGTCCAGAAATAAATCCAAGTGCATATGAAAATTTAGTTTGTGATAAAGGTGAGATCTCAAATCATTAGAGCAAATAAGGACTTTTTAATAAGCTGTGTTGGAACAAGGGCGTAGCTATTTAGAAAAATATAAAGTTAGATTCATTACTCACATTACACACAAAAACAAAACCTGAATGGACTAGAGATCAAAATGCAAAATAATGAAATTATACAATTATTAGGTGAATTCCTCTATAATCTGGGTGCAGAAGAATGCTTTTTAGTATGACTAAAATGCAGATGTAATGAGAGATTGATAAATGTGACTTGAAAAATTTCCATGGCAAACAAAACAAACTCCACATATAAAAAGTCAAAAGACAAATGACAACCTGAGAAAAAATATTTACAACATATATTAGAGATAGAGTTGATATTCCTAATATAAAGAATGTTTAATTAAGGGAAATAAGTGAACTAAAAATATTTGAAAATGAGCAAAAAACAAAACAAAACAAAAAAACCCATGAGTAAATAACTTGCAAAAAAAAAAAAAAAAAAAAAAAGATATAAAAATGGGTCTTCTTGAGAGCCCAGAAATAAACCCTCACATCTATAGTCAATTGATTTTCAGCAAGAGTGCCAAGATTATTCAATGGGGAAAACAGTCTCTTAACAAACAGTGCTGGAAAACTGGATACTCACAAGGGAAGGATTGATGTTGGGTCATTACCTTAGACCATACACAAAAATTAACTCAAAGTGGATCAAAGACCTAAATCTAAGAGCTAAACCTATAAAACTCTTAGAAGAAAACATCGGGGCAAATCTACATGACCTTGGATTTGGCAATGGTTTCTTAAATTTGACACCAAAAGCATAGTTAACAAAAGAAAAAAATAGATAAAAATGGACTTTATCAAAATTAAAAACTGTCATGCATCAAAGCATACGATCAAGACTTTGAAGAGACAACCCACAGAATGGGAGAAAATATTTGCAAATTATATATCTCATAAGGGTTTCACATCCAGAATATATAAAGAATTTCTACAACTAAACAACTAAAAGACAACCAATTAAAACATGGGCAATGACTTGAATGGACAACTCTTCAAAGAAGATACACAAATGGCCAATAAGCACACAGTAAAGAAGCTCAACATCATTTGTCATTAGGGAAATGCAAATCAAAACCACAATGATATGCCGCTTCATAACTATCAGGGTGGCTGTGATTAAAAACAAATGAATTGAAGCTGGATAATTGGTATATGGAAGTCCATTATATCTTTCTATTAAACTTTTCATAGTAACATAAATATTTGAAACATCATTTAAAATATATCACAGAAGAAAGATTTAAAACTTTTTAATGTTACTGTTCAGTAAAAATCTGAAGACATATTAATATACCATAGGCCAGTGAAAAAATTACCATGAGGAACTAAAAGTTGGTCAAGAATGCTGATTTCTTGTAATGCAATGATCTTTGTGTAACAGGAAAATAATAGTTATGTAGATGTATAACTAATAAAGGACTCTATTACCTTCCAAAAACAAAACAAAACAAAAACAAATGAAAGTAACAAATGTTGATAAGGATGTGGAGAAATTGGAACACTTGCACATGGCTGGTGGGAATGGAAAATGGTACCTGTGCTGGTTTGGATGTATTATGTCCCCCAAAACGCCATTATCTTTGATGCAGTCTTGTGTGGGCAGGAAACATACTGGTGTTGATTGGGTTGGAGACTTTTGATTGGATGTTTCTGTGGAGATGTGATCATTCAACTGTGGGCAAGATCTTTCATTGGATAATTTCCATGGAGGTGTGGCCCTGACCATTCAGCACGGGACTTGATTAGTTTACTAGAGCACTATATAAACTCAGACAGAAGGAGCAAGCTTGCTACAGCCAAGAGGGACACTTTGAAGAATGCCCAGGAGCTGAGAGAGGAGCTGCAGATGAGACAGTTTGAAGATGGCCATTGAAAGCAGACTTTTGCTCCAGAGAAGCTAAGAGAGGACAAATGCCACAAGAGTAACCGAGAATGACATTTTGAAGAGGAGCTGCAGCCTAGGGAGGAACGTCCTGGTAGAAAACCATACTGGAACTTGGAGCAGACGCCAGCCACGTGCCTTCCCAGCTAACAGAGGTTTTCTGGACACCATTGGCCATCCTCCAGTGAAGGTATCTGATTGTTGATGTGTTACCTTAGACACTTTATGGCCTTAAGACTGTAACTGTGTAACCAAATAAACCCCCTTTATGAAAGCCAATCCATCTCTGGTATTTTGCATCCTGGCCGCATTAGCAAACTAGAACAGTACCCCCTCAAAAAGTTAAATTAGAATTACCATATGACCTAGCAATTCCACTCCTAGGTATATAGCTAAAGAATTAAAAACAAGGACTCAGTAGATACTTGTATGTCAATGTTCATAACCGCATTATTCACAATTGCCCAAAGGTAGAAACAATCCAAGTGTTCATCATCAACAGATGAATGGATAAACAAAATATGGTCTATCCATACAATGGACTATTACTCAGCACAAAAAAAGAATGGACCTCTGATATATACCACCACATGGATGACATACCACGTGGATATATACAACATACTAGATGAAATAAACCAGACACAAAAAGGACAAATATTGAATGATCCCAATTATATGAAATATATAGAATAGGCAAATTCATAGAGACAGAAAGTAGATTAAAGGTTACCAGCAGCTGCGGGGGTGGGGGGGGGGGGTGGGGGAATTGGGGATTTATTGCTTACTGGGTTTGGAATTTCTGTTTGGGGTGATGAAAATGTTTTGAAGATGGATGTGGTGATGGTAGCACAACATTGTGAATGTAATTAGCGCTACTGAATTGTACACTTTAAAATAATCAAAATGGCAAATTTTGTGTTGCATATATTCTACACAATAAAAAAGTTTTTAAGTGAGCCTAAAAGATATGAAAAGATGTCTAACAAAACTAAACATACTTTGCCTTTGACCCAGCAATCCCTCTTCTAGGTATTTACCCTGAAGAAACAATGCCAACAATACAAAAATACATCTGCACAAGGTTATTTATTGGAACATTATTTATAATTGTAACATATTAGAAACTATGTAATATCCAAGCAAAGGAAATGATAGACTAAACAACAATATTCCCACAGTATAGAGTATCATGCAGCTGTTTAAAAAAATATTAAGGTCTCCGAGAAATGATGATGGAGGATTTTCCTGAATATACTAAGTGAAAGAAACAAAGTGCAAATGAATAATAATGCTATATTTGGGGTAAGAAAGAAGGGGCGATAAAAAGCACATAGGCCTATCTACTTATTTTTTTAAATTAAATTCAGTTTTATTGAGATATATTCACATACCATACAATCATCCATGGTGTACAATCAACTGTTCACAGTACCATCATATAGTTATGCATTCACCACCCCAATCTATTTTTGAACATTTTCCTTACACCAGAATCAGAATAAGAATAAAAAATAAAAGTAAAAAAGAATACCGAAATCATCCCCCCCATCCCACCCTATTTTTCATTTAGTTTTTGTCCCCATTTTTCTACTCATCCATCCATACACTGGATAAAGGGAGCAGGATCCACAAGGTTTTCACAATCACACTGTCATCCCTTGTAAGCTACATTGCTATACAATCGTCTTCAAGAATCAAGGTTACTGGGTTGGAGTTGGGTAGTTTCAGGTATTTACTTCTAGCTATTACAATGCATTAAAACCTAAAAAGGGTTATCTATATAGGGAGTAAGAATGTCCACTAGAGTGACTTCTCAACTCCATTTGGAATCTCTCAGCCACTGACACTTTATTTCTTTTCATTTTGCACCCCCCTTTTGGACAAGAAGATGTTCTCAATCCCACGATGCCAGGTCCAGATTCATCCCTGGGAGTCATACCCTGCATTGCCAGGGAGATTTACACCCCTGGGAGTCAGGTCCCAAGTCCTATCTACTTATTTTTGCAAAAGGAAAATCACAGAAAGGGTAAACCACAGCTACCATCACACTCAATGATGACAATGTGAACACTTTTCCCCTATGATTAGGAACAAGACAAGGATGTCTGCTCTTTAACACTTCTATTCAACATTGACCTGTAGGTTCTAGCCAGGGTGATTTCACAGGAAGATAAAATAAAAGACACCCAGATTAGAAGAGAAGAAGTAAAACTGTATTTGCAGGTGACATCATCTTAATTATAGAAAATCCTAGGAATCCACTAAAAACTATTAGAACTAACAAATGAGCTTGGCAAGTTTGCAAGGTAAAGATCAATATACAAAACCAATTGTATTTCCATACACTAGTAATAAACAATAGGCAAATGAAATCAAGAACACAACTCCATTTATAATAGCATTAAAAAGAATAAAATACTTAGGAATAAATTTATCAAAAGCAGTGTGCCTTAGTTTCCCAGGGCGGCTGTAGCAAAGCACCATCAACGGGGTGAATTTAGACAACAACAATTTAGTCTCACAGTTCTGGAAGCTAGAAGTCTGGGTCAAGGTGTTGGCAGGGCCAGGCTTCCTCTGAAGTCTCTAGGGTTCTGGCAGTGGCTTGTGTACAGTCCATGGCGTTCTGGGGCATAACTCAATCTCTGCCTCTGTACATGGCTGTCTTCTCTCTCTTTCTCTCTCTGTGTCCAGCTCTCCCCTTCTGATAAGGACACCAGTCAATTGAATTAGGGCCCACCCCAATCCAGCCTGGCCTCATCTTAAGTAACAACGTCTTCCAAGATCATATTTCCATATGGGATCACATTCATGGGTCCTGATATTATGACTTGAACATTTCTTTAACGGGGGTACAATTCAATCCATTACACAGTGTTAAGACTTAAATTCTGAAAACTGTTAAACTGTTGAAAAAAATTAAAGACCTAAACAAATAGTGGCGTTCCATGTTCATGTATAGAAAGTGGCATTCCATGTTCATGTATAGAAAGACCTAAAATTTTTAAGATAACATTATTCCCAAAATTGATCTATAGATTCAAAACAATACCTACCCAAATCCAGTATTTTTGTTTGTTTGTTTTTGCAGAAATTGACAATCTTTTCCTAAAATTCTTATGGAAATTGAAGGGACCCAGAATCACTAAAACAATCTTGAGTAAGAACAAAGTTGGAGGAATCACATGTTCTAATTTTAAAATTCACTACAAAGCATACAACATTAATCAAGACAGTGTGATACTGCCATAAGAATAGACTAGAGATCAATGGAATAGAATTGAGAATCCAGAAATTGACCTTCACAAGTTCAGTCAATTAAGTTTTGAAAAGGGTGGCAAGGCCATTGAATGGGGAAAGAATAATCTTTTCAACAAAAGGAACTGGGACAACTGAATAGCTACATATGAAGAATGAAGTTGGAAGCCCTTCCTCATATACAAAAATCACACCATACATGAAACTTAACTCAGAATGGATCATAGACCTAAATGTAAGAAGTAAAACTGTAAAGCTCACAAAAGAAATTATAGGTGTAAACCTTTGTACAGATACTTGGTAGGAAAAGCCTTCTTAGACATGACACCAAAAGCCCAAGCAACAGAAGAAAAATAAAAACTTTTGTGCTTCAAAGGATACTGTGAAGAAAGTGAAAAGACAACCCACAGAACAGAAGCAAAATGCAAATAATATATCTGACAAGGGACATGTAGTCAGAAAACATAAAGAACCCTTACAGTTCAACAATAAAAGAACCAATAACCCAATTAAAAATATGATAAAGGATCTGAGTAGACATTTCTCCAAAGAAGATGTGCAAATCTTTGTCAATAAGCAAACAAAAAGATGCTCAACATCCTTAGCCATCAGGGAAATGAAATTCAAAATCTCAATGAGATACCACTTCTTATCTACAAAGATGGCAATAATAAAAAAAAGACATAATAAATGTTAATGAAGATGTGGAGTAACTGCGACACTCTCACATCACTGATGGGAATGTAAAATGGTGCAGCCATTTTGAAAAACCATCTGGCAGTTCCTCAACATTTAAACATAGAATTACTGTGTGATCTAGCAATTCTACTCCTTGTTAAATACCCAGGAAAAAGAACAACATATGTCCACACACAAAAATGTGAAAGAAGCCAGTCACAAAGACCACATATTCTATGACTCCATTTATCTTAAAGGTTCAGAGCAGGCAAATCTGTAGTAGATCAGTGGCTTCCTAGATCAGTGGCTTCCTAAGGCTGGGGAAAGGATGTGGGGGAAATGGAAAATGACTGCTTGTGGGTACGGGGTTTCTTTTGCTATAACTAAAGTAGAAAAATATTACAAATTGGTGAAGATGGGTAAAGAGTAGCTGGGAGTTCTTTCATTATTTTCCCAACTTTTTTGTAAGATTGAAATTAGTTCAAAATAAAAAGCTAAACCTTAAAAATAAAATGAAACACAGCACTTTAAAAAATGAAGACTCTTCCTGAGGCCATGACTCCTGAGGCTTCTGAGCTAAGGTTGTATGAATCTCGTCTCCCCATCAAAAAAAATTTTTTTTTAAAAGGTCTACAATTTCACATTGGAAGTGTTTTCTTTTGAGGGCTTTCTAATTATTAAAAACTGTGAATTTGAACGCCCAAATGAAAGATGATATACATATCCCGGATGAAAAATTTCAAAAGTTAGCATTTTGAATTAAGGCCTGGCTTTAGTTGATGCTCTCTATCAGGACTGTTACTGAAAGTAACAGAAACCTTGACTAAAACAGTTTATTTTACTCACATTACAAGGAGTTCAGAGGCAGGAATTTCAAGGTTGCTGTGGCTAGTCTTTCTTCCTGCTCCACTCTACTTGATGGACTGATTTTGAGCCTCATGTTTGTGCCCCCTGGTGATACCAGGAGGCCTCATGGCTGCATTGGAGGCAAAAAGGCAACTGAATAGGGGTGAATGGCTTTCTCCTTTCAAGGTTTGCCTTGCAAAGGGAAACAAATCCACCCAAGCAATTCCCTCCTAGTTCTCATTGGCCAGAAGAGTGAAACGTGGACCCCTGGAGGGGCAAGGAGACAGGAAACCTGAGTTTGCAAAGGACAAATTGATCAGGAATTTATGTTGGCTGAGCTGATCTACAGTCCCTGTACCTGGCTCCAAATGAAACTCTTAAAAGTCATTCTTAGTAGTGAAATCACTGCCCTCCCCCCTACGTGGGATCAGACACCCAGGGAAGTGAATCTCCCTGGCAACGTGGAATATGACTCCCGGGGAGGAATGTAGACCCGGCATCGTGGGATGGAGAACATCTTCTTGACCAAAAGGGGGATGTGAAAGGAAATGAAATAAGCTTCAGTGGCAGAGAGATTCCAAAATGAGCCGAGAGATCACTCTGGTGGGCACTCTTACGCACACTTTAGACAACCTTTTTTAGGTTCTAAAGAATTGGGGTAGCTGGTGGTGGATACCTGAAACTATTAAACTACAACCCAGAACCCATGAATCTCGAAGACAGTTGTATAAAAATGTAGCTTATGAGGGGTGACAGTGGGATTGGGAATGCCATAAGGACCAAACTCCACTTTGTCTAGTTTATGGATCGATGTGTAGAAAAGTAGGGGAAGCAAACAGACAAAGGTACCTAGTGTTCTTTTTTACTTCAATTGCTCTTTTTCACTCTAATTATTATTCTTGTTATTTTTGTGTGTGTGCTAATGAAGGTGTCAGGGATTGATTTAGATGATGAATGTACAACTATGTAATGGTACTGTAAACAATCGAAAGTACAATTTGTTTTGTATGACTGCGTGGTATGTGAATGTATCTCAATAAAATGATGATTAAAAAAAAAAAAAAAAAAAAAAATATTTTTTAATAAAAAAAAAAAAAAAAAAAAAAAAAAAAAAAAAAAAAAAAAGTCATTCTTAGTGAATGAGTTTTTTAATGAGCGTTACTATTTTAAGAGATTACATGCTTTATTTTTTATAATCATGCAGTTATCAGAAAAAGCAAAATGGAAGTATAGGCATGACATGTCTCAACTTTTCTAAACCTTGGCTAGCTACACAAAAACTTTCTATGGTTAGCATGTTCTGTATTTGCTGTGTTTGTTTTGTGTGGAAATAAATCTCTGGTGTGTACCAAAGATGCTTAGAAATTCCTTGTAAAATACTGAGGGTTATCTAAATACAAAGAAATGAAATTGTTGCTGAAATGTGCTGTGTTCCAAGTGTGCTTTTGTATTTTGTATATTAGTTTTCAAAACATAACACAGTAAATATTGTGAAAGTTACACAGAACAATCAAAGTTTTCTATGTAAACCATCCATGGGAAATTTTCAGATGAAAAGACCTGATGCTCTTCTTTAATCAATGAGGATTTTAACTTAGGGGAAGTTTTTGGAATCTTTTAACTGCTTTGGGTGTTGCAGTTATAAAACAGTGAAAAAAAAATCCAAGTCTTCTGATAAATTGCAGCTTAACACTGAAATTGCCAAATAATATATAATGACAATAGTAAAAGGAAAATATATAAAGTGAAAAAATAAATTCACATAGCAGGGTTCTAAATGCAGAAAGTTAGAGAATTTTGTATTGTTTTTATCATTATGTATTAAGTATTGGAGGAGTAATTGTGAAACTAGCTGCCTTGTGCTTTGGGAGTCTTGGTTTTATTTTCCCAAAGGAAGGCTATGATTTCTTTTCCTTCTCAGATGGCTGGTGCTCAGGCAATATTGCAAGGAGGAATATCAGGGCCGAAATATGTGGTAACTGATTCCAGAAAACTTTGAGTTCTGAGTTAATAGAAAAAAGAAAATAGAGATTTCTGAATTTTTCACAATACCATATTCTAAGCATGATAAGGCATGACAACATATAAATAGTATACTTTATAGTCACACAAAAAAATGAAAAGTATTTAAAATGAGAAAAATACTGACTAAGTTCTCAAATTAGAGCCAAATAAAAAGAAATTTAACAAAGATAGAGGTAAATCAAAAGCATCTCTATGAACTCATGAACGTTTGGTCATCTTTTCTGTTTATTTTTAAGTGAGTTGAAATAATTACTCTTTAAACTAGAAATGGATCTGTGACAGACCCAGAGAATTTGTTCACTCACTGTCCATCCCAACCTGCTTGTACTGTAGCTTCATTTAGGGCAGAGACTTGAAAGCCACAAACTGCATTTCCTGGACACCTTTGTAGTTAGGGTTCTAGAAATCTTTCAGCTCCTGCTTGCGAAATTAAAGTGAATTGAATTCAGAACTGACAGAAGCAGGGCATAGCCATTCAATTTGCAACATGAGTCATGAAATAGGAGCCTGATTTGGTAGCCCTGGAAATGGAGTCTGCGGCGGCTACCTGATTCAGTTTCCCTAAAGTGGCACCTTAGGCTGGGAGTTACTACTGGCTGCTCAGCCTAGAGCACTTCCATTTATATTTTAATTCTAGAGAAAGCAGCTTCCTAAACAGCCCCAGGGGATGAAATGATTGGTCTAAAACAATCTTGGTAATCCAATTCTCCTTTACCAGTGATTTCCAGAGAGGGGCATCTGAGATATAATGGATCTCCGGGGAGCTTCCCTCATCAAATATAAACAGAGTCTTGCAAAAGGAAAACTTTTGACTCTGCCCTTTCCTTCCTGCTTGAATGCTTGTGTGAATTATGCCAAGATCACAGAGTCTTAACCCCAGGCCTGACACCCTGGGAGATGAGCTAACCTAGGAACCATCTACATCTGAATTTCTTCTTAGGTGAGAAATTGTGTCATTATTGCTAATGTCACAATTAGTGGGAATATTCACTTACATCTGAAAACATTTTGACCATTAGTTATCTAACTCAGAGCAAGAGTCTACAAAATGCAAGCAGCACCACTATAACATAGTATGAAAAAGAACCCAATAAAATACATCTTACATACTCAACAAATTAGTTATTACTCTGAGATAATGTGAAATCTTTACAAATCAACTCCATAAGAGAATTACACAGTTACCTTCATTTTTAAAAGAAGTTTTATTGAGATAAATTCATGTACCATACAATCCATCTATACTGTACAATCAAGGTCTTCATCACCACAATCAATTCTAGAACATTTGCACCCACAAGAGGGTTCACTATGTTTTAAGGTCCCATGTTTCATCCTCTGGCTTTCCTTCTAGTGACGTACATGACCCTAAAATTTCCCTTTCAACCACAATTGCACCCACGTATCATCACTGTTCATTATACTCACTGTGATGTGATACCATCTCCTCTATCCATTTCCAAACCTTTACAACCAACTCTATTACAAATTCTGTAAAAATTAAGCATAAAGTCCCCATTCTCTAGGCCTTTTTGACCAAAAGGGGAAGAGAAATGAAACAAAGTTTCAGTGACTGAGAGATTTCAGATACAGTTGAGAGGTCATTCTGGAGGCTATTCTTATGCATTATTCAGATACCCCTTTTTAGTTTTTAGTGTATTGGAATAGCTAGAAGGAAATACCTGAAACTGTCGAACTGCAATTCAGTAGCCTTGATTCTTGAAAATGATCATATAACTACATCTTGTACAGTGTGACTGTGTGATTGTGAAAATTTTATGGCTCACACTCCCTTTATCCAGTGTATGGACAGATGACTAGAAAAATGGGGACAAAAATTAAATGAATGGGGGGATGGGATGTTTTGAGTGTTCTTTTTTACTTTTATTTTTATTTTTATTTTTATTTTTATTTTTATTTTTTGGAGTAATGAAAATGTTCAAAATTGCTTGTGGTGATGAATGAACAACTATATGATGGTACCGTGAACAACTGATTGTACACTTTGGATGGTTGTATGGTATGTGAATTTATCTCAATAAAATCGAATAAAAAGTTCCCCATTCTCTGCCCTCATTCTATCTTCTGTTGACCTATGCTCTAGATATTAACACGAGTTTGCTAGTTTTATTTAGTTCATATTAATGAGGTCATACAATAGTTGTCCTCATGTGTCTGACTTATTTCACTCAACATAATGTCCTCTAGGTTCATCCATGTTGTCACATGCATCAAGATTTCATTCCTTCCTAGAGCTGAATAATACTTCATCATATGTTTGTACCACATTTTGTTTATCCATTCATCGGTAATGAACACCTGAGTTGTTTCCATCTTTTGGCAATTGTAAATAATGCCACTATGAACATAGGTGTGCAAATATCTGTTCATGTACCTGCCTACAATTCTGCTAAGTATATATCTAGTAGCAGAATTGTCGAATCATATGGCAGTTCTATATTTAGCTTCCTGAGGAACCACCAAACTGTCTTCCAGAGCAGCTGTACCATTCTACATTCCCATCAACGGGAAATAAGTGTTCCTATTTCTCCACATCCACTCCAACACTTTCCTTTTTTTTTTAATAGTGGCTATTCTAGTAGTTGTGAAATGATATCTCATTGTAGTTTTGATTTGCATTCCCTAATAGCTAGTGATGTTGAACATCTTTTCATGTGCTTTTTAGCCATTTGTATATCCTCTTTGGAAAAATGTCTATCCAAGTCTTTTTGCCCATTTTTTAATTGAGTTGTCTTTTTATCATTGAGTTGTAGGATCTTTATTTATCCTGGATATTAAACTCTTATCAGGTATGTGGCTTCCGAAGATTTTCTCCCATTGAATAGACTGCCTTTTCACCCTCTTGACAAAGTCCTTTGAAGCACGAAAGTATTCAGTTTTAAGGCAGTCCCATTTATCTATTTTTTCTTTCATTGCTCATGCTTTGGGTGTAAGGTCTAAGAAACCACCTCCTACCACAAGATTTTGAAGAGGCTTCCCTCCATTTTCTTCTAGGAGTTTTATGGTTCTGACTTTTATATTTAGGTCTTTGATCCATTTTGAGTTAATTCTTGTATAAGGTGTGAGGTAGGGGTCCTCTTTCTATTTTGGATATGGATAGCCAGTTCTCCCAACACCGTTTGTTGAAGAGACTGCTCTGTCCCACTTGGATGGACTTGGAAGCCTTGTCATAAATCAACTCACCATAGAAGTTGAAGTCTCTTTATGGTCTCAATTCTATTCCATTGGTCATTATGTCTATCTTTATGTCAATACCATCCTGTTTTTACCACTGTAGCTTTGTAATACGCTTTAAAGTCAGGAAGTGAGGGTCCTCCAACTTCATTTTTCTTTTTCAAGATGTTTTTGGCTATTTGGGGTCCCTTACCCTTCCAAATAAATTTGATAGTTGGAATTTCCAATCCTGCAAATTAGGCTTTTGGAATTTTGATTGGGATTTTATTGAATCTGTAAATCAATTTGTGTAGAATCAACATCATAACAATATTTGTCTTCCAATCCTGGAACACAGAAATGTCCTTCCATTTATTTAGGTCTTTGATTTCTTTTAGCAATGCTTTGTAGTTTTCTAAATATAGGTCCTTTACATCCACAGTTAAGTTTATTCCAAGATATTTAATTCTTTTAGTTGCTATTGTACATGGAATTTTTTTCCTGATTTCCTCCTTAGATTGCTCATTACTAGTTGTATAAAAACACTACTGATTTTTGCATGTTAATCTTGTATCCTGCCACTTTGCTGAACTCATTTATTAGCTCTAGTAGCTTTGTTGTAGACTTTTCAGGACTTTCTAGGTATAGGATCATATCATTTGCAAATAGTGAAAGTTTTACTTCTTTTACTTGATTTGGATGCCTTTTATTTCTTTACCTTGCCTAATGTCTCTAGCTAGAACTACTAGCACAATGTTAAATAACAGTGGTTATTCAGTGATGACAGTGGACATCCTTGTGTTGTTCCTGATCTCAGTGGGAAAGTTTTCAGTCTTTCAACATTGAGTATGATGTTAGCTGTGGGTTTTTCATATATGCCCCTTATCATGTTGAGAAAGTTTCCTTCTATTCCTATCTTTCAAAGTGTTTTTAATCAAGAAAGGTCTCTGAATTTTGTCAAATGCCTTTTCTGTGTCAAAAGAGATGATCATGTGTTTCTTCTCCTTTGATTTGTTAATGCAGTGTATTATATTAATTGATTGTCTTGTGTTGAACCACCCTTGAATACATGGGATAATACTCATTTGATCATGGTGTATAATTCTTTTAAGGTGCGGTTGGATTCCAATTGCTAGTATTTTGTTGAGTTTTTTGCACTTTATTTATTAGAAAGACTGGTCTGTAATTTTCCTTGCTTGTAGTTCCTTTATCTGGCTTTGGTATTAAGGTGATGTTGGCTTCATAGAAGGAGTTAGGTAGCATTTCCTTCTCTTCAAGTTTTTGGAAGAGTTTGAGCAGGATTGGCATTAATTCTTCTTGGAATGATTGGTAGAATTCACCTGTGAATTCATCTAGTTCTGGACTTTTCTTTGTTGTGGGGTTTTTGATGACTTACAATCTCTTTACTTGTGATTTCTTTGTTGAAGTCTTCTATTTCTTATGGAGTCAGTGTAGATTGTTGGTTTTTCTAGGAAATTGTCCATTTCGTCTAAATTGTCTAGTTTCTTGGTGTACAGTTATTCATAGTATCCTCTTATGATCTTTTTTATTTTGTGGGATCAGAAGTAATGTCCCCACTCATTTCTGATTTTATTTATTTGCATGTTCTCTATTTTTTTTTCTTGTCAATCTAGATAAGGACTTGTCAGTTTTGTTGATTTTCTCCAAGAACCAATTTTTGTTTTGTCGATTCTGTTATTTTGTTGTTGTTGTTGTTGTTCTCAATTTCATTTATTTCTGCTCTAATCTTTGTTATTTCTTTCCTTCTGCTTGCTTTCTGATTAGTTTGCTGTTCTTTTTCTAGTTCTTCCAGGTGTGCAGTTAGATCATTGATTTTAGCTCTTTCTTCCTTTTTAATGTAGGCACTTAGGGCTATAAATTTCCCTCACAGCACTCCCCTCACCGCATCCCATAAGTTTTGATATGTTGTGTTCTTATTTTCATTTGTCTTGAGATATTTACTGATTTCTTTTGCAATTTCTTCTTTGACCCACTGATTGCTTAAGAGTTGTGTTGCCTAACCTCAATAAATTTGTGCATTTTCCAGTCCTCTGCCTGCTGTTGATTTCCATCTTCATTCCATTATGATCAGAGAAAGTGCTTTGTATAACTTCAATCTTTTTAAATTTATTGAGACTTGTTTTGTGACCCAGTATGTGGTCATTCCTAGAGAATGTTCCATGCACACTTGAGAAAAATGTATATCTTGCTGGTACTGGGTGCATTGTTCTGTACATGTCTGTCAGGTCTAGTTCATATATCAAGTTATTCAAGTTCTGTTCTTTATTGATCCTCTGTCTAGATGTTCTATATATTGATGAGGGTGGTGCATTGAAGTCTCCAGCTATTATTGTAGAAACATCTATTTCTCCCTTCGGTTTTGCCAGTGTTTGCCACATGTATTTTTGGGCACCCTGGTTAGGTGCATAAATATTTATGATTGTTATTTCTTCTTGGTGGATTGTCCCTTTTATTAATATATAGTTTCCTCCTTTGTCTCTTATAACAGCGTTGCATTTAAAGTCTATTTTGACCGATATTAGTATAGCTACCCCACCTTTTTTTTTTGGATACTGTTTCTGTAGAATTTTTTTGCAGCCTTTCACTTTCAATCTATATGTATCCTTGGGTCTAAGGGGAATCGCTTGTAGATAGCATATACATGGCTCCTATTTTTTTTTTTTTTTAATCCATTCTTCCAGTCTGTGTCTTTTCATTGGGGAGTTTAATCCATTAACATTCAGTGTTAGTACTGTGATGGCAGTACTTGCTTCTGTCATTTTATCCTTTGCCTTTTATATGTCATATCTATTTTTGTTTCTCTTTTTACCTTTTTAGTTACTTTTGCTGATACTTTTCATTTCTACACTCTCCTCCAAGCCTTTCTCTCCTGTCTTTTCCTTTCAGCCTACAGAAATCCCTTTAGTTTTTCTCACAGGGCAGATCTCTTGTTAACAAACTCTCTCAGCTTTTGCTTATCTTTGACTATCTTAAAGTTTTTGAAGGATAGTTTTGCCAGATACAGAATTCTTAGCTAGCAGTATTTCTTTTTCAGTATCTTAAATGTATCATCTGTGCCAGTTTGGGTGTATTATGTCCCCCAGAACACCATTATCTTTGATGCAATCTTGTGGGGGCACACATATTAGTGTTGATTAGATTGGAATTGATTGAGTGTTTCCATGGAGATGTGACTCAATCAACTGTGAGTGAAACATTTGATTGGATGATTTCCATGGAATTGTTACCCTGCCCATTCAAGGTGGGTGTTACTTGGATCACTGGAGTTGTATAAAGGAGTTCACAGACAAGGACCTCAGAGCAACTGAGAGTGACATTTTGAAGAGGAGCTGCAGCTAAGAGAGGACACAACGCCCTAAGAGCTACATTTTGGAGAACGCCATTTTGAAATGCAACCTGGGAGCAAGCAGATGCCAGCCACATTCCTTCCCAGCTAACAGAGGTTTTTCTGATGCCAGTGGCCTTTCTTCAGTGAAGGTACCCTTTGTTGATGCCTTACCTTGGACACTTTATGGACTTAAGACTGTAACTATGTAACCAAATAAACCCCCTTTATAAATGCCAATCCATTTCTGGTATTTTGCTGAACAGCAGCATTAGCAAACCAGAACAGATGGATTGCCTCTCATCAAATAATTTTTACTGAGGTTTTGTGTTAATGCTCTTCTTTGACATTTGTTTCATCTATATTACCCAAGCAGGGCTGGATCAGGACCTCACGAACAGGGCACACACCAGTTCCACAGGGCCCCAGGCAGAGGATCAGGTAAAGATACCAAAAAAGCCTTTAATTTCACTCCCCAAGTGTGCACTTTCCTGGTTTGCCCACCATATGGCCCTCTTTGCCCAAAAGCCTTTTAGTCTTCCAGAAGCTGCACTTCCATTGCCTGCCAGCAGTTGGAGCTTAGCAACCTATTCCCCTCAGCCCTCAGAAGGCAGACTATTCTTAGCTCTCTGCTGATCCAGACAATGATGAAGCAGTGCTGGGCTGGGTGGGTTCAAACTGCAGGTCTTAGCAGTCCAAATTCACTAGCCAAAAGCTGGAACAATGCTAGACCACATCCTGCCTTGTTCCTGGAAAAGTGGACTTCCACGGCTCTCTCAGTCTGCAGCTGCTAGCCCACCAGGGACTGGGCACCCCAAAGCTTTCTTCCCCAAGAGTGGGGAAAGGCACATGGAGCCAGGGCTGAGGGGCTTACTCATGATCTCTCACTGTAGCTTCTCTGTCTCTTCAGTCCACACTTCCCTAGGTATTGCATAGCACTCCCTCTAATCTCCAGAGCCCTAGAATTGTTGCTCCAGACAGTTTCTGCCTGTCCCCTAGTTGTTTTTCTGTGAGAGGAACCCAGCCTCTCCCTAATCAGCCATCTTCATAATCTCCATTTTTGCTTATCTCTATTATAGGACTCTATAATGGAATAAAATGAAGATTTTTTTTTTTTACTTTGTAAAACAATTTTATTCAAAAAAAATTTAATATGCCATCAAATAATTTGACCAAAGCACAATGATGAAAGTTCTAGATCTAGATGGCAGCATAAAATTCTCCAGGATGCCATTTCCCCAAAGAATTTGTAAACAAAAACTGACAGAGTCATCTTCCCCAGAGTTCCAGAAAACAGTTAAAGGATTGCAAATAAGTGGGCAAGCACCAAACCAAGAAAACATAATTTAAAAGCAGAAGCTCCTGGCTAGACCATCCCCCACCCAAGCTAGCCCCTCCCCCATCCCTGCTTTGCAGTGTAGACCTGGCCTGTGCTCTCATTGTGGGTCCCTGTTCTGAAGGGAGGAGACTAACCTCTATGCACAAACTGGGGTGCCTGTGTGTCAGTGACCGACTATCCAGTGGCAGCCTGAAAGACTGAACTGACATTTGTCTCTGGCTCACCTTCCCAGAATTTTCCCTGCAGACAGAAACAGCTTACAGATAGCTAAAGCAGTGTAAGAAACAATCTAATCGAAGCAGACTAGGGCAAGTATTATTAGCTTCAAGACACACAATGGAACACCAAAGATGGGGGGGAGAGGTGTTATTCTATTCCACAGAGTAGAGTGGCAATAGGATTCCTGTAAACTATAAATGGAGGAATTCCAAAGGCCACAAGGGCATACACAAAACAAGACACATGCTCAGAAAAGAAAGGCCCCTCTGCTAATCTTGGTGGGAGGGCTAAACTCTGAAGGAGAAAACCGTTAACACAGAGTCAATTTGCAAAGACTGAAAGGTGTTTTCTACATTGATTTGCTTGTTTTTGTTAGCACCTGGCAGTCAAAGTTAAGTTGATATCAAATCAAATGTGATTCTTGTAATTTAGGATGTTAAATTTAAGCACTTTGGTTAAAAGAAAATAACAGAAATATATAAGGCGAAACTAAGATGGCAGCTAGCTGAGACAGGGCGAAAAAAACGCCTCTGTGAAAAACACTAGCTAAAAACCAGAAAGTGACCTAGAATACCGGTTACAGCGATGCACCAGCTGTACGAGGGCTCCTAGCTCCAGAGGGGCCGTATACTTGGTGAAACCAGGAGTCGGCATTCTGAAATGAGTAAGCTGGCTGGAAGACCCGCAGCCACGTGGCGGGCTGGTTGAAGCCAGGGTTCAGCATTTGGAGACTGGCTGGCTCTTTAAAAAAAAAAAAAAAAAAAGGGAAAAACCCAGGAGTGGCTCCAGCTACAATTGTGGGAACCATGCAGTGAAACACAGCAAGAAGGGGCTGGGTCGGCCTCTCGGTGTCTGGCCGGGAAGATAGCCCGCAGCAGATACCCTTGGGTCCTGGGGAACGGAGGGGAGAGCCGGAAGCAGAAAGAAACCCCATGGCTAGCAGCTAGCCCCCAGAAGGCTGGATAAACTCCTGCCCAGGGCTGTGCCCACAGCCCAAAGCCCTGCCAGTTGTCCCGGAGCTGGGAAGGAGGAACGGTGAGAGGAGGAGGGGGCTGAGATGCCCCGTTCGGCCATTTTTGCCTCAGGCTGAGAGCGAGCCACCGCACAGCCCGGCAGCACGGGGCTTTTCTTGTGGGACGGTGCACACTGGTGACGTAGCACGGCATTCCCTTGGCTGAGCTCCTGGAGGAGCACTGCTGGGAGGGGGGATCCGCTCGGAGAACCCAGGGATGCTACGCCAAGTCGGCGGTTTGTGGATCAGCGAGAGAGAGAGGGTCTGGGGCTGAACTGAAATGAAGCCTTAGACTCTTGCAGCGGCCTTGAATCTCCAGGATCCTGGGGGATTTGAACATTAAAACTGCCCTTCCTCCCTGGCCACCTGTACACATGCCCCACATTCAGGGCGGATAGCTCCAGCAACACACCCAAACTGAGTTCTCTGACTGAACCCACAAGAATCAGTTCCCCACACACTGTGGGAATAAGTTTGAGAACTGACTTGAGGGATATAGGTGACTCACAGACGCCATCTGCTGGTTAGTTAGAGAAAGTGTACATCACCAAACTGTGTTCCTGAAAAATTAGATCGATATCCCTGTTTCTTTACAACTTGAAAGAATCCTATCAAGCAAAACAAATGCCTAGAGGCCGAAAACAACAGAAAATCTTAATGCATATGATAAAACCAGAAGATATAGAGAATCCAACTCCAAACACACAAATCAAAATATCAGAAGATACACTGTACCTCGCAAAATTAACCAAAGAATTACAATCGAGGACCAAAAACATGGCAAAGGATTTAAGGTCTCATCAAGAAGACCATGGCCCAGGATATAAGTGACATAAATAAGACCCTCGAAGAGCATAAAGAAGACATTGCAGGAAGAAAATGAGAAGGGACTCAAAATGGCTCAGTACAAAAAAAACAACTAAATATGAAAGTAGGTATTGGGAAGAACTGAGGGACAAAAAAGGTGTAAGACTTACAAAGACAAAATTGCAAAATTGCAGAAGAAAATTCTGAATTATCACGAGTAACTTTAAATGTATTTAAAATGGATTTAACTCTCCAGTCAAAAGGCAGAGACTGGCAGAATGGATAGAGAAGCATAACACAACTATAAACCATATACAAGAGACTCATTCCAAATTCAAGGACACAAATATATTGAAAGTGAAAGGGTGGGGGAAAAAATTCCAGGCAAACAGTATCCAAAAGGGAGCTGGGGTAGGGAAGTTAAATGAATATTAAACAAAATGGACTTTAAGTCAAAAACTGTTATGAGGGACAAAGGTCACTATATACTGACATAGGGTCAATTCAACAAGAAGACATCAATTATCAATATACATGTAACTAGCAGCAGACCCCTACATTGACAATAGAATACACTGCTTTCAATAATGGAGAAAACATTTAGGCAAAAGATCATGAAGGAAACAGATGACTTGAACAATACTATAATCAACAATGCCTAACAGACATATACAGAGCACTGCACTCAACAACAGCAGAATGCATTTTTCTCAAGTGCACATGGATCATGCTACAGGATAGACCATGTTAGGACAAAAAGCAAGTCTCACCAAATTTATAATATTGAAATCATACAATGTATCTTTTCTAACCACAATGGAGTGAAGTTAGACAGCAATAATAGAGGGAGAACTGGAAAACACAAATATGTGGAAATAAAACAACACACTCTTAAACAACCAATGGGTCAAAGAAGAAATCACAATGGTAATTAGGAAATACCTTGAAGCAAATGAAAACAAAAATACAACATACCAAAACTTATAAAACACAGCAAAGACAGCATAGAGAGAAACTTACAGCTTTGAAAAGTTAGAAAGATCTCAAATAGAGACCTAATCTCACACCTGGAAGAATTAAAAAAGAAGAGCAAACTAAACCCAAAGTGAGCAGAAGGAAAGAAACAGCAAAGATAAAAGCGGAAATAAATGAAATACAGAATAAAAAAAGCAATTGAGAGAATCATGAAACCAAAAGTTGGTTCTTTGAAAAGACTGATAAAATCAATAAACCATGAGCTAGACTAACAATATAAAAAGAGAGAGAGAAGACAAAATAACTAAAATCAGAAATGAAAGGGGGGACATTACTACTGACCTCACAGAAATAAAAAGGATTATAAGATGATACTCTGAACAAAAAATTAGAAAATCTAGATGAAATGGACAAATTCCTAGAAACACACCAACTACCTAAACTGACTTAAGAAGAAGTAGAAGATCTCAATAGCAAATAGCAAGTACAGAGAAATGAAAAAGAAATCACAAACCTTCCAACAAAGAAAAGCCCAGGGGCAGATGAACTCACTGGTGAATTTTACCAAACATTCCACGAAGAATTGACACCAATCCTGCTCAATCTCTCCAAAAAAATTGAAGAGTAGTGTTGCTGACAGGGTGGTGCAGGAATGAGACACAGACACAAAGTTAAGAATTAAGGGAGCAAGGGGCCCACTGCATCTCGTGCTAAGTGGACAATAATGCACCTTTGCTCCAGTTATTTATTTCAGAAGATCGGGGAGTCTATGCTAAATGTCCTCAGGTGTGGGAGAGCCCACCAGATACCTATGTTTACATCCTGTTGCATATCAGAAGGAACACTCTAGGTTTAGGACAATAGTAAATGTTGTCATCATAGTCACAAGACACATATCTTTACAGGGCGGGCCCGCATGACGTTCCATGCAGGCCTGTGGCTTAGTGTTCTTAGCCACCACCCTAGATACGCCTCAGGCAACATGGAAGACTCGGTTTCCCACAGAGTAGGGAACACTTCCATAGTCATTCTATGAAGCCAGCATTACCCTAATACCAAAGCCAGATAAATATAGTACAAGATAAGAAAATTACAGGCCAATATCCCTCAGGAATATAGATGCAAAAATCCTCAAGAAAATACCAGCAAACTGAATCCAACAGCATGTTAAAAGTATAATACACCATGATCAAGTGGGATTTATCCCAGGAATACAAGGATGCTTCAGCATAAGAAAAGCAACTAATGTAATACACTACATTAAAAGAATGAAGGAAAAAAACTACATCATCATCTCAACTGGTGCAGAAAAGACATTTGAAAAAATACAGCACCACTTCTTGATAGAAACACTCAGAAATTTGGGAATAGAAGTAACTTCCTCAACAACATAAAGGGCATATATGACAAACTCAGAGCTAACATCATACTTAATAATGAAAGACTGATAGTCTTTCCTCTGATGTCAGGAACAAGACAAGGATGCCCGCTGTCACCACTACTATTTAACACAGTACTGGAAGTTCTAGTTAGAGCAATTAGCAAAGAAATAGAAGTAAAAGGCCTAAAAATTGGAAAGGAAGAAGTAAAGCTTTCCTTATTTGCAGGTAACATGATCCTATATAAGAAAATCCTAAAAAATCCATTACAAAGCTACTAGTGCTAATAAATGAACTCAGCAAAGTGGCAGGGTACAAGATCAACACAGAAAAATCAGTGGTGTTTCTAACACTAGTAATGAATAATCTGAAGAGGAAATAAAGAAAACAATCCATTACAATACAATAATCACTAAAAAAAAAAACAATCAAATATCTAGGTATAAATTTAACCAAAAACATAAAGGACATACACATAGAAAACTACAAAGCATTACTGAAAAAAGTAAAGATGAGCTCGATAAGTGGAAGGATATTCCATGTTCCTGGACTGGAAGACTAAATATAGTTGTCAATTCTACCCAAATCAATTTATAGATTCAAGGCAACTCCAATCAAAATCCCAACAGTCATTTTTGCAGAAATGGAAAAGCCAATACTCTAATTCATATGGAAGGATAAGGGATCCCAAAATAGCCAAAAACAATTTGAAAAGAAAAAGTAGGACTCTCACTCCTTGATTTTAAAATGTATTTATAAAGCTACAGGAATGAAAACAGAATGGTACTGATACAAGTATATATCTATACCAATGGAATAGAGCTGAGAGTGCAGAAAGAAGCCCTCACATTGATGGCCAATTGATTTTTGACAAGGGCGCCATAACCACTCAATGGGGGAAATAACATTCTCTTCAACAAATAATACCGGGAAAACTAGATATCCATATGCAAAAGAATGGATGTGGACCCCTACCTCACACCATATACAAAAATTAACTCAAATGGATCAAAGGCCTATGAAACTAACAACCTAAATAAAACTAAGTAACTGTAAATCTCCTAAAAGAAGACATAGGGATACATCTTCAGGACCTTGCATTAGGCAATGATCTCTTTGATTTTATGCCAAAAAGAATGAGCAACAAAAGAAAAAACAGATAAATGGAACTTCAAAAAAATTAAAAATTCTGTGTATCAAAGGTCCTCATCAAGAAAGTAAAAAGCCAGTCTACAAAGAATGGAGGGAAATATTTGGAAACCATGTATCTATCTGATAAGAGATTAATATCCAGAATAAATTAAAAAACCCTACAACTCAACAACAAAATGACAAACAACCCAATTAAAAAATGGGTAAAAGACTTGAACAGACTTTTCTCCAAGGAAGATACAAAAGTGGCCAATAAGGACATGAAAAGATGCTCAACATCATTAGCCATTAGGGAAATGGAAATCAAAACCATGAGATACCACTAGAATGGTTACTATTAAAAACAGAAAATTGCAAGTTTTGGAGTGGATGTGGAGAAACTGGAATGCTCACTCATTGCTGGTGGGAACATAAAATGGTGCAGCTCCTGTGGAAGACAATTTGGCATTTCCTCAGAAAGTTAAGTATAGTATTACCATGACCTGGCAATTCCACTTCTAGGTATATACCCCAAATAATTGAAGGTAGGGATTTGCAAGCCGATGTTCATAGCAGCATTATTCACAATTGCAAAAATGTGGAAGCAACCCAAGTGTCCATCAACAGAGGAATGAATAAACAAAATATGGTATATATGTACAATGGAATATTATTCAGCCATAAAAAGAATGAAGTTCTGAAGCATGCTTCAACATGAACCTTGAAGACATCGTGTTGAGCGGAAAAAGCAAACACAAAAAGACAAATATTGTATCTCACAGATAGCAAATAATTAGACCATGCAAATTCATAGTCAAAAACTAGAATACCAATTACTGGGGGCTGGGTGCAGGTTAGGAATCAGGTGTTAATGCTCAATTGGCAGGGAGTTTCGGTTTGGAGTGATGGAAAAGTTTTGGTATGGATGGTAGTAATGGTGGCATAACTGTGAATGTAATTAACACCAGTGAATTATATATTAACACCAGTGAATATAATTAACATCAGTCAATCAAATGGGAAATTTTAGGTTGCATACACATTACCAGAATAAAAACAAAACAAAAAACCATAGAACTGTACAACACAAAAGAGTGAATCCTAATGTAAACTATGGGCTATAGTAAAAGTATAATTATAACAGCATTTCATCTATTGTAAAAAGGTAACACACTAAAGCAAAATGCTAGTAACAGGGAAAACCAAGAAGGGAACTTTTGTACTTTCTGTATATTCCTAAAAACCCACAACTGCTCTAATATAAAACAAAAACACACACAGTGATGTCTACACCTATAGTACGGAAGAAATGGCAAGCTGAGCTTTACTGCTTCACCTGACTTCCTTGCCTGCTGGTTTTCATGGGCACTGCAAGAAACTGAAAGGTGTATGTTCCCCCATCTCATTTTCTGCTAGGTTAAATTTTGACTACTAAAATTTAGTCAAGAGCCCTCTCCTGAGGCCAGTGGTACTGCCAGGTGCAGGTAACCCTTGAACTGAGGGCGGTAGTGGCTTCCCAGCTGCTTAACCAAAATCTTTGTAAATACAACCTTCAATCAACCTTCTTCAATCACCCCTTTTGAATTGCCATCTACTTTCTGACAGGACCCTGCTTGCTACGTAGTGACATTAAAATCATTCATTCATTCATTCATTCATTCATTCAACAGTTATTGCTAAGCACCTATCCTATGCCAGGCACTGCAGGTGCTTGGAATAAATTAGTAAGCGAGAAAGACAAAAATTCCTGCCCTAAAGGAGTTTATAGTCTAGCTACACAATGATGTAACTAAGTTCACCTGGGAAAGATCAGTTAAGTAGTTTACTGGAGTCTGCTAAACATGTCTAAGCATCCCAGGTTACAGGTGCAGCCACTTATTAGCTGTGCCACCTTGGGTAAGTACCAACCTCCCTGAGCTTCAAGGTTTCTTAACTAGAGAATGGAAACGACTAGTGCCTACTTCATAAAGAAATCATATGTTATTCATCACAGCACCTAGCAAAAAATAAACACTAAATGGCAGCTATTATAGCTATGTTATAGCAAGTCCAATGATACTTTGAAGAAACTGTGGGACACTGAGAAGAGAAACAGGGTTGATGTTAAATTATAAAGGGGGAGGGAGAACCTAAGCTCAACTGCCTTCAAAGGGGCAGGCAAGTAAAGTAGCAGCATGAAGAGGATAGAAAGTTTTCCCTTCCACAGAGAAAATGCACTCTCCAATTTTCTTGAATCACTCAATCTCTTTGGCCTACTTTTTCCTACTTTGAAAAAAATCTGGGTACAGAGAAATATATCTCTACCAAAAGAAAAAGAGCAGTGCAGAAGAGATATAATAAATTAGCCTCCATGCCAAACTGGACAGCACAGCCCACGTCCTAGCTAAAGACAAAAGCTGTTGCCTCTACTTCTGATAACCATAATTATGTCGACATTTAAGGCAACATTGCCAGATCCTGATTTTTCCAACAGATTCCAGAAATTCTGTTTGCTATGTGAGATTTCCCATTTTAACATTTGCTCTCACTCTTAAATAAAGTAATGTCAAACAAAAACCATCTGCAACTGGAAGACCATCTGTTTCCACCCACAGAGTGAGACAAACCTAGGCTCAAGCCATACCTTTGCACTTCGGAGCTGCGGCTGTGGAAAGTCACCTCAGCTATGTGGAGTGCCTCCCTTTTCCCACACATAGATTATATCCACTTACACAGTTGACAGGAGAATTAAACGAGGTTAGTGACAAGACCCAGAAAAGTGCTGGCCAGATCTGGAAAGCATCACCAGTCTCTTGGCAATAATGGCCTGAGGGACACTTGATCTTGAATGTTTCAAAAGGTTTTTCTACTCCAGCATCCCGGTTTTAGTGTTCCCTATTGAGAAGGCCCTGGTTAAAACAGAACATCAGTGCATGGTTTAGACTGAATAAAGCAGGTTAGCTTATATTTAGTTATTTTATGGCACTTAGCTGTCTCTTTGAATTTAAACAACACGTTTATTAAAATTATTAGGATGTAAAGGTTGAACCCCTGGGAAAGTCAAAGTCTTAATGGAGGTCAGACAAAAATTAAACTAAGTATGTCAAACTCTAAACCGAATGTTGAACACACAAAGATTTATCATCCCATTTTTTTATCATCAAGGTTTAAAACATTCACAGTGCTATAAACAGTAAGGTATATTTATTCTGAGAGACAGGAACTGCCTTCCATTTGGGTCCTGTAAACATCAGTTACATTATTCTTCTCCGCAGTTAGAAAACACCAGCTGTTGCTGCTTCCACAAGAAAGGACACAACTGCACAGAGAGTAAACCTTCCGGGAGCTACAGGGATTTTGGTTGAACAGTCTTAATAGGGACATGATTTGCTGGATATTTTAAATATTTAAATCACTTCCTCAATTAAGATAACTAGGTATTACATATCTTGACCTAAATATAGTCAATAATTTATCACGTTTAAAGTGCAACTAAGAAGCAGTTGACAAAACAATGACCCAACCCCAGCACTCTTGAACCCCTCTCTAGGGAGTGTGGCAGGAAGCCTTCTAGCGATCTCGGGCTGCAACTGACAATAATCTCTAAAGGTGTCCAGGTCTAGTCCATATCATGTAGGACAAAAGTGATCAACATCTTGACATCTACAGAGAAACACCCAAGAACTAGGGGCCCTGTTTGGACACCTCTAGGCAACTTGGTCAACTTAAAAAGGCTCTAAAATCTAGACATGTCTGATTACTAAAAATCCTGCCTTTAGTCAAATGAGCACTCCAACACGAATAAAAATCCTCATTTTAAATAGGCTTCTTGATTAAAAAAAAATTCCTAAAATATTTCACCTAAATTACTATCCCCCCCCCCCATTCACATCGGGGTGGGTGGATTTCAAGATAGTTGCTTTTTCCCTACGAGGGTCACTAAGCCTTGACAATGTCTTTATACCACTTGGCCACTAGAGGACACTGTTGCATTATGTAGTTTTAATCCTCCACAACACTGGAAAATTTTAATTAGGGTAACCAATACTACTTTGTAGCTTAGGCCAATTCTTTCCAACTAAAAAGAATAAGACTTTTTAATAATAAACCCAAAATGTGAATATGTGACCAGAAAGAATCAATGCTGACTCAACCACATTTACCATGTGGGCATTTCTAATATGAAGTCATTTCAAGTATTCAGACAAGCCATGCTCGCTCCTTCTCAACAGCTTGCAATGCCTTGATCCCGAGATTTCCTTTTCTTAAAGGAGTTCAAGTGGTCCAACACGGTTAAGCTTACAGGAATAAACCCAAACAGTCAAATTATGATGGTAAAAATCTGCTCCTAAAGGCAAACCAAGGTTTACTCCGTGGCTACTTCAAAATTAATACTAATGAAATACAAAGTTAGTATTTCACTAAGAAACAAGAACAAACAAAAACATTCACTTTTTTTTTTTTTTTTTCCCATAAAATTCATTGTTCAAGGAACGTCATATAATCACAAGCACTACTCTCCAGGTTGGTATTATTAGGAGTCATTTGGTTCCTGAAACAGCTACTGCTTCTTCTTCTGGAGTACCTGCCCGTTGGCCCTTTCAGGTTGACTGCTTTTTGTTTCTGGTTGTGCAAAATTCCAATCCACTGGATTGAGAAGTTGCTGAGTCTTCTTATGAGTCCAATATGGATTAATTATTAGTGTGAGCAGGGCCAGTCCAAAAAGGAAGAGTGCAAAATGAGGCAGGTACAGACTGTTGATCAAACCATCCCAGTGCCAATAACACACCCACCACATGTGGTAGGTTAGGATCATGCGGCAATGAAACATGTGAATCATGAGCCACTGATTTAGCTTCCAAAACAGAGAATCTGACCAGCCAGCCTGCAGAGGAGACAAATAAATGCAAATTTCAAAACAAAACAATCAAAATGCATTCTTAACATTCTACAAAGGTTTTTCTGACCTCATTTCACAGAGCAAAACAAATCCAGTTCAAAGCAAAAGAATTTCTTGCCCAGACTTTCCTCTTTTCGGGGCTTAATTCTTAAAGAGAGCCACCAGCCTCTCTGTATGAGGACATGTGCCAACAGGTAGTTTGATATTTGCTTGTTGTTCACTTGATTCTTCTTCATTTTTGTTCCCTAGTTTGGTCATTTATTTACCTTGAATTTGTACATATTAAATAAATAAGAGTGCTGTTATATCAAGTCCTATTATATCAAGCTTTCAGACCTAGACCCCAGGAGAAAAATCTCTTAGAAGAGACAAGTTTGCGATGAGATAAATTTCCTGTCTTGTTTTTTAATACCTTTACCCTACTAGCACTTGGATACAAGCCAAAGTGGATTTGCCTTAAAATTATTCTAAATTTGCATTAAAACTAATTTGAATAGTGGCAGCTAAAGTGGATTATGAAACTTGCAGAAGATAAGCACCACCCTGCTGCAGCTGCAGATAACCTTCACTAGACCACGGACATGAAGGCAGAGACCTAATGTCAAACTAGCCAGTACCAGGACAATTCAGTCCACCTCAAATCAGTGAGTTTCCTGCATGCCATTCTCTCTCTAATCTCCACTTCTACTCTGGCCAAATCCAACCTATCTTAAAGATTTTCCTCAGCAGTTCTATGTCACAGCACGTATCTTTTCAGGATCGGGAAACTTTCTTGCATTTGCAGAAGGAAACTCAGTAGTTAGGGACGGAAGGAGGAGGTAACGATGGAAGAAAGCACAGACTGCTTTAAGATTAAGCAAGGGAATATGGGGCTAGTGCACGTCAGGGTAGCAAACCACACTGCTAAAAAGGGGAAATTATTTTATAAGATCGAAATCTACAAAACCTTGAAAGGAGCACATGACAAACCAGCTTCTGAGTTATTAAATGCAAAAAAAAAAAAAAAGAAATTCTAATCTCATGATTCATAAAAATTGTGTACACACAGTTCTGACAAAGGGGAAAAAACAATGGAATCAATAACTTAAGGGAGCACTTAGAAATCTATAGAAAAATGGAATTAAAAAAACAACTTATTTTGAAATGCTGTAAATGTGCCCCTCAAAACCTTCATAAACATTTTGAACTATCTACTACTTTTAGATCAGACATTTGCATGCTCTTTTCTAATACCAGAGATAATTAAGTTATCTGTACATAAAAACTAAAGAAATACTCTAATTTGAACTTATTCTGGTAGACAGTTTCAAATATTATAAACTCCAAGTAATTTAGGTGTTACTAAGTTCAGACTGAAACAAATGAAAGGGAAGCAAACTAGTATAGAAAGACCAGTGTAAGAGTGGAAGAGCAGTTAAACTGAGAGGTTTGTGTTGAACACATCTTTTTGTGGTCTCTGAAGTGGATCAGTCACACTTATGATGGTCTTTAAGGATGCGCAGGACTGCTCTCTCAGCTCACTCCACTGTAAGAAACCAATTTGGGCTGCTTTTCACAAACACACCAAGTACTTTAGTTTGCCTCCAACCCAGGGATAAATTTAAAACAGTACAAAAAATAAAAATAAAAACAGTAAAAATAAAAAACAAAAAAACCTATACAAAATATAAGCTTATGTTAGGTGTCAATTCAAAGTAGACTGTAACTACATACTTCAGTGACTCCCACATGCCAAAGTAGGATAAACACACAGGAGTCTAAGAGGGAAGGAACCAAGAATCCAAAAACAAAAGAAAACAAGCATGGTACCTATAAATTAAAGAGGAAGGACATGGAATGAGAAGAAACTCATAGACCGGAAGAACCTGTGTTCAACAGTCTGGAAGATTAAGTAAGGCGGGATCAAAACCAAATATGATGAGCTAGTGCTTTCATGTTCTTCCTTATTTGTAAAATTATAGGATTCAGCTACAAGTTCTCTGAGGTTCTTTGTATCTCCTAAAGTAACCAGTTCTCAGTTGGCAGGGTGACTGTACGACCTGCTTTGCCTGGAGCAGACCCAGTTGGGTGATGAATAATATGGTTACTCGAGCAATTGGCCACAGTAGCGAGATGCAAAGGTAGTGATGGATACTATTTAGCCATGGCATATGCACATTCTCAATCTCATCACCCCCTTTAGATATACCTAATGGCAGCACTAGGTGAAATCCACACTCAGAAGCAGCAGGAGAACCGCTCCCGCAGCTTACTGATGCTCAGTTCCTTTGTGCGAGCTCCTCTACACTGGGTAACAAGTGTACCAAGGCTGAACCAAAGCACCAAGTGAACCTCTTATGTCTCCTGGGAACACAAACAGTTAATGAAGCATCAGATGTCTGGAGGTCAGGAAAGCAAGTAAATGACTATGTATTTTGTTTCTTTACATTTTAAATACATTTTTGGTGTCTATGTGACTGAAACTATTAACTCAGAGGGACATAAAAGAAGTTTTGAATGAAAAAAGAGGCATGTCATGTTTTTGGATGTGAACCTTACAAAGATGTTACATTTTCCCTCCCTGAATTCATCTAAGATTTATCCAATAAAAAGAATACACTAGAATTTTACTAACAAAATAATTTAAAAGTTCATCTGATAGGATAAATGTAGTAGAACAGACCAGAAAGGGTTGAAGAACAAGAGGACTACATAATGGAATATTAGAAAGCTTCAGAAGTAAACATTGTGGTACCAACACAAAAACAGACAAATGAAACACAAAATGCATAAATTAATAAAAATAGATGGAAAATTAATATTGGGTGGTATGTCGAATCACTAGGAAGAGGATGAATCATTTAATAATATAAGGACAGTTGGCTAGGCCCTTGAGGATAGGGGTGGGGGAAATCAAGCTGGATTCCTACTTCCCACCTAATATAAAAACAATTTTCAAAACAGATTAAAGTGATGTTTTCTTAAACAAAAAGAAAACCATAAAAGTACTACAAGAAAATATAGGTAAATAGCTTTGTAATCACTGTGAGGGAAAAATGAGAGATCTGACCAAATAAAACAAAGTCTCTGAACAATTTTAAAAAATAAACCAAGCTAAAAGAATACATGGTAAAATATTTGACAAAAAACTATTTAAAAAGTTTACAGAAAAAAGAAAAAAAGAAAGAAAGAAAAAGAAAAAGAAAAGACCAACCCCCAAGGGCAAGCAAAGTAATTCACAGAACAAATATAAATGTCAAATATGAAAAATGTGCCATAGTACTAGCAATCAAAGAAATAAAAATACTCAAAAAAATGTTTAACTCATCAGATTGGCAACAATTAAAAAGACTGATATGTTGAAGAAGATGCGGAAACATAAGATTGTCTCATATTTTTGGTAGGACTATAAATAAGCACCATTTTTCTGGGAGATAGTCTGGCAATTTATATCCAAATATAAAATGGGCATACCTTTTAACACAGCACTTCCACTTTGAGCAATCAATTCTAAGAATATAATAAGAAAAGAGTGAAAAAAGTATATACAACATATCAGGTTCCCTGGAGCATTGTTCATTAACAACAGGGATTTAAAAAAAGGCAGGAAAAAACAAAAAAAAAAACAAAATGCTTAACAACATGGAGCATGGTGATTAAATCAGGGTACATTTTGCAACATCATTCTACAACACCGTTAAAAATGATAATGTGGCTAAATAATTATTTATTGATATGGAAAGATGATTTTACAAAACAGCTTGTAGAATAATAAAGAGAGAGGATGGGGTGGGGGTGGGGTGTATTTATGTATTTTTATATATCCAGAAGGGAAAAAAAAAGACTGAAAAGCTATACACAAAAAGATAAATGGTGATTATCTCTGAGTGGTGGGATTATCAGTGAATTTTTTTTTTTACAACTTTCTGTCCTTCTGTGTTATTTACATTTTTCTTAATAAGTAAATGTTAACAAAACAGTTTTTATTAAAAACATTCTTTTCTTATAAAAAAACATTAATCTTCACTATACAAACAGAATCAGTTAACATTAATTTTTAAACCCTTATCTGAAGTGTGCCTCTATAAAGAGCATTGATCAGAATTCAATTTTAAGTCTTTCCTTGAGGGGTTGTATAGTGAATTCATGATCACAAAGCTTGACTTTACTTCCCTCAGCAGCCCAGAAAATTAGTAAAACCAAATGTTATATTATTACCATCATATTTCACAGATATGTGAAAGTACAGATAAGAGTACTTCTACATTTAATGCTTGTTTTTCTCCTCAAAAATCTTTATTAAAATTAATACACAACTAAGATATTCCTTAATAAGTAAATGGAGAAACAAACAGTGGTATACTCATATAATGGAACATTATTCAGTGATAAAAAGAAATGAGCAATGTGGTATGTATATACAATGGACTATTATTCAGCCACAAAAAGAAGTGAAATTCTGATGCACGTTACAACATGGACGAACCTTGAAGATAAAATGTTGAATGAAATAAGCCAGACACAAAGACAAATATTGCACAATCTCACTTATATGAAATGCCTAGAAGAATCAAATTTCATAGAAATAGATAGTAGATCACAGGTTAACAGAGGCTGCGGCTGGGGAAGGGAAGGGGAGCTACTGCTTAGTGGGTATAGTTTCCATTTGAGGTGATGAAAAAGTTCAGAGCAATGGATGCTGGTGATGGGAGCACAATATTTTGAATGTAATTAATAACAATGAATTGCACATTTGAAAGTGGATAAAATGGGAAGTTTTTAGTTGTATATATGTCACTACAGTAGAAAGTTAAGAAAAGAAAAAAAAAATGCACTATCAAGCCATAAAAAGACATGGAGGAGCCATATTGCTAAGTGAAAGAAGCCAGTCTGAAAGGGCTACATACTGTGTGATTCCAACTATATGACATTCTGGAAAAGGCAAAACTACAGGGACAGTAAAAAGATCAGTGGCTGTCAGGGGTTCGGGGGGACGTGGGGAGTGATGGATAGGTAGAGCACAGGGCTTTTTTGGAGCAGTGAAACTATCCTGTATGATACAGTAATGGTGGATGCATGGCATTCTACCTTTGTCAAAACACAGACTTGTCTAAGTCAAAAAGTGAATCCTAATCAAACTATGGACTTTAGTTAACAATAATGTATCAATAGTGGTTCATCAAATGTACCACAGTAATACAAGATAATAATAGGAGTAGCTGGGGGAGAGGATGCTGGGGGGTTGGGGGTTGGGGGGAGGGGGGTATATGGGAACTCCTGCACAAATTTTCTGTAAACATAAAACTGTTAAAAAAATTAAACTCCATTCACACACACACACACAAATATATACACAAACACACACTATCTCACAACTAAGAGCATCTTTGAATAAAGGACAGTACAAATAGCAGTAGCTTTTTTTTTTTTTTAAGTCTGGTGCAGGCACTGTACTAAGACCTTTACATATGCTTATTTTTTTATATGGGCATTTCTGCTGTACTATTCACAACAACCCCAATTTCAGACAATAAAACAGACCAGTCAGGTTAAGAAACTTGCCCAAGATCATACAGTTGGGAAGTGGGGAGGCTGGGATGCAACCACAGGTTTACTGAAACATCCTCTGCTGTTAGCCCATGCAATACACATGTCTCATTTTTATCCAAGTAATGCAATTATATGCTCAGGTAATGACTGTATCATTAATCAATTACACCCTTAAATAGATTCAACAGAAATGATGAATAATTTAAAGAATGACTTCTAACTCTCAACATTTAATTATATAGTAACAGTGTATATTTCTTTCAAACCACTCATCAAATTGGTAATTACTTGAGAAACATCTATCCAGGCTTTAAGCTACATGATAGCAGGGACAGGGTGGTGTCTTTGTTTTTTACATTTTCCTGAAGTAGAATATACACACAGGAATGTGCTCCTTTCCAGTCACTAGCCACCACCCCACCCCTTAACCCAAGGGTAGCTACTATCTTGACTTTAAAAGAATAGATCAGCTTTGCCTGTTTTTGTACTTTATATAAAGTGAAACCATACAGTATGTCCTCTTGTGTCCGGCTAATTTCATTCAACATTATGTAAGTGTAATTCATCCAAACTGCTGCTTCTACTTGTAAACTGTTTATGTTCACTGCTGCAGAGCACTGCATTTTAGAATTACCACAGTTACGTATCCATTCTACTGTGGATGGACATTTGGTAGTTTCCAGTTTGGGGCCATATGAAGGTTCCACTACACATGTTTTAATGAACATATGGACACATTTCTGTTGGGTACGTATCTAGGAGTAGAACTGCTCTTCCCTTCCTTTCAAAGATTTAATTTTGTGGTGTGGAAGTTTTATTTTTGAAGCATAATATGTTCATGTTATGGAATGAATCACGTAATAATCCTATACCAAAGCTTCTCTTTCTAATATGTACTCCTGTACTCCACACTAGACTATAAATATGCTTGGTGCTGCATTTAGCACCAGAGAAACAAACTTAAGTTATAGTCTTTGTCCTCATGAAGCTCTGAGTTGTGGGAAAGGAAATGCATCAAGGAAAAACTAAAAAACTGTCTGATATGGGGATTAACAAGAGGTGTGTACAGGATATTTACTGGGGTACCAAGTCCTAATATCTTTAACTAAAATGAACCTCCCTACGCACACAAACCAGCACAGCAGCTTTATTTATCATCCATTTTTCCAGCAAGCGAACTCAGAGGTCAGATGGACAATTAAGTGTCTCTCTCAAACCATTAATGGTTTCCCATCTTTCCTCCCTGCATAAGGTTTACACAAATCACACCCCAGCCCCCTACTGCCCAAATATCTCAAGCTCTCTCTTTCAAAAATACAAATATTCTCAACAATCTTTCCCGGCTCTCAATTCTATTGTCTCTACCATTTTTTTTTTCATGGCCACCTCTGATGCTTTGCATCGGCAATGATTTTTGCCAAGCTGTAATTTATAAGCTATGACTCAGATAAAAACTTGCCCACCTAGGCCCGGGCTGCATTCTGCACATCTCTCTATTCCAGGACTCACACATTCTAACCTGGTGCTAGAATGGGGCAGCTTGGGGGAACAGCAGGAATGTTTCTCTTTGGAGTCTCAGTTCCTAGCACAGTGCTGGCACATAACCGATGTTTAATAAATGTTTGTTCTGTATGAATAGTCTGTACCGTTACACTGTCAATTCACTTTTGATGTGCTTAGACCACCTTTCCAACTAAACCTTGAAGGCAGGATGTTTTAGATTTCTATCGTTTCCGCTTAAAGTTTACAATGGTGTTTTATCCACAAGAAGACCTCAATAATACGACCAATTTGTGTTGAACTGCATGAATAACGACAAAAAAGCAATGTTCCAAGTTTCATATAAATTATCCTGTGAACGATGTAATGTGTAATGAGAAGTTAAAGACTCTTAGCTACAAAAAGTAAACAAATGAATTTTTAAAACCCCAGGGCTTAATACAGAGAACATTTTGATAACATAATAAGCTCATATGTTGTATATGGAAGATACACATTTTAAAGAATTTCATATGCTTCAAAAACCAAAAGGAAATTAATGGCACAAAACCTGCTAGATAAACAAACCTGGGTCACAAACACTTCTAATCACTATTAACACAATCTTATTCAAAAGTAAAAAGCAAAAAAGATGTGTATATGCATATTTTACTAGGATGATTAAAAGGTCTGTGAAAGAAGGAAAATTCATGTTTTCTAAGACTTACAAACACTGAGTCATAAGATCCACTGAGGCTTCTTTTCTATGGAGTTGGAAGACTAAAAGATTTGTTTACAACTAATAAAATGGAATTCAACCAAAATGAACTTATCATAACTGAATTTGCATGCTACAATTTAGTCTGCTGAGTTTATAGCATGGTTCACAATTAAGTTCTAAACATTCATACTAATATTAAATGCTGTCAAATAACAAATCTAGACTCGGTAAGGAAAGACTTTATTGGAAAGGATTATTGCAAAGAGGGGAAGGGACTATTGCAATAGGGAGAATGCTCTGACTACACAATCAACAAGCATCTCAAGAGTTAGGCAAAAAGGGTTTTGTTCAGTAGAGAGGAATAAATAAGACTAGAAAGAACCCAATGTAGGGAAGTAGGAGGGAAGGGTGGAGAGATCAGATAGCTGATCAGATTTGTTCTCCTTGAGGCCAGCCTATTTTCTGAGCACCCTGAGGGGCTGTGTGCTGGCTGAGGCCCAGTATGGGCCAAAACTGAGGTGTATGGGGGAAGGAGAGAATCTTAACCGAAGTTTGATTATCAGGAATTTTGTTCCAATAGATGTGTCCATCAGCTAATTGTTTATGAGACAAAGAATGGAAGTGTGGAGAGTATGTCTGTGTCCAGCCTTGTCACAGGTAATCAAGGGTTTTATCTAAGTCATATGGGGAAGGATGGTTCTTTGCAGTACCAGTTTTCAGAAATACCAGGGTGGGGGTATTTCTTAACTGCTACTATTTTCCAGGATTATAGTACTCAGGTAAAATTCAACACTGTCAGTGCATAAAGTTCTCTTCTTGGCTCTTTGACTTCTGCTGACAATGGCAAAAACAGCAAATGAATCATACACTTTAGAAGAAACACTTACCTTTAAGAGCATCCAGGAAATGCAAGTAAAGGGAGTGCTCATCTCCAAAAGCAATGTGGTCATGGCTAGATAGTGGCCAGCTCTGAGATTGATCACTGAACCAAGAAATCCCAGAAAGGCAAAGAGATGGTGGACAACTAAAAACAAATCAAATGTCTGGAAAAACAAGTTGGACAGGTGAACTGCAACATTTTCAAAGAAAAAGAATCCAGTTGCCGTTGCGATGTTGAACCAACACCAGTTCTGCTGGTTAAGGGCTTTATCAGCTTGAAGAACGGGGTCCACCAGCAAAGCCCACAGACCTGCCACTGTACTCTGAACACCAAACACAGCCCGGGTGGCTGCAAGATTCCAGAAGACCTTTTCTTTGGCCATCAAAGAACGGTAAGTGGCGTTCAGGGAAGAAGACAGCTGGTGGCAGACAACAAAAACACCCAGGTAAAAGAAAAAACCAGCTATCACTAGTGTTAAGCGAATTTTCCATGAAGCATAGTCCAAATCAAAAATGCTCTGTGATGTTGCTCCATCACTTTCAAGATTCATTGTCCTAAGTTTTATATCAAAGGAGGCTCGGGATGAACACAGGGCGTGTGGGCCCTATACTACGTCCTCTCCAAGAAAACAAAGTCAATGCAATTGTTTTGATGATCTTCACATATTTATCTTCAATCTGAAGAAAGAAAATATAAGTCACTTTTAGCTGACTAAACAGAAGCTGGAATATACTACTATGCGGTACCACAAAAATACAATAAAAAATCTGTATTTTTAAAAATTCTTTATTATTATACCTCTAAAAATATATATAAATATAGCAAGAGATAACATTCAATGGAAGTATATGAGAATGAAGGAAGAAAAACTAAAAATAGAGAGATACAACCATTAACTGGAGGCAGGAATGTTGCAAACACAAGCACAGGGTCTTCCCATGAATATTCCACAAATTAAGCTCTAATTTCCATGGCAGTCTATCAATCAGTTACACAATTCACAGATTCCACAGAATTAAACACACACACACACACACACACACACATTTAAATAACTGTACTGGAATATATGTTGTTAAAGCATTTCATTTCTAGAATCTAAGACAAAAACATTTCTATCCCACCTCCTTTTCTATTGTGCACCATTCCACATGATCCAGGGGAAATGTAAAGTCTAATGAAAAAGCCCAGCCAGACCTTAAACCTGGAAACTGGGAACAAGAAGCTCCAGATGCTAATGGGGGTGGGAATTCTCAGAAGTGGGGCTCCCTCCCCCCAAGGTGGATAAGAACCACACTCAAACAGTATAGATTGGTCTCTCTTCTCTGGTGCAAAGTGGGGCGGGCAGAGCTGCCGGCCACCTGGGGGACCAGCTGTGAAGGGACTTCTTCCCCTGCTCCTTTGGACTCTTTGGGCTGTGTAAGGAATAAAGTGGTCATTTGCTGGAAGTTTCTAGTTGCGTCCATGAGCCTGTGTTCCCATAATGTATCTCGCCCCACCACCTTCCTAGACTAGGGAAGCACAACGACTTGGTTAAGTGCCTTTGCTACAAGCTCCTAGGGCACCCTGCATCTTTTCCATTATAGTGCTTAGAGTGCACTGTTTATTTACCTCCAGCCTCCCTTAGACAATTAGCATTCTAAGGATACGGGCCATATCTGCCTTGTCCATCATTGTATCCCCACTGCCCAATAAATGCCGATGCAGATAGGTACCCAGTAAGGATTTGTTGAACATATGAGTAGATTTTAAATTATGCTCAAGTGGTCAAATTTCCATAAGTTAGGACTTGTTTTATTTGTTAAACTATAAAAACTGGTCTCAAATTTTCAAAACTGGAAAGAACCCCTCTAAAGTTACCTATTCCAGCCTTTCATTTTAAGTGGAAGGAAACCAATCCACAGAATGGGGACCCCAGAATTAGTGACTACAAAGGAGTATCAGAAATCTGGCCTTCAGATTCCCCACTGCGTTTCTTTCCCATCCGCTCCCACTGTCACCTCCTCTGCTTTGTCAGGGCTCAAGAGACAGGACCTTTTCTCAGGAAGGGACAAGGCCCTCTCTGCATCCACATCCAGTGAACCCAAAGCAAGACTGGAGGAGAGGGAATCAAGCTGCCTAATATACAGTTTGAACTCTCAATTCTTAGGGAGTATCACAGAAAAAAACGTGGAGCCCACTCATCCCAAACCCACAACTGACCGAATTGTGAGGCAACAGGACAAAGCCCAGGGCACCAAGAGAACCGTCCAGAGACTGCATTCTGGTTCTGGAGGGAGCCTAAACCTCCCCATTGTGGTAGAGTTGATTCTACGAAATGTTAAGGACTCATTTGATGCATTAACTAGCCATTCATCCACGTTAATTCAGCCAAAATGGTCATTGTGAACACAAGCTCCAAGGATACGGAAGTACTAGCTCATTTAAGCATGTGCTGAGACCTGATTTCATGGGCCTCATGCAAACTACAAATAAAACATTTATAACTGCTAGATGTTTAGATTTAATAATGGTTGTATAGTGAAAGCCAAAATAGTAGAAGTGTTTATTGTCCTCTTAATTAACCATTCCAGCTTTAATAGAGTCTAGATCTCTACGAATATGAATCTAATTCATTGAAGAGAAAGAAACTTACTTTATTCACATTTTCTCGTCTAGAATGGCTTCAATGTTATTTAACCTCTGGTATATATGTTTTCCTATATAATGGAGGAGCTCTGTAATGGGTGTAATGGATGATAACCAGGAGGTATCTGGTATTTTTGCAATTAAAATCTCTTGGACTGATACTCCTTTTCAACATGAACAAGTTAGGGTGGTTGGTCACTGCCTAGATATCCCTGAAGATTGGGAAAGTGATTAAACTAGAGGAAGGGGTAGCAACAGACAAGACAGAATTTAACAAAGGATTAGGAATACTGAAATCTTTAGATAATTTTTTTTTTCTTAGTTGCTATGGTATTAGAATACCTAGAAGGAAAGAACTGAAATGGTGGAACTGTAACCCATAACATTCTTTGAAATTTGCTCTCTATCTACTTGTTAAATTGCATTTTGAAAGTTATCACTTTTATGTATATATGTTATATTCCACAATAAAAAAATGAAAAAAAAAAATCTCTTGGACCCAGTCTCTGGTCATGTTACGCAAAGACTCTAGTTTACTTAAGTAAATCTATAACCAAGTAAATTTAACACTACATGAGGCTGACAAGAGCACTTGCCTCTGGTTATCTGGTTCTGCAAGCAAGTCACACTTTTGATCCCACCTGTCTGGTTTTATGCACTTTCCAGGAACAGATCAATCTCAAATGAAGCCTAAAGCTGAGGAGAGAGAGACACTTTGTCAGAATTCAAGAAAACAGGCTGGGCAGAAAGGAAGCCTCACTATTAAATTATGCTAAAATATGAATTCCTCCTAAAATTTCTTCTTGTACTTTTCCACAAGTCAGTACTGAGATGTGGGTTAGTTCCCATTTTGCCATTAAATTGCATCAATATACTCTTGACCAAGTGACTTCTCTGGGACCTTTGTTTTGAAATGATGGGGTGGGGGTGGGGTCCCCTTGACTCTGAAAAGCTCTGACTAAAATGATGACTGAACTTCACACCAATGTTAGGGATTAGTACAGTTATTTTAGGAAGGCATTGGTCAGGGATGGGAGAGGGACCCCAGAGCACTGAGACCTAAGAGGATAAAGAACAGTCAGGCTCAGTGGGGTTCTAGATTTGGTTCTGCTATTTAGAAGCTAAGAAAACTTAGGTCTTTTAACTACACTGAACCCACGTGTCTGCCTCCGGGAATAAATATACATAAATACAAAATAATGAAATATTGGTCACTATATATCAAGCACCTACTACGTGACAGACAAACTGAGCTAACTAATTTAATCTTTACAACAAGATAGGTACTAACATTGTCCGCAGGAATACTGGTTATCTACTTCATAACAAAAAACTCTGCAGTGGGGGGGCTGGATTGGAACCTAATCAGGAGGGCCTCAAGCTCTCAACTCTGGTGCACATTAAAATTTGTTTTTTTCCATACTTATAGAATATGCCCACTCCTGGGCCCCCAACTCCAGCAACTGACTTAATTGGTCTAGAGTGATACCCAGGCTTGGGTATTTTTTTAAAAGTGTCCCAATTACTCTAATGTAGGTGTGGAACTATTGAACTTGCATGATTTCCAGTTCATTCTATGCTTTATTTAGTCTTTTCCTTCTCCCAAACCAGACTAGCATAACTGAAAGACACAACATATGAAGATGTATATTTGTTCTTCAGGTGGTTTTTAACTTGAGCTGGATTTAAAAAAAAATCCTGAGTACAGACTGCCACGAATTCCTCTTTTTTTATTTCCCCTTCTCCAAACTTCCCCCCTCTCTATTAATCAGCACAAGCAGAAGTAAGCAGGGTCGGAACAAGGGGTTTTAAAAGCCGAAGGGAAGAAGTTCTTTTGTGGATTGGTAGGCTATGACCTAAGTGTGCCTCTAGGGTTGAGAAAAGGGAAGCTGGGACAGGACCAGTAGCCACCATCAATCCTCCCAATGTCATAAGGATGCTGGAATAGGTAAGAACATAGACTCCAATGATTGGTTTACATAATTTCTGGACTGTGTGCTTGGCTGCCTAACAGTAAGGCTATCTGAGACAAGCATGGTGAAAACGGGGTGTCGTATGAGGCTACAAGAAGGGCTAGGGAGGGCTGGGTGGGATGGTGTAAGCATGCTACATAGATAATGGAATTGGCTCCAAGAACTCAAAAATGCAGGGAAAAAAAAGCTCTGTAAAAGTTACACTGTATAATAACCTAAGAGGATGGCTTCCAGGTCTTCAAGTCTTCTAGGTAAACTTTTTGAGGGTATTACTGTATCTAAAGAAAGATTTGTGGACAGGTTAAGGTCAGCTGAGGAAACAAAGAAACAGTGAGTGGAGAGCCGAGACCTGGCCAGGTCCTCAAGGCAGGGTCACAGAGCCAGTGCCAATGAGATATGCGGAAACAACAGATTCGAAAAAACAGAATACTTATCACCCCCTTCAAATCCTATAACCAACTCTGCTTGTAGTGATTCCTCACCTAAAACCTCCTGATAATTCGTGTTCCTATATTCTGGACAAACTGGTGCTCTTCTGGTTTTTTACCAGTTACCGTTAGTCTCTCCAGGTTTGGTCAGCACCACCTGCATCCCCCAGCAGCCTGGGATGCACAAAGATGGTGAATTCAACTGTCTGAGCCATGAGAGTAAAAGGCCAGGGCTCAGGCAGCAGTGATCTAGAGGGGAACCAGCCTGGGCAGACAATCAGCCTTCCATGGAAGGCACTGATTTGAGCTGGATTTAAAAAAAATTTGCTGTCTTCAAAGATGTCACAGTTTTACCTAAATCCCTGCGCAATCCAGAAACATCCAAAGGACGATGGTAACAGCTACTGTTTGTTGTTTTCTGTCTCTACTTACTGGTTGGTCGCTATCTGATCTCAGTCTCCACTTTCAAGTTTCTTATTTTCCCACCCACAGAGAGTGCTGTCAAACCTTTTTTCTGGTAAAGCAGTGGCAGCCAGGTGTGTGGAGCAAAGTTCCAGTTCTCCTTTTGCCTGTCATTCTGGTCCTCTGTCTTACCACATCCCTCTCACCTTTGTGAACCCCACTGCGAAGTCCAGCCCTCTGTTCAGATGAGCAAAAAGGGTCACAACCATTCCACTTCCACTTCTACCTCACCACTTCAAGCCCCAGACTTAATAACTTCTACATATCACCCAAACTTAAAATATCGTTCAAAGCTGGATGCCATTGTTACCGAATGTCGTTTACACATTCCATGTGTAAAACTGGAGATGGAAAGGCACAGATTTATTACATTACTTTTAATTTGAAGGCTTTGTCCTCCTGAATGCCTCTTTGTTGCTCAGATGTGGCCCTCTCTCTCTGGCTAAGCCAACTTGAAAGGTGAAATCACTGCCCTCCCCCCTATGTGGGATCAGACACCCAGAAGAGTGAATCTCCCTGGCAACGTGGAACATGACTCCCGGGGAGGAATGTAGACCTGGCATCGTGGGACGGAGAACATCTTCTTGACCAAAAGGGGGATGTGAAAGGAAATGAAATAAGCTTCAGTAGCAGAGAGATTCCAAAAGGAGCCGAGAGGTCACTCTGGTGGGCACTCTTACGCACACTTTAGACAACCCTTTTTAGGTTCTAAAGAATTGGGGTAGCTGGTGGTGGATACCTGAAACTATCAAACTACAACCCAGAACCCATGAATCTCGAAGACAGTTGTATAAAAATGTAGCTTATGAGGGGTGACAATGGGATTGGGAAAGCCATAAGGACCACACTCCACTTTGTCTAGTTTATGGATGGATGAGTAGAAAAATAGGGGAAGGAAACAAACAGACAAAGGTACCCAGTGTTCTTTTTTACTTCAATTGCTCTTTTTCACTTTAATTATTATTCTTGTTATTTTTGTGTGTGTGCTAATGAAGGTGTCAGGGATTGATTTAGGTGATGAATGTATAACTATGTAATGGTACTGTGAACAATCGAAAGTACGATTTGTTTTGTATGACTGCGTGGTATGTGAATATATCTCAATAAAATGAAGATAAAAAAAAGAAAAAATTTCAAGGCTTTGAAGACCATCAACTCCAGCCCCTTCATTTCAGCAGTTGAAGAAATGGAGTCAGTCTTAGCACCATGTGTAAAAGTCTCATCCCCTGACTTTCTGTGTATCTTAATTTTATTTGGAAAAAATGTTTCTATAAACCTCATTTTATTTTTTAATTTTATAAGATTCGGTAGTTTAAGCTGCTCTACTGCACTGGATCATGAGTTTTTATTTTTCATTTGCATGCAAAAAAAATTATTAAAGAGTTTTAGGCAAACTATGTAAACTCACCCATAAAATAGGAGCTTGTACTAAATGACAATTGTGATCCTTTTCAACTCAATTTGATAAACATCTGTTAAGCTCCTATTCACCTTAGGCTAAACTGCTATAGGTACAAGCATTTTTTTGTGTTTGGTTAAGATAACTTATCTTAAAGTTGGCAATGAAGTAAAAAAAAAAAGAAGACTGCATGCTTTTTTATGACATACTTGAACACTGCTTAACAAACCTGCCAAAGGATCATTTGACCAGGGGAAAATAACTTTAAGTTCCTGTTTACGGTTGATTAGGGCCCAGATACCTTGCAATCTATAAAGTTAGAGGTTAATTTGTAGAAAACTGTTAAGGTGCAATAATTTTCCTTTCTGTCCAGGAGAAAAGATCATCCCAAAGGTTATGGTTTCATTGCACAGTAGGATATTCACCAATTCTTCTTTATTTCTACTAAAAAATTCCCCAAATTTTGTATTTTGCTTTTAACAGGCTTTGTCATCATACTATTTCCTTCATTAAAGAGTTAACCTGACATGTTGACTGTTTACATGACAATTATGTTTCTAACATTTTGGGAGAATTATTACTTTGATGGTGGTTAAAAAATGCACAATGAACAAAATTCAGAAAATATAAACAAGTATAAAAACACAAAAATAAACATTTGTAATCCTCTCCCCCAGCTCCAAACATTACTAATATTTTTTGGTGCCTGATGGCTTTTTGAGATAAAACTTTGTTTTTTCATAAAAAGAGATAAAACTATGCATGTGGCTTTGTGGCCTGTTTCACTCCTTTCAGCAACATATTATTCCATTTTCCCCTGTGAAACATCCTCTACAACATGGTCCTTAGGATTCTACTTTGTGAAAGTACCATCATTTACTTGCCCAATTCCCTATTAAGTTTTTTCCAGTTTCTCATTATTATAAAATATTCTACAATGAACATCTTTGAGGCCACCTACAGAATCTACTATTTTAATTCTTTTTAAGGTATTTGCTCAATGAGCTTTCTTAACAACTATGGCCAAGATTATGGCCAGTCTATTAGTGTTGTTTCTCTAAGCAATGCACAAAACTGTCAAAACTCAGTTGTTGATTATTGAAATATCAAATATGAGATATTTGCTTAATTATTGATATTTCCTTTAGTCACTGCTTTTACTTCAATCATTGCGTTTTCCTTTTTGCAGTTTTTCTGTGGAGTTTGAAATAGAATAAAGAATCAGGGAAATAAAATTAGCAGAAATGGCCAGTAATACATTTCACACAGAAGGGTAAATGCAAACAGGAGTTGGAAACTCCTCTTCATGCACACCTCTCTACCCCGGTCCCATCCCAAGTCTGGGAGAGAAAAGAAGTCACTTACAGGGGCTCTACGGAGGAGCTGGTCTCGGGGCCAGTTCTCTACCTCCTATCCTCCCACAAGACCTGGGACGCTGATCTCAGGGCGTGGTGACATGACACTTCCTCCCATCCCAATCCAACACCAGTGACCCCTGTCGTGGGCATCGGCCCCATTTGGAAAACCGCTCTGGGCTATGAAAGAGGGCTCAGGGCTCAGATGCTCATTCTGGTTCTGAGCAAGTCTTCTCCGTTCTGAGTCTTAGAAGCCACATCTGTAAATTGGGTAAAGACGCCGCCTACCTAGCAGGTCTGTCAGGAGCGAATGAAATCACGGATGAAACACGCAGCCGCCTCAATCAACCTACATCCCTTTCCCTTCGTCCCTGCCATCTTCCCAACTCAAGGGAGTCAGAAAGACAATTTTCCAAGTTAGAAATTTTCCACTCGCACTAAAATACCCTTGCAATAATAAAGCAAAACAGACCCGGTGGCTGGAGGGGGCTCGAAAACCACCCCGCAGGTAGGAGGGGAAGCATCTTAATTAAGGCCTGGCTGCACCCGCACATAGGGCCCGATGCCTCACGCGCCCCGGCAGCCGCCCCCCCGGGCCCGGCCCCGGCCCCGGCCCCGGCCCGCCCCCTCGCCGCCCGGCTCCGCGCGGTCCCGCCGACCGCAGCGCGCGCCCCGACCTCACCTGGGCTCCGTGCGCCTCCTCGCTTCCTGGCGCGCATCGCCCCACCCCTCCGGCCTCCCCGGGCCCCACACCGCAGGGCTACACTCAGGGAGTCACCAGTCTGCAGAATTGCAAGGTCATGACTCCGCCCGGCGAATCCACAGCAGAACACAACCCAGGCGCCGGCCCACCCGCCCGCTTTGTGGGCGGAGCCCGGGCGCTCGGCCCCGCCCACGCCCGGCCGGGCATTACCAAGGCCGGCGGCCGGGGGGAGGTAGGGCCGCACCACGGCCGCGGGGGTGTCTGGAGATCGGCTTCCTTTCTGAGCAGGAGAAAGCCCAGAAAAACAGTCGGCTCTGAAAGGTTTGGGCCGCCCACACCCTATGGCAGCAGGGCGTGGGCTCCTGACTCCGCAGAAAATCCGAAAAATCTGCATCTGTTTTCTGTACTTTTCAAACTTAATACATTGAATCTGTGTCAATTTGACAACTAAAGAAAATACGGTTTAGCAGAATGAAATTAACATCTGAGTGGCATCTTCATCATGACTTTAGAGCGTTAGGAAAAGCAAAAACAAAACAGCCGCCTGAGAAATGCTCAGAGAGCTTTAGGAGACGAGCTTTCTCGGCTTCCTCCACCTCGCCACTCCTAACCACCCCCAAACTTAGCCTCTAAAAGGGGTCTCTAGGCACACACAAGAAACCTGGGAACTCTGTGAGGTCAACTATCAGCTGAACTCCTGGGTGCTAGAGGGCACTGCCCACTGCCATGTGACAGTGTTTTTGCTTTATGTCCATCTCCTCTCTAATCGCCACGTGTTGCTACCTGGTTCTGAGTCTGGGAGAGAAATTCCGGCTCTTCCCTGGCCCAGTCTCTCCACTGGACCCCCCACCCCCCGAGGCTGCTGAAGGAATGCAGGCCATGAAGGCAGAAAGACCGAAGTCGGAATCCTGGTTTTTATCCTTTTACTGAGTGACTTGCTTAATTACATAACCTCTCTGAACCTCACATGCCTCATTTTAAAAATTCAGCGAGGTTAACCCATAGCCAGAAAATCTGTGAAGAAAATGTCTATTTCAAGCCTTCAAATACTAGTTTCACTTCCTTGAACTACTGTGTGACCTTGGGCAAATTATGTAACTCCTTTCAGCTTTAGTTTCTTCATCTGCAAAGTGAAATAATAAAACCTGCCCTTATTCACCTACATAAGGTTAATTTTGTGTAATTATGAGAAGTAACAAAATCATAAAGCAGATAGAAAGATGTTAGCTATTATTTTTATCTGAGGTATTCCTTTCCCTCTCAAGCAGTTGCTTTAATCCTCCCAGGACTCTGGAAATAAAAGATTATATTTGATTTCTGGTTTTCAAAACATTTTAATGGTGGATCATCTCATTTTGCACGGATCATCTCATATGCTGCACAGCCATAGTACAATAATAACACATGAGTCTAGTGGTTTGCCTCTCCCTGGTTGTGTACTTTCCTAGCCCTCAGCATCCTTGCCTGTAAAATGGAAAATATGATATGATAGTACCTACCTCAGAATACTGAGAGAATTAGAGGAGATTATATTATGACATTGAATTGCACTCGACTTTATATTAGTAATCAGCACACATTACTTAAAATTTAAATCTTTTTAAAAAGATATGATTATCTTTTCTTTTCAGATTATCATATGAAATTATATATATATAAGACAGCTTTTAAACTGTAAACTATTTAAAATATTAGGTGTTGTTATACTTTCCAGATGTGGAAATTGTGACTCAGTCACTGTGACTCCTCCAAAGTCACAGAGCAAGGTAAACAGAAGTTTGCTCCTCCCGCAGAATGCTTGCTACTCTACCGTGGTGGTTTGAAGCTGTATGTACCCCAGAAAAACATGCTAATCTATTCCTGTGAGTGTAAATCTATTGTAAGAAGGATCTTTTGATGAGGCTACTTTAGTTAAGGTGTGGCCCACCTCATTCTGGATGAGTCTTAATCTTGCTGGAGTCCTTTATAAACAGAATGAAAACAGAGTGAGAGAGATGAAATAAACCACAAAATCAAGAAGCTGAAATCAAGGAAACCTGGAAGAGAAGGGAGAGACCAGCAAATGCCACCATGTGCCTTGCCATGTTGCAGAGGAACCAAGGATCTCCAGCAGCCGGTCTTTGGGAAGAAAGCATCACCTTGATTTGGACATTTTCTCAGTCTCAAAACTATAAGCTAATAAATTCCCGTTGTTCACACTGAACCATTTCATGGTATTTCTTTAAGCAGCTTAGGAAACTAAAACATCTATACACCTAAGTGTCTTTTTTTTTTTTTTTTTGAGTGGGGGGAGCATTCTGTGGAAGGGACAACATTTTATTCACCTAGCCTATTCCACACAATTTACCCAATTCTACCCTCCTTTCTGAGGATCACCTTCATAGAAGATGATCAGTCACCTAGAATTGGGAGCTTTGCTTTTAAGCATAGATTGCAAGGCTTTGGAGAGCAAAGAGCAACAATAGCTTAGCAAAAAAAAACCAGAAACAAAACACATGGCTTTGAAGTCTGACAGATCTGGTCTCAAGCCGTGATCAGGACCCCAGCTAGGTGAATTTAGGCATGTACTTACTTCGTTCTGGTCCTCAGCTGTGAAGTTTGGGTGCAATACCTGGTAAGATTGTTTGGGATTTCCTCTGGTGCTTATTGGTAGGAGGGAGCTCTCTTCCGCAGATCTCCCCCCAACTCACTCCTTAATTCAATGTCACCACTCACCGTCCTTTCCCAACAAAATAGCATATCTTTCTCATGCTATAGCCCCTTTAGCTCCTTTGTCCTGGTTTGAATGTATTATGTCCCCCCAAATGCCATTATCTTTGATGTAATCTTGTGTGGGCAGAGGTGTATCAGTGTTGATTAGATTGTAATTCTTTGAGTGTTTCTGTGGAGATGTGGCCACCCAATAGTGGGTGATGACTCTGATTGGATAATTTCCATGGAGGTGTTACCCCACCCACTCAGGGTGGGTCTAAATTAAATCACCGGAGCCATATAAATGAGCTGACAAACAGAAGGAACTCAGTGCAGCTGTGAGTGACATTTGGAAGAGCAACTGAGGGTGACATTTTGAAGAGGAGTTACAGCCAAGAGGGACACTTTGAAGAACACACAGGAGTTGAGAAGAGGAGCTGTAGATGTGAGTCAGTTTGAAGATGGCCGTTGAAAGCAGACTTTTGCTCCGGAGAAGCTAAGAGAGGGAAAACGCCCCATGAGCAACTAAGAGTGACATTTTTGAGGAACTGCAGCCTAGAGAGGAACATCCTTGGAAAAAGCCATTTTGAAACCAGAACTTGGAGCAGACGCCAGCCATGTGCCTTCCCAGCTAACAGAGGTTTTCCAGACACCATTGGCCAACCTCCAGTGAAGATACCTGATTGCTGATGCATTACCTTGGACACTTTAGGGCCTTAAGACTGTAACTGTGTAACCAAATAAACCCCCTTTATAAAAGCCAATCTATTTCTGGTGTTTTGCATTCTGGCAGCATTAGCAAACTAGAACATCCTTATGCTGCCTTTTTTTTTCTTTATTGCTCTTACTACCATTAGACAGATGTATTTTATGTGTTTGCTGTTTGCTTTAGATATTTGTTTATTTTCTGTCTCTTCTGACTAAAATGTAAGCTGCATGAGAGTAGGGACTTTATTTGGTCGCTCATTTATCCCTGGCACTTAGTATAGGACCTGGCATATAATTTGTGCCCAATAAATGTTTGCTGAAAAAACAAATGATATGAGAGAACATATGAAAAGCATATGAGCTATAACAAGTCATCTTTAACCACCCTGTCTGCCCCCCATTCCCTGAGGCTAATATATGACAGATGCCCAAAAATGTTTATTTAATTTAGTTAAAATAGTGTAGACCTTGACACATGCTATTCTTTTTCTCTCCTCCAACATAGTGAAGATAATCTCTGCCTTATCTACCTCTCAGGACTCTCTTGGGGCTTAAACAAAATGTACCACACTAAGCATTTTCTGTGAATTGGTTCATTTAAACTTCAAAATATTTGTCTAACGCAGGCATTGTTACCTGTATCTCACAGATAAGAAAGCCAAGTTTCAGTGAGGTGAAGCAACTTGTCCAGGGACACACACATGATAATTGGTAACAGGGAGTTTTGAAACACTATGCCATAAAGTATTTGGAGAAGACAGTTTAAATTGACCTTTTGATGGAGGTGATGAGGGACCTTTTTTTGTTGTTGTTCTTTTTCCACAAGATAATTGCCTTAAAAATCAGATGTGAAGTTCACGACTCCTGAGAAATCCTAACAGAGACTGTAGGTTTTACTCAAGATAAGTGGCTCTGATCTTTACATTTGAGGGTCATCGGATCACTGCCTCTAGAAGCTGCCCATCCGCTTCAGACTAAGCCATCATTACTGCACCTTGGACCCGGGGCAACCAGACCGTGGCCTCAGATTATATTCTGGTAGGAAGAGTGTGAGTTCAGGCCCATCTTGTTGTGAGTGTGTCCAGGCAGGTCCACTGCAGAGACCATCTGACCTCCCTCTTTGCCTTCCACACAGTCAGGGATTCCCAACCCCACTCAAAACAAACACACATTCTCTCTCCCTCTGTCTCTTGAGGTGCTTCAGCCCAGAAAAGGACCTCCATCATATCTCTCTTAAATACCCTGTTTCCTAGCTTATTGTTTCTTTAACTTCTTCCTCCTCCATTTTAGGCATTGAAGACCGACATTCTCCTCTTATCATGAAATATCTCTTCTCTCAAGGAACCCACAGATAGTACTCATGCTCCCAGGACTCCTGATGTTTTCTCAACTCCTGCTCACTTCACCAACCCTCTTGTCTTCCCACCACCACCTCAAGCTTTTAGCCTGGCAGCACAATGCAGGGTGCCTTTTAAGTGAGCAATAACAATCCTTGTGATCAAGGAGCTGTTTATATACAGGAGAAGGAGGCAACTGCTTCTCTCTTCTCTTCCAAAAGGAGGGGGAAAAAACCTTCTTGCTTGGAGACAGGAGACAATATTATTTTACTATTATTGTATAAATAATAACTACTCCGTCTCTGAACCAGAACACCACATGTATGTATTCAGAATAAAATTAATAAAGATGAATATTAATTCATCATAGATGGCTGGGACATAAGAGTTTGCTTCAACGTGGCCCTTGGAGCAAATCATTAGCAAGAGAAACACACTCTTTAATTTGCAGAGTTGAGACTTTCTGAATAAATTTTGCTGAAAACTTGGGATCAGAGGCTAAGAGCAAACCTTGGGAAGTGAATAGATAGTGAGACTGTATAGAGACTCTAGAGGGATTTCCCTAACTCTGTAGTTTCTAGTTCCAGTGAAATCGAGGCCGAGGGCCTTGGAGACATCTCTACCTCATAAAAGCTAGAGACACCAGGGCTTATCTGGAGAGATTCGTTTATATTATAAAGGGTTACAGTGAGAAACCATGATCCTTTCCAGCCTGTCTCCAAGCAGGAAGGTTTTTTTCCCCCTCCTTTCGGAAGAGAGGAGAGAAGAAGTTGCCTCCTTCTCTTGTATATAGACAGAGAAAATCCAGTTTTCTCTGTCCCTCACATATGGAATATCTGACCGGTCATGTTGGAGATTTTTCCATGTGGCTTTTGTCACATCATCCCAGGAGTAAGCACAGGGACAAGGAGTGTCAATGCAGTTATAATTTTACCTCACAATATTATTTTACTATTACTGTATAAATAATAACTACTCTGTCTCTGATCCAGAACACCACATGTATGTATTCAGAATAAAATTAATAAAGATGAATAGTAAAGACTCAACAGTTACAGTGACAAGGATGATGGGGTCCTGTTTGTCACATGGACAGATGCCAAATGAGACAGATGAGAGCTCTGTACCAGTTTAACAGAATTTGAAAGACTGTTTTAACATAATCTTTTTTTCAGATCGTAAAGCGATACATGCTCACTGTAATATTTGTTCAATTCAGAAAAAGACAGATTTTATTTTAAAGACATCAGCAGAGGTATGGTAAAATTTCTCCTCTCTAGCCTATTTTTTCCTCCTATAACTCACAAAATGACCAAGTTCTCAGAGGGATGGATAACAGAACATGGGAGAGAGAAGACTCTTTCCCTAACTTTAAACTCATAGTGTTATTCACCAGAGAGAAGTCGTTAGTTTTCAGGGAGAGATGTAATATACACTATGCTTCCACACATTTTAAAACCTTTGAACACAAGTTCATGATATGCTGACAATGAATCAACAACGAGCACATGATTCTTTGGCTTTATGCAGTTCAAGCGATCATGTTCTCAGACTAATTGTGGGAAAATTAGAGTTTCTTAGAAAAAAAAGAAAGAAAAGAAAGTTGTCAGAAAAAAATGTACCTTACTAGATCATCCCTGCTTGTATTAGCATTCATTTGGTCCATTTATTTTTCTGAAAAGCAAATCTTTCTTAAAAATTGAACAATGGTGAACCACAAAACAGTGTGCTTATGGCTTGCACCCAAGATGCTCAGAATGTAGTAAAGAGCTCTGAACTTGGGATCTTGGGACTTTATTTCTTGCCAGTGTTGTGTTTCCTACTGGCTTTGTGACCTCGGGTCAGTTGCTTAACCTTTCTGAACCACAGCAGTACAACGATAATAGTAGTCTCTAGAGTGTCTTCTGGCAATAAGGCTCTATGATCCCATGGCCTATGCTATTTGAAGGTCAGATAAACCTCTTTGGGCAGGGCTCTATGTTGAAAATGATGCCACTGAAGCTAATGTTTGTAATTATCTTGGCATGCAAAGAATCCTTAAGCCTTGCTTGGCCAAACACCCTTCCATAACAGTAAGTGTTGTTCAAAATGCCCTGATCAGATTACCTTGATTCAAGGACTACAAACAGCAAACCATTCTTGTGAGGTCCACCAAAACACATCATCTGGTTCTCACCTGGGAAAGATTTTGTTCCCTTCCCCAGGGAACATTTGGCAATGTCTGTAGACATTTTTTTACAATGGTGGATGTTCTACTGGTTATCTAGTAGGTAGAGGACAAGTGTGCTGCTAGACACCCTATGGGCAGGACAGTTGCCCATACAAAGAATTATCCAGCTTAAAATGTCAGTAGGATGAGTTCGAGAAAACCTGATCTAGAGAAAGGAAATGTTCCAATTAAAAACTAAAAATTTGCAGAGACTTATGCTGTCCTTGCTAAGTGGGCTTATGCTGCCCTTCCAAAAGTGTGTCTTGGAATTGTATCAAATGTTATTCTGGTGACTTAAAATATTTTAGTGCAAATTTGAGCAATGCTTAATTCATACCCAGAGAGATATAATCTCTTTGATTTATTTTTCATTCCAGTTTTTATTTTAAAAGTAGATTTACAGCCTCTGAACGAGCCTCCGTGTCCTCTCCCACTCCCCCAGCACACATATAAATCAAGTATATAAATCAAATATATAGAAAGTCGAATTTAGACATTTTAAAAATGTCAGGTAGAATGTATGAGGTAAGTAAGTCCAAAAGTAACACAATGAAATAATCACTAATTTGCCAAACAATAAAACTTACCTTAGAGTTTTCCATCCAAATTTTCCTCCCAGGCAACTGCATTGAGTTTAGATTCATAGACAAGGATGGGCATCTTCAGATCAGCTGACCAGAAACCACAAGCAGTAATTAAGAAGCAGAATTCCAATTTTCATTTTCTCTCTCTCTTTTAAATTAACTGAAATCAAAATTGTTGTAAAGAAACAAGATTCCAAATGTCCTGCCTCTCACCACGTTTTGATGTCACCAATAAGCAGAATATTATTACACATCTTCTCATGAATCTAACTAGTAGAGAATAACGCAGAGCTAACTCTGATTTTAATAATAACTTGGTAGGCATGGAGTTCATTACAAACAAGGCTTGAGTCACTCAACATGAAAAGAGGGGTGTAACGCAATGTTTCTACCAAGGAAGTAGGACACCCACATTCTATGAGAGGTCAGCAATTACACCTCACATTTGGCTATGGTAAAATGGTAATGTCTCTACACCCAAGCCCAGTTGCCAGACCTGTTCTTGTGTAAATTGTTTCAAGGCAAAGAGGCTGCTAAGTGAACCTGTAATAGTTATCTGATACTACAGCATAACCAAGGAATAAAATGAACAAACTGTCTTAATCTGGTAAAACTTGATCTTATTAGTATAAAACTGTGCTCATGCAGATCTGTAGATTAAGAGCCATATTTCTTAAAAACCACCACATATGGGGTCTCTTTATTTTTACACACTAGCAATAAGGCCTTTTGTTGTTTTCCACCAACAAATATTAACCACAGAAAGCAATTAGCTGCTCTCTTCCAGGCGTCTAGGAAGATTTCCACTGCAGCCCACTGCTAGCACATCTCCATTATGTATGAACTTATTTTCCAGTTTTTATCCATCTAGATAGTAACTTTTCCTTCTTTTTGGCTCACTGTACTTTCACTAGAAGGGTATCATCAAGTGAAAAGGGCAAAAAAATGAAACCCAAATGAATGTTTCCTGTTAGCAGCCACCTCAGAAAGTTTTAGGGGTTGTCGACTGCACTTATTGTGTTGGTTAAGTTGAGGAAGGTGGAATATCTTTGAGTTGCTTGTATTCATTTTACCTTCTGAAATATACAATTTCAATACAGTTGAAAATCAGATATTATCAATGGAGGAGAGGTACAGGTAGAATCACTTGGGGACCCTCTTTTACCTCACACATCCCCTCTGCTGACCCATCCTCTTATTCTGGAATTGTCGTTCTCAGCTCCTCTTCTTTCTCTTCTCCTTCCCCCTTACAATGACAAGGAGTTTCATAATGAGCCACTGTTATGAATAAGGGACTGTTATAACTCTTGACTGCATTGGGGTGGAAAACAGACTGAGAATCATTGTTGTAAATTTTATGGAAAGATCTGAGCAAAATTCCTGCTAATAATACACTGAATTTACTTAAAAAACAAAATTGTTGTGCTTGTGTTTAAAAATACCAGAAAAGGAAACAGATAGTTATCATTCAGTAGTTTTATGTCATGGAACATATTTATTTGTATGATGCTTTAGTTTATAAAATATGCATCATAAACATCATCTGAGTGTGTGCTCAATGAATATTAACTAAAGTTAATAATTAATCATGACCTTTTCAGTTATTCTTGTATGTTCCAAAAGGAGCAGAGATAAGGCTCTCAAAATACAATATATTCTCAAAATAGAATACATGGGGAAAATGAATCTTGGTTTAAAGCTTCATTTATATTATGTTTGCTAGAGTTTACACCTATGTTTTCAGGAGAATGAGTAGCTCTTTCAAACCTCCTAAAGACAAACAAAAAATCAAAGAAAAAGCAACAACAATAACAGCAATGATAAAAAAAAAGTTTTGAATTTACAGGGGCTTAAGTTAAAATTTTACATATATAAGACGATAAGAACAACATTTCCTTTTGCCTTAAAATGGTGTCTGTGCTGGTTTGGATGTATTATGTCCCCCAGAGCACCATTATCTTTGATGCAGTCTTGTGTGGGCAGGAAAAATATTGGTGCTGTTTGGGTAGGAGACTTTTGATTGGATGTTTCCGTGGAGATGTGACCCACCCAACTGTAGGTGATAGCTCTGATTGGATGGTTTCCATGGAGGCGTGGCCCCTCCCATTCAGAATGGGCCTTGATTAGTTCACTGGAGCCCTATAAACGCTGAGATAGAAGGAACCAGGTTGCTACAGCCAAGGGGGACACTTTGAAGGATGCACAGGAGCTAAGAGAGGAGCTGCAGTTTACAGAGACATTTTGTAGACGGCCTTTGAAAGCAGGCTTTTGCTCTGGAGAAGCTAAGAGAGGACAAATACCCTAAGTGCAACTAAGAGTGACATTTTTGAGGAACTGCAGCCTAGAGAGGAACGTCCTGGGAGAAAGTCATTTTGAAACCAGAACTCTGGAGCAGATGCCAGCCACGTGCCTTCCCAGCTAACAGAGATTTTCTGGACACCATTGGCCATCCTCCAGTGAAGGTACCCGATTGTTGATGACTTACTTTGGACACTTTATGTCCTTAAGAGTGTAACTTTGTAACCAAGTAAACCCCCTTTATAAAAGCTGATCCATTTCTGGTGTTTTGCATTCTGGCAGCATTAGCAAACTAGAACAATGTCCAAGACTAAAACTGAGGACTTGATGTTTTCAGGCCTTGTATTCTACAATGGATATTAAAATATGAGGTCAGATACCTCCCCCAAATGATTTATTAAGGAACAACAGGGCAACCAGCTCTAATAAGACTAAGAAGCACCTACCTCTTCCCATAATCACCCTGCTATATATACAGAAGGAAGAAGAGGGAAAAGGACCCTTGTGTCATTGACCTGGTGGACCATGGACCATCATGAGAAGTTATTTTTCCTCTAGATGAGGTGGAGAAACTTGAAGAAAATCATTCATAGAGATTGGGGCACCTGCAATAAAGGAAGATTGGCATATAATCCATGTCTGGATGCTTACTGAGCTGAAGCCATTTATAGGCTTGCCCTGCTGTCACTGTTATAGTAGATGGCATTGAGAGAATTCTTAGAAAGCATGACATGGGATCTCTGATGTTTTGGAGGCATCTGCTTCTATTCTGGATATTTCTTCACCAAGTCAATATCCTAGGGGAAAAAAAAATGTGTGTGTGTCAGGGGATTGATTCCAGATTAAAACAGACTAAAAAGAGCAACAACCAAATGCAGTACATGACTCTTGATTGGAGACTGTTACAAATAGAGGTAAAATGCATCTGTGGGATGTGGTAGATTGAATCATGTCCCCCACAAAGACACCCTGGTTGTGGGTGTAGACTCATCTGTAAATAGGATTTTCGACAATCCTATTTGGACAAGGCAAAATTGAATCAGGATGGGCCTCAATTCTAAATCACTGGAGATCTTATAAGCAAAGGAAATCTGAACGGAGAAGTACAAACCATAGGAAAAGGCAGAAAGAGACTGATCGCCAGCAAGCTACCATCAGAACGCTGCATACTTCAGAAAAGGCATGGCCTGCCAATAACTTGATTGTGGATTTATAGCCTCCAGACTGTGAACCAATAAATTCCTTTGTTTAAGCCAACCAGTTTGAGGTATTTTGTTATACCAGAACTGGCAAACTAAGACAGGGGATGTATTGGTTAGGGTTCTCTAGGGAAACAGAACCAACAGGAGATTTCTGTAAATATGAGATTTTATATACAAGTGTCTCATGCAATCGTGGGGATGCATGAGCCCAAATTCTGTAGGGCAGGATGCATGAGACCAACTTCCACAAGGCAGGCGGCAAGCTGGCAACTCCAATGAAAGTCTTCAATGAACACCCCGGGAGAGGATGGCTGACTGAAGAAGAAACAGCAGTTCTCTTGCTTCTCTCTTAAAAGTCTTCAACTGGGGAAAAATGTGGAAATATTAAACTTCTCCACCTGAGAAATTACTGATATTCTCACAAGCATTGGGGACTACCAATTAAGTAGGCTGAGCTCTCAATCTTTGGGCTTGCCCTTATGAAGCTTGCTATTGCAAAGGAGAGGCTAAGCCTACTTATAATTGTGCCTAAGAATCTCCCCCAGAGAGCCTCTTTTGTTGCTCAGATGTGGCCTCTCTCTCTAAGCCCACTTGGCAGGTGAACTCACTGCCCTCCCCCTATGTGGAACATGACACCCAGGTGTGTAAATCTCCCTGGCAACGTGGGACATGACTCCCAGGGATGAGCCTGGACCCAGAACCATGGAATTTAGAAAGCCTTCTTGACCAAAAGGGGGAAGAGAAATGAAACAAAATAAAGTTTCAGTGGCTGAGAAATTTCAAATGTAGTTGAGATGTCCTTCTGGAGGGTATTCTTATGTGTTATGTAAAAATCCCTTTTTAGTTTCTAGTGTATTGAAATAGCTAGAAGAAAATACCTGAAACTGTTGAACTGCAAACCAGTAACCTTGATTCTTGAAGACAACTGTATAACTATGTCTCTTACATGGTGTGACTGTGTGATTGTGAAAACATTGTGGCTCACACTCCCTTTATCCAGTGTATGGACAGATGAGTAGAAAAGTGGGAACAAAAATTAATTGAAAAATAGGGTGGAATGGGGAGGATGGGATGTTTTAGGTCTTCTTTTTTACTTTTATTTTTATTCTTATTTTTATTGTTTTTGGAGTAATGAAAATATTCAAAAATTGTGGTGATGAAGCACAATTATATGATAGTACTGTGAAGAACTGATTGTACAGTGTGGCTGATTGCATGGTATGTGAATATATCTCAATAAAACTGATTTTTTTTTAAAAAGTCTTCAACTGAATGGGTTAAATCCAGCTGGTTGAATTATTTCATTGCAGAAGATACTCCCTTCTTGATGTAATCAGCCACAGATGCAATCAATTGACTGATGATGTAATAAACCAGCTTTCTGGTTTATTAACCAGCCACAAATGTCCTTGCAATAACAGTTAGGCTAGTGCTTCCTTGACCAATGTGCCGGTTTGGATGTATTATGGCCCCCAAAATGCCATTATCTTTAATGCAATCTTGTGGAGGCAGACATATTAATTTTGCATAGTTTGAAACCTATTTGTTCAGTGTTTCCATGGAGATGTGACTCAATCAACTGTGGGTGAGACCTTTCATTGGATAATTTCTATGGAAGTGTTGCACCACCCATTCAGGGTGGCTTTTATTGAATCACTGGAGTACTTTAAAAAGAGCCACACAGCCCAGACACAAAGCAGCAGTGAGTGACATTTTAGAGAGCAACTGAGGGTGACATTTTGAAGAGGAGCTACAGCTAACAGAGGACAAAATGCCCCAAGAGCAACATTTTGGAGAATGCCATTTTGAAACACAACCTGGGAGCAAGCAGACCCCAGCCACGTGCCTTCCCAGCTAACAGAGGTTTTCCAGATGCCAATGGCCTTTCTCAAGTGAAGGTACCTTTTGTTGATGCCTTACCTTGGACACTTTATGGCCAAGCTGACACATGAACCTAACCACCACAATCCACCCCTTGTCAACTTGGCAGTTATACACATCATCTTAAACCATACTTAATCTCTAAATAGAACAAAGTAACAGACATATGTTTCACCTAACAATAATCAACTGTCCTGCATACAACCAGAAAAGCTCTAAATCTCTCTAGAATAGGGTGCGAGTCCTTGGGTGACATTCACTCTTAAACCTGATATCCTATAACTTAAATACTACGAAATGAACAGTACCACTTATGTCATATGATAAGGGGATAAGATATAGAAGAAAACAAAGATATTTGCTTTGCGGACAAATACAAACATACTCACAAAAAAACAAGGAGGAAATATTCATGCCATCATAGTCCTCATTTCTGTAACTGATCACATGGTCGTAGTTCATATTTATCACTATCTTCTTCTACTACCCATTCCATGTTCCCTTTACCCTCAGCAAGCACTTTAGCTGGCCATGGTTCTTTGCCTGGTGGGGTGACCCAAACCTTCATTCCTGAAGTTTCTTGGCCATTGGTAGTGCTGCCTGGATTGGGTTGTTGCAGTTTTCCATTGGCTTTAATCACAGGGCATTGTAGTACTAAGAGACACCCTAGGGGATTTCCTGAATTCCGGGAAAACTCTTATTTACCTCCTTTGTGTAGTTGCAGTCCTATTTCCCCTTGATAGTCAGGATCAATCACCCCAGTCAGTACAGTTATCCCCTTCCTTGCCTGTTGATTCAGAGGCATTGGAAGCCCAAAGTGGCCAGGTGGCAGTCTTAACTTCCAGTTCAATAGAATTATTGTTGTGTCTCCTGGTGGGAGCACACCTCCTTTTGGAACTAAGACTTGTAGACCAGCAGAGCTTAAGATTGCCAGAACAGGAAGCAAAAACTTTTCTAATGGATCACTGGGAGTGATAGAGTGGTGCCACACCCATTTCCATTCCTTGATTCCTGGACCCATGAAACCATAGAGTGGATGTTGATTCAGAGGAAACACAGCCTCCTGGAGAACACAACCCCAGCCATGGAAGGTGTTGCAACCTAGTTGGTGCCATAATTGAGTCTTAAAGGCCATTCCATTGTCCTATCAACCCAGCTGCCTCTGGATGATGGGGAACACGGTAAGACCAGAGAATTCCATGAGCATGTGCCCATTCCCTCACTTCATTTGCTGTGAAGTGGGTTCCTTAATCAGAAGCAATGCTGTGTGGAATACCACAGCAGTGGATAAGGCATGCCATTAAGTCCATGGATGGTAGTTTTGGCAGAAACATTGCATGCAAGGAAAGCAAACCCATATCTGGAGTGTGTCTATTCCAGTTAGAACAAATTGCTGCCCCTTCCATGATGGAAGTGGTCCAACGTAATCCACCTGCAACCAGGTAGCAGACTGATCACTTCAGGGAATGGTGCCATATTGAGGACTAAGTGTGAGTCTCTGCTGCTGGCAGATTGGGCACTCAGCAATGGCTATAGCCAGGTTGGCCTTGTTGACTAGAAGCCCGTGTTTCTGAGCCTATGCATAACCTCCATCCTTACCATTATACCACTTTGTTCATGAGCCCTTTGGGCAATGACAGGAGTGGCTGGGGAAAGAGGCTAACTGGTATGCACAGCATGGGTCATCATAGCCACTTGATTATCAAAATCTTCCTCTGCTGAAGTCACCCTCTGGTGAGCATTCACATGGGGCACAAATATCTGCATGTTTTTTGTCCACTCAGAAAGGTCTTCCCCAGACTTGTTACCGATTTTCCAATCATGTTCCTTCCAAGTCCCTGACCAATCAGCCAAACCATTAGGAACAGCCCATGAATCAATACATAAATGCATTTCTCACCAGTTCTCCTTCCAAGCAAAATGAACAACCAGGTGCACTGTTTAAAGTTCTGCCCACTGGGAGGATATCCCCTCACGACTGTCCTTCAGGGACATCCTAAAAAGGGGCTGCAGTGCTGCAGCTGTCCACTTTCGGGTGGTACCTACATATCATGCATAACCGTCTGTAAAAAAGGCCCAAGTTTTCTCTTCCTCTGCCAGCTAATTGTAAGGAACTCCCCAAGAGGCCATAGCGCTGGGTTGGGAAAAAGAAGATAATGTGGCAGGAGTGGGGGCCATGGGCATTTGGGCTACTTCCTCATGTAACTTACTTGTGCCTTCAGGACCCACTCGAGCCCTATCTCATATATACCATGTCCATTTTATGATGGAGTGCTGCTGTGCACACCCAACTTTATAGCTTGGCAGATCATACAACACTCAGCTCATGATAGGCAACTCCAGGCTCATGGTAACTTGGTGGCCCATGGTTAAGCGTTCTGTTTCTACTAAGACCCAATAGCAGGCCAAAAGCTGTTTCTTAAAAGGAGAGTAGTTATCTTCAGAGGATGGTAAGGCTTCACTCCCAAATCCTAAGGGTCTGCATTGTGGTTCTCTTATAGGAGCCTGCCAAAGTCTCCAAACAGCATCTCTGTTTGCTACTGACACATCCAACACTTTTGGATCAACTGGATCATATGGTCCAAGTGGCAAAGCAGCCTGCTCAGCAGCCTTGAACTGTCACAGAGCCCCATCTTATTCCTGTCCCCACTCAAAGCTAGAAGCTTTTCTGGTCACTTGGTAAATGAGCCGGAGTAGCACATCCACATGTGGAATATGTTGTCCCCAAAATCCAAAGAGGCCAATTAGGCACTGTGCCTATTTTTTGGTTGTAGGAGGGGCCAGATACAACAGCTTATCTTTCACCTTAGAAGGAATATCTTGACATGCCCCATACCACTGGACACCTAGAAATTTTATTGAGGTGGAAGGCCCCTGTATTTTTGTTGGATTTTATTATTTTTGATGGATCTCCCATCCTCTGAAATGCAAATGCCTTACTGATAAGTCTAGAGTAGTTGCTACTTCTTGCTCACTAGGTCCGATCAACATGATATCATCAATATAATGGACAATGTGATGTTTTGTGGGAAGGAGAAATGATCAAGTTCTCTGTGGACAATATTATGACATAGGGCTGAAGAGTTGATGTACCTCTGAAGTAGCACAGTGAATGTATACTGCTGGCCTTGCCAGCTGAATGCAAACTGTTTCTGGTGGTCATTACTAACAGCTATTTAGAAAAAAGGATTTGCCAATACTAGGTACCAGGGGGTGTATTGATTTGCTCAAGCAATGATACCACATCTGGAACAGCAGCTGCGATTGGAGTCATGACCAGATTAAGCATATAATAATCCACCACCATCTTCCAAGACTCATCCATTTTCTGCACGGGCCAAATAGGAGGGTTGAATGGGGATGTGGTGGGAATCACCACCCCTGCATCCTTCAAGTCCTTAAGAGTGGCATTAATCCCTGCAATCCCTCCAGGAATCCAGTATTGCTTCTGATTTACTATTTTGCTAGGCAGGGGCAGTTCTAGTGGATTCCACTTGGCCTTTCCTACCATAATAGCCATCACGCCATGAGTAAGGCAACAAATGTGGGGATTCTGCCAGTTGCTGAGTATGTCTATTCCAATTATGCATTCTGGAACTGAGAAAATAACCACAGAAAGGGTCTGGGGACCCACTGAACCCACTGTGAGATGGACCTCAAGCTAAAACTCCCTCGATCACCTGACCTCCATGAGCCCCTACTCTGACTGCTGGACCGGAGTGACATTTTGGGTCTCCTAGAATTAATATCACTTCTGAGTCAGTGTCTAATAATCCCCTAAATATCTGATTATTTCCTTTTCTGCAATGCACAGTTACCCTAGTAAAAGGCCATAGGTCCCCTAGGGGAAGGCTGGGAGGAAGATGCACAATATAAATTTTTGGCAGTGTAACAGGGTCCTTCCCCAAAGGTACACAACCTTCCCCTCATTCAAGTGGCTCTGGGTCTGTAAACTGTCTCAAGTCTGGGAATTAAGGGCCCATGACTCTCTTTTTTTGTAATTCAAGTTAGACTTTGGTTCACCTGACCTAGAACTCTTCTGCTTATACAGATCAAATAAGAATTTAGTAGACTTCCCATCTATTTTACTTCTAGGTACTCCATGATCTACCAGCCAGCCAATGCCTTGAGTCTCTGCAAGTCAAATTATTTTGACTGCTGCTTTGAGCCTGCTGTCCATTATGGTAGCCATACCCACCTTGCCTTTGGTGATTAACTACTGCCACATGTCTTCTGCCAACTCAGGATCTAATTATCCCCATTGTGTTTAAGGATTCCAGTCAGTGACAGCAGTTCCTACGGTAATATGTGACCTACAGAAAAGGGCGACTACAGAGCTCTTCAGGGATGATGGAGCTAGTCTCAGAAAATTTGTTCCTCACAGTTCTGGCAAAAGATATGTCCTCTGGACATTCTTGGAGTGTGTGAGCAGGTCTTCCATGATAAATCCACTCTAACATTCCAATCTCTCTCAGCCTTTGGTCCCCTCCTCTACATTATACCAGAGCAGTTCTGGTATTTTGACCTCAGGTAATGTCGGCCACCTTTTGATCCATGTTTCAGCCAGCCACCCAAATTGTTAACACTGTTTCTAACTCCTTGTTCTAGTTTGCTGATGCTGCCTGAATGCAAAACACCAGAGATGGATTGGCTTTTATAAAAGGGAGTTTATTTGGTTACACAATTAGAGTCTGCAGGCCATAAAGTGTCCAAGGTAACACATCAGCAACCGGGAACCTTCACTGGAGGATGGCCAATGGTGTCCGGGGAAAACCTCTGCCAGCTAGGAAGGCAGCTGGCATCCGCTCCAAAGCTCTGGCCTCAAAACAGCTTTCTCCCAGGACATTCCTCTCTAGCAAGCTTGCTCCTCTTCAAAACATCACTCACAGCTGCACTCACTTTCCGCTCTCTGAGTCAGCTCATTTATATGGCTCCACTGATCAAGGCCCACCCTGAATGGGCGGGGCCACGCCTCCACGGGAACATCCCATCAAAATCCTCACCCACAGCTGGGTGGGGCACATTCCAAGCAAATCTAACCAGCACCAAAATTTCTGCCCCACACAAGACCACAAAAATAATGGCATTTGGGGGACACAATACATTCAAACCAGCACATTCCACCCCCTGGACCCCAAAATGACATCATCTTTCCAAATACAAAATACATTCATTCCATCACAATATCACAAAAAAACTTACACCATTTCAGTAACAATAGTTAAGCACAAAAATCCCATCAAAATCAATTTAGGCGTGGTCAGTCCCAAGGCACAATCTTTCCTTAGCTGTGGATCTGTGAACTTAGAACCAGTCATGTGCTCCCAATATACAAAGGAGAGACATTCATAGGATAAACATTTCCATTGCCATAAGGAGAAACAGTAAGGAAAACAGGGTTAACAGGAGCAAAACAGTTCCTAAAACCAGCAGGACAAACTCCATTAGATTTCAAAGTCCGAGAGTCATTTATAGAACAATGTTGCATCCTTGGGGCTTGAGAGAGCAGGAGCCTAACCCTTCCTAAGTGCCTTTGTGGCAGCCCTTTTCTCTCCAAATGCTTGGGTGAGTGCTCCAACATATCCACACATTGGGGAGACCACCTTCTCGGCCCCACCCTCCTCAAATAAGAAATAAGCCAGGCACAAAAAGAGAAATATTATATGCTACCACTAATGTGAACTTTGAAAAATGTAAAACAAATGGTTTATAATGTAGAATGTAGGGGAACTAGCAATAGAGAGCAATTAAGGAAGGGGGAACAATAATCCAAGAAGAACAGTTAAACTATTTAACGTTCTGGGGATGCCCAGGAATGACTATGGTCTGTTAATTTCTGATGGATATAGTAGGAACAAGTTCACAGAAATGTTGCTATAGTAGGTAACTTTCTTGGGGTAAAGTAGGAACAGGTTGGAAGTAAAGCAGTTATCTTAGGTTAGTTGTCTTTTTCTTACTCCCTTGTTATGGTCTCTTTGAAATGTTCTTTTATTGTATGTTGTTTTTTTTTTTTAAATTTTTTTTCCATACAGTTGATTTAAAAAAGAAAAAAAAGTTAAAAAAAAAAAAAAAGGAAAAAAATATGTAGTGCCCCCTTGAGGAGCCTGTGGAGAATGCAGGGGTATTGGCCTACCCCACCTCGATGGTTGCTAACATGACCACAGACATAGGGGACTGGTGGTTTGATGGGTTGAGCCCTCTACCATAAGTTTTACCCTTGGGAAGACGGTTGCTGCAAAGGAGAGGCTAGGCCTCCCTATGGTTGTGCCTAAGAGCCTCCTCCCGAATGCCTCTTTGTTGCTCAGATGTGGCCCTCTCTCTCTAGCTAAGCCAACTTGAAAGGTGAAATCACTGCCCTCCCCCTATGTGGGATCAGACTCCCAGGGGAGTGAATCTCCCTGGCAACGTGGAATATGACTCCCAGGGAGGAATGTAGACCTGGCATTGTGGGACGGAGAACATCTTCTTTTCTTGACCAAAAGGGGGATGTGAAAGAAATGAAATAAGCTTCAGTGGCAGAGAGATTCCAAAAGGAGCCGAGAGGTCACTCTGGTGGGCACTCTTACGCACAATTCAGACAACCCTTTTTAGGTTCTAAAGAATTGGGGTAGCTGGTGGTGGATACCTGAAACTATCAAACTACAACCCAGAACCCATGAATCTCGAAGACAATTGTATAAAAATGTAGCTTATGAGGGTGACAATGGGATTGGGAAAGCCATAAGGACCACACTCCACTTTGTCTAGTTTATGGATGGATGAGTAGAAAAATAGGGGAAGGGAACAAACAAACAAACAGACAAAGGTACCCAGTGTTCTTTTTTACTTTAATTGCTCTTTTTCACTTTAATTATTATTCTTATTATTTTTGTGTGTGTGCTAATGAAGGTGTCAGGGATTGATTTAGGTGATGAATGTACAACTACGTAATGGTACTGTGAACAATCGAATGTATGATTTGTTTTGTATGACTGCGTGGTATGTGAATATATCTCAATAAAATGAAGATAAAAAAAGAAATTGTAAAGAAGAATAGATAAGGTCTGCAAAAGAATTTCATTTCTTGTATCTCATATGGAAATATTACTTGTAAATTCAAATCAAGTTTTGTTGAAAGTACTTGTAAATTAAAACCTGTATGCCTGTGTTCTAGTTTGCTAATGCTGTGGAATGCAAAACATCAGAGACAGATTGGCTTTTTAAAAAGGGGGTTTATTTGGCTACACAGTTACAGTCTTAAGGCCATAAAGTGTCCAAGGTAACACATCAGTAATCAGGTACCTTCACTGGAGGATGGCCAATGGTGTCCGGAAAACCTCTGTTAGCTGGGAAGGCATGTGGCTGGTGTCTGCTCCAAAGTTCTGGTTTCAAAATGGCTTTCTCCCAGGATGTTCCTTTCTAACAAGCTTGCTCCTCTTCAAAACGTCACTCACAGCTGCACTGAGTTCCTTCTCCTTGAGTCAGCTCATTTATATGGCTCCACTGATCAAGGCCCACCCTGAATGGGTGGGGCCACGCCTCCATGGGAGTATCTCATCAGAGTCATCACCCACAGCTGGGTGGGGCACATTCCAAGCAAATCTAATCAGCACCAAAACGTCTGCCCCACAAGACTACATCAAAGATAATGGCGTTTGGGGGACACAATACATGCAAACTGGCACAGCCTGAAAATCCTAAGAAATATAAAGTGAATCTGAGAAACTGAAGCTGTCAGTTCAAGTTCAAATAGAAAATTGAGAGAAGCTGTCACTATTGATTTCAAATCCAGGCATTTTATTTAGCTTCTCAATTACAGTCTTTGTAAGAGACATTAAATTATTAGGGGCATTATGCAGAATACCAGCGGAAGATTTGCGGGGTACAAAAAACTGAGTTGGAATCTGGGGTAGAGGATGTGAAAGGTGAGTCCAGCACTGGGTGCATGGAGAGATCAGGGAAAGGGGAAGGGAAAGCAGTTGCTGAAAATGAAGCAGTGTGGCATGGATTAGATTGCACAGATTCCTTATATTTTAGGCTAATAAATATGAACTCAATCCTGTAAAGCAAGTATTGAAGAATGCAAATATTAAATTGTAAATTCTATCTAAAAAAATTTTTTTTGAGGACCAGAGAACTTCCAGCAAGGTGGGGAATTTGCAAGAGGGATCAGTATTTAATGGTGCATCACAACAGTTCCTGGTAGAGAATGCTGCTAGCAACTTTGCTTCACGCAAGAGATCAGAGGAGCAAATGTGTATTAACTTGTTTGTGGAGAAGTTCCCTGGAATCTCATTTATTCACTTAATAAAATATTTGTTGAATGCCCACTAAGTGCTTGCGGTGGTTTGAAGTTGTATGTACTTCAGAAAAACATGTTCTTAAATTCCAATAATCCATTCCTGTGGGTGTGTAAATAGGACCTTTTGATGAGGTTACTTCAGTGAAGAAAGAGTGGCCCACCTCAACCGGGATGGGTCTTAATCCTATTACTGGAGTCCTTTATAAGTGAATTGAAATTCAGACAGAGCAAAAAGCTACAAGGAGCAAGAGGCTGGACATCAGGGAACCTGGAAGAGAAGGGAGAGGACACCAGACACCACCGCGTGCCTTGCCATATGACAGAGGAGCCAAGGACTGTTAGCAGCCAGCCCCAGAACGTCACTGTTTGAGCCAACCCATTTCATGGTATTTGCTTGAGCAGCCTAGGAAACTAAAACAGCATCATGTTAAGCTATGGAGCGGGGATAGAAATATGAAGTGATTTTACCACCCTCAAGAAGCTCACAACTAGGAGAAAAAAGAATAGGGAAGCAAGCAAGGAAATGCTGTGATTGGCTCGTGTTAAGTTTCCATTTTACCTAGAGTGGGGGGAATCTTATAAAGTGGGGAGCAGATACATATATATATATATATATATAATATTAGAAAAATAAGCTCAGAGAAGTTACTGTTAGACTGTTAGTGTCAGAATTGGAATGCAAAATTGGGCTTGTGTGCCTTCAAAGCCAGTGTTACTGTCCCCAACACAAAACAGCTTTTCTGACTTTAGGATCAGAAACCCAGTGATCCCACTTGATCCACAACCCAAGTCTCTTAATGCCTAATTCCTTTGAGCCATCACTAGATGATGCTAAGAGCAAAAGTTTCTTATTTAGCATATCAGCTTTACTGTTGAATTTTCATAGTTGTATATATTTGGCAAATTTGGTAGTGTCATTATTGTGTTTCAGTTTTATGATTACATCTTCAAGACTTTTAACTACTGCACCATATCCTTAAAATACTTATTTTCCATAAATAAATGTATTTATAATTACTGTTTATCTATTATCAGGACGTAAATTAGAGCAATAATAATACTTAGCATACATATAGCACCTTAGATCTCTCAGTGTGCTCTTTTATACTTGAAGTCATTCATTGCTAACAACAGCTCTGGGAGGGAGGCAAGGCAGGACGTCACACACATTTACTGAAGGTAAACAGAATCAGTGGAGTTAAATGACTCACAGTCATAAGGCTGGTGAGGGGTGGAGCCTGAATGAGAGCTCTGGTGTTCCGCCCTTTTATCCCACTTCATACTGCCTCAGGGATTCAATATATTAGTTTATGGTTGTGCGGGGGCTGGGGACTGGAGACTGGGATGGAGAGTTGCTAGCAAGACCTACAGCTCAGGCAGAAAGCACTTAGTAATCAACTCGGGAAAAGTAAGATATATAAATTGTCTTAACAATGTATCATATAATATCAGGGAACATACTTATTGAACTCTTTGTGCTGTCTTTCTTTCCTCTGAAATTGCTTTGGTAGCCTTAGTTTCTCAATATTTCTCATTACTCTGGGTAGACAAGAAAAATAAGATTAGAATTGGATTAGAAGGAAAGAAATAGACACAGTTACACTACTTTAGAATTCAAATTGCTACTTTGGTATTAGCAAAATTAAGAAAATATTGAAGAAATTAAATGATTAGTATTAAATGACTAGCTCAAACATTACAGAAATAGAACAAAAGAGAAAGAATAAGAATACGACGCCAGTCGGGCAGCAGCATCAACGGGTTTAAAAAGCAACACATCGGGAGGCTTTTCACTCTACGGTGGTCCCTGGAGCCCCGAGAGGGAATTCATGAGCCACACAAAGTGCGTCCACCTTGCAGGCGAAGGCTTCAGGGAATCCAAGAGGGGTTTTCCAGTTTAAAGCCCAAAATACATTTATCATAATTAAAAGTGCTCCCCTGAAGTTGAAGCTGTCCAGACTTCACGTCTCCAAGGCAAGGTTCCCCCATGATGCTGTTGGTGTTATTTAGGATGCTTTGTTTCTAAGGATATGGAACACTAAGCTTTATGTACATGTTTCCACAGACCTCTATTATTTAGATGTTACATATTAACCTTTGGGTGAGACCGCAGAGACATGCTCTGCAGCACCCCTGCTCCTCAGCATGTAAGCTCCCAGAATCCTTCACAGATGTAGCTACACAGATAGAAGCAAGAATGAGAAGAAAGTGAATGATAGAATTTCACTAACAATATTCTCACATCAGCACTTTAAATCACAGGACTATACTATAAATGAGACTGCAGTTTAAGGAGGTGCTTCAAATCAATTAGGGTGCAAGATGGAAACCCTCTTTATCCCACCTTTAGCTATTACAGGGAAGTTTGAGTATATGAGATGTAAAAGCTATGCTTTGGTTAAATTCTGTCAATGTGTTTCTCATGTTTTATTCAGGCATGCCTCATCTCGTCGGTGTTCAATGAACAGTTGAATTTCCGATTTTTGTGACAATCCCACTGATTCAAGGGAAAACTTGCTTAGGAACTCTACTTAGAACATCAGGTTATACACCTGGAAAGCAAATGAGTCATGGCCTTGCTATGGTGAAAATCAAGAATTCTGATATCAGGTTATGCCACAAATACTGTTGCAGTCACTCTTGAAAGACATGTGGAGCTGTGGAAGTCAGCCACGGCAGATTCTGTTTGTTGGTTTAGCTTTGCAAAAAGCATTAGATTGGAGAGTATTTGTAATGTTTTGATCAGAAACTTAAGATTTAAACATTTTCATGCATAAAGACAAACTACTATAAAAGTATCACTCACTAAGTTTATTCTTCAGAAACTTAAATCCTCCAGAGAACTCCTATGCCAGCTAAGTCCCAAAACCCAGAGACAATAGCCTCCTCAAGAACATCAACCGGACGTGTCCCCTTTTCCCATAATGTTGACACCACTTTCCAACATGAACAAATTAGGGTGGTCACTGCCTAGACATCCCTGAAGATCAGGAAAATGATTAAACTAGAGGAAGGGCTAACAACAGACAAGATGGAATTTAACAAAGGATTATGAATACTGAATCTCTACATAATTTTCTTCTTAATTGATAGGGTATTAGAATAGCTAGAAGGAAAGAATTGAAGTCGTGGGGAAAAAAAAGAAAAAAAAAAAAAAACTACAAAAAAACACAGGAACAATCAGCCATAGCCTAAATATTTGAACGATCAATGCAGAGATCTTTGATAAGCTAGCTGCTCAGAAAAGAAAAGACACCAATATTAAACATTCAAGAATGTACTAAATACCACTGAATTGTTCACTTTAAAATGGTTAATTTTATGTTATGTGAATTTTACCTCATAAAAAATAAATAAAAAAATTCAGGAAAAGGAGAATTTCATCTACCCTATTAATTTCTTAATAGCAAGATCTATTTTGTGGCTGAATCTCTAAAATAGCAGTCTCATATTTTAGGATTAGAATCCACAAGTGAACTTGTTCTCAGTGCCATCTGCTAATTTAGAGCATTTGTCTAAATGAAGGGAAACTATTTTTTCTAATTATGGAAAAGAAGAACTGCTGAGTTTCATTTATACTCATTAAGTCATTCACCCAACATTGGAGTTGCCAGTTTGCTGCCTGCCCTATGGAATTTGGACTCGTGCATACCCACAGTTGCATGAGACACTTTTATAAATCTTATATTCATAGATATCTCTCATTGATTCTGTTTCCCTAGAGAACCTTAGCTAATACGGGGGGAAAGCATTAAAACTTCCCTCCCCTAATCACTGCTAGTTACCAAATCTTGTGAGAAACTTCCTTGTCCTAAACCCTTATAAGCCCCCCTTGCACTCCCCAGGCATGCCACTCTGCACAGAATGCTGACCTTACTTTCCCCACCAGCCACCACTGGGAAGAATCATCTCCTGTTTGTAAGTCCCTAAATAAACTCCTGGGTAACTCTGTACCAGGTGTGTTCTTTGGTCTTGGGGCTAATCTGGGTTGGCACACTAAGGCTACCACTTAAAAACTGGTAAAGTAGTCTACCTTTGTCACACATATGGGTATAGTTTCTTAAAAAAGCAGGTCACAGTTCCACCTTCCTTTCAGTTTTTAAAAAAATTTTTATTAGAGCAGTTGTAGGCTTATGGAAAAATGATGCAGAAAGTACAGAGTTCCCAAATACTGCCACCCCCCTCACCACCTTCCTTTACATTTTCAAGAACTCTATTTCTCTCTTGGCTAGTTCCATACTTCTTTCAGCTTCTTTAGTATATTTCCACTAAATTATAAGTTTTTGAAAAAAGAAATCTTTCTCAATCATTTCTTTGCCATCCCACAATACCTGGACATTAACTTCATAACAGCAAGTAACACCTGCAGTATTTTATAGATGAGATAGCTGCAGAGGAACCCATTCAAGGACTTCAACACAGGACTTCTGATTCCCACTTCTGTTAACTTTGACCATGGACCACAAGGCTCTATATGACTTGGCCACTGCCACTTCCCCTCTTTAGTTACAACACTCTACTCAAACTGGCTCTCTGCCAGTTTCTAGAACAGGCTAAGCTCTTTCAAGCTCCAGAGGCTTTGAATTTACTTTGCTTTGCCTGGAAGTTTCTTTAGCTGCCCAAATGACAAACTCCTCGTTCCCCAGGTCTCAACTCACATAAAGTCTTCTCAGGTGAACTATCTGTCTGAAAAACACAATCATCCATGGAAACTGCCACTCTCTTTTTCTCTATCATGTCACCCTTCTTTTTCACTCAATGAAATGTTAGTGATAAATATTATAATTATTTCTTATCTATTAGTTTATTTCCTGTCCTTCCCCTTTTACCTCACAAGAATGTTAAATTCCTGGAAAGCAAGCACTTCAGTCTTATTCATGTTGTTCAATGCTGAAAGAAAATTTTTATCTCCAAATGGTGAAAAAAGTTATGACAGGTTTTGTGTCTTCAAGGAGTTTACCTTTTTGATACTGAGAAATGAAGAAACATGACTAATTTTCATGAAACAGAGTCCAATTACATGTTAAATCATGGGGTACTAAGGGCAACCTGAATTTGGAGAAAGGAGGGATAAGTGTGGGCTGGTGTCTTTACAGAAGGCTTCATGGAGAAGCTGGGGTTTGAGCTAGGCTGGGAAGTGTGAGTGGGGTATGGAGAGGCAGATGATGACACAGGGAGTTTAAAATATGAAGACCTTGGTGTGCTGGTTTGAAGGTATTATGTCCCCAGAAAAAGCCATGTACTTTAATGCAGTCTTGTGGGGCAGACATTTTAGTGCTGATTAGATTGGAATTCTTTGAGTGTTTCCATGGAGATGTGCCCCACCCAAGTGTAGGTGATAACTCATGAGATAATTTCCATGGAGGTGTGGCCCCACCCATTCAGCATGGGCCTTGATTACTGGAGCAGTATATAAGCTCAGACAGAAGGAGTGAGCTTGCTACAGCCAAGAGGGACATTTTTGAGGAACTGCAGCATAGAGAGGAACATCCTGGGAGAAAGCCATTTTGAAACCAGAACTTTGGAGCAGATGCCAGCCACATGCCTTCCCAGCTAACAGAGGTTTTCTGGACACCATTGGCCATTCTCCAGTGAAGGTACCTGATTGCTGATGTGTTACCTTGGAAATTTTATGGCCTTAAGACTGTAACTGTGTAACCAAATAAACCCCCTTTTATAAAAGCCAATCCATCTCTGGTGTTTTGCATTTTGGCAGCATTAGCAAACCAGAACAGATTTTGGTACCAGAGAAGTAGCGTGCTGCTGAGTTTGCAAATACCAAACATGTTGGAATGGCTTTTTAAATGGATAAGGGGAAGATTCTGGAAGAATTGTGAGGAGCTTGATAGAAAAGGCCTAAACTGCTTTGAAGAGACTGTTTGTGGAAATATGGACTCTAAAGATACTTCTGATGAGGACCTGAACAGAAATGATGAATGTGTTGTTGTGAACTGGAAGAAAGGTGATCCTTGCTTTAAAGTGGCAGAGAATTTGACAAAATTGAGTCCTGGTGTCAGATGGAAGGAAGAATTTGAAAGCGACAACCTGGAATACTTAGCTGAGGAGATCTCCAGACTATGTGTGGAAGATATACCCTGGCTTCTCCTTGCAGCTTATGGTAAAATGTGAGCGGAAAGAGATAAACTTAGAACTGAACTCTTGGGTTCAAAGAAACCAGAAGTTGATGGCTTGGAAAACTACAGGCTTCCCAGGGATGGAACCCCAGAAGCTACAGCCCAATGTGAGGATTTAACCAAACATGGAACATGACTGCCATTTCAGTACAAGCCAAAATTGGAGATGGAATTATCCAGAAAGGATTTGTGGAAAGTCCTATTGTCTGATGGCTTTGACCCCCGTGTGCTTCATGCAAAGCCAACAGAATTTTTGTGAGATCTTTATAGACAGAGATGCTGCCAGTCTTGACTGGAGGAGACAGACAAGGAACACATTGAAGGAAAAATTTCATTAAAGTCAGAGCCATGGGGGTTGAGGTCTGGAGTCAAGAGGTCTTGGGCTGGGAGAGCAGAGAAGCCCACACACATGGAAATGGTGAGTTTGCCCCAGAGGTCGAGGGTGGGCATTCCACCTCGATGCTCAGGAAATGTTCTGCCACACCAAACCCCAAAGAGGGTGGAGCACATTCCCAGGGAATTGGGGAGAGCCTGGCTGCCACCACACTGTTCTGAAGGGGTTGAGTGTGTGCCCCAGAGATGGAAGGGAATCTGGGTGCTGCCCCGATGTTTGAGGAGGGTGGGGCCGAGAAGGTGGTCTCCCCAATGTGTGGATATGTTGGAGCACTCACCCAGGTGTTTGGAGAGGAAAGGGCTACTGCAAAGTCCCATAGGATGGGTTAGACTCCCGCTCTCTCAAGCCCCAAGGATGCAACAGTGTTCTGTTAATGACTCTCAGACTTTGAAATCTAATGGAGTTTGTCCTGTGGGTTTTAGGAACTGTTTTGGTCCTGTGAACCCTGTTTTCCTTACTGTTTCTCCTTATGGCAGTGGGAATGTTTATCCTATGACTGTCCCTCCTTTGTATATTGGAAGCACATAACTTGTTCTAGATTCACAGATCCACAGCTAGAGGGGAATTATGCCTTAGTACTGACCACGCCTATAATTGATTTTGATGGGATCTTGTACTTAACTATTGCTACTGAAATGATTTAAGTTTTTGTGATATTGTGATGGGGTAAATGTATTTTGTATTTGGAAAGAACATGTTTTTCTGTGGTCCAGGGAGTGGAATGTGCCAGTTTGAAGGTATTATGTCCCCCAGAAAAAGCCATGTACTTCAATGCAATCTTGTGGGGCAGATATTTTAGTGCTGATTAGATTGGAATTCTTTGAGTGTTTCCATGGAGATGTGCCCCACCCAACTGTAGGTGATAACTCTGATGAGATAATTTCCATGGAGGTGTGGCCCCACCCATTCAGGATGGGCCTTGATTACTAGAGCACTATATAAGCTCAGACAGAAGGAGTGAGCTTGCTACAGCCAAGAGGGACACTTTGAAGAATGTACTGGAACTGGGAGAGGAGCTTCAGCTTACAGAGACAGTTTGAAGATAGCTGTTGAAAGCAGACTTTTGCTCCGGAGAAGCTAAGAGAGGACAAATAACCTAAGTGCAACTAAGAGTGACATTTTTGAGGAACTGCAGCATAGAGAGGAATGTCCTGGGAGAAAGCCATTTTGAAACCAGAACTTTGGAGCAGATGCCAGCCGCGTGCCTTCCCAGCTAACAAGAGGTTTTTCAGATGCCGTTGACCAATCTCCAGCAAAGGTACCCGATTGCTGATGTGTTACCTTGGACACTTTTTGGCCTTAGGACTGTAACTGTGTAACCAAATAAACGCCCTTTTATAGAAGCCAATCCAGCTCTGGTGTTTTGCATTCTGGCAGCATTAGCAAATCAGAACACTTGGGTTAGAGGCCTGTGTGAGATAGTGAGAAAACTTGTCTGACTGTAGTAGTTTAGCAGGTAGTGGTAAATAATAACTGAAATTGATGGCCAAACTGGATCAGAAAATCAGAAAATGGAGTTCTGATTTGATGCCATTGGTACTTTAAGTTCTGAGAAAAAACTTCCACTTAAAGGGATTTAGAACTATCAATTTTGCTGAACTATATTAGGATTTTTTTCATATTGGTAAGAGTAAAAATTTATATAGTCTCTTTCTAGAACAGGCTATCTAGAGTGCTTACAATGTTTCTATTGTATTTTCACACTTGGGGAGGAGAGAACATTAGAAAGCTGACATTGTTTAAGTTAGAGCATTCCTGGCACCAAACAACTCTGCTGTCACACAATAGTGGCATTATTAGCATGTTAATTCTTTACTGTATATTTAGAAGGTAATATCAAAGGTAGAGATTATCAGTTGAGGCTACCAAATTTAGTAGTTGCCCCTTTCTTAGCGGGGGAAACCAAAGACAAATCCCATTTTTTTGTTGCTCACCCCTGTCCACTTCATCCCACTTTCCTGCCTTTCCCCCAAGCATCAAGAAAATTCCCATTCATCTTATTGAGGTGCCAGTCAGGTGAAGCGTTTTCAAACCTTGTCTCTCTAGTCTTTTGTGCTCTCCTGTTCTGGGAGTTAGAACAGATGGGAGAGGGAGAAACCCTGACTCCCATTCAGTGTTTCTGCATTTCTTCATCCTTTCTGTTAAACTGTTATCTTTCTTCAACCTTTCTTCAGGCACAGGAAGGGACTCTTGCAGACGAGCAAGTCTTCCTTACAAAGAGGTCCTGGAGAATCTGTTTTCCAGTTTGCTAATGCTGCCATTATGCAAAATACCAGAAATGGGTTGGCTTTTATAAAGTGGGTTTATTTGGTTACAAAGTTACAGTCTGAAGGCCATGGAAACATGCAATTTAAGGCATCAACACAAGTATACCTTCACCGAAGAAAAGCCAATGGCATCTGCAAAAAATCTCTTAGCTAAGAAGTCACATGACTAGCATCTGCTGATCCCAGGTTGTGTTCCAGCTCCTGTCAGTTCTTGTGCATTCTTCAAAATGTTGCTCTTGGGTGTTTGTCCTTGTTCTAGTTTGCTGGTGCTGCCAGAATGCAGAATGCAAAACACCAGAGATGGATTGGCTTTTATCAAAGGGGGTTTATTTGGTTACACAGTTACAGTCTTAAGGCCATAAAGTGTCCAAGGTAACACATCAGCAATTGGGTACCTTCACTGGAGGATGGCCAATGGTGTCCGGAAAACCTCTGTTAGCTGGGAAGGCACGTGGCTGGCGTCTGCTCCAAAGTTCTGGTTTCAAAATGGCTTTCTCCCAGGATGTTCCTCTCTATGCTACAGTTCCTCAAAAATGTCACTCTTAGTTGCACTTGGGATATTTGTCCTCTCTCAGCTTCTCCAGAGCAAGAGTCAGCTTTCAATGGCTGTCTTCAAACTGTCTCTTATCTGCAGCTCCTGTGCTTTCTTCAAAGTGTCCCTCTTGACTGTAGCTCTTCAAAATGTCACTCACAGCTGCACTGAGTTCCTTCTGTTTGTCAGCCCATTTATATGGCTCCACTGATCAAGGCCCATCCTGAATGGGTGGGGCCACACCTCCATGGAAATTATCTAATCAGAGTCATTACCCACAGTTGGGTGGGGCGCATTCCAAAGAAACACTCAAAGGGTTACAAACTAATCAACACTGATAATGTCTGCCCACACAAGATTACATCAAAGATAATGGTGTTTGGGGGGACATAATACATTCAAACTGGCACAGTCCTCTCTTAGCTTCTCTGGAGCAAGCTCTGGGCTAGCATCTCTCAAGTTTCAGCAAAAGTCTGCTTTCAGCAGCTGTTTCCAAAATGTCACTCTCATCTGTTCCACTGAGCTCCTTCTGTCTGAGCTCTTATAGAGCGCCAGTAAACTAATCAAGACCCACGCTGAATGGGTGGGGCCACATGTCCATGGAAATAATCTAATGAAAGTTATTACCTACAGTTGGTGGGTCACATCTCCATGGAAACAACCTAATCCAAATATCCCATGAGATTAGATTAAAATAACATGGCTTTTTCGTGGGGGGACATAATATATCCAAACTGGCACAATCTGTATACTCAGGACCCATAAATATGTGAACAGTAGGGGGCCTTGGGACAGTCATCAGAGTAATTAAATCAGGGACTGTGTGAAATTAGTTGGGCTGGTAGATTGTAACTGAATGTTTATAGTAGCTGCACCATTGAACCCTCAGACAGAGCCAGAAAAACTGATCTCTAAGTTAGGAGAGCTCCGTCTGTCAGTTGACATGGGGAAATGGAATACAGCCTGACAAAACCCTCAAATTCCACCAATGACATGGAGGATAGAAGAGAAGTGTTTTAGTTTGTTAAAGTTGCCGAAACGCAAAATACCAGAGATGGGCTGGCTTTTAATAATGGGAATTTATTAGCTTACAAGCTTACAGTTCTGAGGCCAAGAAAATGTCCAAATCAAGGCATTATCAAGATGATGCTTTCTTTCTGAAGGCAGGCTGCAGGTGATACTGGACTTCTCTGCCACACGGCAAAACATATGGTGGTGTCTGCTGGTCTCTGCCTTCTCTTCTGGGTTTCATTGCTTCCAGCTTCTGTCTTCAGTGGCTTTCTCTCTGTTTCTGTGGCTTTCTCTCTCAGATTCTGTGTCTTTCTCTGGATTTCATCCTCTTATAAAGGCCTCCAGTGAGAGAATTAAGACCCATCCTGAATTAGGTGGGTCAGTTCTTAAGATCCTACTTACAAAAAATCCTACTTACAATGGGTCCACACCCACAGGAATGGATTAAATTTCATAATGTGATTTTCTGGGATACATAGAGCTTCAAGCTATCACAGGGAGTAAGAAATAGAAAAGGCAGCCTGGCAGTAACAAATTGTGATGCATTTTGTATGAGAGGAAAATATTCTTTACTTTGGCAGTCTTGGTTCTTTGTTATTCTTATTTTGGCCATCACATTTTATTTTCAAAATTTTTGTGTGTGGTATGTGTGTATATATCTGTACATATACACAAGATATGATGTTATGGAATATATATGACTGTATATATAGATGTAATGTAAGGATTCATTATCTGGTGCAGTGTTTCTGCATTTTCTTCAGAATCATTTACATCACTGACAATATTAGCTGTAGTGTTTTTTTTTTCTGAAGTTTTCTTCTCTTCCCTCCTGCATTTTCTTTGTTCCCTCTGCCACTCTTATTTCTATATGTTTACTTTCATCTCTTTCCAACATGATGGGAATCTTTACATGTAGACGTTTGGATTTCTATTCTTATTTGAAAATAAGTACATAAAAAACTATTTGGAAGTTCCAAGCATGGGCTTGGATTGTTGATTGTTGGACTTTACTATGTGGAATAGTAGTAGAAAAAAAAAAAAAAAAAACATTTCTAATCTGAGCAACCCATAAATGTCAGTTGAGGGAGTTGACCTTCTTCTCTTCCCTACCCATTCACAGAATTCTCCAGTCTCCTGAATTCTGCCTGCAGAGTTGCCAAAGATAAACTGAGGCAAATTAAAATTTTATCAATATTTATTTTTATTTGGGCAAAAAGTGATTTGCAAACTGGGAGGGAGTAGAAAGGGGAAGCTTATAGAGGGCAAACAGGGAAGCAAGCAAGGAAATGCGATTGGCTGACATTAAGTTTCCATTTTACTGGGGTGGGGAGTGGGGGGTGCGGATCTTATGAAGTGGGGAGCAGATATACATTGATTAGTATGGAACATCCATTCTGATAAACTCTCTCTCTTGGACAGAAACTGGTTCATCTTCAGGTGTTGCTTTTCTGCAATTCTGTAGGGTATGTTCCATTGTTCCATATTTTCAGAAAGCCCCCCGCAGATCAATTGGTTTTCCCTTCTAGAAAATCCTCTGAAAGGGGTCCCTTCCAGCAGTGCCTAATCCAGGCGCCCATTTTATTTTACTTAACAGTGTAACACTGTTTGCTTCTGTCCTGACAGGAGAGGTGGCGGGGGGGTGGGGGTTGGGGTTTGGGAAGAGGAAGGGGTCTGAGATTCCAGTATTCACTCCCTAGATTTTTACTCAATATCCCATTGTCAGCCCTGAGACTCACCTCTGTTTTCTGCTATTCCTTGGTCTCTCCATGTAGTGAATCTCCTCTTGATGGTGGGTGGTGAGGAGGAGGAGCTTTCCTGGCTGCCTGGGATATCCTTGGGGATAAGAACACAGACGTCTAACAGTTCTGTATACTCTTGATCTTCTGTTTTCAGCTGAATGCCTTATTCCAATTTTCTAAGGCACCCAGTAACTTAAAATCCTAGATCATTTTAAAGCTCTACTGGGTCCTTTCCTCCAAACCACTTCTCAATTTGCTTTCTGGTGCCCCAAATTGGATAAAATCTCTCATTGGCTATTGTTTCTTTCCTCATTCTCTGCATTCTAGTTTTATCAGGACTTTAGAAGTGTGAGGAAATAAAAATCATGGTCAATTTGCTGTATTTGTTCACAAGTCTATATGATTTTTATATTTATCAAAACTGTTTAAAAATATTTTAAAGACAACTAATATTTGCCCATAAGTATTTATATCTGCATTCCTAAAACTTTCATCTGTTTCTCCTATTTCAGCCTTTGAACCTAAGCAGAAATCTAATCTCTATTCAATACCTCAATTTCTTCAACCGTTTCTCTTAGGGCATGGTTTCCTGTCCTGTAACACTCTCCCTATATATCCTTGTAGTATTCTATTCAGAAGAGTCAATCCAGACGTGAACTGATAGAATAAGAAAAGTAGGGCTTTCATGTCTTTATCCAGGTGACACTGCTTGTCACTGCTCTTGTGGCAGGTTTCAAATTAGACATATCAACAGATGTTTCCTCATGATTGTGACCATCTCCTTGTGCCTCCTTGACCTTTCTCCCCAAGCCCACTAAATCACTGACATTCTTCAGGGAACATTTTCCTGAAAGAGGACACAAAGGAACTCAAAGAGCAGAAGCCCTTGTTTCTTGGTTCTGAATTTCCAAATAGATTCTTGAATCGCAAAGCAGAGAAGAAAAAAAATCTTGAATAACAAAATATCAGGAACTAGTGTTTGTGAAATGCAAATGACTAGTCTCCTTGGAAGACTGTAAAATACATTCTACAAACAACAGATGAAGTGAGTAAATGAAGAGACAGAAAACCCACCCGTGCAAACTGGATATAGGTAGTCTGGGCTGGAGCATAATAAAGTGGGAAGAGGTATGGGAGCCCTGAACTCTGCCTCTCTCCCTTCTTAGGGACAGACCAAACTTTCAGGGCATCTGTGTTTTGGTTCTTGGGTGGATCCTAGGGAGGTGGTAAGCCTTGTAAAGTGAAGTCCTCTCTACCAGTCTAGGTGGTCACAGCACAGGAGAAAGGGTGAGAGTCTCGGAAGGAGCTCAGCTTCCACATTCCCACCCACCATGGCCTTGGAGGTCATTAGTCAAGATGAACCACATGGGGTGCCGCAACAGATGGATGATGGGGGCAGCCTTATGGAGTGGTCCTGGACTCCTGACCTGGGCTTCTTGTGGCTGCATGGGAAGCCACCCAGTGTTTCCAAGAGAGACATAAAGGAGCTTATGCTTGTACTGAGGGGCATGGTCAGTGATGTCATGTAGTCTTCCAGAACTGGAAGGTGGAAAGTGTATGGAAGTATATTATTATGTTCTTCATAGTACCTACTTTATATATATATACACACACACAACACACACACACATGCACGCACAAATATTTATATACATGGATATCTATGCAGTTACAATTGTAACTGAGAAGTTAGGATTTAAGGACTGATTACGATTACTGAAAGATTATATAGATATTCCTTTTTACTTTCTAGTATATTAGAGTAGACAGAGGGAAATACCTGCAACCTGAACTGTAATCCAGTTGCCTTGATCTCTGATAATGATTGTATAGCCTTTATCTTGTGCTCTTGTGATTGTAAAAACCTTCTGACTAACCTTCACTTTTTCCCACTTATCCCACTTATAAGTACCCACGCATCCAGTTTTTCGACTTTAGAGTCTTGTGATCACCAAAGACAGCCCCTAATCTTTATCAATGAAGGGTCTTGGGTCAGCCCAGAACTAACCAACCCCGAGTCCAAAGTTATCTTGAAAACCGAAGCTGGATCTATCTAACCAAAATGGGCCTGCTTGACATGTGTGCCTACAAGTCACCTAGACCTCATTATAATACTAAAAATCACGCCCATCATCATGATAAGGCCACCATTTTCTTACATAAGTTCTGTGACTAAGCATGTAATTAATCTATACATGCCCAATAATTAGATCACCTCTAATTACATCATCTGGGTCCATTGTACTCATTATCCTAAAACTTGTCCATCTTTTGATACTATAAAACAATCAGAATTATTGTAGTTCGGGGAGACAGATTTTGGACGCATAGACCATCTGTTATCCTGCTTTGTGCCTAGCAATAAAACTCTTTCTCTCTTTGAAACCCCAGTGTCTCAGGTATTAGTCATTTGAGAGCATTGGGCAAAAGAATCCACTGCCTGGGTCCAGGAACATAATTAATAAATTCACTTAGGCCCTGCTGTTTGTTTGTTTCTTTTTCTTTTCTTTTTTTTTTAAGGACTCAAATATGTTCAGGGGACATTATTCACTTTACCATATTTCATTTATCATTTTTCCTCTGGAAACTGTATGAATGAATGTGTATATGTATATATATATGTATATATTCCACCACCCCCCTTAGATGAGTAGATAATAGAAGAAGATCCAGCTATAGGCCTGAATCTGCTGCATATTTACTGAAACTTTCTGTGCATTTGTTTCTTAACCTGACAAGGAATAAAAGGAAGGAGATCACTATCTTTAAAATTCCTATTCCCAAAATAGGACCATCCCCTTTTAAACAACAATTGAAATCTCAGACATAAAACTGATGAAGGCAGAGGCTACGATTAGAGGCAGCACTAAGAATTGGATTGCCAGCTACTTTGTGGGCCCTGCATTTCTTCTTATTCAGTAGTTTTGGCAACTGAAATCTCTCTGTATCTTGTAAGAGGCAGGCCCTCCTAATTAGCTGATGCTGGATAAAACATTCTCTGGATAGATGAGTGGGGATGTGGCAGGGGTGGCAACTGTTTATGCAGGCACATGAAAAAGTGAACAAATTTCTTAGAAAAAATTGAAGGCTGAAAACCTTCTTAGGAATACAATTCCAGACACTGGTCTAAAGTAATTGTTAAAGTCTTCCTGTGATTTTATAGGTTTAAAAGTTCCTTACAATTGTGGCAAAATGCTAATGGTTGGTGAACATAGGTATCTGGGTAGGCAGTATGTTGGAGTTGTATGTACTGTTTCTGTATTATTTTTTGCAACTTTCCTGTAAATTTGAGATTATTTTAAAACAAAAAGTTTTCTTTATTAAAAAATCCCTTTTGAGACATTGGAAATGGAAATGTTAATGTATTCTTTGGAATGCAATCTTTAATCTCAAAATATTGCTTGCTAATTGATTATCCTGAGCATTCATAACTTCCAAACTTAAATATAGGCAAATTTAATAAACCAGACACTCCGGAGTATTTTTTTGTTATAAAATAATGCATCCAAGAGATTTTGACAGGACAAAGAGTATCTGAAATGCATGCCAATGGCTGATAACCAGACATGCCTCCCACCAAAGTCCTCCAGGAGAGGACGGTCCATCCCAACAGGCCTGAGCAGTCAGAATAGACCGGTAGAGGTGAGAAATCACGCTTCTCTACGCTAGAACAATCCCCCTACTTATTTGTGGGTACAGTCCTGATTTTAAGTATTCACTTTCTAAGCAGGGAAGTTGATCCCCTTCTCAACTTGGTCTAATATAGCAGGTGTTACACGTTTTTTGAAACATATTTTACGTTGTAGCTCCACACACAACAGAAATAAACCCATCCTTCCTTCATTCTACTCTAGGCTAAAGTGCTGGTCATGCCCACTCAATTTATTCTCTCATTCTACAATGGATCTCAATCTGAAGTTTGAGAAACACTGGTCCAAGCCAATCATTGTGATCTCATTCCTGTTGCCACTGGGCCCATCACCCAGGCTGGCTAAAGGAGAGGAGGAGGACTGGGCAGGGGGAAGGTGGGCTTCTGAAGGAGGTGTTCCTTACTACCAAAATGAGACACATGGAGGAAACATGGCCTTTCTTCCCCAAAAGTTGTCAGGGATTCAGGGATACCCAGGACACCTGGAACCACTTCTGCCATCTTATAACAATGAGAAGAAATCTGGGCATGGAGAAGTGGGCAGAACAGAGAAACAGAGCGCATCTGCATCCTGAGTGTGTCGCTGAGACACTGAGTTAGCTCACCCTGAGACTGCCCGACCTGGACTTGCTTCGGGTGATAACGAATATCCTTATTGTTTAAGTCTTCTAGGCATGATGGGCTGTAGCTAAAGGCACCTGATAAAAGAACATTCTCCTTTCCAAGGATAAGGAGATATCCTTAATTTGATTGACCTCATACCTGAAATGTTTGAGATGACCAGATTGCTTTTGCTTCAGGTAGATTATAGATTTAAGATAAAAATTCATTTCAGAAGTAGAAAAGTGGTTTTACATTGTAGCGTGTCTGTTTTGTGATCCACAATCTTAGAGAAAGTGTTCAACCCCTAGGAATTCACGAAACTACTCAGTTGTTCAGTGGAGGACCTATAGAAGTCACTAAAAAATGATATACTCAAAGCAGACATTAGAACTAATAATAATACCAGGTAACACTTCTTAAAACTATATGAAGTGCCAGGCACATTATATTAGCCAAGCAAATCTAACAAAAGCAATAAAAGCTATCGTAATTTTACAGATGAGAAAATTAAAGTGGAAAGAAGTGAAATAAGGCGACAAATCTCATGCTGGTAGGAAATGCAGATCTAGGATTGGATTCTGAGTCAGAATGGCTCCCAGTCTACTGCCTCAACTAATCCTCTACCACTCTAAAAGACAGTTTATATTGTATTTGAATTCTTACCTTCTGGTCCTATTTTCTTTCTTTTCCACTATTTGGCCATATGCTTTACTTTTTGTTTGAAGGATTTGAGAAACTCATGACTGTCCGAAAGGAGAAATTACCTTGTTAATGTGCTATGACTTTTTAAAATTTGTCTCTTCACATTATTGTTATACCTTATTTTACACAATTGATAGTCCCCAATATGTTGTATATAAATAAATTGGGACTCAATACTGTATAAAGGAATTCTGTGCATCTGTAAAATTGAACAAAAGCAAAGGGACATCTTCTGCGTAAAATGTTTATTATGTTGATTCTAGATACTGATTTTCATAAACTGTGCTTCAAGGCAACTTCACATGTATTCCAATTTAAAGCATGGCCTCTTTAGGAATTTTTTTACCTCTCCTGGTCCGCTTGCTCATCTTCTTTGTTTCGTCAAATCAGGAAAACAAGTCAGATTCTTTCGTTTTTTTTTTCATAACAAAATGCCAACTTGTTCTTTATTCATTTGATAGTAAAATGTATGGATCTCTTTTCAGAGAACACCCTGATGTCACACACTTGCTAGCTACCTTGATCTTGCATGGTCTGTTACTCAGCTCAGGTCAAATCCCGGGGATAATTGCTGCCTAGAGGGCTCTCTAAGGGGTATGCCCTGTATCCACGCTTATGGATCAGTGCTTCTCAGCCTTTTGAATAACTCCCAAATTTTACTTACATCACAAAATGCCAAGCAAAACAATTATAATACAAAGTGTGTCATTTCAAATACCACCACCCCAGGAGGTTCCTATAGTAGCTCTCACCTCAGTTACTCTCACCTTAGTGCACCTGAGGACAGGTTAAATAATTACAAATATTCACAAACGTTACAAAGCTGATATCTGGAGCCCTCAGTTAGTCTTCACCTAGTTTTCTCTGCTGTTAGCACTTCTGATCTTTTGAAAATAAGCTGCAGATATGTTGCTCCATTTCCTCCCTCCTAATACTTCTTCCTAATGTTCTTCCTAAATACAAGGTCAATTTCCTGGAAAACTTCAACTACAGACATCAAAATGAGGATGTAGCCTTGATGCAATATTGCTATCTAATTCATAGATCTCATTCACATTTTACTGATAGTGTCAGTAATATCATTTATGGGTCCAGGATCCAATCCAGGATTACCTGTTAAATTTAGTAGTCTTGACTCTTTTATTTCAAGACCTTGGTATTTTTGAGGCACACAGACTGGTTACATTGCAGAAGGTCATTCCGTGTGAATTTGTTTCATCATGTTTTAAGTGTTTTTGGCAGAGATAACACAAGCTCTTCTTGACAGAGCATCGTATCAGAAGGCACATGATGTCAATTTGTCTCACTACTTGTGATGCTCATTGTGCCAGGCACATCTTACATATTTTCTTCCATAGCACCAAAGTCAGCCATTTCTCCAAGGATCTGGTTCATTTTGGTGGAAGATGTGTTCAGAATTAAGGTGAGAATGGAAAGTGAGGTGATTGCTCTTGATGTGTCATTGCTTTTATAACTTCTCAACAAAGCTAGGAGAAATGTGTATGTGTAAGAGACAGCATGCAGGCAAGCGTGTGCATGTAAAAAAAAGTAAATATTTATTTATTTATATATGTATATGTAGACACACAGACACAAGTCTAAACTGCTCTATCATTTATCAATCATCTCTCTTATCTATTATCTGTCATCTATCACCAGCTAGCTATCCATCTGTATCTATCCATTTATTTATCATCTATTGTTCATCTATCTAGCTACTATGAGTTTACTATGAGACCACAGGTTTCATTCTAGCCTTCTCCATTCCCCTAGTTGCAATTCCCTTCTTTAGCAGTGACAAACCTGGCCTTCATTAACCTCGATGTATTTTTGCTCAGTTTCCCTGTATGGAACCAAACTGCTGGACACACCACACCTATTTCCTCCCTCAGCCAGAAGTACCTGCCAAAATTGTGCTGAATTCTCCACTCCTAAGAGGAAGGGGAAGGGGAAGGAAGAAAGAGGAAAAAGGAAGGAGGAAAGACCAGTTATTTAGAAAGCACAACTTCAGCTAAGCTGCCCCCCCCCCCCCAAAGCTGGGCATGGCAGACCCAGGCTGGACCCCAACCTTCTGGGCTCCCCCTACTGGTGCATCAGCCGATAGCGCTGACAAAAGGGGAGGGGAAGGGGAAGGGGAAGGGGAAGGGGCAGTTGGATAGGTTGCTGTGGTTTGCCAGCCCAAAGCTGGGCTCCCACTTGCTGGCTCTCCCCTGCTGTATATGCTGACCCAAAGCAGCTGATTTCAATGAAGGGAATGGAGGGAAGTGGGAAGGAGGAAGAAAGAAAGAAGAAGCACATGTTAATCTTTGAAAGATATTTCCACTGTATATAGATTTTAGGTTGGCATTTTCCCCTCCTCATCAGCTGCACCCCTGATACACACACACAAATATCCTTTAACTGTATCTTCTGGTTTCCATTATTTCCATCGAGAAATCAGCTCTCATTTTTATTTGTTGTTTGTTGAGGATAATATATATGTTTTCTCTCTGGCTGCATTAAAGTTTTTCTCTTTGACTTTGGCTTTTAGCCATTTTACGAAGATTGCCTCAGTGTGGTCTTTCTCCCTCTATGTACCCATCTTAGTGTTCCCAGTACTTCTTGAAGCTGTGGCTTGTTGTTTCCCATCAATTTTTGAAAAGTCTTGGCCATTATCTCTTCCAATATTTCCTTTGCCTCATTTTCTCTTTTTTTCTGGGACTCCAATTACATGTATATTATATCTACTGGCCTTGTTTGTATGTTCATAAGTCCCTTATGCTCTTTACCGTTTTATATACCTTTTTTTCCTGCATGAAAGTATGAGACAGCTAAACAGAATTTAAAGAGCCTTTATTAGCCGGCTGGTGACTGCTTACTGTCACTCCGCACAGGGAGTTCAGCAGCCCCGACCTGTGTGTGCTGGTGCCTCATGTAGACAGAAACCATATCTTGGAAATGCAAGCAAGCTATTTTAACAGAAGCAGAGTTGGCAGTTAGCTATTGGTTACAAAAGACAATTTAGCAAGGTTTAGTTAAGGAACATTTTACAAAAAGTTTCACTTGGAACTGGTGCAGTTATTGATTGTTAAAGGATTATGCTTGGCTGATGCGTGCAACCGCAGTTTCGCCTCCCCTGAAAGGAAAAGTTTTGCTTCCTTTAACTGGTACAGTCTCACTCCCTCCTCCTCGTGGCTTAATGCTGTTTACACAACATTTCTACTTTGCAGATGTTATAGGATTAAGGGGAAAGGGGCCCCACTTCATCAGGGTCCTTATCCTCTCTTCTGCTATGCATAATTTGCTTTATGTTCTTATTTTCATTTCTAGAGCTTCCACTTAATAAAAAAAAAAATCATTTTTACCTTCTCTGGTGAAATTCTCTATCTGGTCATTTCAGTTCTTGAACACACTTATCACACCTATTTTTAAAGGAAATATTTGATAATTCCAATGTCTGAAATTCTCCACTTCTATTGTCTGTTTCTATCTCTTGTTTTTATGGTAATTTTTCTTATCTTATCTCTGTTAGATAATTCCCTACTGAATGCTGATTATTTGCATGTGAATGGATAATTTGAGGCTCTGGTTGTATTATCCCTGCTAAGGAATTATTTTCTTTTACTCATGGCATGCAGGTAGGTGGGGACAAATTACGTTAAGACAATCAGATCCCCTGTATTGGGGGCTGGGTTTCAGATTTTTTCTTTTTTCAATCTACTGCTATGTCAGATAACTAATATTGTTTTGTTCTTTGCGTGAATCATGAATTAGAGACTACTTTGTACTGCTTAGCTTAACCTGGGTAGAGAAACATCAGTCCAAAGCTTAACATTCTCTAATCGTGGCAGCAAAAAAGTCAACAAAAAATAAGCCCCTGCTTCTAAAGCCAGAGTCCTGCTGAGAGAAAACAGGCAGGATTAGGCTTGCTTTTGATGTAAAGGTTTGGTGGAGGTTAAGTGGGGGAAAGGACATGGAAAGAGTGGAGGGGTAAGGCTGCCTGGGAGGAAGGGATAAGCTATAGGAGAGAGCCGATGCTTTTTCAAGAGGGAAGGGTTTATTTGCTTAGTCATGTGTTTTAAGGCCCAGTAAATCCTTAGGATTTCATTTACAAGAATCAAACAAATTAAAATGGGGATTGGTCCTTGAGAAGCTCCTGCTTTGAGACCAAGCACGTGTTAGGGGTAAATGGGAAATAGATATTTATATTTTTCCCTTTTTGTGCATGGAACCTAAATAAATTGGCTCTTTCTCTCTCTCTTGCTCTTGCTTTCTCTCGCTCTCTCCCTTTCTCCTTTCTTTCTGTGATGTTAGAATGATTTAAATGTTTAAAAACATGCCAGCGGGCTCAAAATATTTAACATAGGAATCAAATGAGAGTTAAAGCAGGAATTAAATCTGTAAATTCTGCCAGCTAGCTCAGAAGTGCTTGCGGAAACCTCATCTAGCTACTATGAGTTTACACAGATACTTTCTATTCCAGTTGAAAAACCACAGGTTTCATTCTAGCCTTCTGCATTTGGACAGAATCCATGTTTGATTCATCTTTGTGGTCTACATTACCTAACACAGAGCTGTCTCCTTATAGATTCTCTGTAATTTCTAGTTGCTGGGAATAGAATTAGTGGAATGTTCATGGAAAGGATCTATATGGAGATAGATACCCTTCTGTTCACTGTCCAGTGTCATCTGATAAATATTTTATGTGCAAGGAGTGCCTGGGAAAAGGCAACAATTATTAGTTGATTTTCACTGAGGATTAAAATAAAATGAAATAAAATATTTTAGTCACTTCCTGTTTTATGTACTGTATTAATTTTTTTTATTAATTCAACATGGTGTTCCCTTTCTGGGTATTATCCAGTTAGTTCAGGGAAGAATTGCTAGTTACTGAACATAATTATTTTATGTCCAGCAGGGCAACTATAACTGTAAGAGCTTGTATTAATATTTTGAACCACAATGTTGTTTTACTGATCCCTGCTTATTCAACATCCTTGAACTAAATTCAATATTAATAGTAACATTGCCTTTATGTGATTAATTTAACTTAAAAATTAGTGTTGAATTATGCTATTTATAATTGTCAATTCCAATTAGAGCCGAGGCCTATTAAGACGATCTGCTTCCATATGTTAACATACTGCCCTCTTGTGTAAGACCTTTGATGCTACAAAGCTTTTAAAGTTGGCTCTAATCTAGTGTATCTAATTTCATTTGCCTGAAGCCAAAAATATCCTTAGACACCTATGATAAAATATGTCTCATTTATGAAAGAAAGTTGTATCTGAGGTCTGTTAGCCATTCATAGCTCCTTATGAATGCATAAGTCCCTAAAACAGATTTGCTAGGTGTCAGTTACTGAATTCAAATCAAGAATCCTTGTGCAATTTCTTCATGGTTATTATGGTGAGAGCAGGCTGGCTCTTCAAAATTGAATATGTGCAGGGAATTGTTACATTCAGAAGTCAATTTCCTAATTCACCTCTGGAAGCTTCTATTATTCATGTCTTGAATAGAGATGACCTAATGATATTTCATGGAGAAACTGCTAAATCTGCATTAAGGATGCAAAAGCCTCTAGAATATTAGCTTGTTTGGAATATTTTATGAAACCACCTTTTTATTTTAATACAGGGAAAGCAAGATCTTATTAGAGCTTAATATTAAAATATTTAATAAGTTTTTACAAAATTCCAGGTCAAATATTCTTAGTGAGCACAAGAAATCATATTAAATGGTCAGACTCAGAGAACTTAAAGAGATCTACAGAAGTTCAAAGATTTGTTAGGAATTAGATTGTAGATTATAATAAAACTACCTGCAAATAACAAGTGCTTTGTTCAAGGAGCTCTGCTCTTGTCCTGGTATGGGGGAGGGCACTCGCATTCTGGACTAGCTGTCCCATTGTAGATTCAGGGTCTTGCCTTCCTATCTTGTGGTTCAGATCATAGTGGTGCCAACAGAGCAAAACAGTGGCCAAATGCTGGCAGTAATTGAAGGAAAGAAGGATGGCTTGGCAATTATGGGAGTGGGGTAGGGACCAAAACAGAAAAAAAGGCAGTGTTAGGTAAGATATTAAGAAAAAAAATATTATCTAGCTGATTTCTTCACTCACTATGGACTCTATTATCGCTGAGGTTTTAAAACAAGAACTTCTAGTTGTTGGGACACATAGTCTTCCAGGGGTCTTTCACACTTCTATGTGTCCTTTGTGGCCCAGACTACTCTTTATCCAGGCCATTTCTCAAGGCTGTGCTTGCAATGAGACAGTCTTGAGGGATAAGTTAATGTTTCCCTCCGGGACAAAGAACAGGCATCCTTACTGTTTGCTACAAAACAATGAATTACCCCAGCTCTGGGTTCGTCAGCTGTGAAGCAAACCTGCTCTATCTGTAGCATCTTGGCTATATCACGTTGCTTTCTTGGGACCTGGGACCAAGAGGACCCAACCTAAACATGTTAATACTCGTGTTGTTTGCTGTGTGGTATGTAATAAAGACCTTTGTCTCTGGTCTGGGAGTCTCATGTCCTCAACCAGTATCTATGAAACAGTAAAAGAGGTTAACTTATCAGCTTGTAAGTAAAGTAAAAGAAAACCCCAGATCCTTTGCAGACCTAACACTGTCTTGAAGTAAATCTTCTACCTGGCAGTTGAACGTAAGAGCAGGATCCATAACTTTTTGTTATTTTTAGAGTATCTCTAGCACACTGCCCAGTACACAAGTACTGCTCAATAGATATTTACTGAATCAATGAATGATTGAACAGAGGAGTTGAATCCATTCATTCACCCAGTCAATCATTAGTCAGTGTATATAAGAATACAGTGAGCTTATAATCAGCCTCACATACTTTTTTGGGAGCCAGAGACATGAAGAGTTGAATAAAACATAGTTCATGCCATCAAAAAGCTTATGATCTGGTCACAAACAGTTGGCAAATACATTTCACTAGTGTGACATATTATAATAGCTGTATGGTTGAGCATCATTTTGGGAGAAGAAAGATAAAAGTGATCAGTTTACCTTGGGAAGGACAAGGGAGAGCCTCAGTGGAGATGGTGAGATAACTTGAAGGATGGAGAAGGAGTTTGACAAGGATAAGGGTGTGAGGGTGAGGTGAAAGGCATTTCAATCGAGAGTCCAGCAGTTACCAGGGCAGAGCCGTGAGGCTGGATCATGCATGAATTTGGGGACTGTTAGTCATTTGTTGTAGCTGGAAAATCAGGTGCACACAGGCTGCAGTAAGAGATAAGGCTGGAGAGGGAGGTGGGGTTCAGACTATGAAGAGCCTCATGCCATATACAGGCATTTGAACTTTCTTGTGAACGTTATGAGGAACCATCAAAGTGTTTTAACCAGGAGCAGCCTGCATTTGGCACTGATTCGGATAAACCTAATGGAGCATTGATGTTTTGTGATCGCAAGAAGAAAGAACCTTGGAGGAAGGTACAACTGATTGTGATAAAGAGAGGAGTGAGAGAAGAATGGAATCTGCAGCCAACACTATTAATAAACTAGCTGCAGGTGCCTCGAAGTGCCCACACAAGAGGCACAGCCTCATTTCCTAAGGAAACTTGTTGCTTCATGGTGGGGTTGTGTGCTGTGGGGAAAAGGAAAAAAAAAAAAAAAAAGATTGGGGGGGATGGAGGCTCGAGAAAGAGACAGGAATAGGAGGACCTGAATGGGAAACCTCAGCAAGGAGAGGCTCACTGAGCAGTAATGTTCCATTTCAGGACTTTTTAAAAAGGGCAGTGTTCTGTCATGGAAGCTGGGAAACACTGAGGAAAAGGGTGACTTAGAGCCGGGCTAAAGGATTGCAAGACGTAGGTTGTGGGGTAAAAACTTGGAGGTACATGTAAAAGTACACACGTTTTGAAAGTGGTCTGTCTCTTCACTGACTCTGGGCCATGCAAACTGTTTTGTTGGTGTAAAACTGAAGTTTTCAAACTCTGAATTTTAAAGACCATAGTGATGCAGTGAGATCATTGGGAAATGGATTTGCATCTGCACTGGACTCTATTTGTTCAGGAAAAATCCATTTGGTAAATTTTAAACTACATCTAAAAGTTGTTGTGTAGCACTCACAAAAATTCAAGGCTGATGTTATGTGGCTAGATGCCAGAGCTTAAAGTAGTGCTTTCTAAAATCTTTGCTTCTTTCCTGATACATCTGTGTGTTGCTCTTCATCTTAATTAAGAAGTAACAATTTTCTGAACATATTAAATGATGATAATGTAAGAACCCACAACATAAAAATAAACAAAAATAAGGAGCAGAAAAGTTTTCAATGTTCTAATTTTCAAAAAAGCAACTCATTTATAGTTTCAAATAATGGAAAACAAGTTGAACACATCCAAATGACTGAATCTGACAATGTCACTTGCTTCTTACTTTAAAAGATTCAAATAAATCATGTTATAATGATTAAAAATGAATATCTCATAATTTTCTTTGCACTTGTACTGACTCCTGGGAACACAGTGTAGAAAGAAATAAGGGAAGAGAAAAACTAATTAGATGTATGTTCTTAAATTTTTTAGAAATGGTATATCTTAACTGAAAACTTTTATCAATTACAATTATAGTAGAGTGAGTTAAATAGAAAGGACTCATAAATGGGTTCTGTTTTCTTAACAATCTTAATACACTGATATTCCTGTACATTAACAGAAATTCTCAATCGTGTATAAGTCACTTGGGAGGGAGGTTAGAAAATATTCTTACCAGTCTTGATATTCCCTAGAGATTATTATTTTTTTCACTCTGCTGCCTCCATCATCTAACCTCAAAACCTCAAAGCCAGAGCAGATGAAGGGAAGAAAACAGAATAAAAAAAAACACACACAAACATAATCCGTGATGAACGTTCGGGGTAGCACTGTAGAGTTTGAAGTGGTCTTCTTCAAGAACGTTGTCCATGCTCCCTAGGGAAATTTTAGGTTGTATATTTTTACCAGACTAAAAACAAACAAACAAACAAACGAACAAAACCCATAGAACTGTACGACACAAAGAGCGAACCCTAACGTGAACTATGGACTAGAACTAATAGTATAAATACAACGTTCCATCGATTGTAACAAAGGTATCACACCAATGCAAATGTGTGGGAAGAGGGTGGTATATGGAAACGCCGTACTTTCTGCATGATTTTTCTGTAAACCTACAACTGCTTTAACTTTTTTTTTTTTTTAAATAACTTTGTCCATGGTCCCTTGGGGGATTAGAGGGGGAGACGCAAAAAGGAAGCCGCCATCAGTGATGCATCTCTAAAGGTAAGGAACGGGAGAGACATTCTAAATTGAGTAGTAAGAATAATTGGCAACAGGCAAGAGAAGGAGGTGCAGGCACAAGTGAACAAGGAGAAGGAAGGGAGCAATTGCTTAACCGGAGTAGTGGACAGCCAAAGTTCACTTTAGAAGCAATGACTCAGATTGCTGCTGGGCAACTCAAGACCCTACGGTAACTGGAGCAATACTTTTCTTTCACACAAGGCCGGGATGTTAAGCTGACAAGACAACATCCAGCCCTACCTCAAGTAGGCTATAGTTATCTGATGTAACGTGTCCCTTTTCATGACAACTCAAAGAGTCTGAAACAACCATTGACTAGATCCTGTAGGATTTATTTATTTTAAGATTATTAATCTATGCCATTTTTTGCATACATATTAAATCTGTAGTCTTAATAAATGTCCATTTGTTTCTAATAAATAGAGAAATTGAGGATATTTTGACAATGGAATATATAATGGAGGAAGAGTGTCATTTTTTTTTCTGAATAAAACTCTTTGGTTTATATGATTTTTCTGAGTTTAAAAATAACACAAGAATTCACTCCAATAAAAAGTAAACATTCCTTTTCTCAAAAAATTTAATTGCAGAACTATTTACAGAAGATGAACATCAGCAATACAGAAATCATTTGAAAGAGGCATTATCGTAGAGGTGTTACGGAGCAAATGATGAGCACATTTTTCTTATAATCAGCAGAGAGTGAAAAAAAGTCATTTTAAAAAACTCAAATAAAGCAATCCTTAAACGTCTTAAAGTAATGACAACATTCTGATAAGTTATTAACAAGAAGCATGGAATTGTCGTGGTGATGAATAGCATACTGTACATTCAGATTAGGTATCCTGCATGCTACTAAATAGAATTTATCAAAAGAACCATAAAAGCATGAGAAAGAGAATTACATAAAATAGTTTAATTTTAGTGAAGTGTAACTTTGTACAGATGTTGAATATTTGGCACTCTGTTCATCCTCATTGTTGATATGATTTCATATGTATATATATTTATATATATATATATTTATATGCTTTTGTTTTTTAAAACTTTAACTAAACAGCTAGTTTCCTGGTTCTAACATTCCTCGAATTTCTATAGGAGGCATTTATTTTAGTCCTTAGGCCACACCTGGATATTTTGGCATGTAGTATGGAGGATGGGTATTTGAATTGTGTCTCTAAACAGGAAGAACTTGTACAGAGGAAAGTGGCTTATCATTTAGAAGTAAGAGTTGAAAGCATAGGTCTTACTCCTTGTAAGGGGAAATCTTTTTAAATTCAGCAAACCAGTTATAAAGTGGCGTGAGAGAGACATACATGCTGAGCCCTTTTAGAGTGACATGATCATATGGTTTAAAATGATTGGGAGGGTCATGGTCGTGAGTTACAGGTTAATCAAAGAAAGAATAAGTGGCATCTATAAGGTATCGCACATGACCTTAGAGCTTCCTTCACGTGTATCGACTGATGTAAACCAGTATACTCTCTATGGAGACCATGGTCCACTTGAAAGAGATAAATTTGCGCTTAAAGAAACTTGACATAAATTTTTGTCTTTCATTATATCCTCTCTTCCATTGAGTATAGGAAAGATTGGACTCACAAGTCTTTCAGGTTTGGAATAAGCACCAATGATAAAGAGTCACATAAAATCTAAGAAAGTAGGGAGGTAAACTTATGTTACCTTAGTTTTTTATTTATATAAAATCTTTTAAGAAGTATTTGTATAGTAACTATCATTTCCTCTGCAAAGAAGTTATCTGTCAAATGTTTAGACTGTAACTTGAAATAATTTCTTTTAACGCTGGATAAAAACACCAGTCTCAGGACAGCAATTCATAAAATTGTGGACATTTTTCAATGTTGCAAGGGTGAAGAGATGGTTATTTCCTGAAGCATTCCCATGCACCACTTCCAAATTCTTTGAAGTGTGAAATAGAATAATTACAAACTCTGGAATTAGAGGGGGTAAGCATCACAAACCTTTAGCAATTTACTCTGTATGTCTGATTCCACCCTTTTTGCTCCCCCATATGCTCAGTTTTCTGTTTCCAAGTTATCATTTTTTCTTCATAACTTTAATGTTTTATTTAGTATCTCTTCATTTCATCTAAGACTCAGCTGAGTTTAAGTGATGGTGAAAATATTGCCTAATTTGGTTGGTGCCTTATTCTTGTTCATGGAAACATCCTAGGAACACTTGAAATCAGATGCAGAAGAAAGGGAGAAATGCCCTTTGGAGTTATTTTGCCATTTCCAAACCTTCGAGAAGCTTCTCTGTGGTCTCCAGCCTAGCCAAGACAGCAATCCGAAGGAAATGTCACTACATCTGGTATGTTCTGATTCTTTTTGAGATATTTATGACCTGAATTGACTTTTGCAAGCAACCCACAGAGTTGGGAGGACAGCACTCAGGTAGAACACTATAAAACTAAACTTTGGCACATAATCCTTAACAATAACTTATACTTTAACACTCGTTCCGAAAGAGCTCAAAGGACTTTGGAGCCAATAAGTCATTAATCTGTACAATATGTCTGTGAGGGAGGTAAAAGACAGAAAGTATGATCCCCACTCTATAGAAGAGAAAACAGATATGAAGTTGAGTTGCCGGCTGATGAATGATTAAAAACCCAGGTTGCTTGACTAACCAGCTGGCTAGAGATTTCTGGGAACTTTTCATTCAGCAGCCACTCATGCTAAAGGGCAGTTAGCCTGAAGCATAAAAGGTTACCCTTTCCGTAAGTACTTTGTTTCACTGCCCGCAGTTTTATTGCGATTATGAACAGTAATAAAAGTGACAAAACAGACCTCTTGCTGTGAAGGCACCAGAATCCAATTTGACCTTATGTAATGTATTTTGTATCATTTTATATCAGCTATTGAAGGGATGTTAAATGAAAAAAAATTCATTGCTTCCTTCCATATAGTTGAAGATACTTACTAATCAACAACTGATAAATATTATATTCCTGATCCCTTAAGCTAGAGATTTTCAGTTTTTTTTTCAAGATTTGGAACTGTATTTCACCAAAAGTTACAAAGAAGTATAAACAACTAGGCAGATAAAAACAAAAGCGAATCCTCAAGAAGTTCCAAGGAGCATGGTTTGAAAACCACTGTCTTAAACTACCTTAGTATGTTAAATTTGCAGTGAAAAAAAAATCGAAGTTAAAGCATCGAAAATAAGATGATTGCGAGGTGAAAACACATATTAAATGTGTGGAATTTAGTAATTTAGGCCCATTTTTTAAGAACTTGTTTCTATGCTTATAGGAAGGTGTGTTTCATTTTTTCACAAGTTTGGGACAAATGGACTATCTAGGGGCACTCCTGAAATTAGTGTTTTGGAAAACATGTCCACATTCAGGTTAGAACACATCTCCTCTTACAGGTTTTCTGCTGCCCCACCAAGATTCATAGAAGTCTCCACTATTACAAACAGTGGTGCTGGTGATTATGGTCAGCCTAAAGGAAACATGTGCTCCTAGGGCAATTCCAGACATGGCACATGGGATCTTCTGTCCATTTGAATGATCTAGGTAACCTTTCAAAATTCAGAACAAGGCTGGTTGATATTCCTAGTAAAAAGCAGCTCATATGTCAGTTGTATCTCCTTTAAAATGGTCCATTGGCCTCTACTTCTCAGGGCTAAATGGGGTCTGGTTTGAATTTGATTGAGTTACTGCCAATAGAAATAGACTTCCAGGTGAAAACTGTTACCCATCACTCCCACTCCTTATTCTCCACCAAAAGGTTTGACCCGAACTAGAAAGCTAAAGAGAGCATATTTAATAGTCTCTACAGTCACTTTGACCAAATGTCTGCAATATCACTTTACTTTCCAACAAAATTCTACCTTGGATTGAGGGGGTGTGGCTATAGAAACTAACAAAAACAGAGCATCTTTTAAATAAAGTGATGGAAACATTGGCTGCTAAAAATGACATTGAGAAAGGCAAAAATTAAGACAGAAAATGGGGACATACACTCCAAAAGTAGTTACCAAAACCCATGCATTTGTGTGCTTTGGAATCGCGTTGCCTTCTAATATAAATTTGGCTACTTCCACAGGAGCCAGCAGAAAGGAGATTCCCTCTAGTTTGCAAATCACTGATTTAGTGGCTATTTTTTAAAGAGAGAAAGTAAATTTGTTTTTTTTCCTAATAATACACTTTTCTATTCAATTTTGAAGTGTTTACAACTGATCATGAGTTGAAAACATCAACATTTACACTTAAACAGAAACATAATTTTTTGGTATCATACAACTGATCAATTTTCTACATACCATTCTAGGATGGTTATACAAATTTGCTGAGCAAAAAATGGTAACAATTGTCACTGACAGCAATCACTTTTACATTAAATCAATAATAGCATATAAAGACATATGAGATGAATTACCTTGGAAACACTCTTGCTAACAAGTGGCATTCTCCTCTTCTGGGTTTTGTTAAATTTTAGAATCTCATTTATGATACTTGTGTTTTGTTTTGGAAAGTTAAGTCTTCAGCATAGCAATATTAACTTGTTGGCTATGAGGAAAATGATTTCTAAAGTAATATTTGAGTTTAAACAATTATTGGCTGTATCTTTTAGAAATATAGGCATGTCATTATAAAGAGCATTGTTCTTTCTTTCATAATAATGTTCATGGAACACTGTCATTATTTTCAACCATATTCTAGAAACTTAAATTTACATATAATCTTTTATAAAGTTATATTCTAAATAAGGTGAAATGATTACACTATAGTTCTATATTATATATATGGTAGAAACAACTGAAATAAATTAGCTTAATTAACACAAGTATTATAAACAGTTTTATTTTTCTTTACATGTACAATACACAAACATGGCTTATTTTCTGCTGAGCACGATGGAATGTCACCTGTATGATAAATGAATATATTGCACTTAATTATGTAAGATGAAAAGGTAACATTCCACTGGATCTAGCAGTAGGCCTCTGTTCCACCATTAAATAATCTTCTTTGGAACACAGTAGACCAAACAGGGGTTTATACACATTGACCCACTTCAAATCAATAGCTGTTATAAAATGTAGTTGCAGGTTAATTTACTTATCTAGGGATAATTTAGGTCAAGACTTTTGGGAATTGTGAGATAAAAATAAGTATAAAAAACATGAAAAATTAATCCAAATCCAGTGAATTCTTTCATTCAAATCAGAATAATAGAATCTTGGGATCTAAGATAAATAATTATTGTCTATTTTTTATAATTTGTCTTTATATGTTTTATACAAGTTCAAGGAAATTAGATAAAACACATCAGCTGCCAGTAGATATACATATATGAGTAGGTTGGTGTGCACGTATGCATTTTACATTTCCTTTAACTAGGGAATATACACTCACTTTGCTTTTCTGTAGTTATTTCTAAATAGCAGTTCGTTTTAAATAATACATCATTTTTAAAGTCTAAAATGCCAATACTTGCAAATACATTTGTTTTTAACATATTATAGTGAATACAGGAAGATGCATCATTATTGTACACTACCCAGGATTTAGCTTTTTTCTTTAGGTAGAAAAATGCTTTGAACTCTCCAGGGAAATAGGATTCATTAATAGAAGAATATTTCAGGGATTTTTTTTTTTTTTTTTTGCATTTTTCAAGGTTTTACATTCGTACTGATTTTTGCTTCCAAATATATTTTAAGGCTGTTTGGTAAAATATATACTCAGACCCGAGGCTCAATTTACAGGGTTTTGTTCTTACAGGGAATTCTTAATTATTCAGCTTTAAAAAGTAAAATTTTGAAGCTAAACATGCTTTAATATCAACTGTGCTCCCAGTAAACCCCATGCTTAGTGGAATGTAGAAGATAAGGAAAAGGAAAAACTACATTCTTAAAGAATGCTCCAACTGTGTAACTACCTTTCTGTATGCTCTTGATGGTGTTTCAAGCTGCAGAGTGAGCTGGATACATTTTAAAGTGCAAATAAAGACTAGAAAACAAAGTGCTACAAGATAATGGAAAGCTATTCTGCCTATGGCAAGGTACATGGCATTCCTTAAAGCAGGGAAATGGAAGGCATGGCAGTTTGGTGGAAACTTCCATCTTCAACTGCAATCCTGTCTTTACCATGAGTAGCAGTGAGAAGGACTGGGAATAAATAGGTAAATTTGATAGATTCTTCATTTGAGGATGTGTCTGAATAGCAATACTCATTTTCCAGAAGTGGTGTTCAAATAACGATTACTGAATCAAAATTTTGATTACAGTAATGTAAAACCTTTCAATTAGAGTAGTTTCTATTTTTCTCTGGTGCCAATCGGAGTCATGAAAACAGATTACTTTCCTTAAATTCCACAGTTGGAAATCACAATACGTGACCATTTTTCTTCATGTCTAAAACAAGCAAGAAATATTTTCTTGGCTTTAGTAATACTGCATAGGACAAAAGAATTCTGGAAAAATACAAATGTAAACTACATTTCATCTTTACCATATAACTGAGATATACTTACCACTCACATTCATATTTCTTAAACTTTTTACATCACAACTGTCATTTTAAACAAGCAAACTTTTTTTTTAAGGATACCCTGGAAAGTCAACTGATAGAGCAGTCTGAGAATATATATATATATATATATAAAATCACATGTAGCATAAATGGTGAACTTCAAGGAAAAACATGTATGTAAGTTTTAAATTATAAAGGAATTTAAAAGTACAATGACTATTTCATAGACGTAAGGACATTTTTTTCTCTTTATTCTCTTGCTATAGAAGTTAGCCTTTTTAAGACTTTAATTTCTTTTCATCCATCACTCCTTTGTATGACAATTCAGCTTATTTTTGTGTGTTGATTCTGTGCTGGATATTTTTAATGGGTTCAGACTTGTAATCTCCTGGGTTGTTGGCAAACCATATGGTAGGGAGTTTTGGTAGCTGGAGAGATCACTTTTCATTATCATAAACTTGACACAACAAGCCTAATGTTTTCTAGAGCGACAAAGAATAGCACACATGAGGACAGGTGAATCAACTAGATTTAGGGAAAATGTACCAGAGGCTCAAGGGAGAAATGGGTTCTTTCTTTCCTGCACTTCAAGTTGTAGCACCTTCCACTTGGGTTATCTAATGCCTCTAGTAAATGGTGAGATGCACCCATTTATAGTTATTTGTTATTCTTATTTCTAACTATCACACAATTTATAAAAATATAAATAACAAAATGTACGTCGGGTTCCATCTCAAGAGGTGTTTTCTTGTTATCCTCTGAGAACAAGGGGGATAAGTTAGGTCTCAAAAAGCCTATCCATCATAACTGATGTAGGTCAGACCATCAGTTAAAAAGAAAAAAAAGAAAATAGGAAGTCGTTCTTGCAATGAGCTCAGCAAACTGAGGAAATCGAAAGCATTCCAATGTGTTTATGGCACAAAGAACACAACAGCAAGGGTGTATTCGATGGAGGAAATGAGACAAAAATTACCAGGTAGATGACAAACTGTACAAGCATTTTGTTAAAAAGAAGAAGAAAAAAAGGTAAATGTTGCAGCATTCTGTCCTTAAAGCCGGGTCTGGGCCTCGGGGATGTAGATTTCAATGCTGTCAGCGCGCTCTGTGGCAGAATTCTGTCGAAAGGAGGCTGCTCTCTTAGCGGCCATGAGCCGTCTTCGAGCTTCTTGACGTTGTCTGTCAGGCAGGTCTAGGGACTTTTCTCTTGTAATAGGAAATTTCCCTTTTGGGGGCTTCTTTGGTATTGGAGGGGGGACCTTTCTTTCTTCCTGAAAAGTACCAAAAGTCAAAATTGTTGAATGAAAACAATGCTAATTGTATATTATCTTAGTTGTGCTTTGTCCTTTCTGATCGTAAATCTCACTATGGCATTATTCATCTTCTACTCAAAATTTCCCCGGTCTCTGATTCCCATAATGATATACTTGTCTTTTGCCTAGTATGCACTTTTTGAAAGTTCCCGCAAATTCTTTGGGGTAGTTTATAAATGAAGTCTGCATATTAACACTTGACATCTCCTTTGTCTTTGAGTTATATTTACTTTGTTGCAAGATTAATACTTACCCTTCTTCCTAGATTTTCCAAAGCATCATATAATCTCTGCATATTGGCAAATATCCACGATGCCAAGCTCTTGAGCATCACAGGGAATTTGGAAGATGTCATTTCACACCCCTGTCATCAGCTGCAGTCTATTCATCTGGCTCCAAAGGCCAAGTACATTTATGAAAACCATCTTATGTGGGTGTCCCAGGTAACCTTTGGCCAAATTCTCTATTTTGATCTAAACCCCGTGACATTAACAATATATATGATTTTTCACTTGCTTGGTAAAAAGAAGCAAATAATTATTTTGATAGGAGCTAATTTTCCCAAATAAGTCACATCAAAATATGTGTACATCTTTTTCAATAAGATACATTTCACGATTCTGCAACAAATGCAATATATGATACTTGCAAAGTTCCGGTGAATGGTCTATATCCAAAATTGCAAAGTTGGACCTTCCCACTGATTCTACTTCATAATGGACTTTTGACTGGAACTATGAATAGCCAATTATTTCCTTCCCAGGAAATTTTATGAAAGGGGCCTGGAACACTTTCCTCTTCTAAGCAGGTTGTAGGGAAAACAAATACACCTTTTGGTCATTCTCCCCTCAGCCTCCACAAAAAGTCCAGAGGTATTTGCTTGGACATTGTGGAAAAAAAAAAAAAGCAGTTGTGCAACTCAAGGGGGAACAAACGTGGTAATTACCTATGTAGTGCAATATTGTTTTGAGAAGAAGATTAAAGGGGCAGCAAAATAACTCTTTGACTGGTCTCCCAGTGCCTGAAACTTTGTTCCCATGGCTTATTTCAAAATGAACTTACTTTGAAGAAATGACTTCTGATTTGTTGGCATGCATCTAAAACAATGGGGTACTTCATATAGTAAAAGCTTTTAGGTATGTTCAGATTTAATTTCTGTGTTAAGCACATGGCCCTATTTACCTATCTCTTTCCTCTTGTCTTGTTAGTCTTTGGAATGTGGGAAAGGAAGACATAAATATTAAAATTTCTTGTGAGAGTCTACCTTTTAGAGAGGTTCAAAAGCCTCAAGGCATAGTGAGGTAACAGCGGATTTGATCTGGTAGACTTGCATATCTACAGAGCAGAGGTCTCAGAATGTGTTAGAAGAACAGAACCTTTTCTATAGGGAATGAACCTCAGCCACGTGAAAGAGCTGTACGTTTTCTGCACTCGGGATGCTGTATCCTCAACAGGAAACCTTTTTTGCATTGAGGCTCATTCTCTATGTATAGCTTAGGTAGAGAGCTTATATCAGAAGTTAATTATTCGGGAATGAAAAATAGGAAGGATTATTGCATATATTTAGCCTAATTTTTTAAGTTCTATTTTAGTACTCAATTAGGATAACTTTTTTTTTTAATCATTATGTATTATCTCCTTGCTTATGTATCATTTATGGCTTATGCAGAACATATACTTTTTCATGGCCCCCTCCCTCCATTATCTGTGGGAAAAGGGAATTTTTTTTTAGTTATTCACTATAGCTCTAGCCTGGAGCTTCACTGAGGCAGTCAATGGACCCTTTCAGGAGAAAAGTAGGAGAAAAGTAGAAGACAAGCCTACATTTGTCTTACATTGTAATTCCTTAAATATACATCTTCAGTTGTATATTAAACACAACTTCCCCAAAATATATGTTGGATTAGTTTTATCGTTCTATTTTAATTTATTATGTCTGTCTAGAAAAATCAGGTTATAATTACTCATAACTTCTATAAAATGTGTTAGGAAATCAAGGTTTTATTGCTAGTGTGGACCTTATATATTGGCTCTTTTGAAGATGGTATCTTAAAAAAAGAAGTTAAATCACAGGGTTAAAATTCAATGGAAATTCTCAGCATAGTTTAAGAGGCAAGACTGCCACATCCATAGGAAGTTTCATTATCAAACAGATCAGTAAGACTTAAAATGTCTTCTTGTCTCCAACTCCAACCATAAAACTTGAGAGTTTATTTGAATAGGAGGTAGTCATTGTAACCAGACCTAAAAATCTCTCCTAAGAAAAATAACTTGAATATACAAACAAAACAAAGGTTTGATGAAATGATTTTGAGATAGATCCCTATAAGGAATAAGACTACAACTACAAATTTACATGTATTTTATGGCTAATGTCTCCTTGAATTGTCTATGATCAAGAGAGATAGAAAGGGAGAAGCCGCTATTGAATATACATGCTGGATGACTTCAATTCACCCCAGTTAATACACACACACATACACATACCTATGTTTATGAAAATTATATCCTGTCCCTGGGAAACACATTATAATTTTGTATTTGAAACAGATCACTTCTGCAATTTGATTAGCTACTAGGATGCTAAAGAACAGCAGTGTGTATGGAAATCACATTGTATGGATACAATTACCTTTCTTTCAGGTGACTCTATTATCTTCCAGTCATTGAGCTTCAGCTGGTGCAGTTCATCAAACTTCATGCTGACATCCTCAATGGAAAGTTGTAACATGTCCCAGTAGCCAGCGAGGTCCTGGGAAGTAGGCCTTGGCATGGCACTGGGATCCTGAAAACACACATTCAGAATTTAGACACATGAAAACCTCCCACTTAACAGAGTATTTGGGAGAGTCTGCTCTTTCCCACATGCTCCTTTCAAAGAACAGTATTAGAAACAAGCGTGACTAATTCAAATACTGATGCAAATATTTGGGAAAGCCCATGAGGATTCACTAACAGTTTACCTTAGTACAAGAATTTGGTGACCATTAAAAAACATGTAGAACATTTGTTCATTGTTTCATTTTGAAAATGCTGTCTTAGAACCTAAGAAAGCCAACAAACATTAACATTCAAAAATGCTGGACAGCTCATAAAAGCAAGAGGACCCCTACTTTTTTGTTTACCTGTTGGGTTAGTTAGGAAACGGGTACCCAGAGACAGAACTTATACGGGTTGATCGTGGTATTGGTGGTGGCAATGGTGATGGGAATAAAGATTGGAAACAATTCTATTTCTTTGTGTTTGTTCTCTAATCTTAGCTCTCCCTGACCCTGAAGATCAGGTACCCTACAAAGGTATTGTATATTTAGTTTACTCTCATGTACAGTGAGGACAGGTAAGTAAATCTTGGGAAGAAACAAAATGATCAAACTCACAGTTTCTCTGAGAAGGTACAGATCACACTACTGAACTAAAAACTGTCAGCCTGTGAGCTATATCTGGTCATCTAAAGATGTGTTTTGTTTCTCCCACATTCAAAACTGGGTGACTTCACTAGGATGGGCATGCCTGGCAGTCTGGGCTCATGTTCCCACATTGTAACAATTCACTAACCAAGTCGCCACTGCCACCCCCGCCAAGGGGCATGCACTCCTCAGTACACTGCAGGCCCCCCACTCCCTGTTGTCTTACACAGGTCTGCTTCACTCTTTTGCTTTACCTGCCTAGACCCTGCAGGCATGTGAGCTTGCAAATCCTGGATTAAAGGTACAGAATTTTCTGTTTGTAGTTTCCTTGATTCAGTGAGAGGCTCTCTAAGATTGGTAACCTTAAACCATCAGAAAATTTCTGGTGAGTAAATATTTATCTGCATTCGCTTAATATGTACACTTTTAGCTTACCCATAAGTTATTAACATGAAGTATAACATGAATTTGTATACGGTGTGGTTTAAAATTCCTTTACTTTTGTTTGGCATCAATATAAAGGTTATCACTACTTTTTTTGTTTGTTTGCAGTATATTCAACTCCAAAAAAAAAAAAAATTGCACCTACTATATGTCCAGCACTATGCATTTGTACTAAGGGACAGAGTGGAGGAGGAAGGAGTGAAGATGGAATGAGAAGGAGTCATAAAGAGCCAGATTGTAAAGGGATTGCAGTTGCATTCTATCGTATGCATGGAATGAGATCAGATGGCAACCTACAGTGACAGGTAAGATCAGAGGGTGAAAATCGTTGCTTATTTACTTCTAACTTTCACAAAATGTCCCCTAAATTTTCTCATCCAAAGTCAATTTCTGAAAATTGCAATTCCAGAGCTGTTTCTGTTCTTTGAAGCCTGTTCTCCTTGTTTTGATCCACAAGAGGGCAACCTCTTGCTGTTCAAATATTTACACAGCATAATACCTCCAAGTACTGTCAATGTTTTATTTAATGAGGCACATGTTGAATGTTGGAGCAGTTGTCACCCAGACTGAAGAAAGACAACTGGGCATTGAGGTTTTTTACTTACTGGTATCGAGCCTGAATTCAACCTTTGGTTTGAAGAAAAACAAAACAAAACATCTTGCAATTAGGGCTGCTGTCTCCATTGATGACAGAACAAGAAGTTTAATGAGCTTAAACTGTCAGAGGAAAGGGTTAGTTTGGGTGTGAGGAAGAATTTTCTCACACTGAAAGAGACATTGTTCAATATTAATTTGAGTTTTTAATGGAAATTTTGTACTTTTTTTTACTTCTGGAAGACTTCACAAATACAACTACCTTTGTCTCTTCTTTTGGGTTTAGGCATGATAGTGCTGAAACGTGTCAGAAGAAACAGAATAAGTTCTCTCACATACTGAAGATTTGATTATTGTGCTTCTGGTTATGTCTTCAAATAGAAAATCAAAAGAAGCATTCTCAGCAGCTATCTTCGATGCGCAAATCTATCCTCTAGGCTAACAGAACAATTGTCCTTTGGATCCATCTCAAATAGAGGTTTTGTTTGAATGGGTATAATTGACATACTCATGATTTGGTTTCAAGGGTTCTATTCTGTGTGTGTGTGTGTGTGTGTGTGTGTGTGTGTTACATTTATATATTCAGATAGCTTGATATGTTTATAAATGCTTAAAAAAAAGTCAATGGTTGTGCCTTGCCATTCCCTCTCTCCCTGCAAAGCAATATGGTATTGTATTTCTTTATTAAATTGCAGACATTTAAAATTCATATATATCCCTGACTCCAACATCCAGGTTCAAATTGATATGAAATTTGGTGCTCACATGTTCTAGTACATAGTATTTCTGTGTGTCACTGGTGCATTGAGAAGTGTTGCGCAACCAGTGCTTGTGCACACACATAACCTGAATGCGATGCTGCATTTCTAACAAGCTAGTCCAAGAACCACACATTTAGTAACAAGATATCAAGCTATAAATTTCAGGGGGGGGATTCTTTTAAATGTTATTTGCATACTGATTATGTAACAAATTACCATACAGTCTTATCTGGAGAAACTTTTGCTTTATTTGGTTCGTCTTAAATATCTTGGTGGGGTTCTGACTTTCTAGAACCTGAATTTCTAGTCTTCTAGAATTTTTATTTTCTAGACTCATTCCTTTGTCTTAAAATTGCACACATCTAAAACCTCCAGCAACTATCAGTGCTTCTTTAAACTGTGGATAACGTGGCTTTGATGAGCAAGACATCTGCTTATGTTTTCTGCATTTCTCTACTGCCAAGCATGTTTTATACAGTTTCCCCCCTGCCACCACACCTCCCCAACAAATGCTTCAGAGTTTTTTGGACTAATCCTGGTGGGAATCAAAAGAAGCAAAACAAAACCGAAACACTGAGCACCATCGCTATAAAAAGCCTATCAGAGACTTCTCTGTAATTTACTGAAAATGTTTTGTTTGGGAAAGATCAATACATGGTTTGTAAAATAGCCTATAGGCGATTTGAATACTAGTTCTTTCTCCAAATACAATGATAAAATTGAGTGAATAATGAACATTTTCTTTAGGAATATATATAGAGAAAACTATATATGCACATGCACACCTACACATAGTGTTATATATACACAATGTTTATACACACACACACACACACATACATATATGAATTTTCTTTTTCTTTGATTGCCAGGAAGATCAGAATCAAATTTAACGCCAGCTTGTATTAACTAATATAAGGTTCATGGTATATTCGTTTTACTCTGGATTGTAAAATTTAAAGCCTTTAAGCCTAAATCATTTCTAACATCTTTTCTTAATCTCTTTAAATGCAGTTTACATGTTTTTATGCTAAGCATCCACAGATCATTTTCTTTAAATGTGACAAGAGCTATAATAAAATTTAGTTTTCAACCCTCCTTTAAGGTTCTCTAGTAGAATATCTAGTTTCAGAGGTACAATCTCAAATCACTCTCCTGTAGATTTCCCTCTTCCTCCCAGTTCTTGCTCCCTCTTCCATCAACATGGCACCCCCTCTTGCAGCCTCTCTGTCTTGGTTGCACTTCTAAATGAGGGTCTTGCAACCCATCTATCCCCAAAGTTGGAGAGTATCCTTTATTGTAAATCCATTCAATATTCTGCCAACTTACAGGCACTTTTTAGCAAATAAATAAAAAGGTGAGAATGTATAGCACAGACATTCATCACCTTGGTCATAAAGAACTAAGATTATCGGAGGATTTACTTACCATATTCTGTTGGCAAAGCCAATAAAATTGCTGGAATTTCTGGGACATAAGAAGCTGAGCGCTCCCAACAGCACTCCTGATTTTACCGAGGACTGGGAATGAAAAAAAAAAAAAAAAAAAGGTTTAAAACTAGGTCAATTAAAAATCAAAAGCAAAGGGAGTCAATTACAAAGAGCACAAGCTATTATTCCTCTTTACTGGTAATTAAACCTTTGAAATTATTTTGAGGACAATACCACTGACTAAATTTTTCTACAACCTGCTCCATTTTCAATTCATGAGGGAAATTAAAGGGGGACTAAAAGTCACTGAGAAGGATACCCTGGGATATTGAGAAAAATTTAGTTTAGAAAGGTGTTATATATTCCAGGAAGTTTTTCTTGTTTGGGGCATAAATATAGTTTTAGTGTTGATAATAAGATGAGTGAGAAGACAAGAAAGCATATATGAATGGAAAAGAAATTTAGCATGTCTTATTTTCTTATTAACTCCATAAAATGTTGGCTAACTCTATTAAGATGCTACTGCCTTAATCTTTAGAAAAACACATTGATATCAGTTATCTCATCTGAATCAATTAAATAATTTTTAGTGAGCTGTGGGCAATTATATCATAGCAATTGCAATGAAATATATTTTATATACAAAGATATGGAGTGATGCAGAAAAAAGGTCACACAGTATGATAATGACTCAGTTAAGAGACGCCTCCAGCTCTCTTCTTTTCCAGGTTTGTGCTCCTTCCACTGCCCTCTGATACCACCAAACTGCTGACCCTTTGGGAGTCAACAAAAGAGTCATGAATTTCTACAATATATTGACACCACATTAGACTTGCCAGGCAATTGATTTATTAGATATATTTGTAATGACAATGTTACACTTTTAAGTATGCTACAAGTAAGCATATCATTGGTTTAATGAGGTATGAAGACTCAGTGTTATCTACAAATTATTTCTAAATTATATGATTCTAGTTAGTTAAATGGTAATTTTTAAAAAAGTGAATAATTTAGTTGTATCACTGGAAAGGATTTAACAAATTGAAGAAAGATAGGTGTCACCACTTCTGGATTTCGACTGGGCAAATAAAAGACTTTGTGCAAGAAATGTAGGGGAAAAAACACACCTACTATGCCCAACCATCTTCATACGTTCACATCTTTCTCCTTTTCCTTCTCCTATGTCCAATCCCCGCTCTAAACAGAATCACCATTTTGGAAATAATAGCTTTGATAAATCCCAACTCACACAATCCTCAAAACTACTTAGGAATCAACTGGAATACATTTCTTACTACTATACCCTGGGCCCATTTCTCTGTTAAGTTTTATTTGCCTAAGCGACAATTCCAAAGTTATTCCACAGAGTTTACACAGCCCAACTATCTGGCTTCTCTGTAATGAGTCATAATTGTGAGAAGGGGAGAGGACTGGGCCTGTTTTAGGGAATCAACCTGAAGTAGGCTGTATAAAATTATCAAGGGGTTTGGAAGGATGAGGGGCAGTCAAGAACTTGGTAATGAGATAACCTACCAGGAACATGATAGTGGTGTAGCCCGGGAGGACACAGAGGACAGCAAAGCATCCTGTGCTCACCAGCTTTACACTCAGCTCTGGGAAGAGGTGTGTAGACTGGACAGGAATGGTGTTTTTGTGAGGCTTGTAGACTTTAATTGTCATTATGGCTAAGGGCTTTTCTTTGACAACCATCTTTCTGTTGTTCTTTATTGAATGATTAAAGAGTGGTGGAATAAGAACCTATAATTTGTTCAGTATAATATATTTCGACTAGTGTATGGGACAGAAATTGGCTAGCTGATGGGAGCTCTTCTAAACTAATGGTGCTGCCCACATGACAGGGTCTGGTCGAGACAAATAGCTCATCCATCATGTCTCAGTTTGTACCAGGGTCTCAACTGAGTCACCTTGCAGCCCAACTTTAAGGCTGGGTGCCCTCTTTCCTTTCTTTTCCTTCCCTTCCCTTTCTTTTCTTTTACTATAACATCATCTGCCTCTAATATGCAGAAATGGATTATTTCCATCTATTCAAGTTTTTCTTTCTTTCTTTTTATTTATTTATTTATTTGGGCTCATCCTCAAAGACTATTTGCAAAGCACAGATAATTAACCTACACTAAATACTATAAAACTCAAAACATTGATAGTTTACTAGTTCAGCCTATTTTCCTAGGCTTTCATCTGAAAAAAGCCATGACAAGTTTATATTTGTCAACAGCATATGAAAAAAAAAAGCAGTTAAGGAAAATGGACAAGTTTAACCTGGAGATCTGTTCCTCATGAGAACAGAGGCAAAAGAACCATCTAACAGAATATTTACTTAAACATTTATGTACTTCAAGGTTTAATGTTTATATACTCAAGGTTTTATCTAGAGAAGTAGAGATGATTAGAGCTCCAAGAGACCTTAAAGATATGCATATGATTCACCTGGGTATCTCTTCAAATGCAGATTCTGATGCAGAATCTGAGACCCTGCATTTCTTATAAGCTCAGAGGCAACGTCCACATCGCTGATCCTCGGACCACAGCTGAGTACTAGAGCCTTCGAGCTTGCTCAGGAGGTGGAAATTGAAGTCCAGGGGAATAAATGCAATTTCTTTGTTTTTTTCCCCCAATGATTATTTCCCCAAATATTAACAATTTTAATAGCCAGTTTCAAAACCAATTATTTGTGAGTCTCATTCAACATGTGTGAGAAACTGGCATCAACAGTCCAAGCTAGGGCCGCTGCTTTATTCCTTCTCCTTAGCCTTACTTGAGGGAAAAAAGAATCACAGAATATTAGCAAAACCTTAATATCCATATAATGAAATTCTCAGGGGCTATTGAAAATGATGTAAATGAACCTATTAATATGAAAAGGTTTTTATGAGGTTGTGATATAAAAGAAGACAATTACAAAACAGTATGTTTAGTGGATCATTCATTTTTTTTTTCTTCTTTTTTTAATAGGGTCTGACAACATATAGGGCACATTGTTAAAATGATTTTCTCCTGGGTAGGATAGAGGAGTTAAAAATTTCTTCCTTTCATTTGTCTGTATTTTCTTATTTTTCTGAAATGAATGTACACTATTGTTTTCTAAACTTTTACTATGAAAAATTTCAAATACAGAAAATTTGAAAGAAAAGTATAATACCTCTATCCCCATCACCTACATTCAGCAGTTGTTAACATTTTGCTATGTGCGCATGTTGTTTTTAATGAACCATTTGAAAGTAAGTTGTAGCCTGCAGATGCTTCACAGGACTCTCCTAAGGACATCATCCTGCGTGATCACAATGCCCTTATCCTTCCTAAGAAATGAGCAAAAGTTCCCTACTATCATCTAGTTCTAGAAGCTTCTAGGGTATTATAACAAGTAAAAAATATAACTTTTAATACAAGTGAATAAACTGGATAACACTTTGGCATCAGTCTTATAGAAAAAAAAAGCAAGGGTAGGTTGTCATGCATTGCGATACCTGGGCCACCATGTCTTTTCCACATCCATTTCAAGATTCCCACCATGTGTCCTACCCATACCCCACTGCTATCCTTCCACCTCCTCTGATCTGAACTCTCATCCAGGCAGGGAGTGGGGAAGGTAGCAGTGGGAGACTAAGACACATGGAAGAAATAGAAAACCACCAAGGATGGTATAAGATGGATCCTAAAAGATAAAATTCAGGTTCATTCTTCTTATGTGTAGTGTAAGGAGAGATGACTAGGGGCAGGCAGAGCAGGGAAGGTGACGTAGGCAGTGGGGTTTGAGAAGGATCTGGAGGGGGTGAAAATGCTTCCTACTTTATTAACATTTTTAAACTCAAACTGAACACATTTTTGCAGTCATGGCCTCATCGATACTGGGTGGAGGAATTATCTTTGGTTATTCGTAAATCCCTATAACCTACCTGATTGATGAAAACATTTAGAGACTTGTTTTAATCAAGTTGTCACTGCAGATATATATGTATGTATATAGAAGAGATGAATAATGCACTCCTTTTTACATTCTCTATGCTTCCTCAGATTGTCATAAAAGTCAATATGAAAAAGAAAGGCAATACGTTTTACAAAGTTTGAAGTTTTAATCCAAAATCTTCATATGCCTCTTAAAATGTAATTCAACCGAAGTATTAATATAAAAAAACTTCCATTTGTAATCTTTAGCACACCATTAACAGATAGGCAATATCTTGGTATTGATTTAATGTAGTGGAGAGTTATTATAGAGACAAGAAATTGAATATTGCTATGAAGAATTTATAAATGTCAAAGGGTGTAGCTAATGAAAGGATTGCTAATGGCAGGAGAATTTTGCTGTTTGGTGAGTGGAAATGATCCTATCTGATACCTACAATGTGAATAGCTTCCTATAATTGCAAAGAGTTTGAAGTGAAAATTCAATTTATTCTTTTCCACTATACTTCATAGTTTAGACCCCTTTCCTTCAAGAGCTGCAGATAAGGACCAATGCTCATCAGAATGCAAATTTACAAAGAACCTGATATAACCCTTGCTTTTGGTGTACAAAGAAATTTGATTGACTTGCTTTGTTCCTTTAATTTATTTTTTTCATGCATCTTCTATAATTTCCAGTTCTACCTAAGTTTGCTATGAAGTGCTAGAACCACATTTAAATTATTCTTTTGTTCAAAAATTTGAACTGGATTTAGTAGAATTGGCTGATCATTTGAAATTATCACTTATTATCTCTCTCATCTCTTGGGAGTCCTCTGTGACCAATTTTGTAGAGCAGGCAGAAGGCAGACGTGGGTGGGGCATGGGATAGAATCACTACTTTAACAAATCCTCTTTCAAGAGTTCAAGCCTGATTATTTTCATGTTATTGAGCACACACTTATCATTGAGCTCTAATTTTCTCATTACCATTTAGTTTTCGGAAAGTCTCAAGGATCATCATAAGCTTCTTAATGTATGAAGCCTGGTCAGCTGGTAGCATTATTCCAGCAGATCCAGAGCACCTGGATACAATCCCTGGTTTATTTAGATACAGTGGATGTTCCATCAGGCTGTCCAATATATCACATACCCAAGGCTTTTCACAGTCCATGTGAGCATGGCAATCTGTTCATCTAAAAATGCCCATTGTTATCTGATTCTTAAATTTGTAATCTTCTATGTTGAACTGAGACCTTCTGGGCAGTTTCCTCTTGGCCTATGTCCTTCTCCTGTGCCCTGGCATTTAGAATGTGTTCTGTTCATACTCAGGTCACTGAGCTATCCGTCACCTCCCTGTGTGAATGCCTACAGCAGCTGAAGACGTCTCCCTCATCCGAGATCATTGCATTTCCGCATGGTCAATGGTACAAAACTGGTCTGGGAGATACATCACTATAGAAGCAATCTCGACTCTTGTGTTACTATGATTTGTGACCCTGGGTGGCCCTTTACTCATTCTGTTGGGAAAATGAAGGCGTTAGATGAGGAAATCACAGAAGCCTCTTCCAGCTCTGCTAGTCTATAATTCTCTGAATCTGACTAGGTGAAAATTTAGGTTATTAGATATTTGGGGAGTCATTTTGGCACAAGAGAATTTCCCAATACCTTTCAAATGGGATTTCAAAAGATCCTATTGACATATTTGTTTCCTTTTTGAGTTCCTCATGAGCTCCATGTCTCAATGGATTTATTGTAGCTTTGCAATGATTTCTTTCATTTCAGAAAATAGTGGTATGAATCATCAGTTTCATTTTTATGCTATTTACCTATTTGGTTTAATATAACTAATATGAAAATCCCAAAACACTTGTAATGTATTACAATCCCTCCAGAATATTTTCACTTATGCATTAATGATAAGAAGATTGAATTAAGATGAAGTAACTAAAACCAGCATTATTTGGACTCATGAGTTTCCATTCACCCTACATAACTGAATGAATCTAGATTTATTCAATCTGTTGAGTGAGCTGTGATTGTACAACTATAGTTTTGCCAGAAATTATTTCATGTAATGGAGAATTTCAATATTATGAGCTCAAGGTTTAGTTTAATAAGCCAGTTAATTTAATCTTGACTTTTAAAAAGCATCCTAAACCTGTGTCTCTTAAAATTAGGACTAGAATTAGACGTTATCTTACCTCTTAAAATTATTAGGGAAATATCTGAACTTGATTAACATTATGCTAGATTTATGTGCAAGGTGTGCAGATAAAATGGCAACTTAAGAAAAGGCATTTTTAAAAATCACAATAACTAGCAGTGCATCCATTCTCTGGCCATGGTGTTGGAAGCTGGAAAGTCCAATCTTAAAGCTGAAAATATTCATTTATTTGTATGAAATCAACAGACAGCAAAGCAAGCTCAGTTCTGTTTTTGATTTGACATGGAAGCTTAAAACAATGCAATTATGTTTCGTGATAAAAGTGCTGGAAAAAAACCCCATGAAATCAAAATTATTTAGTAAGTATCTATAGAATGCTTAAGATACTTTCCCAGCCCTGGTAACTGAGGGCAACCAAATGATTCTGCTGGGATTTTCAGATGCTATGTTTTCATGAAGGTATGAGAAGTGTGAATATTCCACTTTATTGAAACTCTCTTATCATCTCTTTCTTCCTTCCATTTCTTATTTACACAGCCTATGTGCCAGGTACTGTGTTGGGCACTGCTGCAGATGATAAAATGAATGAGAAATGATCACTGCATTCAAGGAGCCTAAAATATCAAATGATAACAAAGTAATAGAACTCTGAGAAAACACATGGGTTCTCCTATCCTTTGGGAAACACATGGTCTCAGTGGGAATGGAGAATAGCAGACCTGCAAGAGACTTGGAGAGGTTAGCTAACTTAGCCTTTCCCCCACAGGCACATGTAAAGGTCAGTGTTTAAAATCATGATCATTTCAAATAGGAACAAAATAAAGGGGCTTCTGCTTTCTGAGCTCCTTGCCTTGCTAGTGTGTTTGAATACCGTTTTTCAATGCCTAAATGCCCTTAGCCCACCGGCCTGACCAAATCCCGCTTATCTTTCAATGCCTAAATGCCACCTTCTCCATGAAGCCTTCTCAGCATTTTCACTGTTGAAAGCATCTCTCAAACCCCTGCTGTTTTTAAAACACTTTATCTGCACTTCTTTTACTACACTTACTTTCTACACTTATTTTCTTGCCCTAATTTTATTTCTCTCATTCTTAAGTTACTAGAGTCAGGTTCTATACCATGCCTTACTCATTTTTGTATCAACCTACAGTCTATCAGACAGGGGTTTTCTCATAGTAAATTTTCAATAAATATCTTTTGAATGTATATATTAATGAAAGCGATTAGAAGAAAATTTCAGAGGTTCAAAAAGGTTAAAAAACTTGTTTAAGGAAAACAACTGAAAGGCAGCAGAATTTTACTTTCTACTATTTTATTTCTTGCTGAAGAAAACAAGGATAAATAGTAATATGTAATATAATAAATATATTAAATACTATAATAAATGTAAGTATATTTATTATATTATTTAATAATAAGGTGACTGAAATTTCAATACTGCATACGCTAAGATGACGGAATCTTATTTTTTTTGGCCTCATATATTATCAAACTCTAAGACAATAAATAATAAGGTGACTGAGATTTCAATATTGCATATGCTAAGATGATGGAGCTGTATTTTTGGTCTCTTATATATTATCAAACTCAATTTCCTAGATAGTATTTTAGGTATTATTCACAGAATTTTCCTGACTACTTTCAGTGATAAAAAAATCATAGTCTATCATGACAATGCTTCAGCATTAAAGCCTTCTGTTAGATAAATCAGTCTCAGTTTGAGAAAGCATTTGCCTCCTTCTATCTTTCACCTATTAATTTTCCAAAGGTTATGTCACGAAAATCTAAGCATGTATTATATCGGCTCAGGGATTATCCTTGGACCATAAACAGCTGTCACAGCTATGGTGGGATCAAAATGGTCTAAATGGCTGGGGATAGGGACTCACCTTTTCTAAAACAGCAGAAGAGAGTGGTAAATAATAATAAAGAGAGGAAGGAAACATTTAAGGGAGACATTTTCCAGTAAAATAATATTTTGATTTAATAATTTAGACAATGTAGTGGAAAAGCCTAGCCTTTATATCAGACAGTCCTGATTTTGAGTCCTAAGTCAATCACTTTACTTTGTGGGATCTGTGGCAAGATCGTAACCTGCTGATTTTTAAAATGGTGACAGTAATATCTACCTATTACACCATGGTAAGAATTAAATAGGTATGTAAAGCACTTAGTCTATTATTTGGCTTATAATAAATGTTTAACAAGTCGTGGCTTAAAGTTCTCTTTTTTTTTTTTTTAAATCTTTCTTTTTAATTATAATCCTTGGAAAGCTATTGACTAAATTAAAAGTGTTCATTAAGACCCCAGCCGATCAAGATGTCGGAGTGAGAAGCTTCAGGGCTCCTTCCCCCAACAAAATCTTCGAACAATCAGCAAGAACTGGCAGAAACAACTTTTTTAAAGCTCCAGAACAGTTGAAGGATTGCAGTATCAAGAGCCTCATCAAGAAATAGGTCACTTAAAAATGTGTCTCCTAGGCTGACTCCTTCCCCATCCTCTTATCGACTGGTAGTGCAGCCGTTCAGGTGTTCCCAGTGTGGATCTCTGGTCCCAGTTCCCGATGGAGCATGGGTTACCTTTGGGTACATACTGAGAGCAGGGCTGTCTGGCCCAAACTATCTGGTGGTGGCCTGAGGGTCTCTCTGTCCCAGAACTTGTCCTGTGTATAGAAGGCAATTACTGAGCTCTCCTGAAGTATGCCACGGGAAAGCAGTCAAGTGCTGCCTGTGGCATGAGATTGCTGGCTGTAGGGCATACAGTGCAATGCCCGGGACCATGGGGAAACTGTTTTCTAGGGAAGAGGGACATCTGAAGAGTATTTGTATAAATGAGGGAATTCTGAGGGCCACAAAGGCATGCTCAAGACAAGATGCTTGTGCAGAAAGTAGCAGGGAGGCCCCTCCACTTTGGCCTGGAGCTATTCTCCAAAGTCTTTGTATGGATAAGTTCTGAAAAACAGCACCTGCATAGGTCAATTTTCACAGAATGAGAAAGGTGTTTTGTTTTTTGTTTTTTTGGTTAGCTCCCAGCATTCAAAGAAATCTCTGTCATAACCTTAGCTACATACAAGCTTAAGGAAAAGAAACCTCAGAGTCTAATTTTCAGTGATGACACACTACAATATAAAAATGTCCAGGTTTCAACAAAAGATTATAAGACATTGCAAAGAAACAGGAAGCAATGGCCTAGGCAAAGGAGAATATTATTTCCTTTGAAACCATTAATGGGGAAGATCAGACCTCAAACATTCCAGACAAAGACTTAAGAAAAATATGGTGTTACATGTGCTCAAAGAACAAAAGGAAAACATGGACAAAGAACTAAGGAAATCAAGAAAATGACAGATGAACACAAAGAGAAGATCAATAGAGAGATGGAAATTATTGAAAGGAATAAAACAGAGCTGAAGAGCACAAAAACAGAAATTAAAAATTTTCAGGGGGGGGGTGGTGTTCAAAAGCAGATTGGACACTGCCCTCCCCCCTACGTGGGATCAGACACCCAGGGGAGTGAATCTCCCTGGCAACGTGGAATATGACTCCTGGGGAGGAATGTAGACCCGGCATCGTGGGACGGAGAACATCTTCTTGACCAAAAGGGGGATGTGAAAGGAAATGAAATAAGCTTCAGTGGCAGAGAGATTCCAAAAGGAGCCGAGAGGTCACTCTGGTGGGCACTCTTATGCACACTTTAGACAACTCTTTTTAGGTTCTAAAGAATTGGGGTAGCTGGTGGTAGATACCTGAAACTATCCAACTACAACCCAGAACCCATGAATCTCGAAGACAGTTGTATAAAAATGTAGCTTATGAGGGGTGACAAGGGGATTGGGAAAGCCATAAGGACCACACTCCACTTTGTCTAGTTTATGGATGGATGAGTAGAAAAATAGGGGAAGGAAACAAACAGACAAAGGTACCCAGTGTTCTTTTTTACTTCAATTGCTCTTTTTCACTCTAATTATTATTCTTGTTATTTTTGTGTGTGTGCTAATGAAGGTGTCAGGGATTGATTTGGGTGATGAATGTACAACTATGTAATGGTACTGTAAACAATCGAAAGTACGATTTGTTTTGTATGACTGCGTGGTATGTGAATATATCTCAATAAAATGAAGATTAAAAAAAAAAAAGCAGATTGGAGCTGGCAGAAGAAAGAATCAGTGAACTTGAAGATAAGGCAAATTGAAATCATCCTGTCTGAGGAGCAGAAAGAGGAAAGAATGGAGGAAAGAATGAAGGAAAGTGAACAGAGCCTGAGGAACCTGTGGGACACCATCAAGTGTACCAAAATATGCATTGTGGGTGCCCAGAAAGAGAAGAAAGAGGAAGGGGCAAAGAGAATAGTCAAAGAAATAATGGCTGAAAACGCCCCAAATTTAACCAAAGACACAAATATATACATCCACGATGCTCAATCAACTCTAGACAGGATAAATCCAAATAGACCCGCACCGTGCCATGCTATAATCAAATTGCTGAATGCCAAAGACAAAGAGAGAATTCTGAAAGCTGCAAGAGAGAAGCAATGTGTCATGTACAAGGGAACCTCAATAAGATTAAGGGCCAATTTCTCATCAGAAACCTTGGAGGTGTGAAGATAGTGGGAAGACAAATTTAAAGTGCTGAAAGCAAAAAAAATGCCAAGCAAAGATTCTGTATATGGCAAAACTGTCTTTCAAAAATGAGGGAGAAGTTAGAACATTCCCAGATAAACAAAAGCTGAGGGACTCTGTCACCACTAGACTGGCCCTTCAAGAAATGCTAAAGGGGGTTGTTCAGGTTGAAAGGAAAGGACTTTATACAATTGACTGAAGCCACATGAAGAAATAAAGATCTCCGATGAGGGTAAATATAAATACCAGTAGTATTGTGTTTTTTATTTGTAACTCTACTTTTTACTTCCTATAGGATCTGGGAGGCAAATGCTTAAAATCTAATGATAAATCAATGGTTTTGGGCTCATAATGTATAAAAATGCAATGTGTGACAAGAACTACATGAAGGTAGGGGGCAGAAGGCTTTAGGAAAACAGTTGATGTATGCTACAGAAATTAAGCTGGCCCCAAAGCAAACAAAATTGTTACAGACTTAGGATATTAAAATTAAGAACCATGGTAACTACTGTGAAATTAGGAGAGAATATGCAAACTCATAGAAACAGAAAGTAGAATACAGGTTATCAGGGGTGGGGACAGGGACAGTGGGAGTTAAGGCACAATGAGTGCAGGGCTTCTGTTTGGAGTGAAGGAGAAGTTTAGTAATAGGTGTTGGGGAGGATACTGCAACATTGTGAATATGTTTAATCCCACTGAATGGTATGCTTGGGAGGGGTTGGGATGGACAGATTTATGTTGTATATGTATATTTCCACAATTTAAAAAAAAGAGAGACACTAAAGAGGTAATGACACTGAAATGCAATACATGATAGTGGGTGGGATCTAAGAACAGAGGAGAAAAGGAATAGCATTGAGACATAAGGAAAACTTGGAATACAGAATGAAGCTATATATGAATGTAATTTCTTGAACTTGAAAACTGCACTTAAGGTGATTACATAAGTGAATATCCCTGATCACAGGAAATGTACATGGAAATATGTGTTCAAGTGGTATGGTGTGTGCAACCTGCTCTCAAATATTCAGAATATAGATAAATAAATAGACAGATAGATGGAGAGCTAGATAGATTGATGGTAGAATGATAGAAGAAAGGTGGATTAAAATTGGTGGATCTGGGTATTTCAAAGGGTAGAGGTATGCTGGAGTTCTCTGTATGGTTTTGTATTATTTTTGCAACTGGCCTGCAAATTTTTAATTATTTCAAAATAAAAAGTTAAAACAAAATGAACAACAGCAACAAAAGAGTATACATTAAATCATTAAATATGGAAAATCATAATAAGGCAAGTATTGCTCTGTGTTATAAACACAGCAAAGACCAATGTCTTATTTTCTTAAACATGCAAAGGGAGACCAGAACTTCTTGAATGTGTCTGAATTTTGTATAAATTCAAATGAGACAGAATAAAATTATGGGCTAAGACCTGACAAATATTACCTCTTTCTGAATTTTCTTTCTCTCTCCTCATTTTCAAAGATGTTTTATTGAGGAATCACTAATAGAAAATATAACCTGACTGATGGACATTCAGATCTTATGACATGTTCAAAGTCCTGAGTAAAGACACCCAGCCTGAGGCTGCCTTGGTTAGCATACACGAAAATGGGGCTGACAATTTAAACTCTAATTTGTCATAAACTGAGGCAATTTAGTTTTTCTGTGCCTTATCTCTGTGATGAAGAGTATAAATCCACATTATAATTAAAATGATTTTGCCCAGTTGAAACATATACTGACAAGCAGAAAAATGCTGTGGAAAATGAGGGATTTTTAAATATCAGAATTATGAGCAATCACTCCATTAAATGTACCCTAAACAGATCATACATTTAAACAAATGTTATGTGAATAATTTGGATGCTGTTACATTGGTATTCATCAGCCACAGGCAGAAATGCAGGCACAGCAGAGCTGCGCGAGAGAAGGTTTGAAGCTTTACCATGGCAACACTTTCTCCAAAATATTAAGTGTCTAATGTCAAGGCATGTAATGAATATTTAGAATTTGATGATTAACAGAGAAATGTTTAAGAACAGAATTAGTCATTTAAAGGCAATATTTCCTTTTCTTCATTATAACATAAGTTGTAACAGCTAAATATCAACACAAATTATTTTCTCAGGTTTCTTAGCTTCTGAGGCTATTGTGCTTAGTAATTTATAGTCTATGTAATCTCATCATCATACTTCCATTTTTAGATTATTGACATACTCCATTTCAACAGTCATCTAGAAATACAATGTAAGGGCCAAGTCCTAAAGACATCAGCAATCCTTCTGAACTTCATTTATAGTGATCTAATAAATACACAAAGGAATTCATGGAAAAAGAAAGAAGTACTCTAAAGACACCATGATTTGTCAAGTCAAGACATTCTGAAATGCCTTTGTGAAATTTTGGTGAAGATAAGTGTGAGTCCCACGTAGTTTACAATTACAGTTTTGGTTCTCTTCGTAGTATTTGTTTAGAAATCACATACAGAAATTTATAAAGGATGCCATTTCTGAAAAATCCTGATGATAGGTTTCCTTGGGTAAATGGGAAGGGAATGGAGAATACAGGATACTGTCCCTTTCTACACAGAGAAGCAGAGGCCTATCTGAACCACAGTGTTTAGAGCAGGTCTGCTTTGCTAATACATGGTCAAGGGCAATCACATATGTTTCCACTTAACCCAATCATCAGAAAATTGATAGTACAGCATCATGTAGCTAACTGGTTGAATCCTTTACTTGTCATCAACTTTTCTTCCACATTGTGCTAAAGCAATTTCTTATAAAATGAGACAGTAAAACTTCTAGAAAACAACCAATGCCCCAAGTTAATTTGCTGACAGAATTAAGCGGAAAATGTGATATAATATGCTACCAAGAAAACTGATAGCACAACTTATTCATATTCATATTCGTACTCAACTTATCTCAAAAACAAGGATCCCCTTCAATAAAAGCGACTGCTTTTCTTTTCATTTATTTATATCTTAGAATTGACCAGGATGGTAGAAAGCACACTTATTTTCATTTACTCAAATCTCTAAGAACGTTTTCCCCATTAATATTTTCATTTGCTCATTTGCTTTACTGAAAAATTGGCAGTCTAAAAAACATACAGAAAATCCATGTTCTTACTTTCTTCTGAGAGATCATTTTCTTCTGCTTCTCTTTCCATCTCTTTACACCAGCCTTCCATCCTCTTTGTCTCTGTGTGTAGCAGTTTCAAAAACCACGACCCATCCCTGCGACATGGAGACATCCTTCCAGTTTCTACTGTCTCAATGGACGGTTCCAACCAAGGGTCAGGAGGGGGAAGGTTTGAAGTGTCAACTTGGGTCCTATAATCTTCTCTGTAACTGAAGAGTCCCTGCGTCCGCACAGTTCTTACCGCTCCGTACTGGGTAGGAGTGCTAGGTTCTGAATGTCTCTGAAAAGATGAGCCAAACTGGAGACCTTTGTCCTCCATAGTAATATGTCCTGGAAAGCCCTCTAGCTCCAAGTCTGCTTGAACGGCAGCAGTTACGCTATTGGAACGCTTAAAACGTCCATGTCTAGAAAAAGGAGGAAAGAAGACAAAAAGGTAGGCTTTCTAGGATAACTTCAAATGTGCAAGAAAGTCCTAAATATACCTTAAAGAACAAGCCCAAACTGCAACAACTAACAGCCCAAGGAAAAAAATTAACTCCTTTTAAAATTTTTGGTGTTTCACCTATGAAAGAACATTTGGTTTTGCAAATAATGAAACTTTAACATCTATCTAAGTCTCAATGTCTAAATAATGCCCACTTCAGATTGAAGTTTATTGGATGATACTAAAAATGATACAAGTGTCAATGTACTTTATTAAACCATTATCTTTGAATGGTTCCTTTCCTTTCAGAAACATACTACAAGTTTACTTAATTTCTGTTCTGTTGTATGTATGTGTGTGTCTGTGTGTGTGTGTATATATATATATATACACACACACATACATATATACACATACACACACATATATTTATACACATACACACGTACATATAGACATATACAAATATATATAAAATGATGCCTTATGTTGCTTCTTTTATGTACTTAATGTCTGTATCATAGTGAGTTTTCATGACTATCCAGGTCACGTTTCAAGGCATGAGCTTCCTCTCCTAGTTAAATAACTAAATATTATTTCGAGCTCTTTTACGCAAATTGATGAATCCCAAATGTATGTGAGTCACCCATTTCCACATAGCCAATTACAGAAATGATTGGCAGGAAACCAGCCAATAATTGGAGACTGGATATTGTTAGGTGAGAACTCACTCTGTGTGTGTGTGTGTGTGTGTGTGTGTTGGGTGTGCGCACGAGCACAGGGACATCCAAACTTTATTGTAGGTATAAGTTTTGGCTCCTCACCAACTGAATCCACAGATGGCACACAGATGTGAGTACAGATGGTTAATGAATTTGCCACTTATTTTCTTTGCTGGAGGCAAAGGAGATGACAATGAGCCACTGATCAGGAAGGAAGGCAGCAAGCCCAGTTTCCCAGGTGCAAAAGACATCTAGTTTCAAAAAGGTCTACTTGGAAAGTTTGTGGAAGCCATTAATTTGTGGTCTGAATTTCTTTGTGGTCAAAATCTTTACAGGTTGGGTTCTAAAACCCTTCACTCTGAGGAATGTCACCCAGTACTTTATGTATTAGATGCCATTTAAAGCTCAAGAGATAATGCTTTCATTAAAATTTGTTTTTATGAAATTTACAATATATATTATTTAAAATATAAAATAAAATTATTATCCTACCCTTGTTACAAAAATAACATTACTATAATAGATTTCTATTTATATTTTATATTTGAGGTAGTTCTTTTCCAAGTGAAACAATTCAATGGCATCGCTAAGGCGCTGCTTCTTTTATTTTCTCTCTTTCTGTCTTTCTTTTTCACTTTTAACATTACCAGGTGAGAAAACATGCATTTGCTTTGCCCTCAGCCGATTCTTTTCCTTTGGATAAAGGACTTTGACTTTCAGAGCTAGCAGCCACTCTGCTTTCAGAAGTGGTAAATTACTTTAAGAAGAATTATTTCCTTGCCTCTTGGGGAAACAAGACATAGGTAAATGTTAATTCATACTTGAACTATGTAAATTGAAAAGTATAAATATATGGCCCTGTTTCCACAAATGGCATGAGTCAGTGACAGTCAGCATGCTTTAAAGTCTTGAAATCAGGTTTTTAACAAATAGTTCTTGCTTGGGAAATATATATTTCAAAGGGGGGCTGAGTTACCGCTTTTCATCTTCTACTTGCACGCCAACAGAGTGGTATTCCCGCAGGCCTCGGCTCTCTGTGTCAGAGTCTGTAGCTGTTTCCACCTAATTTCAACACAAAACATCTTATTTTAGAACTGAAATGTGAGATTTGGGTAAGGGACTCTCTTTTTTTTTTTTGTTTTGTTCATTTGCTGTAATTAATTATGCATTCTTTAATTAATACAGAGATGCACTTGACCCAGTAAAATCACAAAGAAAGGGAAATGCATTCATATTGGCATAATTATGTTGGAACTGTGCTTCACCAAATTTTACATAACTACTTCAACTCAACATGGCACTTCTGTCTTTTAAATGTATGCAAATAAAATTGCTTAGTTCAGCTCAGACAAAACAGGCTTTGTTGGACTGCATTATTATAGGACTTAAAAGCTCTTAGCACATCCTATAGTGAAGAAAGTGAGTACAGCATGAACCAAACATAGCTAACAAAACAAATAAGCAATTTAATAGAATTATACTGATGGCTGCATCCACATACAAAAAGACACAGAAAGGGATTTAAGCATTTTATCAGAAACATCAAGGCAATCTCTCCATCTGTATCTACATATAGCTGTCACATTAGCTGAAGTACTGAGTTAGATCAGAGCAGAAGTCACGTGTTCTACAGAGAATCCTTATTGTTGCTATATTTGCTGAACAGTTCTCCAAAACCCATGAAGATTTTAGTGATCATCAAAAGTGTAAAGTTATCACATGAGGGAATGCTAGGACAATAAATTAAAGAAAAAAGTCTTAGTATAAAAAGTCTGTGAAACCAAAGGTTAGTTAAAGTCATAAAAATTATTCCACAGCACTCAACTGTCCTCTTTTTTCACCAAAATATTACCTATTGTATCAAAATTGACCCCAATCTGAAATGTCATAACCTAATTATAAAACATATCTTGTCTTAAAAATAGTAAAAATTGCTTGAATAATAAGGTTCAAACCGTTAAACAAATAATTATGACACTGAATTTTATAAGCTGTGAGGGAAAAGCTGTACTTAAAAAGTTTGATTTTAACTTGTAATTGACATAAGGCTAAGCCTATCAAAACCAGCATGAATCAAATTTGTAGCTCAATAGAAGTAATAATAATAATAGCTAATGTTTATTTTATGCTTGTGATGCTCCAGGCACTGTGCATTATCTGGTATTATCTCATGGAATCCTCACAACCCTGTGGTTGTTACTAGCCACTTTTAAGAGTTGAGGAATCAGAGAAGTTAAGTGACTTGCCCAAGGTCACACAGCTTGTTCTCTACAGAGCTAGGATTCAAACCTAGACTTCTCTGACTGACGAGCAGAGAGAATAAAGACGGTTTTCTACAGCCAGAATAAAGACGGTCAAATGAAAATCCTGGAGCTCCCAGTTAGTTTTCTACAGCCAGAATAAAGACAGTCAAATGAAGACCCTGGAGCTCCCAGTTAGTTACTGAGTCATGAAGAATAATTAGATACAGCTATCTTTTTATTGGTGTAATTCTGAACACATCCATAAAAGTTGTACCTTATTTGTGTTGCATTTTTTGACACATGCAGACAAAAATTGACTATGGGAGGAAGAAAAATTCGAGTGAAAATCCTAACCTACTTAATCCTACTTCCTAGTTTCAAGTGAATAATGGCTTTATTAAATTTTACATTTCAGGGCATGGAGATTGTTACTATTTTTTTTACATAAAAGGATCACAATAAAAAAAAAACATTTTAAATGCCATCCTATGTCATTATATATTGAGCTACCTTGTTTTTTAATGGCATATATTCCATTATATGAATATAACTTAATTTATTTAATCAGTCTTCAATGGATGGATAATTTGGTTATTATTTACAGTTTTCTGCTATTATAAATGATACCAATATAGATATCTATGTGCATGTGTGTGTCTCTGCAAACCTTTGTGAATACATTCATGTAATATGTGGTCGCTAGGTTAAAAGTACTACATTTTAAAATTTCAGTACATATTGCTAAGTTTGATAGGTACATTAATGGATGAAATCAATCCATATGTATACTTTTAGAGAGAGAGATTATGTAATGGAAGGAGCACTAATTTTTTATTATAACAAGTTTCATAATGTTGTCTCACTTTTCCACTTCTAGAAATCTAGCCCAAAGAAATTATCATACATTCTGATAAATGTGCTTGCAGCATTATTTTTAAAGTGAAAAACAGGAAAAAATAGGGCAATGGTAAAGTAACAGAAGAGTAATGTAAAGTAAATTAAAGCTTGCTCATGACAATATTATGCAGCTATTAAAATGGTGTTTACAAAGATTATAATATAAAAATGCTTATGGTTTAATGTAGATTAACAAATAGCATGTACATTAAAATTACAAAATTTATGTATACACATATAAACATACACATATTTGCAAATACATATGTGAGTAAAAAGAAATACAAAAAATATGACGAGGATTTTTTTCTTTTAGCCAGTCTCCAAATTTTCTCTAATATAATTATGTTATTTTTACAGTGAGACAGAAAAATAGAGCTTTGGAACCAGACTTTGTTACTTGTAGGACTCTTAGGTAAGTTTCTTTAATTTTGCTGAGTCTTAGGTTCTGTATATAAAAATTGAGAGTAACATAAAACAACAACAAAAAAATGAAGCCTGATTCATGTAAGTTTGTCCCAGTAAATATTAATTTTTTGTATATCCTACCTCAACTTTTAGGATCATCATCATGATATGTATATTAAATTAAAGGAATAAACATCTGATAATTTTACAGATTTTACAGTGATCGTCATATGAAATCTTTCTAAGAAAAATGGAGTTCGTTAAAGTTGGAAGATGAAAGTTAAGGGGGAATCTGATAAAATCAAACATGGGCCAGGATGAGCTTAAATATTTATCAATTTCAGAAAAACTGGGAGTTAGAGAAGCTTTATATGAGAGGGAAAAAAAGCAAATTTAGAACAAAGGAAAGGAACTACTTACTATTTTAAAGCACACAAGTAAGGAAACTCAAAAAACTCTTTTTTCAAGAGGGAATTGTGGCTAGAAGCATAAATGGATTTTACAAGTTTGAAAAATATAAGCATGTATTCATTTCAAGAAGATCCACTATTTATTAAGTAACTGCTAGGCACTGAGAAGAAAAAAAGATGACTCATGATCTGTTTTGGAAACAAGGAGTCTGATATGACTGGTGTGCGTTAGACTGATAGTGAGTGTGAGTATGCATGTGTGTGTGTGTGTGCAGGGGTGTGTTATGGTAATGACAGGTCAGGAAGCTGAAGGGGGCAGATCCTTGGACTCCCTGGTTCCTCATCTCCTGCAGGGGCCTGGGTTTGCCATGAAGGATAAGGCCAAATCGGCCTCAGACTAAGCCCAGCTTTCTGCACTGACCCTGAAATCATCAATCTGGTGCTTATGGTGGGAACTGTTCATGAGTCATATTCTGCTAGAGCTCAAATACGAAATCTTTGCTCTGTAAATCAAGCTCATTTTATGCTCTGCATTCAAAACCTTCTACATAGCTAGGCGGGTATGTTGCTTTTGATACAGAGTCATTTTATTTCCCTCAGAGACCTATTATATATCTAAGAGTTAAATATTATTTGTGACTCCTGCTGCCGTGAAATGCTTAAAGCTACAGCCTGAGCATAACTGAAGGGCAGAATCTGGAAGGTCTGGTAAAGAGGAAATGATTTAGTGCTAATGAGAGAGTACATGGATTAGGGGGTAACACACATTTTTCATCTCAGGCAGGACATTTAAAACGGATAATAACAAGGGCTTTCACATGTTGTCCCCCTTTGTTCTCCCAAATTTGGTGATATAAGAGTATTAATTGTCCCCATTTTAGGGACGGGGCTATGAGGCAGATCGAATTGAAGGGTCCCTGACTATGAAACCAGGGCTCACCTTTACAAAGCTGCAGTATCTGGGACAGTAAACATTTTCAAAGGAGTTTCACTAACATTTACATGCACAATGGAAAATTTAAAACTCTGCAATAACAGACAAACAACAGATTGATCAAAACAAGCAAACAAAAGTGAACCCAAAGAAAATAGTTAAATGCTAAAATCATAATGCAGAAAAGTGAGGCATGTCAGATTATTGATTCTAGGTCAGAAGATCTATTTAGGAAACTCAGAACCCTGTTAGCAAGTTCTGTTGGGTTCCTCACCCTAAACTGTCTGTGAGCCCCAAGGCTTCCGCTGTGTCATTTTACTAGAGGCTCTGAAGGGAGCTGTCCACATCTCCTGCTACGCAGGGCTAATCTCACAAGTTGGATCTCCCAGGGATATGAGGGATAGAGGGAACTAGCAGCTTGGTTCTCTCATTGGACAGAACCCCACATTTATAATTCAAATTCTGAAGAAGTTGATTGTAAAATGCCTTATGATGTACTGTAAACTTAGGGAATTATAACCTCACAAATCAGTGATTCATTCAGGGTGTGAGCTCCACAGAAGGTTCATTCAGTAACACAAGCTCTCTTCAGTAGTAAAAGCAACATTTGTAAGATGCAAATTTTCTATTGTCTGTGCTCAGACAAAACTCCATCCAAGTTTCACTAGTTAGCTGTGATTCTGGGAAATCAGTGAGCAATCAGGCAGGAATTAATCCCATTAAATGCTGGAATCTTCCTTTTCAAAAAGCTGTAGGACAGAATGACACATATTCAGTGTTCCAAAAGAGGGGACTAGACTGAGTTATTACCTTTAAAGGTTCATGGAATGAGAATCAGATCTGGCTTACTGAGAGAACTAAATCATTCCACCATTTTATTTCTCCTCTTTGGAAAGTAGAACAGAATCTGGGCTTTGGAATCAGACCCACTTGGGTTTGAATCTTGGCTTTGCCACTTTTAATGTCTGTGAACTGTTAGGCAAGTCACATATTTTCTCTGAGCCTCAGTTTTCCCATCCATAAATTAGGCATAATAACAACCAGCACATAGGGATATTATGCAGATTAGGTATAATAACAACCAGCACACAGGGTTATTATGTAGATTAAACAAGCATGTGGTGGAGAGTCAAGGACACAGCAAAATGTCCATAAGCTTTAAAAAATTAATTTTTACTTTGTGCCTTGAAACAACACTGAAGTTGTCTTTAGTCATTCTTCTAAGGACTTTGAGGTAACTACGGATAGTCTTTTCATGGGTTAAAATAAAATAACCATTTCATTCTGCTGCTTTATCTTTGGGCTGGCTTCCTAAAATCATCTGTCTTTAATTTCTTTGGCTATTTTCTTTATCCTGATACTTGAGTTTCTTTGACTGTATTTCCTTTGACTTTTCAATGAACTTTATTTTGACAATTGCTAAGTTAGAAGCTCATACAACATTGTGCATTTTTTTTTTACTGCAATGAAAGACACTTGAATTAGTTTGCCACTTGTATACTTGCATTCATATTTATCTGTAACCAAACACTCATCCATTCACTCATTCATTCAATCACTTATCCAACATTCATCGAGCACTCCCTATGTGTCAGGCACTGTGCTAGGTGTTGGGGATATCAAGATGCATAAGGTATAGCCCCAGCTTTCAAAGAACAACTACAGTTTGGAGCATGGCATCAACAAAGGCTTCTAGGAAGGGGAAGATGAAGTTGTGTGGGGGGTGGGCTGTGGATGTGGAGAGGAAGTATATTCTAGGCAGAAGTCACATGGGTAATAGCATGAGGGCTAGAAGCAGAATGGGGTATGAGATAAATAAAAGGTGTCAGGGGGTTGAGAGAGTGTGAAGTGAAAGCAAGAAGTGAAGTGAAAGCATCATTTACCAGTATGATAATATAATTTCATGGGTTTCTGAAAGTATGTTCCCATTTAACTTCATGGGCTCAGATGTTTTAACTCATATTTCCTTGTTTAGTGCTGAGGTGGGCAGCCTAGAGAATGCATGCAGAAGACGGCAGGTTAGAAAACCAGAAAGTGACATGAACACCTTAGGAATTTTCAATAGGCCTAGTGAAATTCAGGAACCTCCCAAGTCTTTGACTTTGGAGGCAGAGAGATAAGGGTATGAACCCTGACTTTCCCACTTAGTGGCTCTATCATCTCAGCGAGTCCCGGCCTCAGGCAAGTCACCTAACTTTTTGAACCCCCTCTTTTCATCACTGAAGTGAGATTACTCATTATATACTATCGGGTGATTATAGGGGATCAATCAGATAATATGAGAGCACCTAGCATAGTGCCTGGCATATAGAATCAGGACAGTGAGAAGTGACAAGAGCAGTTGTATGAATAATCCAAAAAAGGGAGATAAAATAAAATTCATGCGTAGTTGGCTTTGGAGTATATTTTGGTACTTACATCTGACCTTGGGTATGGCTGATGCTCTGGGAATTCAGAATCCTAAACAAAACAATGAAGCCACACTGTGGAGACCTGGTTCAGAGGACCTATAAAATTGGGCAGTCTCCCCACCCTGCTCCTCTGACAGTACTCTCACATCCCCGTTACATCCAGAACACAGAGCACCTCACCATGGTGCCGAGCACCAGACACGGCTCTCTCTCTCTATGGTTCCACTTTACCTCTTCCCTGGCTGAGGCACAGTGACAATTAAGCATTCTGATTTTAAAAACTTCTGGCTGGATGCAGGCTGAATGGAGGAGTAAAAGGAAGCAAGAGGTGAACCATGTCAGCAAAGACTTTCTTAACCACCCTGTTTAATTATGTCAATAAAATCTTTAGGGGAAGATTCACCATAGATTAATTAAAAGACAACTTTGTTGGCTAAAGAAAAACTTCTAACGCTGTACCTTGATAGAATATATTTGAATATGGGTGAAGTAACCTGAAATCCTGCTGCTTTTTTCCTAGCACAATGCCTCACACCTCATATGCACTTAAAATGTGTTTGCTGAATGAAAAGAAGGTGCGGATCGCGGACTGAAGACAGCCAAGACACTCTCTTCTAAGGTAGAGCAAATATGCCACCAAATTGTATATAAGAGACACATTTTGGGGGCCTAAGTTGATTGCGAGTCAACCCTCCATTGTCTAATGCAATTTGCAGCACTGTTCAGGATGCAGCATTTGTGGCCATAACTAAACATCTAAGGAGTGCTCTGTAATCTGTGAAGAAGTGCCTTTTAGGAGCCCATTTAAGTAACTGTGAGCATCCCTCGTTTTTGAACAAAGGAGACTATGCTTTTCTTCTTACTTTTTTATTCCCAATACCTTTTATTCCCCCCACTCAACTGTTCAGAGGCCAGACTGGAATGGGTTTGAAAATACAGAGTTCAGCCCCAAATCCCACCCTCCTTAAGCATCAAAATAACCATATTTCCACACTCTCCAAATAGCCATTTTCCCCTAGAAAATGCTGGGGGTGGCGGGCTGGGGCTCTAGGGAGGATATTCCCCGGAGGCAGGGGAAGGTGCACGAGCAGCGAGCCTCGTTTAGCTCTGCAGGGGGACTGATTCACCCGTCTACTCCATTTCCCCTGCAGGTTGGCGGCATGGACTGAAGACCCTTCTCTAATGTTCCACGGCCCTGTTGAGGATCGCAATGGATGCTAAGGACCCCGGGCGGCTGGTTCGGATTTTAGAGCCAGTGAGGCACAAGCGTCTCACTCTAAGCTCCTCACAGAATCGGGTGGGGCAACTGGACACGGACACGGGTTGGTGCTCGGCTACCTGAATCCCGATAGAGGACCGCCGGCTCTTGAGGAACTCCTCGGCTTTGGACGCCAGGATCGCCTTGTCGCCGGTGCGCGCCGAGCTGCCCTGGCTTTCCGAGGCGTGGCGCTGAGCAGCGGCCGTTTCCAGAGCGAGGTTCATGGCCTTGTTGCTGTCCAGGCTGTCGGTGGAGTTGTAGAGGCCTCGGCCATCCTGCTGCCACGGGGAGATCCTCTGGGCCCGGCTGTCGTGGTAGGCGTCCTGCGTGGACTCGGTGCTGCTCTGGGCCGTCACCGAGATCAGCGGCTTGGAGGTGGTGCGAGGGGGCACCGGCGGGGGTGTTTTTTTGTAGTTGGTGTACGGAACAGCTGTAGGAACAGAAAGCCGGAGTTCATAAGCGGGTTCTGGTCTGCCATCAGCATCTGGTCTACAACCTAAACATGTGCATAAGCTACGATCAAGCAGGTCTATTTCTGGACTTAGCCTAAGAAAAGAAGGCAAAGTGAGGAGAGGCAGGGGAGCGTTTTGCACACAGATATTTTTATGTGGAGATATTTATAACAGCTACAAATTATTTTAAAAACCCTAAAAATCCAGCAAGAGGGACATGATTCAGTAATTTATGATTCAACAGGACAGAATGCGGCCATACCATAAATTTTATAAAGGTCAAAGTATCATGGAAAAATGCTCACTTTATCATGCTAAGTTAAGACACAAGCAGGATACTAAATTATATATAAACTAAGATGGAATATATTTGTAAAGAAAACTTGTGTGTATGAAAAAGATGAGAAGTGCATAAAAATGTTAATCATGGGTATCTTTGCGGGGCAATATGGGTGATTATTCTTTCTACTCATCTGTATTTTCTTAAATTGTTTATAATGAATAGCTGTTATTATTATAATTTTTATAAAAAAAATTTACACTGGGTGTAAATTGTAGGAAATCAATTGACTAGACACACCAGGGTTACAAATCTATCTTGAGTGCAAATCACCTTCACTATGGGTTGTCTACCAGCCATTTCCCCCATCCCCTCCTGCTTGCCAAGCTGGCATTGCACCTAAGAGCTTTACACACATTGGCTTTACATTAAACCAGCCAAAGAAAAATAAATGCATTTGGAGATGAAAATGATATTAAATATCTCTTAGAAGCCACCTAAAGTTCATTAGATATATTTGCCATGGTGCAGGGTATTATTTAATTTTTACAGCAAGGATGAACTATTCCTAATACTCTCTTAGATATTAATTGGTTTTCTATTACAATTAATTACTTCTCTTTATCTTGAAAGAAAGAACTGATAAAAGTGCTTCTTAATCTGAATTCAGGCAAGGCCCCCTTCATTAAAATGCAAAGCAGACACATCTTCATACACAGTCTGTAGAAGTGTAAGGGCTGTTATATTCAGTGACAAGGCACACACATAAGCATCTTCTGGAGAAGTCTTTAGCATCATCTGAGAAGACAGATTGAACAGCAGTTTTCTTTAAGAACTTTCAGAGACTTTCCTCAGAAATACTGTGCTGCTTTTGCATGTGGAAATACACCATTTTCATTGTTTTAATCATGTAGACTTCAGGGTACTTTCTCACTGCCCTCTCCTCCAGTTATTCTTTAATCTGTATGGATGGATTTTCCTAATAAATAGAATGTCAAATATTATCCTAAATATATGTTAACAAATAACAAAGCAAAATGAGTTTTTCATGTCAGGATGTTCTGAGTTTTAAGCCACAAAAACTGCACATGAAAACTTAACGAAATGGGTATACTTTGAAAAGGATGCACTGGAGAGAAAATCCAAGGGATAGAAACTGACAAAGGAAGATGACATGGCCTTTAGCAATGTGAGTGGTAGCATAAAATGAAATGCAACTGGGACTTTCAAACTTTGTCTACAAAACAGAAACATCTAGAAGCTCTTCTATTTTTTCCTGACTTTTTCCCCTAATATCAATCAACCTCTAAAACAAACTTATTGAAAATTTATTAAATGCAAGACGATGTGTAGGAGATTCAAAGATGGGTAAGATATGTTTCTCAACCTTAAAATGTGTACAAACTATTTGAAGTTTTTTTTTATTCATGTTAATGAGATGTATTCACATACCATGCAGTCATACAAAACAAAGCGTACATTCAATTGTTTACAGTACCATTGTATAGTTGTGCATTCATCACCAAAATTAATCTTTGACATTTTCACCACCACACACACAAGAACAATAAGAATAAAAATTAAAGTGAAAAAGAACAATTAAAGCAAAAAAGAACACTGGGTGTCCCCCCCTTTATTTTACTATCTGAAGTTTTAAATACTATATAAGTAAATTCTCTTAAGTAAATCACAAATATGTTCACATTCTGAACCTTGTAATTCTCCAGAATTGCTTTGCCTCTGAAATTTTTATTCTACAATACTACTACTCTCTTTTGACCTCAACCTTTTAATTCTTTTTCTCTCTCCCATGTCCTCACTGTCACTAAAATTCAGAGACCTCTAGACTCTTTGCCCTGTTGGATTTTCCTTTCTTCCCTACTCATCATCAAAATTTTAACCTCCCCCATTCACAAACATCCAATTGGATACTCTCTTCTGACAAAACTTCCACCACGGACCTATAGAACTTGCTACAAATTAGGCACTTGGTATTTGCTGAATGCTGAACGTACCCAACCATCCTGTCCTGCTCTCAGGCTGCCAAAAACTGCTGGAGAAAACCACATTTAACTGTGCTGATGGGCCCTGATACAAGTGTACAATTTCCAACCTCAGCTGGGTCCTCGGAACTGTTTAGCAATCCATTCACTCATCCTTAGTTGGCTCTGTCCGCCCTTCCCCACAGCAGCTGTTCCCAATTTGTATCAGTGTTCCGCGGCCCACCCACTGCACACTCATCCCCGTTCACTCATAGCTGAAAATCTGGCCTTACTTTAAGAGGAACAATGGGGGCTCAGGCATGAATTCTGTCAACTGTCCTTAGATGTACTGCCAAACTCATTTTACCCACTCCTCCGGGCCTCCTGACCATCTCTTTTACAGAAAACAATGTAATACAGTGGTTAGGGACACAAACTCTGAAGCCAGGCAGTGTGTGTCTGTAATCCCAGCTCCACCTCTTGTTAGCTATGTGGTGTTCAGCAATTACCAATTTCCTTAATGTTGCTGTGCTTCAGTTTCCTCATCTGGAAGGGGGGATAAAATCGTGCCTACTTCCTGATTTGTTTTGAGGATTAAATGCATTAAAATATAAAGTACTTAGAACAGTGTCTGCCCCCTACCTGAGGGTTAGCTATTATTATTTACTGTCTTCTGTGGTCTGTGCTCCAGATGTCATCCCATCGTCTAACCCTCTCTCCCCCAGGACCCCACTCATTCTGTTAGCCCTTCTCTGCCCTTGATCTCCAGTCTTTATCTGCTCCTTCCATCTCTACCTAAAAAGGTGTTCCAGACTCACTCATCCACTAATAGGTTGTTCTAGTTTGCTAATGCTGCCAGAATGCAAAACACCAGAGATGGATAGGCTTTTATAAAGGGGGTTTATTTGGTTACACAGTTATAATCTTAAGGCCATAAAGTGTCCAAGGTAACACATCAGCAATCGGGTACCTTCGCTGGAGAATGGCCAATGGTGTCCAGAAAACCTCTGTTAGCTGAGAAGGCACGTGGCTGGCGTCTGCTCCAAAGTTCTGGTTTCAAAATGGCTTTCTCCCAGGACGTTCCTCTCCAGGCTGTAGTTCCTCAAAAATGTCACTCTTAGTTGCACTTGGGATATTTGTCCTCTCTCAGCTTCTCCGGAGCAAGAGTCTGCTTTCGACGGCTGTCTTCAAACTGTCTCTCATCTGCAGCTCCTGTGCTTTCTTCAAAGTGTCCCTCTTGGCTGTAGCAAGTTCGCACTTTCTGTCTGAGCTTATATAGTGCTCCAGAAATCAAGGCCCACCCTGAATGGGTGGGGCCACACCTCCATGGAAATTATCTCATCAGAGTTATCACCTACAGTTGGGTGGGTCACATCTCCATGGAAATACTCAAAGGATTCCAATCTAATCAGCACTAAAACATCTGCCCCACAAGATTGCATCAGTGAATATGGCTTTTCTGGGAGACATAACACATTCAAATCAGCACATAGGTCTTGCCTGAAAATCTTGTCTTCCTTCAAGACATCAATTTCTCTTTCTTCTTTTATATTACTAAACTCAAAAGATTAATCTGCCTTTATTATTTCCACTTTTCACCTCCTGTATACTTACTCATTGCTCTCATTTTACTGATGATCACTTCTTAATTTTTAAAACTCCCTTAGCCTTTCTTCAAGCATTTGACTTTGTTGACCACTATTTCTTTCTTGCAAATTGTTCCTACCGTATTTATTATTTGATAATTTTCTTCTATTTTTCCAACCTCTATGACATGTCTTCATTCCTATACCCTTATTTACTACCTTTTTCAGTGACTCCTAATTTATGCTTATTACTCCAAATTTTCTCTTGAGCTCCTGGCTCCTATTATCAGCAGAGACATATTTCATTGTATGGACTACAGTTTTTTCAAACACAACACATTAGCTCGCTCTCTCTTTTAATTACCTCATGGAATAGCACCCCCTTTGAGCAAATAGTCTACATTAGGAGTGCTGGATTTCTCTCAGGCTCTTGGGTGTATCTCTCCCCACCCCCTCCTCTTTCCGTAGCCAATCTATTTCCAAATTTTATCTGTGAGCTGTTTATTAAGTCTCTTTCCCTCCTCTTCACTCCCCCAGTCCCAGGTCCTAAAGCAGGTCCTCAGCAATCTTCTTGGCTATTGCAGGTCCTCTTAAATGGTCATTCTGTGTCCAGTCTCTTTGTTCTATAAGCCATCCTCACACAACTACACAGTGATTGTACTAAACTGTATCATAAATTTGTGTTGGTTGCTCCCTGACTCTTGGGCCTCCGTGACTTATTCAAAACAGTCCTTCTCCTTAGAATGCCCATCTCTTTTTTCCATTCATCAAACTTCCATTTTCTATTCAGATATAACAGTTCTGTGACATATTTCTTGGCTCTCTCAGGCAGAGGTAATCTCTCTGTCATACCCAGGCCCTTGTGCCTATCTTCTTGTAGCATTTCCATTACCAGGTAGTATTTCTTAGTAGGCTCTGAGCTCTTTCAGTTTGTGGAAACATGTCCTCTTTACCTAGGTATTCTCAGCACCCAACACAGTGCTTGGGACACAATTAGGACTGAATGAATTTATTGCAAAATGCAGTAACATTATAATATGACCAACATTACCAAGTAGGGACAGTTCTAGGAGCCATAGTGCTCTACCCCAATCACAGGGGCTTGGACATTGCAGAGTGGGTGAATTGCCCCAAGAGATATAAAATGCAAGTCAAAGAAAAGCTCCCATTTCTTCAAATAGGATGTTTGGCCATGACATATGTACATTGGTTTGTGCTTCTCAAATAACAAAGATAAAGGAAAATAACCTAAGCTATTTCTAAGCTAAAAAAGAATTTAAATATATTGTGTAGGCTGAATTAAGAAACAGTGGTCATTTCTGGTATGAATAAGATTCCAAGAAATGGCAAGGTTAGGTCGGAAATAATTTTGAACACTTGGAATGAGTTAAGCCATGACATACGGAATCTCTAGAAATTTTTAAGTGGTTGGGAATATTCTGCTGGCCTAGGGTGAAAAAGTCTGTTGGCATTTCCTGTTCCTCAACTATGTTTTAACTGTGACTGACCTAGGAAGAGAAATGAAGGTGCCTTAATGTCAAGAGCCTCTTAGAGAAGGCACAAACTAGACCCTGGGTGCAGTAGAGAGAGGGAGAATAACAAGGGCTACAGAGACTGGAGTGAGAAGCTGGGTGACTCAGAGTCCCAGGGTATTCAACAATCTCAAACATATATCAACTTGGAGTCCAACAAACAGTCTACATTCAAAAGTCAATCAATAGGTAACTTTTGAAAGTAGGGCTCTAGCAAGCAGTCTGGAGACAAGTTCCAGGCACAGGTGGAAAAGGGCACAGGTAAGAGTGGGCAGAAAAACAAGATACAAGTCAAAATGCTGGAGGTCAGGACAGGAGGGGAAGTCCCAGAGGGTAGGAATGGAGAATCTGGAGGCAACTCAACAGGAGAATGGAGCACTTGACTTAGAACCTTCCAGTAGGTTTAGTCGTTTTTTAAGTCAAAAATGTTATCAGACTCTGGGCCCTAGACACTGGATCTGATGCACTCAAATCTGTTGAAAGCTAAGATTCCTGGGGAGAAACCCACTAGGGAGCCCAACAGAGGTGCCTGAGCAGTTGTAACCTGGGTCTAGGTAATGATTTGACTTCAAGCTCCCTCAGAATGAGGGTGGGAAGGAGAGAGTAGGAGGACTTGTGGAAGGTGTGGTGGGTAATTGCTCTTCATGAAAAGGAGCTGACCTACATTAGTGAGATTTTCTCCACCCTTGGGGCCAACTTGATTTTGCATGAAGGGTCTTAAGGGAATTGCTTAAGAAAGGCTGGAAAGATAAGGCCAAATGACAATAGGATCCTAGGCTTAGATTTATGTATAAAATGCACTTAAAGTGCATGTTGAAAACTACAGTAATTTTTCCAACTTTAATTCGACTCTCTCACATTTCAATTAGAAAGGAACTGGGGTGCCAGTAGATAATGTGCAGGCAACTGTGTTCTGGCTCTAATTCTGCAGTTCCAGCATTTCTCCATTAAGTGACAGCTCTGACAAGCACTCTGAGGACTGTGACACAGGTGAACAAGGTGAAGCCCCTGCCCGTAAGGATCTCACATCGGTGAATCTTAATTCCCTCATTAAATAATTCTGTAGCGTTAGTCAGTGGTTCTAACTGGGGATGATTTTGTCCCCCACTCCCCCCACCCCGACATTTGGTGCTATCTGGAGACACTTTTGGATGTTACAACCGGAGGAGGCTGCTACCGGCTTCCAGAGGGCAGAGGATGCTGCTAAACATCCCACCGTGGATGGGAGAGAGCTCTGCAAGGAAGAGTTATCAGACCCAAAATATTAATAGTGTCAAGGTGGATAAACCTAAATTAGCCAAATCATTTCTTCCTGGGGGAAGGACTCATTTTCCCCTCTGTGAGATGACGAGCTTCTATGAAGGGACACAAGCTTGTGATTAGATCATTCTGTGAAATGATTTGTAATTTCATTTCATTCGGTTTTCAGCTTCAACAATTCCCTTTCTTTCTAATCTGGCACGAGAATTACTGGGTTAGAGTGCTTTGATCTCTTTATGACAGCAGTGGAACATTAAAAAATCCACTTTTTAGTAAGCTTTTCTCAATAGCATTTCATAGTATTGATATGTCAAGGGTATTAAGTGCTATATACACAAATACATAGTGTAATTGGCAGGGTAAAAATGTGAAGAAAGCTTATTGATAAAGAGTTTTTCATATGACAACAGTGGAAATTAGGTGGTTGTTTTCATGTTAACCTATTTGGCATGGTCTGTTTACTGAAAGGAGAGTTCTTATCCCTTAACGATATATATTCAGTTTTCCTGATCTAACAGAAGGTAAGTATATGCATTCACTGTGCTCAGGAATAGAACTGTGAATAGGTGCTTGTTTCACTTTGCTAAAGCTTCTCTGGAGAAAGGCCGATGGCATCCAGGGTTCCTCGGTCACATGGGAAGGGGCACTGCAATGTCTGCTGCTCCTTCTCTTTGGGTTCTGGTTTCAGTGGCTCTGTCTGAAAGGTCCCTGGGTGTTTTCTCTCTTATCTTCATAAAGGACCCCAGTAAAAGGACTGAGACCCACCTTGAATTGGGTGAGTCACAACTCCCTGGAAACAACCTAATCGAAAGGTCCCACCCACAGTAGGTCTGCCCCCACAAGAATGAATTAAAAGGACATGGCCTTGGGAAGGGCAAGATGGTGGCATAGGGAAGTGTGGAATTTAGTCCCCTGAAGCAACTGATAAACAACAAGGAACAACTAATAAATAATCTGGAACTACTGCTGGGAGACAACCATGACTGTCCACACTTCATACACCAACCTGGACTGGGTGGAATGGCTGAGATAAAAAGCCATTTAAGTAAAAACTGCGGAACAGTGCTGGGAGCTCCCTCCCCCAATGGTAGGCGAGCTGCAACACCTCGCTGTGGGAGAAAGCAGCATTCCTGGAGCAAGTGAATATAGCACAACCTAGCTCCAACTGGGGTTTTACTTAACAAATGTGTCTATGCTACAAACATAGACAAACCCCTAACAAGCAGCAAAGTACCCTGAGGTCACTCCCTGTGGAGAGGAGGCAGGGCTGATGGAAAAAAAGTTAATTAAAGAAAAAATACAGGGACTTTTAGAGATGACTGACCTGAGAGCCTGAAAATGCCTGTACCCCAGGAAAGGGAGCCCAGAAGACCAGGTGCTCTCTCTGACTGAGGGTGAAACTGGGGGTGCCATGGACTAGCTCTGAAAAGGGGCTTTCTTTCCATTTTTCTCTCTCTCAAACTTAGTGGCTCAGTGGAGAAAGCCTCAGCCATTTTCAGTTTGCAGCACTTTGACCCAGGCAGGGTTGGAGTTAACAGAGTCAGAGAAACAAAGGAGTAATTCAAGTGCAGAGGATAACTCCTAGGGGGTGTATCTTCCCTAAGAGGAAGGAGGTGGGGTCCAGTTCTAGTACCTGCCCTCCCTTCAGAACTCAGACCCCAGGGCCTGGGGGAAAACAGTCAAAACAGAAGCAACCCAAGCTGAGAATTAAAGGGCCACACCTCTTTACACTAGTGGGGAGTGACAGGCTGACAGGCACCACCTGCTGGGCAGGTTAGGAAAAGCACAGTGGCTAGAGGCCTCACAGGAAAGTCTGTCAATCTTCTAAGACACACCCTCAGGGAAACTTGACACTGAATATAGCCCCATTCTGAGACCTGAACCCGTTCTGGTCTAGGAAAATCTGATTGAGGTAACCAAGGAAACCAGATGCTAGACAACAGAAAACTACAAGTTATGCTAGGAAAAATGAAGATATGGTCCAGTAAAAGGAACAAACTTACACCTCAATTGAGATACAGTTGTGATATTGTTTCACTTTAATGAAACAATCAATTAAAGATTTTCAAAGACATATGCTAAATCAATTAAAAAACCAAGTCAACAAGTTCAGGGAAGACATGGCAAGAGAGATGAAGGATATGAAGAAAATAGTGGGCAAACATAAGGTAGAAATTGAAAGCTTGTAAAAGCAACTGGCAGAATCTATGGAAATGAAAGGCACAACACAAGAGACAAAAAACACAATGGAGACATACAACAGCAGATTTCAAGAGGCAGAAGAAAACATTCAGGAACCAGAGAACAAGACACCTGAAATCCTACTCACAAAAGAACACATAGGGAAAAGAATGGAAAAATATGAGCAATGTCTCAGGGAATTGAATGACAACATGAAGAGCATGAATGTATGTGTCATGGGTTTCCTAGAAGGAGAAAAGAAGGGAAAAGGAACAAGCAATAATAGGGGAAATAATCAACGAAAATTCCCCATCCCTTATGAAAGACATAAAATTACAGACCCAAGACGCGCAGCACAACCCAAACAGAACAAATCTGAATAGACCTATGCCAAGACACTTAATAATCAGATTATCAAATGTCAGAGACAAAGAGAGAATCCTGAAAGCAGCAAGAGAAAAGCTATCCATCACATACAAAGAAAACTTGATAAGACTATGCGTGGATTCTCAGTAGAAACCATGGAGGCAAGAAGGAAGTGGTGTGATATATTTAAGATAATGAAAGAGAAAAACTGCCAACCAAGAATCCTATATCTGGCAAAACTGTCTTTCAAATATGAGGGAGAGTTTAAAATATTCTCTGATAAACAGACAATGACAGTGTTTGTGAACAAGATACCTGCTCTACAGGAAATACTAAAGGGAGCACTACAGACAGATAGGAAAAGACAGAAGTGAGAGGTTTGGAACACAATTTTGGGTAATGGTAGCTCAACAATGTAAGTACACTGAACAAAGATGACTGTGAGTATGGCTGAAAGAGTAAGGTAAGGAGTATGTGGGACATCAGAAGGAAAGAGGAACGATAAAGACTGGGACTGTATAACTAGGTGAAACCTAGGGTGCTCAACAATTGTGATAAAATGTACAAATATGTTTTTACATGAGGGAGAGCAAATGAATATCAACCTTGCAAGGTGTTAAAAATGGGTGGTATTGGGGAAAAATACAATCAATGCAAAGTAGAGACTATAGTTAACAGAAACATTGTATTATGCTTCCTTTAATGTAACAAAGGCAATATACCAAAGCTAAATGCCTATTAGAGGAGGATATAAGGGAGGGGTATGGGATTCTTGGCATTGGTGATGTTGTCTGACTCTTTTATTGTACTTTAGTTTAATTCTATCTTTCCTTTTGTTGCTTTTTAGCTGTAATTTTTTTTCCTTCCTTTTTCTTTTGTCTCTCTACCTTCTTCGACTCTTCCTCCTTCTTTGCAGAAGAAATACAGATATCCTTACATAGACAGTAGTGATGGTGGTGAATACATAAATACGTGATTATATAGGGAACCATCAATTTTTTACTTAGGACGGAATATATGGTATGTGAACAAAGTCATCTTAAAAAAAAAAACAGATTGATGAAGAAATCCTGAGGGCACTATATTGAGTGAAATAAGTCAGACACAAAAGGACAAATATTGTATGGTCTCACTGATATGAACTAATTATAATATGTAAACTCATAGACATGAAATATAAGTTACCTGGATATAGAACGAGGCCAAAGAATAGGGAGTAGATGCTTATGATGAGCAGAATGTTTAACTAAGGTGAACTTAAGTGTTTGGAAATGGACAGAAGTGACAGTAGCACATTATTGTGAGAATAACTAACAGTGCTGAATGGTGTGTGAATGTGGTGGAAAGGGTAAGCTCAGAGTCATGTATGTCACCAGAAGGAAAGTTGGAGGCTAAAAGATGGGAATGTATAAAACAGTGAATCTTGTGGTGGACAATGTCTGTGATTAACTGTACAAATATTAGAGATCTCTTTTATGAACTAGAACAAATGTATGACACTATAACTATAATTTAATAGTAGAGGGGTTTATAGGGAAAAATATACCTATTGCAAACCATGTACTACAGTTAGTAGTATTTTAACATTCTTTCAGCAACAGTAACAAATGTACTATACTAATACTATGAGTCAGTAGTGAAGGGGGGTTGGTTAGGGGTATGGGAGGATTTGAGTTTTCTTTTTTGTTTTTATTTCTTTTCTGGAGTAATGAAAATGTTCTAAAAATTGAAAAAAAATTAATTGTGGTGATGAATGCACAGCTGTGTGATGGTACCATGGGCAATTGATTGTGTACTTTGGATGACTGCATGGTATGTGAACAATCTCAATAAAATCGAATTAAAAAAAAGAAAAGAACATGGCCGTTTTTGGGGTACATAACAGCTCCAAACCAGCATAGTGCTCTTGATAACACCTCAGGCTGCAAGTTTATTCTGTTTGGTTCCCTTAAGCAGAAAGATTGATTAGGGGAAATTTCATGCCCACTAATAGTGGTAGTGACAATGAAAAGCAACACAGAAATATAGGACTGTAAATTAAAAAGCTATGTCTAATCTTAATATAGGTACATTTATCTTTACAATATTTAGGTGTTTAGGAAGATAACAAAAAAATGATAGATTTATTGCATTTTCCCAGCCATGTTCATCTCACCAGTGACCAATGAGATATTTGCAAGCATCTTAAGGGACATATCACAGGCAAGCACAGCAGAACAGCAGGAAGTCAGGTAGACTTTTCCTGAAAATTTAAGCAAATGCCCTTGCAAAATCCATTCCCATTTGGCCTATTAACTATTTCATAGTTATTCTCAAAGATTTCCTTTTTGCAGCTGTTCAGAATTATAAATCTTATCAAATGTATTTAGTCTGAAAATTTGACAAAAGAACTAAATCTTCTTTCCTGTATGGAATACCATGAAAAAAAATTACAGTGCATGTTTTGATTTATCTTATCATAGGAGATCTAACATCACATTTTTTCACCTTATAATGTATTTGCTAAAAGGTGATAAATTTCAATTTTTAAATTGATTTTCTTGTAAAAGTATGAACAACTTACTTTCTTAACAAATTAATTTAAAAAGTCATTCATCATTCATCACTAGCATATGTGAAGAATTTACTCAAGCTGAGGAGGGCAGAAACATAACACTGTTTTCTGGAGGACAAGAGAAATAGTTCATGCTGTTTTGAATTTTGTGTCCACATACCAGCAAGCCTGTTGTTAGAACCATTACAATGGCAGCATGGCTTGATGCAATTAGCCCCGCTGTCCGGAATAACAGAGATGGCACAATATTGGTGGAAACAATTTTGCAGAGGCACAGAGAGATTATTATTGATTGGTTTTGACAAAAGTTATGATCAGAACTTTTTTGGAAGAGTAACGTTCTTCACCATGTCAGCAAATCCCAAATGTTGAAGTCTTCATTTAGGTTACTCTATTCTCCTAATAAATACTTTAGGAAGTAAATCCAAATTAATATTTTATTTTTTAAAAAATCCACTGCTTACTGGCATTGAAAATATCACCACTAATTTTGACTGTAAAAACATATAAAGTGTCATTATTGATGCTGTGATAATGATTATTCTAAAGACTATAGCTGAACGAGACTGAAGAGAGCTTGGAGTTTCTCATGTGATGCACACAAATGGAAACTACCTTTCAAGCATCATTTGTTGCCATAATATTATATGATTCATTGGTTTCAATAAACATTTATCTCAAACCCAAGATCCTGACCCCAATATGCTCAGAATCAGATTTAAAAGATGGGCATAAAAACTGAGATATGCACAGGTTCTAGGGAAACCTGAAAAGAAAGTGATTTAGGAGTTAAAGGAAGGCTTCCTGGAGAAGATGAAGCTTGAACTGCTACTGGAAGGATGAATGACAGCTGGCAATGGGAAAGGGGTGATGAGAAAGCGCAAGCAGGAGAACAGCCTGTCTGGGGTCAGGGAAGCATTAGATACACTGATGCAACTAGTAGTAGATTCATGGGCTGAAATGTAAGGTGCTTGACTGTAAAAATATGGTAGTGACTGGAATAGGTATTTAGTATCACTAGATAATCAAAACGAAATTATTATTTGATTGGAAAGGTACTCTAAAATTTAATTTGATTTTTTCCAGTGGCCTGGAGGCCCTCATTTGGGGGCTGAATTGACCAGCTACATCTGTTTCCTGGGATACAGCCTAACAGCCTCCTTTCTTTAAGAGTGTCATAGAGTTTTACTCAAATTATTCAATTCCTGGAGGAACTAGCAAATGACCATTATGCTGGTCTCTCTTCCCCAGTATGGACAAAGGTGCTTTAATGCTTGAACTCTTGCTTTGGGATTGTTTTAACACTTTTGTTTCTTTGGTCTATTACTGCAGTTGTTCAACTTCTTGAATAATGATGTATATTGTTCATGAAACTCACTGCAGTTGAGTTGCAACTACAGAATTATAGGACTCACTGACATTCAGGACTGTCAGATCAAACCTAAACTATCACAAAAGATACCTGTATATCCCTTCCATCAAAATCTCCTGAAAGGGAAATTCCACACACTTCCATTCTGGTTATATTAGACCAAAATTAAATGTTTCTTGCTTCAGACATACAACAATGTAATTATGTGATCTTAGAGAAACTACCTTCTCTCAGCCTCAGTTCCTTCATCTGTAAAAGGAAAATACTCATCATATCTACCTTGTCTATAGCTGTGAGGATTGGAATTAATGCCTACGAAGGGGCAGGCAATAGCAAGTGCTCAGTAAATATGGCCTATACTACAGTGGTTACATAAAACCACTTGTTTTCTCTATCCTCAATAAACAGGAAGAATAAAAGCTATCAGCACCATGAACTTGGCACTATCCTTTCGTTGCTTTGAAGACGGTCATTCAGTTACCATCTGTATATTTATGCATAGTTATGAGAAAGAAGACTTACTGTATACACATTCACACAGGAAACACAAAATAATTACAATCCATTGAACATTCTCTATATGCCAGGCACTAGGCTGGGCACTTTTTACATTTTACAGCTCACGTACGTTTCAGGGCAAACTTGCTATGCAGGTGCTATCTGTATTTCCATTTTGCAGATATGAACATTGAGGTCTGGAGTGGTTTAAGCATTTTCCTGAGGTCAGCCAGCAAATAAGAACTGGGTTTCGGCCACCTCTCCAGCAGTTGACTATAATGGTTCCTTGGCTCTTTCTCTGATCATTTACATAGCTTAATCTTTTTTCTCACATCTGGATTCAGTTTTATTTTTTTTATGTGATGAGTCTCTCAACAGTGTACAGTAGTGCACTGAAATTGTCAGCCATTGCAGAGTTAAATGGGAGAATCACATTGTGCCAGTCTGAATGTATTATGTCCCCCAAACGCCATTATCTTTGATGTAGTCTTGTGTGGGCAGACCTATCAGTGTTAATTAGATTGGAATTCTTTGAGTGTTTCCATGGAGATGAGCCCCACCCAACTGTGGGTGATGACTCTGATTGGATAATTTCCATGGAGGTGTTGGTCCGCCCATTCAGTGTGGGTCTGAATTAAATTACTGGAGCACTATATAAGATCAGACAGAAGGAGCAAGTTGCTACAGCCGAGAGGGGCACTTTGAAGAAAGCACAGGAGCTGCAGATGAGAGACAGTTTGAAGATGGCTGTTGAAAGCAGACTCTTGCTCTGGAGAAGCTAAGAGAGGACAGATACCCCAAGTGCAACTAAGAGTGACATTTTTGAGGAACTGCAGTCTAGAGAGGAAAGTCCTGGGAGAAAGCCATTCTGAAACCAGAACTTTGGAGCAGATGCCAGCCACGTGCCTTCCCAGCTAACAGAGGTTTTCTGGACACCATTGGCCATCCTCCAATGAAGACACCCGATTGCTGATGTGTTACCTTGGACGCTTTATGGCCTTAAGACTGTGACTGTGTAATCAAATAAACCCCCTTTTATAAAAGCCAGTCCATCTCTGGTGTTTTGCATTCCGCCAGCATTAGCAAATTAGAACACACATTAAGGTTTTGTAAGACTTTCTTCTTAATTATACTATTTCTATGTTTTAAAAAATTCAAAATGCTTTGGTGGCAGAAGAAGTTTAAAGAATTATGCCTCATCACTCTGGGGTTCAAGTTGTTTAAATGGACTATTAACTAAGGGGGACCAAGAAGAATTTAATTGCAATGATCTCTCAATCCCTTAAAATGACAGAAAACCAATGAAAATTATTTCTGGGAAAAAGGCCTCCTATTAGTTGCTTACTCCTCTGAAAACATACTTCCCTCATTTACAGGAAAGGTAATATGGGACCCAATGGTTTACCAAGTAGATTATACATTTCTACATCATTGCGCTGTGTACTGCAGGCCCTTTTCAGAAGCACCGTAACACGGAGTATTTCTTCCAACCTGTCAGCATTAGGGAAGGGCAAACACAATTATTTTATTGTGAATAGTAACATTTTTCATGTGAACTTTGTTTCAGCTGAATAATGAAGATGTGTAATCACTACCCCTTCTCAGCACAGTGATTAACCATCTGAATGTAGAGAAGGCAGGAAATAACACATCGTAGTTGCATTAACAATTGATTCGTGGCACATGCAGCTGTGAAGAAGCTTGTGCCGTGGTGAACTGAGACAGAAGCAGGACTGGCAATCAAAGATTAATAAATCTTCGTTGGTGCCAGAATGTGAGTAGAGAAATACACTTGAATGAAGATGAAGAGGATTTCTATTTATACAAAGTTTTCTTGGAAATAGCTAGCCTTTGATGAACACTTTCTAAATGCCAATCACTATGTTATTTTTGACATGGATCATTTTGTTTAATGTTCCCACAATCCTATGGAGTACCAACAGGTTAAGTAATTTTCTCACTGTCTTACAGAGAGTAAATGGAGAATTTGAATCCCATCAGTCTTGCTGCTGAAGTTTGCCTTATTAACTACAGTAATATGGACTCCATGTAGTCCCAGAAATTCCCCCATTTACAAGGTTCTGAATGTCCCCTCTTCCCTGGGAAGCACTTTTCTCACAGTCTTGTGCACTAATCCCTTGCCCCAGGAGCATGACTGGACTGCTCTCTCACAGCATTCTGTAGCAGGGTTCTTGAGCTGCCTTCCTCGTGCAGGGCAAGTTCTGGAACGGCAAATCCCTGAGTCTACCACCAGATAGATTGGGCCAGACATACATGGTCCTAGCATGTGCATTTCTAAGTGACCTATTTCTTGATTCAATGCTTGCCTTATTCCTGCAATCCTTTAATTCTTCTGGAGCTTTGAGAAAGACGCTTCTTTCAGTTCCTGCCAGCTGTTCAAAGCTTCTGTGGGACATGGAGACTTGATGTGTCTCAATCCTCCATCTTGAATGGGACAGGGGTGTCACGATATTTTTAAGCCTTTGAAAATATTTATCACTTGCCCATGTGATTTCCTTTATTAATGGTCCCATAGTGAGTCCAACACATAGATTCAACTGAAATGAATAACTAGTGAGTCCAACAGATAGATTGAATTGAAATGAATAACTAATACCTAATGTTTTGAGAATAATAAATTTTATGCAAGTTTAAGAAAGAGATTTAGAAATACACATAGAAACTTCTTAGTCATGCAGGCACCAAACTTATTCTTATATGTTAATATAGAAGTCAAAAGGGTATTTGAATTTGAAGACACGGGCAGGCACTGCATATGTATTTTGAGAATATCTTTTCTCACTGCCACTTACAATGGTCCCATATACACACGCTTTAGTTTCCTTGGCTGCTCGAGCAAATACCATGCAATGGGCTGCCTTAAACAACGGGAGTTTACTGGCTCAAGGTTCTGAAGTAAGGAAAAAGTCCAAATCAAGGCATCATCAAGGTGATACTTCCCCTCTGAAGAATGCAGGCATTCTAGGGCTGGCCGCTAGCAATCCCCGGACCTGAGCTTGTCACATGGCAAGGCACATGGTGGCGTCTCCTGGTCTCTGCCTTCTCTTCCAGGTTCCGTGGATGTTCAGTATCTGACTGCTCCCTCTGTGGCTTTCTATCTATCTGTCTAAGTTTCATTCTGTTTATAAAAGACTCCAGATATAGGAATACAACCCATCCTGGGCCACACCTTAACTGAAGTAACCTCATCAAAAGGCCCTACTTTCCTACTTGCAATGGGTTTTTATTCACAGTAATTGTTTACGTTTAAGCACATGTTTTTCTGGGGAACATACATCTCCAAACCATCATAGCATATAGTATAATTCCTCGGGTGCTTGTAATGCAACCATTTATAGCAGAACAATAAATGACTTTTATATCTGGTTTATGGAATATTTTGAATTTCCTAGTTTAAAAAAAAAATTAAGTATCAGTTGTCAGTCCTGGGTAAATTAAAATTGCAAAACATAAAATATTTTGGATTAGAAAATACCTTTGAGACACGATTTTTGAAAAACTTAAGTATATCAATATATTTATTCATTTATTAATCCATTCTTTTGACAAAAATTCATTGAGTATCTACAATCTCATAGGGTTAGAATTGTATATTCCTAAGTAGCTCACTACATTTAGAATTAGAAGGTAGAAAACAATAGTAAAGAAAGAATTAAAAATGATCATTTGATCATGTTAATTCACTGCCACAGATTAAAATCAACAATTAAATAATTTTACACATTCAAGAAAAACATTCAATTATTAAATTGGATAGTTGGGGTGATAATAATTGTCTTACTTCTGTGTATATGAATATACAATTAGAAAATACTTACTAAAGTTAATAATGATTAGTATAGGCTGCATTGTCTATCATTTTTACATGTATGCTAGGTAAACATAAAATTCAATTAAAATTTTCAAATTTAATTTAGAAGTATGATTCTAGTGAAATACATATATTTTCAGAAAGCAGATGAATCAAAGACAGATTTCTAAGTAACCACACAAGATTGATTCAATTATAAGCAATAAAATATTTTTTTAAATAAACAGAATGAAATGATTACCTCATATCTTAAAGTGGCTGAAGATCTAACTACTCCCTTTAAAAAATATTGGGTTCATGCATGGATAGCCTTTTAGTTTTAAAAGCCTCCCAAGTGGATGATACTATAAAAATCCTTGGTGACTTTTAAGTGGCTTCTTACATATGGAAAAAGTGTGTTACACAAGAGAGAAATTAAAAGATCCCTATGTTGTCTAATCAAATTAATGCATTCATTTGCACTTTGCTTGTTTTTCTGAGATCAGATAAGTCAGTGAGAGTCACCTTGAAAATAAAGGTGGCTCGTGGTGGTGATGGTGGTGAGGGAAAGAAGCAGTTCTCAAAATTACCTTCTCCTACATTGTAGTCAATATAATGACTTTGAGTCATCAAGAAGAGGTCAATTATATTATGTAAGATGGAAGAAACCATGTACATAATGAATTGTGGAGAGATTTCTATTAAAATTGTATTAAACTAAAAGCATTGGTGCTTAAAGGAAATTTTACTTATTTGTTATTGGTTCTTCCCTGATAAAGCTGAATAAATGAAGCAATTACTTAAGAGGATGTAAAAAATTTTACGTTCCCAGATATATCTGGTATTGAGGTAATCTTGTTTGGAAGCCCTTTCTAAAGAAATTGCTCAAAGCCCTGGGTTCAAAAGGAACATTAGATGGGAAGATGACACCTGTGGTGGTGGTGGCAGTATTATCCTACCAAAAGCTTTACCTAAAAATTAATATGTTCACCTCGATTAAATGTAAATTTAGATGTAAAATCAGAAAGGCGACATTCTAGAACCACACTGTCTAACAGTATAGCCACTAGCCAAATTTACGTGACCTAAAATTAAATACAATTAAAAATTCAATTCCTCCTTAGCACTAGTCAAATTTCAACTGCTCAATAGCTACATGTAGCAAGTGGCTATTGCATTGGGCAGCACGGATATAGAACATTTCCATCATTGCAGAGTCCTATTTGACAGTGCTGTTCTAGAACATATTTGCTGTTTTAGAACAATATGCATATCTACATATACATTCAATATATGATAAACACATATCCATTTCATATATGACATAAAGTAAATGAAATTAATATAAGGTCTTTCCTTTGGGTCATCAAAGTGTTGGGTTAGCATATGTACTGAACAAGAATTTGGAGCACCACCTTCTCTTTGAAATAAATTAATTTTTATGAGATGAAATAAACTGTTCCCCAGTCTACACTTGCATATTACTTTGAGTAATCTCAAATGTGAATACATCATTACTTAAATATGTGCATAATTATCAATCTACACCTGGAATGCTGGACACCATTTCTGAAATCAATCCTTGGAGTCATTTGCAAGCCAAAAAGGAAATTTAAAAATTAGCATTCTATCCTATAAAGCACAAAACATAATCAAGATGAAATATGTTTTGAATGGCAAGCATCACCATTCTATTTAAATGCAACAGCCACACTTAAATTCATTGCACTCTCTTAATTAGAACTCCAAGGATAACAGCATAAAAGGAATTACAGTAATCAAGCCCATGAATGTCAATTGAAAGTCTGTATATTGGAGAAACCAAAGTTTGAAGGCAAAAGGATTCTGCATCAAAGATTAGAGCTATGTTGACACTTTTAATTAGTGTTGGTCTCAAAACATAAGTGTAAATCAAACAGGACACAGAAATCACATCCCACAGGTGTGTACACAATGGTTTCTCCAAAGTTACAAGAAATTATGTGGTCTACATAAGTTCTAGGGTAACAAAGACATCTATTTTGAATGTGTTAATTAGCAAGAAATTATAGTCTAACCAGTATTTAACATCTTGTAGACAGTGAAATAAAGTGATGACAGCTGTTTCACTGTTCAAGATACTTCCTATTTTAATTTTATATATTTAAAAATCACATTATACTTGGATTTTCTGAAGAAAAACTGCAAATTGAATCAACTTTTAATGATGTGAGGAATCAGACAAGTTTTGAAGTACTGAATATGAATGTTCAAAGGGGTAGGCAACAAATAAAAATGAGAGACCCTCCCCCCCCAAAAGCCAACTCATTAACAATGATGACGCATATTTAACTTTGTGATGATTAGATGACAAGATTAAAAAATATGTAAACATATCAGTGACAGTTTACTTTGCTCCCCAAATAACTGTTACTGATTCTTTAACAATGTTAAGCTTTAAACTTAGATGAAAGACATTTTTGAAAAGAAGGATTATTTAAATTGATAAGTTGACAGACCAATAACTGTGATACAATTGGGTGGCTACTCAGTGACCTTGATTAATCTGATCTTTGAGAAGCTGCAAATTGAATAGCAGATGGCACTTGTCATATGTCTTCACAATCAATGTGTATATAGTGTATTTATTTTCACTTTGGACAGTGACTTGTGAATGAAGTCTATATTAAAGCTGTACCAGAATTATACTTTTACTATCAAATTAGGAGGGGGGCAATTTCCTAGGAAGCGTTTCCTTTGATGATGAAATAATTGATTTTCATATGTGCGAGTGGTAAACAATGAGTTCTCAGCTGCTGACCTATATAAGTTAATATATCTAGAGTCACTAATGTCTATTTAAGGAAAAGAAAATGACCTTTCATAATAAAATTAATAAAATGAATGCTATTTGCAGAGGTGAAGACAATACATAGTTCTGAGTTATTTATGCTTATTAGTGAAATAATACATCCTAAAATTGTCTTACTTCTCCCATATGTTTGATAAGAAAGTTGGAAAGCCCTCAAACCTAAAATATGGAGTACACAGTGTTAATCTCAAGGTGACTAGATAGATGGGAAAATAAAGTTACAGAGCCCCCAAAACATATGCCAAGGATTTTGAATTGCCTTCTGAACGTGTTTTGTCGAGAGTGTGCAGTTCAGACACCAAATGCTAGTTGTGCCAATAAATCAGTGCTTCTCAGATCAGAGTACTTTCTGTGAACTTTCAAAGCCTACCTGAATCAATAAACACCATCGATTTAGCAAGCAGAGCATACACAACACCTGTTTGCCAGAAAGATGGCAGCCACTAGAGAGGGGCAAAAATCTGGTGTATTGGAGCACTATGGCCTTGAGATTTAGAAGACCCAGATTCTAGTTTTGCTACTGCTTTTATGAGTCATCTGATCTTAGGCAACTCTCTCAAACTTTCTATAAAAGGGGAATGGATAATGCTCCCTTACAAAACTCACGGATCTAGCTCAAAGAACAAATATTATGCAAAGGTAAAGTGCTGTCATTATTAGCATTATCTGTAAACTCCTGCTGTGTTCCAGTGATTGAAATATATGCTTCAAATTCCTCATTTATAATGGTACCCTGAAAACTTAAGAGTTTATAACAAAATGGAAAAAAAAATAAGGTTCACAACAGCTCTCTGTAGTCTCCAGGAATTTTGTCCCTTACCGGCTCAAGTCAAAGGGCATATTGATAGACAAGGTTTAGCATAGCCTTGAGATGAGAACATTGAATAGATGATACAGAGACAAAAGTGGCAATTTACTGTGATTTTCAGAAACTGTTCATAATATGTTGGATTGCCAGCTGGCTCCCATTACTGCGTTCTATCTCACATGTTATTTTTCATAGAAAAAAAAAATCTGTCCCTAATTTTAGGAGCTAGAGAAGCAAATGATGCAAATTTTGGAATTAACTACAAAGAAATTATACAATAAGCTCACAAAAATGACTAATTCATTAATTTACACATCTAAAATATTTATTGATCACTTACAGCATGCTAGGTTCTACTGACATTACATAAAGGTTTTATTCTCTAGCTCTTCTCTGCTGTCCTCTATACTCAGAAATATCATTCAAAAATGAAAGCCATCTGCAAGTACTATTCTGTGCCTTAATACAATGAATCGAGAGAATGGAGCAGTTGGTAACCAGAGAAGAATCCAAAGGTGGAGTGGGAATGGCCATGGCAGATCATTTCTAAGAAGCAATGTGCTGTGGCTACCTCTCCTGCTGCCACTTTCTGGAGAGGCAGCCTGAGTTTGGGGCTACCTCACCTACACTGTACCCCAAGGATTTTGCAATCTCTTTGAGGATGAAGCTTAGGCATGACTGACAATTAGGAAACCTGTTTTCCCTGATCAACAGCTTGAGCCATAGTTGAAAACTGCTCTATGCCTGAACCCAAGGATTCTGGATTGCTACAGTTGACAAAGTCAATAACTTCAATATTTCTGTTTGCCTGAGGAGTGTCTAATGAGGACACATCACAATGAATCTGAAGGGTTCTGAGATTTTCAGCCATATACTTGTATCCTGGGATCCTCTTGCTTTAACACTGGTGTGTTGGTTTGAAGCTGTATGTACCCCAGAAAAGATCATGTTCTTTTAATCCATTCCTGTGGGTGAAGACCTATTGTGGGTGAGACCCTTTGATTAGGTTATTTTGGTTGAGGAGTGCCCCAGGGTGGCTCTTAATCCTCTTACTGGAGTCCCTTATAGAGGATAAAACACAGAAAAAAGCCTCAGAGAAGTTGAGTGAGGAAGCCACTGAAGCCAGAAGCTGAAAGCAATGGAACCCAGGAAAAAAGGACCAACAGGTCACCATGTGCCTTGCTATCTGACAGAGGAGCCCAAGCTCCCCAGTATCTGGTCTTCAGGGAGAAATCATTGCCTACTGATGCCTTGAGTTGGACATTTTCACAGTCTAAGAACTGTAAGCTTGCAAGTTATTAACTTCCCATTGTAAAAAACAACCCATTTCTGGTATATTGCATTCCCACAGCTTTCGCAAACCAAAACACCTGGCCCTTCGGCTAAGAGGCAGAAGTTGGGGAGTAAAAAGAATGGGATCTGAATGTTTGCAAAGAATCAGCCAATCCTATTATCTCCAGAACTCGTAAGTAAGTCTGAGAAAGTGAATGCATCTCTCTGCTAGCACTATTCCAAGAAATACTCTCCACGGGATCCCAAAATTATACTGACGGGATTTTCTTGTTCATGAATATTGGAGAAATAAATTTTCAGCAATAATAACAGGTCCAATATCTATACTTTCACCAGTACCTCTGCTTGGGAGATTTTGCAGCCATGCTTTGGTCCTCTGACTCTAAAGGTGGCAGATGTAGACTCTCTTGAGTGTCTTTTGAAAAGCACACAATGTACCTGCCCCTCAAATAACCCAAAATGCCAAAGCAATTCATTTCTTGTAAGCACCATTTGCCAGATATCATAAGCCTTTTGGAATACTCTCACAAAAACATCCAAACCTCTGTGTTCAAAAAAGTGGGAGATAATTCCTGGGAACCAATAGTCAAGATACAAGATCTAAGTTCATGCTGTAAAATGTTTAGAAGAGAAAATGATTTTGACCATTTTATGAATCGTAGCATACTCTGTCATAGTCCAACATTAACTAGAAGAAGGGATTAGCTGTTAATTGGTAAGTATTAGCACAGAAGTTATTGAATGTGATGATTAATTTGTGTGTGTGTGTGTGTGTGTGTGTGTGTGCGCGCGCGCGTGTGTCTGTATCTATGCCTGGAACTTCTAAATCTATTTCAAATTCTGCTTCCTTTCATTTTACATAGCATCTCTTCAGTATCTTACAGGCCTGAAGCACTAAATAAATATTTGTGGATTTGACTGAATTCTGTGATTGATAAAAATGTTAGTGAAGTAATGATCTCCTAAACACCAATAAATCATTAAAGAAAATACCAAGTCCCTATTAAAGAAATAGATAAAAGCATATTCAGATAATTTACAGAATAGGAAATGTAAATTAGCCCCATTCTTGCATCATGGGATTTTTCTCCAGGAATTCAATGAACCTATAATTGTGGATGTCAACAATTATGGTTTAGTTGTCTCAGCGTATTAATCTTTTTCTTTATCTTGTACTCATGGTAATATTTTATATGATCAGTCATTTCATTCTTCCTATTTCTTTTCTCCTTGGCTTCCAAAAAATAATTAATGGATAAACAGAGGCATAAATAATCCACATGATGGCTCAAGAACTCACAAATAAAAATGAAAACAATAACCCATCACTATCCATCCACTGGAATTTTCAAATTGTTCCATTACTTGTATTTAAAATTACAGAATGGTCCTACATTTGAATGGCTGTGTTAGGATGAAATATAAATACAGTGGTAATTACATATTTTAAAAAGGAATGCTTTACACACATGCATATGTTTCCCTTCTATATAACTGTTTTCTTACTAAATTTTACTGCCACCTTCTGTGTCACTTGAAAATTACCAATGGATATACATATTTGACAACCTGTGTCCCTAAAACCATCAAACAAGCTCACCATATGTGTCTAGCACTCTACATTCTTGGTGTTTGAAATGGGGTTGGAATAAATCTCAAAGTTATCAATCTCATTCAATATCTTCGGATTTGGGAACATTCTAAAGGCCCAAACAAATTCTGTTTTAGCCTAATACCACTACTGAAAATAAATTAGGAAATGCTATCACTAGCTAAAAGGTTGGGTTTTAAATAGCTCTGGTGATTTTGTAGAGGTAAAAGGAAGTTGGCAATATTTTCCCCAATTAAAAAATATTTTTGAGATATATATATTCAGTTTTTTGACATCTTGAAACTTAGGGAAAGACAGTTCACTCAAGCTCATATATATATCTGAATAATTCTTACCTTTCCAAAAAATCAAATTAAATTATTTTGAGGGAAATTCTAGGGTCCAATTTGCATCCCAGAGCTCTCTTATCAGCTCATCTCAGTGGATCAGGATCAGGCCAATCTTAGATTTTAGGGCTCACCATCTATATGGCGATGTAAGACATAACCTGTAGAAGTCTCTCTTCAGAAACAACTAATGAAAGAACAAATTCCATTTACTTGGAACTCTGGAGAACAATAGAGACTGGAGATGGCCTCCAAAAAATGCTTAATCAAAGAAAAAGGAAAAAGAAATACCAAAAACAAGGGTAGGAGATCTGCAACCATGACCTGCCAGTTTTAGATCCCTCACCCTCACTTGGTTCCACACAGCTTAGGAGTGGCACAGAGACAGCATGGCCCGGGAACCTCCATCAAGATTCAGACCATACAGTCACTCACAGCAGCAAATTAGAACTCCCCACATATCCAGGCACAGGAGCACAAGGGTGCAAAGACCCAGGATGGAATACAAGAGGCTTCTGGCAAGCAAGTGAATGCAAAAGGGCCCCAAGGAAATAAAAGAGACCAATGGCAGAACTGTTGGTAAGAGGTGCACACACGCAACCCATTCTCTGATTGCTGGATCACCTAAATGAAAAAGGGACCTTTTTGAACGCTGGGATATGCTAAAGGGGAAGTATCTGGAGGCAGAAAAACCTCACAGGAAAAAAAAAAAGGAGGGGAAACCGAACTGCTATGAGGGAGGGATGGTCCCAGAACAGAAAAGTGTAATGAAAAGGGAGCACTAAGTGAGAAAGAGAAGTTAAACAAATCTAGGATCTGGGGAGAAAATTCTGCAAAAAACCCCCAAAAAGAACAGATTAGTATTTCCAGAGAAGGAACAGAGGAAAGGAGTTGAAACTATTGCATATAAAAGGACAATCTTAAAAGTTGTATCACATATCCAGGGAAAGAATCAGTCACAGAAGACCTGAGAAAACCTAAACAGTTAAACATGGGCTACTCTAAAGGTTCAGAATAAGTTGGACCAAGCTTCAAAGAAGCACCTTAACACATAGTCTATCTACAATAAAACCCTAGGCAGGAGGGAGAAACTGACCTTCAGAGTTAGCAAATCAATATAATCAGATGCTCAGAATTCAGCAAAAATTTATAATCCCTACTAAGAAACAGGAAGATATGGTTCAATCAAGAGAACAAATTCAAACTTCAGAGGAGACACAGACTTTGGGACAGCTAATCAAACAGTGCAAACAAATCTCCTGAATAAATTCAAAGAGATGTAGGAAAATACGGATAAAAATAAACTAATGGTGGATATACAGCTAAAGGATATTAAGTAAACAATATGTGAGAAAAAAGAATTAGAAAGTTTAAAAAGTTTTGTAACAGAAATTTTGGGGATGAAAGCTCCAATAATAGAGATTAAAAATAGACTAGATGCATGTAATAGCATATCTGAACAGACAGAAGAAAGAATCAACAAACTAGAAGATAGGACAATTGAAATCATATCTTTAGAAGAACAGATAGAGAAAAGAACAGAAAAAATTGAGCAGTGTCTAAGGGGATTGAATGACAAAATGGAATGTCCCAGAGAAGAGAAGGGAAAAGGGGCAGAAGGAATATTTGAGGAAATAATGGCTGACATTTTCCCAACTCTTATGAAAGACATAAATACACATGTCCAAGAAGTGCAATGTACTCCAAACAGGATAAACTCTACTCTGAGATACATACTAACAGAATGTCAAATGTCAAAGATAAAGAGAAAATTCTGAAAGCAAAAAGAGGAAAGCAATTTGTCACATACAAGGCATCCTCAGTAAGACAAAGTGCTGATTTCTCATCAGAAATCCTGGAGGTGAGAGGGAAGTGATATACTATATTCAAGGTTCTGAAAGAGAAAAACTGCCAGCCAAAAAGCCTTTATTCAGCAAACCTGTCCTTAAAAAATGAGGGAGAGTTTAAAATATTCACAGATAGATAGAAAGTGTTCATGACCAAAAGATCTGCCCTTCAAGAATTGCTAAAGGGAATTCTTCAGGTTGAAAGGAAAAGACAGGAGAGAGTAGCTTGGAGCAGTGTGAAGTGAAGATCTTCCGTAAGGGTAATGAAAAGGTAAGTGCAAAACCCATTAGTACTGCATCCTCAGTATATAACTCTACTCTTTGATTCTTATAACAGAATACAATCAAGGAATAGTCATATTTTCTCATAATGAACATACAAAATGTGAAGAGGTAACGTGGGACAAAACAAGATAAAGAGGGGAAATGGAGGGATATAGGAGCAGAAAATGTGTATGCTACTGAAGTTAAGTTGGCATCTTTTCAAATTAATTGGCGATAGACACTGATTGTGTAATACAAACCTGAGGATAATCACAAAGAAAGTATTTTAAAAATACCAAAAAAAAAAAAAAATGGAAATGAAAAAAGGATCAGTCAGATACATCACAAAAGATCAACTATACAAAAAGGAGGCTGCAATAAAGGAAAAGAGAGACAAAATGATTTGATGTATAAAAACCAAAGGGCTGAAATAAGTACTGTCTTTATAGTAACAACACTGTTAATGGATTAAACTCCTCAATCAAAAGACACAGATTGGAAAAATGGATAAAAAAGCAGGTCCAACTATATGTTGTTTACAAGAGACTCATCTTAGACAAAAACACATAAAAAGGTTGAAAGTGAACGGATGGGAAAAGATACAGCATGCAAATAGTAATCAAAAGAAAACAGGTGCAGCTATACAAATATTGGACAAAACAGACTTGAAGTGAAAAACTGTTACATACAAGAGACAAAGTAGGAACACTATATATTAATAACAGTCATAAATATTTATGCACCTAACCATAGTGTCCCAAAATATGGTCAAACACTGGAAAAACTGAAGGGAGAAATAGACAACTCTACAATCATAGTTGGAGACTCCAATACACCACTGTCATCAATAGATAGAACATCAAAACAGAAAATCAATAAGGAAACAGAGAACTTGAAGAATATGATAAATGAACTAGACCTAACAGACATATACAGAACATTGTACCCCCAAACAAAGAATTACATTCTTCTCAAGTGCATATGGAGCATTCTCCAGGACAGAACACATGTTGGTTCACAAAATAATTCTCAATAAATTTAAAAAGACTGAAATTATACAGAACATCTTCTCTGATCAAAATGGAATGAAGGGGGAAATCAGTAACTGTCAGAGAACAAGAAAATCCACAAATAAATGGAAATTAGATAACACAGTCTTAATCAATGGGTCAAGGAAGAAATCACAAGGGAAATCAGTAAATATCTTGAGACAAATGAAAATGAGGACACAAAATATCAAAATGTATGGGACACAGCAAAAGCAGTGCTCAGAGGAAATTTTATAGCTGTAAATACTTAAGAAGAGGCAACATCTGGGCTCCAAGTTCTGGGCTGGAGGATCTGCCCTGCTTCCTCCCTCCTGGAGATGGGCCTGGCCCTGTCCCCACATTGCTTTGCTGCCCCTCCTACTTCCTGCCCTCACCTTCCTGGGCTCTGTGTACTCCCAGCGGGCCACAGTCTGACACACCGTGCTGCCCCTAGTCTCCTGCAGCCACATCCCCCAGGCATGGCACAGGGCCTCATGGCACCATGGCAGCAGCATGGCACAGCACCCTCAACTTCATGCTCTGTGCCAAAGCTGATGGTGAGACCATTCTAAAAGAACTCCATTCCATTTTCCAGGAGCAGGGAATGACGGTGTCAGTGTATACCTGGTAGGGCCATGGCTATTTAACAACCTATGCTAACAAAATGGCAGCTTTGCCAATTTGGGAATTTACCCACATGGATTGGTGTTCTGGACCTTCAGTTATGACAGTGATGAACAAGGCAAGGAAGAAACTGACAGTCTTTTGAAGAAAGTAGAAGAAACAATGAAGGAATTGAGTCAGTACAGTGCTGGGAGGCTGAAGCAATTACCCCCATAGTTCTAGGAGGAGCCATTGACAAATACCAGCCCACTGCTGACACCTGGTTGAGTATGACACAGATGAAGTGGTGTATGATGAAGACTCACCTCATCAGAACATTAAATTCTACACTAAAGCAATTTGGAAATATTCTCATCCTCAGGGGTGATGTTAATTTGGTAGAGAGTGATTTGGCATATATCTTGGCCATCATGGGCAATGGGAAAGAAGATTACATTGGCAAAGATGTACTGATTCTGAGAGGTGGAGATGGGGCATATTTTGTGAAATACCCAAACTGAAATCAAAGATGGTCACTATGGTAGAGATTGACCAAATGGTGATTTATGGGTGTAAGAATTTATGTGGAAAACTTGTGGTGACTTCTTAGACAATCTTAAAGGAGAAAGCTATCAGGTTCTGATAGAAGATAGGAGACTTATCCCAGCACTGAAGAAGTATGCCAAAGAAGGGTGAAAGTTTGATTATATGATTAATGATTTGACAGCTGTTCCAATCTCCACATCTCTGGAAGAAGATTCCACATGGGAGTTTCTCAGACTGAGTCTTGACCTTTCAATGAGAGTATTGCAACAGGATGGGGAATATTTTACACAGGGGAACTGTGTCAATTTGACAGAAGCCTTGTTGCTCTAAGAAGAACAGCTTGGGTGCCTGTTTTAAATGCTTGAAGGAGATCATCTGTGCCCCTTCATACTTGGAGTTGTGGGTATTTTACACTGTTTGGAAGAAAACTAAAACTATCATTGAAGATTAATATCACCTAATCATGTATCCTGCAAATAGCCATCCTGACCTTTATACGTTGTAGGTGACACCAAAACAAGTGAGATAATTGATTGCCATAAAAGTGTAAAGACAAACTTCTTAATGGGAGAAAATATTTAGAAACTACATATCTGATAAGGATTTAATATCCAGAAAATATAAAGAAATCCTACAACTCAATGAAGAAAAGAAAAACCACCCAATTAAAAAAATTGGCAAAAGACTTGAATAGACATTTATTTCCAAAGAGGAAATACAAATGGCCACAAAGCACATGAAAAGATGTTCAACATCATTAGTTATTAAGGAAATGTAACTCAAAACTCTGAGATGCCATTTCATACCCATTAGAATGGATACTATTAAAAAGACAGGTAATTACAAGTGTTGGAGAGGATATGGAGAAATAGGAACACTCATTCAATGCTGGTGGTAATATAAAATGGTGCAGCTGCTGTGGAAGACAGTTTGGTGGTTTCTTGGAAAGTTAGGTTCAGAATTATCATATGACCCATCATCCCACTTCTAGGTATATACCCAAATTATTTGAAAGCAGGGACTTGTACAATATTTGCATATCAACGTGCATGGTGACATTAATATTCACAATTGCCAAAGGTGAAAGCGATCCAAGTGTCCATCACTGATGAATGGATAAATAAAATGTGGTATATACATGCAATGGAATATTATAGTAGTAATAAAGAATAAAGTTCTGATATATCCTACATGGATGAATGCTGAAGACACAGAAGGACAAATACTGTATGATCTCACTGGTATGAAATAATTTGAATAAGCAAACTCATGGAGTCAGAATCTAGAATATAGGTTACCAGGGGCTGGGGTGTGGGAGGGAATGGAGAATTAATGCTTGAATTTTATAGAGATTCAGTTTGGGTTGATTGTAAATTTTGGGTGATAGATGGTCTGATGATAGCATAACATTATGAATGTAACAAACAGCACTGAGTTATATATGTACATGTAGTTAAAAGGAGAAATTTTTGGTTGTATATATGTCATTGGAATAAAAATTAAAAAAATACTTAACACTGAACATCATAGTGAACTGTAATAAGAAAAAAATTAAATGATTTTTCAATTAGTGGGCCACTAAGGACTTCTTATCAGAAGTGCATTCAGGCATCATCTGAGGAATAATTAATAGGTATAGGTTGCTGGCTTTCTGAGAGAAAACTCTGTGCTTGACCTTTGTTGGAGAATAAATCATTGGTACACTCTCAATGTATTTTTCTTCACAATTCTTTTCATTTGAAGCAGGCTCCAAGCTTTCTATATTCAGATTTTGCTAGGAATAGCAAACTCCTGGACATCCTCTCCATTGGCAAAGACTGCCTCAATATTTGTGAAAGTTTAAACTCAATAGAGAGCTTGCCCTCAGGTCTGGTTAGAGAAGGAAGAGAAGAGAAGCCCACAGGGATAGTGGTAGCCAGGGAAGGGAGATCTCTGGGTTTCTAGATATTGGAGCCATTGCCCCTGTCCTGACAATGCCCCAAGGAAGACTCAACAGAACTGAAGGGGCCTATGCAGAAAGATTTTAGAGGCAAATCAGTGGGGACCAATGGTCTATGACCTGGATGCTTGTCTGGAGCCTTGATGCCATGTGGGACCTGGCATTTGCATTTCCCCATATTCACCCCCAAATGACTGAGGCTGAATCTCTCAGTATATGTGCTGCGGAGAGGGGACACTCAGAATTGGAATTAACTTGATTTAAAAAAATAAATTAATGTGATATTTCTTGTACATTTAAGTTGTGGATGTTCAAATCACATTACCCATTGAGCATGTACTAAAGAATGCAAGTTGGGGCAGGATGGAGGCATAGAGAGGTGTGGAATTTAGTTAGTCCTCTAGAGCAACTAGTAAATAGCCAGGAACAACTAGTAAATAATCTGGAACAACTGTTGGGGGACATCCATGACCGGATACATAATACACCAGTATGGAATGGGTGGAATGGCTGAGATCACAGCATAGAACTGTAAGTAAAGCTCCCCAAGCTGTGGAGCTGGCACCCTCCCCCCCCCCACTATCATGGCAGGCTGAGTTGTAACACTTCTCTGTGGAAAAAAGAGGCAGTCTACTAGGAGCAAGAGAAAGTAACTCAACTAAGCTTCAATTGTGGTTTGAATTAACAAATTTGGGTTACTGAATAAAAGCTATGAGCACAGATAAGCCCAGAGCAAGCAGAACAGGAAGAGAGGAGGTGGGACTGATAGAAAAAAAAACAAAAAAACAAAAAAACAAAAAACAAAAATACAGAGGCTTTGGAGACAGCTGAGCTCAGAATATTGGAAAATGGCTGTGTCCCAATAAAAGGGGCACATAGAACTGGGTACCAACTCTGGTCGAACAGTGAAACTAGGGGGCTGGGGACTGGCTCTGAAGAGAGGATTTCTTTCTTTTTTCCTTTTTTCTCTCATTCTAAGTAGCTCATTAGAGAAAGCCTTAGGCACTTTCAATTGTCAGCATTTATCCAGGCAAGGGTGGAATTTAGAGAGTCAGAGAGACAAAGGAAGAAGTGTAGGAGATGATTCCCTAAAGGGCTTATCCTCCCTAAGGAAAGGGGGCAGGGCCCAGCTCAAGTGGCTGCTAACCCTCAGAGAATTCAGACCCCAGGGCCTGGAGGAAAAAACAAACCCAGAAACAACTTAAGCTTGGCCAGGACAGGGTTCACTGAGAATTAAAGGCACTGCACCTCTTTACACCAGTGGGGAGCTGAGGGTTGACATGTGCTACCTGCTGGGCAGGATGGGAAAAGCATAGAGTCTAGAGACCTTACAGGAAAGTCTGACAATGTGCTGGGTCTCATCCTCAGGGACACTTGATACTGATTCCACCACCCTCCTGAGACCTGGGCCTGTTTGGTCTTGGTAAATCTGATTGGGGTTATCAAGGAAGCCAGATGCCTAGACAACAAAAAAATTATGTGTCACATTTGGAAAAATGAAGATATGGCCAAAACAAAGGAACAAACTTACACTTCAAATGAGATACAGGAGATGAAACAACTAATTAAAGATGTTCAAACAAATATGCTAAATCAATTAAAAAATCAAATCAATGAGTTGAGGGAAGATATGGCAAAAGAGAGGAAGGATATAAAGAAGACACTGGGTGAACATAAAGAAGAATTCATAAGCTTGAAAAAAATAAATGGCAGAACTTATGGGAATGAAAGACAATAGAAGAGATGAAAAACATAATGGAGACATACAACAGCAGATTTGAAGAGGCAGAAGAAAGGATTCATGATCTGGAGGACAGAACATCTGAAATCCTACACACAAAAGAACAGATAGGGAAAAGAATGGAAAAATATAAGCAGTGTCTCAGGGAATTGAATCACAACATGAAGCACATAAATGTACATGTCATGGGTGTCCCAGAAGGAGAAGACAAGGCAAAAGGGACAGAAATAATGGAGGAAATAATCACCAAAAATTTCCCAATTCTTATGAAAGAGATAAAACTTCAGATCCAAGAAGCACAGCATACCCCAAACAGAATAGATCTGAATAGACCTACTCCAAGACACTCAATAATTAGATTATCAAATGTCAAAGACAAAGAATTCTGAAAGCAGCAAGAGAAAAGCAATCCATCACATACAAGGGAAGCTTGATAAGACTGTGCAGATTTCTCAGTAGAAAGCATGGAGGCAAAAAGGCAGTGGTATGATATATTCAAGATACTGAAAGAAAAAAACTGTGAACCAGGAATTCTATGTCTGGCAAAACTGTCCTTCAAAAATGAGGGAGAGTTTTAAATATTTTCAGACAAACAGACTCTGAGAAAGTTTGTGAACAAGACACCTGCTCTATAAGAAATATTAAAGGGAGCACTATAGGCAGATAGGAAAAGACAGGAGAGAGAGGTTTGGGGAGAAGTGCAGAAATGAAGATTATCAGTAAGGGTAAAAAAAGAGAGAAAAAATAAAAATAAAACCAAATATGACAATATAACATTCAAAAGACAAAATGTTAGACAGTAGACATTACATTGAGTGAAATTAGCCAGAAACAAAAGGACAAATACTGTATGGCCTCATTAATATGAATTAACATTAACGAGTGAACCCTGAAAGTTAAAGTTGAGAACACAGATTATCAGGAGATAGAAAGAGGGTAGAGATCAGGTATCTGATGCTGAAGGAATATAGAATGTTCAACAGGATTGATTGTACAGATCCAGAAATAGATAGCACAATACTGTGTGATAGTAGCACAACATGGTAAGAACTTTGAACAAAGATGAGTGTGAGTATGGGTGAAAGAGGAAGGCTAGGGGCATGTATGATGAATGAAAGATAGAGGATAAAGACTGGGACTATATAATTTAGTGAAGTCTAGAGTGGTCAATGATGGTAATTAAGTGTACTAATACAAGAATGTTTTTACATCAGGGAGAATAAATGAATGTCAACATTGCAAGGTGTTGACGACTGGATAATATAGGGGAAAAATACAATCAATGCATATTAGAGTCTATGGTTAACAGTAACATTGTAAGATGCTTCCATTAATTGTAACAAAGGCAACATACCAAAGCTAAATGTCTGTAAGAAGGGGGTATAAGGGAGTGTTATAGGATTCTTGGTGGTGGTGTTGTATTATGACCTTTTCATTGTATTTTATTTTATTTTTTTCTTCTCTCTTTTTTTAATTCTTCATTTTTTTCTCCTCTTCCATTGTGGAAGAAGTGGGAATGTCCTCATATAGTTTGTGGTGGTAAATGCATAACTATGTGATTATACTGGGAATCATGGATTGTTTACTTGGGATGGATTATATGGTGTGTGACTAAAACTGTTTATAAAATAAACAGAGGGACACAAGTGCTGGGGAAAATGTGGAGAGAGGGATGTACCTATTCACTGTTGGTAAGGAAGTAGAATGGTGCAGCCCATCTGGAGAGCAGTGTGGTGGTTCCATAGGAAGCTAATTATCGGGTTGCCATATGGTCCTGCAACCCTGTTATTGGTTGTTTACTTGAAAGAAATGAGAGTAGGGACACAAGTGGACATTTGCACACTGGTGTTTGTGGTAGCAATATTCATTTGGCCTAAGGTCACATAGACTGATAAATGGAATGGTGAACTGTGGTGTATACATACAATGGAATACCGAGTGATGGCAAGAAAGAATGAAGTTGTGAGGTATGCAACTGGGACCCTGAGGACAGTAGGATGAGTGAAATAAGCTAGAAATGAAAAGACAAACATTAAAACACCTCACTAATATGGACTAACTATAATGTGCAAACTCTGAAAATTAAATCTGGGAACATGAGTTATCAGGGAAAGGCTTTTGTAAAGGTTCCAAGATTGTAAGCTCTTACAGCAGTCATATCTATTCATGAGTTGTAACAGTTATTTCTAAATTCTCAGATGCTGAGCTGTTTGTGTGTGATCTGGTTGGTCCTGAGCTTCTGGTGTCTGTGTGGAGCCTGGGACTCAGAGCCAGAGTTAGGCAGCAGACTTCGACTGGATATATGAACAAAATGGACTTGGTTGACTGGGGTAGATCAGACTAAAGGGTAAAGGATGATATTAACTCTATTTTAAAACTTCAGCTTCAGTTTAGGACCAAAGGAAGACATGTTTATTTGGGGCAAAATCTATATTTTCTATAGCATACTGCGCCAGTTTGAATGTATTATGTCCCCCAAAATGCCATTATCTTTGATGCACTCTTGTGTGGGCAGATGTAATAGTGTTGATTAGATTGTAATTCTCTGATTGAGTATTCCCATGGAGATGCAACCTACCCAACTGTAGGTGATAACTCTGATTGGATAATTTCCGTGGAGGTGTGGCCCTGCCCATTCAGCTTGGGCTTTGATTAGTTTACTAGAGCTCTATATAAACTTAGACAGAAGGAGCAAGCTTACAGCCAAGAGGGATATTTTGAAGAATGCAAAGGAGCTGAGAGAGGAGCTGTAGCTTTTTTTGGAGACTGCCGATGAAAGTAGACTTTTGCTTTGGAGAAGCTAAGAGAGGACAAATGCCCCAAGAGCAACTGAGAGTAACATTTTGAAGGGGAGCTGCAGCTAAGAGAGGACACAACGCCCCAAGAGCAACATTTTGGAGAACGCCTTTTTGAAACACAACGTGGGAGCAAGCAGATGCCAGCCCTGTGCCTTCCCAGCCAACAGAGGTTTTCTGGATGCCAATGGCCTTTCTCCAGTGAAGGTACCCTATTGTTGATGCTTTACCTTGGACACTTTATGGCCTTAAGACTGTAACTTTGTAACCAAATAAACCCTCTTTATAAAAGCCAATCCATCTCTGTATTTTGCAAAATGGCAGCATTAGCAAACCGGCACACACACTATATAATTTAACTTGTATGGTCAGTTTACTCAAACACCATAATTACATGGAACCTTGAATAGGGAATGAGATCTGGTTGGTTTTTACAGGTTAGCATGAAACCCCAATACATCCCAGAGTAATCTGGACAGAGTATAAAAAGTATTTGCAAAGCTTCCTTGAGGAACTGTGGAAAAATGTGGAATTATTAAACTTCCCCACCTGGGGAATTCCCAATATTCTCACAAGCATTGGGAATTACCAGTTTAGTAGGTCAAGTCCTCAGTCTTGGGGCTTGCCCTTATGAAGCTCGTTACTGCAAAGGGGAGGCTAAGCCTACTTATAATTGTGCCTGAGAGTCACCCCCAGAGGACCTCTTTTGCTGTTCATATGTGGTCTTTCTCTCTAAGCAACTCTGCAGATAAACTCACTGCTTTCCCCCCTATGTGGGGCATGATTCTCAGGGTATAAATCTCCCTGGCAATGTGGGAGGTGACTCCCGGGGATGATCCTGGACTGAGCTTCATAGGATTGGGAAAGCCTTCTGGACCAAAAGGAGAAGAGAAATGAAACAAAATAAAGCTTCAGTGGCTGAGAGATTTCAAATGAAGTTGAGAGGTCATTCTGATGGTAACTCTTATTCATTATATAGCTACCCTTTTTTAGTTTCTGGTGCATTAGAATAGCTGGAAGGAAATACCTGAAACTATTGAACTGCAAACCAGTATCCCTGATTCTTGAAGACAACTGTATAAGTATATAGCTTACATGGTGTGACCATGTGATTGTGAAAACCTTATGGCTCTCACTCCCTTGACCAGTGTATGGATAAATGAGTAGAAAAACAGGAAAAAAGAGTAAATGAATAATGGGGGGGAGGGGGGTCGGAAGGGTATAGGATGTTTTGGGTGTTCTTTTTTACTTTTATTTTTATTTTTTGGAATAATGAAAATTTTTAAAAATTGATTGTGGTGATGAATGCACAACTATATGATGATACTGTGAACAACTATACACTTTGGATGATTGTATGGTATGTGATTATATTTCAATAAAATTGAATTTAAAAAAACAAAACAAAAATATAAAGAATGCAATGGATGCTTAACAATTGGTACTATACAAAGAAAGAAACTCTCAAAGAAGAAAGCTGAAATAAATATGAGATAATAGCTAAGCACAGTGGAAGTGGAAATATTGAAGTCCCCTAAGTTAGTGTAAACTCTTAATTAAATGGAATTAACTATCTTATACAATGTAACTCTCCAAGTCAATCATTCATACATTTAGCAAATATTTATTGAACCTGGATAGCATGCATTAGTCTTAGCTCATCTGGATTATCTTCAAACCTGCTTTGAGCATAGTAGTGACCCTTGGTCAATGCAATGAAATGCATCAACTAAAGGTAAATGATATCCTGTAATCATGGTTTTGTGAAATATTTGAGGGTAGGAAGTACCAGCCTGTGAGTGTCAGCATTGTTAGTAATAATAATTGGATTTGTGATTTCTAGCTGGTTTCAGTGGAGGCTGGTGATCTAAGATTGGTCATGTAGATGGAGGGTGCCTACACGGCCAGCTCGACATTCCCATTGAGCTAACTTTGGACTTCTTGTACTGAGCTGCTTTATATATATGCTGGTGGTTACTGAGACCTGGGCAAAGCATTTTCTATGCTACCAGCAACTGCAGGACAAAGACACCTTGTACCTGAAACCTCTGGAATCCTTTCAATGTGTACTCTTCACCTGTTATTGGGTGTTGTAGCCTTTGACCCTAATCAAGAGTTTCTACTAGTATGAACTATTTTAGTCCTGTGAGTCCTTCAACAATAGAACACTTAAGGTAATTAATGCATTATTAATGGAAGCTCCTACTATGTGCAGGCAATTGTTCTAGATGCCTCCAATAGAATGCCTGCTTTCATGGATCTTATATTCTAGTAGAGCAAGATAATAAACAAGGAAGTAAAAATTAAAATAATTTCTGATACTAATGTCAGTTATCCACAGGGAGACCTAATAAGGCAAATACTTGAAAACAGAAACTATTTTACTTTGTGATATCAGGAGGAGCCATGTTCTTCAGAATAGGGAAATCTTACTGTGACATTTGTACCTGGGAGTGTAACCCCTAAAATAGGGTTTCTTAACCTTTTTCTCTGTGCCAGGATCCCTTTAGCAGTTTGTTTAAGCCTATGACCCACTTTACAAAATAATGTTTTTAAATAGAAAAAAAATAAAATGTGCAGGATTTTAGAGGAAAACCAATTACAGTGACATGCAGTTATCTTTTAAAATGTTAAAAATTTTATGTTGTGTGTGTGCACATGCTTATTAATACAGAAGATAATGAGATACAGCCATGGGACTAATGACTACTGTGATTTCAAAGAGGTGGTGAGCATAAGCATTATTTTAAGATAGCTGCAAGAATTGTAAAGGGATAACTACCTTGACTTCTACTGCTGATGTAGCCATAGATGTTGCTAATATGAACGTATTTTCTGCCCACATTCACAATTCAGGGGAATTTTAAATTAACGTTAGAAGTTCGTGAAAATACATATGTAGTTTATATCCCAGCCAAGTTCATGTGGCCCTAAATTCATGAATATATTAGAGATCCCTTACAGGGTGCATGGATTTCAGGTTGAGAACCTCAGTTCTACAGAAGTGAACTCTGCTGAGAGAATGTCCCCACTTTCCTATTACAGCTTCTTGCAGGGTGTTAGCTGAAGGACTAATCCAGGCAAGGGTGGGACCTACAGTTTCTAAAACTACACGCCATCAATTCCAGCAGACCTTCATGCTCCTGAAAGGCCGGCAGTCAGAATGAGCTGCAAGCCCTGAAGCTTCTTTTACTGCTAAAGTTCTGGATCCCTTCATACTTGGTTCCTGCTTTCAGCCAATGCACTTGCAACCACTCGCTTTCCTTCTGATTTTTGGCCTTTCGCTTGCTTCTCTATGGTGACGGATATTGTCTTTTCCAGCTCTCACGTTGGGTTCTCCTTTCTAGAGTGGGATTTCATGGGCTTTCTGGCTATATTAATTTCTGATGTTTGACTAATAAACCTGACCCATCCAAATGCCAGCCTCAGTCCTGTCAGTTGGGACTCTCTCAGTGACTGATCTGATCATTCATATTGAACTTAAATCCTCTTATGTCCAGGGCTTGGAGAGAAGGCAAGCAGCATTTGCCACCTCCCGTCTAAGCCTCTGCCACTCATCTTCACAGAGAACCCTGTTGTCCAGTGGGCCACCTCCCCAGAGGTACATAAAATCTGTAACTCAGACAGTTAGCAACCATGGGCATTCTGAAACTAATGGCCATTTCCATGCTTTAAATATCGATTGATTATTTTACAAGCATAGCTTATTAACATTTATGACAGCATTTTTCATGCTAATGAATAACCCCTTCCCCATCTAGCCATAAGGACTAAAGTTGAAAATTCTCTATTTATGTAAATGCTCTGGCTATTCTAATTATAGAACCTGAAGAAATACCCTTTGACGGAATCATACCCATAATTTCCTGACATTATTCAGAATACTCATATCTTAGTCCTCAACCACAAGTCCAAAGTAAAAATCGTCCATCCACTAGCAAGCAGAACGGGAAAGGCAATAAAGGCAAATGACACACAGGATCAAGAAGTCTGCTTATTGGAAGGAATGGTTCCTGCTGAGTTGAGTCTTAAAGCGTATCTAGAAATTAAGAAAACAAAAAGGAGGAGGGAAATAATTCTGGGTTGAGAATAGCATATGCAGAGGCACAGAGATGAGAAAATTTCAGGAATGAAAAGTAAGAGCCAGTGGAACAGCAGTGAGAGGCAAAGTGGAGGGGTGGGCAAGGTGACCCAGACTTTATCACTCTTGCCAAGGATTGCAGTCTTATTCATTAGGTAACAGAAAGCCAATAAGGGGCTTTATGTGAGATAGTGTTGTGACCAGATCTGTGTTTATAGAAATAAAATCCTGGAGCCAGTGTGGAATGGAGGGCAAGGATGAGAAGTCCAAAGAGGGGACTGGTTAGAAAGCCATGCAGTAATTACATTTAAACAAAAACAAAAACAAAAACAAAAACAAATCAAAACAAAACAAAACAACAAAGAACAAAAAACAAAACAAAACAAAAAAACAAAAGAAAAAGAAAAAGAAAAGAAAGCCATTCAGTGATCCAGGTGAGCAGTGATGTGGGCTTGAACTAACACAGTTAAAATGCAGGTGCAGAGGACTGGGTGGATTTGAGGGATCATGAGAGGTAGATTTCAACAGTACTTATATCTCTACAATATCTTAAAAGCTGGTTAAAATTATGTATGTATGAATGGGTTTATATATTTCATGCGTTAACTTATTTCTGTAATCCATTGGTTATTTAGCTTATAAGATGTTAAATGACCAATTTGACTCATTTACTGATACATTAAATAATCCTGCTCTGTAACTGTTTGCTATTACTATTACGATGACAATGGAGAATTTCCTGGCTGAATTGTTGATTAAATCTCCATATATTCGTCTCTCTAACAGTACTCTTATCTTATGTAAGGGATAGAGTCATAGAGTAAGTTACAGACTACAGACAGTTGTGAAGTACCAAAACTATTAAGAATCCTGAACTCTGAGTTAGGAATCTGTGGTTCTACTTTTAGTCCTATTACAACTCACTGACATTGACAAGTTCATCTGTACAAGGACAGAAAAGATTCGAAAGCTTCACGTCTTTGGGAGATCATATCAGCAGTCATGCTGTCTCCTAATCGATGTAGGTAGATTGGTGGATGTTTATGAGAGAGACATGGATTACCTGGAAACAGGTGGTTTTGAATGAAAGAGCAGGTTGTATCCTCAAGGAAAATCTTTATGAATACATTTGTTCTTACCTGGCAATTCCAACTTACATATGAGGTTCCTTATACAAATGTATTATTTATATGCATAGCACTCCGTGATAATTGAGAAGCAAATAGTATTTAGTCCCGCCATGGTCATCCTACAGATGCATATTATATATTTTATTTTTGGAAACCACCAGTGGAGGCTGGGTATGCTGATTTGAATCTATTAGGTACCCCACAAAAGCAATGTTCTTTAAAGCAATCTTGCAGGGGCAGACTTATTAGCCTTTTGATTAGGGTGGGATGTTTGATTAGGTTGCTTCCATGGAGATGTGACCCACTCAACTGTTAGGTGAGACCTTTTGATTAGATCATTTCCATGCAGGTGGGGCTCTGCCCATTCTGAGTGGGTCTTAATTAGATCACTGGAGGCCTTTTAAGAGAGCTCACAGACAGAAGGAGCTCAGAGAAGCTGAGAGAGACATTTTGGAGAGAAGCTAAGAATGTAATTCAGAGTTTGCCCCCTGGGAGAAGCTAAGAACAGACATAGACCAAGACGCTTGGAGACGCTGGGAGATGCAGACAGAAGGACGTTTGGAGATGCTAAGGTAACAGATGAAGCCCAGAATTTGCCCGGGAGAAGCTAAGAGAGGACTCCCAGATGCTTAGAGAGAAATGCCCCAGGAGAACCAAGAAGAGAGCTGAGAGAAGCTAAGAGAGACAGAAGCCCAGAGACATTTTGGAGAAAGCCACTTTGAAACACAACCCAGGAGCAAAGGACCAACAGATGCCAGCCACTTGCCTTCTCAGCTGACAAGAGATGTTCTGGACACCACTGCCCTTCTTTCAGTGAAGGCATCCTCTTGTTGATACCTTAGTTTGGACACTTTTTGGCCTTAGAACCATAAATTTGTACCTGAGTAAATCCCCTTTATAAAAACCAATCCATTTTTGGTATTTTGCATAATGGCAGCATTAGCAAACCACAGTACTGGGTCACTCCTACTCTTCCTTCACAACTCAGTCACTCCAAGTGCTTCTGTCCCAATTCTCACCTCCTTGTCCCTTCTCACTTCTCCTTGGGGCTTCTCTTTCACTCTCCAGACAGGAGTTTATGCCCCCCTCCTCTATGCATGGCTTGCTTTCTGTACAGTTTCTCTCACTGGTCCTGAGGGCAGAGACTCTTTTATCAATTTATCCTGAAGTCTAGAGCATAAGCAGATAAAGTAGTAAATAATTCTTTGATTATAATTCAAAGAAGTCAAGGATAATTAAAATCGCACATATTTTCACCCTTTAAACATTAAGGCTGCATATTCTAACTTCTTCTAAAATGTAGGTCTAGATGCAAAGGAGAATTACCAAATAAGACATCCCAAAGACGTCTTTCAAAGATTGTAGCTTTGTAGCCAGACTCATAAAGGAGGCATATGTGCTGGGCTTGAAACACATTCGTGCCAAATTTCAGACACAGAAATGGGGGTATTTTAAAGACATGACCTGAGCTTTTTTAAGAGCAAAGAACTTTGGGGAAGGCTATTCAAGTGTTCCTGGAAACTATTATCATTGGCAGCTTCTAAGAAAAAAGTAATTAAGGTGATCATGAAAACCACTGAGGATCTCAGACTGCTTGAAAGACATCTTCTAGAATATTTTTGGACTAAGTGCTACCCGATGTCATCATTTTCAGGTTTCTTGAACCACAACGCAGAGTTTTGCTGCAATGCAGTGCAGGAGACATGATTTTGGCAGTAAGTCTAATATTGAAAAAGCGGGGAGAAAAACACCTTGACTTCATCAACTCTGACCTTGCCACAAGGTGAGATTCTTCTCAAAAGATTCCTCTCTGGCAGCCTTGACTGGATTTGCTTTTATATCATCAGAATGAACTTGTATTTGTTATAAGGATTAATATGCCCAGAAGAGAAATGGGTCCTAGCAGTTCTGTCTGAGAGGATATCAGCTTTATAACTTGGCCTGATTTCAGAAAAGATCTCATTCATTCATTCATGACTCATTCATTCATTAACTTGACCATTTTTATTAAAAACCTATCATGGTAGACAGAATAATGCCCGTCTACCCCCAGCCCTTACAGATGTCCACCTCCGAATCCCCAGAACCAGGGAATACGTTACCTGACAGGAAAAAAGGGACTTGGCAAACATGATTAAGTTAAGGATCTTGAGATGGAGAGATTATTCTGCATTATCTGGATGGGTCCAATATAATAACAAGGGTCTTTAAAAGTGGGAGACAGGAGGGTCAGAGTCAGAGAAGGAGTTGTGAGGATGGAAGCAGGGTCAGAGGAATGTGGCCAAGAGCCAAAGAAGGTGGGCAACCTCTAGGAGCTTGAAAGGGTAAGGAAGGATTCTCCCCTAGAGCCTCCAGAAGGAACACAGCCTCTGATATTAGCCCTGAAAACCTCCAGAACCGTAAGATAATAAATTTGCACTGCTCTAAGACACTAAATTTGTGGTAATTTGTTACAGCAGCAATAGAAATCTAATCCATTTACATTGTTGCAGGCTTTATCAGTTCCAACAGCCTTTTCTAGGGATGCTGAGAGCATTTAAGTAGTTCTGAATTGTCCCAGAGGTCAGGAACATGGACAAAGAATAGGATTTTACTGTTCACAATTCAGGGTAATTATTTTAGAAGCTTTTCAGAATTTTGTCCATGTTGTCAAAACCCAATGGAAACTTTCTGTCCTTATCTTAGCTGTGACAGCTGACATTGTTAAATTCCTTATTGAAATAATTTCTTTTCTTTTCTTCTGTGATAGTACTCTTTCCTGGTCTCTCCAGTTTTCTCTGGCTGCTCCTTTAAAAGATCCCTTTTTGCCACTTATGTGCTCCTGGGCTGTGTTCTAAGTCCTCTGCTCTTCTCATTCTGCCCTCCTCCTTGGGTTGACTTCATGGCTACAGACTGTGTCTCTAGTCTAGACCTCCAAGTATGGTTCCTGAGCATCAGATCTGTATATCCAATCATCTGAATATTTCAGAAGTATCTTAATTTAACACGGCTAAACCACTCTGCTTACTTGCCAGCTGGTCTGTTGGGTTTGGTCAACGAAGGGCACCAGCTGGAGACCAGAGGCGGGCAGACAGAGTGGCTGGGGTATTTTCTCTCTGTTCCATCCAGGCTTCCATGTCACATCTCTGGCAGTAACTATGTCCTTCTACAACTACCCCTCCCAGATAGGAGCTTCTCCTTCATGGTTCCAGCTCTCTTCTGGCTCTGACAACATTTCCATCCCATTATTTCAGCCTTGTGGGTGGTTAACAGGTACTCAGGCTTGCTGTTTTCTAGACACATCACCATTTCCTATTTGTTTTCTTAACCTGCTTATACATCTCTAAGTTGACCTTTTATTAAAGGTCTTCATTTGAAATATCTGTGGTGATTTCTATTTCTTGATGAGACCCTCACTGATTTATTAGTATCAGATTTATTAGTTGGTAAGATAACTTACCAACCATGCTACTTTGGTGTTTTGCAATCTATCAGAATTCATGGACAGGAGTCCTTCTAGAGGCCTCCTCACTCTATCCCTGTACCCCATCCAGTCAGACTTGGGGCCTTAACATTTCTGTAATCTCTTCTTGCACCTCTGCTCCCACTTGGTTCAGACCCTCGTTGCTTCCTATTTGAATTATTTGGGAGTCTCCTCCTGTGTCTCCTTGCCACCATCTGTCCTCTCCAATACTCTTTCCGTAAGCTGGCAGGGTTGGTTTTTAAAGCATAGAATGGGTTATGCTGCTCTTCTGTTTAAATCTTTCAGTGGCCTCTAAATTTTGCAAGTGCAAATACTAAGGCTGTGCTGTACAAGGTTCCTCATGAATTCTTAACTCTATTCTCTCTAGCCTTACTTCTGGCTTCTCTCTCCAAAGGCACCCTTCCTTTCCCCTGTACTAAACTATTTGCTGGCCCTCAGAATGTCTTGCTCTTTCATTACTTTAGGTCTGCATATATTCTTTTACTTCATCCTGTTTTCCTCTATCTTCTCTTCCCTTTATCTGGTTTCCTTCCACTCATTCCTATAATCTCAGCCCAAGTCTCATCGCACCCAGCCATTGCCAATGCTGCCATGGTGTCCCCAGTTTTCTCTGGGTTTCCAAAGTCGTCTGTACACATTTTCTTAAAGCACTGAGCCTATGTGCTGTAACTGATGATTACTTTGTCTGCAATTGCTTATAGACTATAGAGTCTTTGAGTTCAAAGATCAGGACTTAAATGATTTTGCATTCAGAGCACCTACTACAGAAAATATTTAATAAAAGGATATTAAATAAATAATTTGATCTTTTAATTTGACCTATAATTTTTCTTTATCCTACTTCAGTGTTTTTATACCTTTAAGAAGGTATTTTAACCATGTGCTACTTTTCCTCATTAATTTTCTTTGTTCATTTGTTTATTCAAACATTGGTGGTGTTCTTTACCTTGTCGGGAAGCACGTGACAGTGCCAATGACCTATAGCTATTAACTTGGGGAGAACTGGTCAAATGCTTTATATCTTAACACTCTAAGCAAGAATTTCTATTGTCAGAAACTTGGCATATATATTGAGGCCTAATATTTGAATGACAGAACTGAGGATAAGGCATTTTTAGTGGAGTCTTCTGATTCCCAGACTTTATGACTTACAAAACCTCAAACTATTCACTTTCCAGGAAAGCTATATCATAGAGTGAATCATGACTCCCACAAAGACACATTCAAGTCCTAACATGGTCTTGTGGGTATAAACTCATTTGTAAATGGGATCTTTGAGGATCCTGTTAAGGTGAGGTCAAACTGAAACAGGGTGGGCCTCAATCCAATATAACTGGAATCTTTATAAGCAAAGAAAATTTGGACATGGAAGTAAGCCACAGGAGCACAGCGAGGAGGCAGATTGCCATGTGATGGAGGCGGAGATTGATTGCCCAAAAGCCACCACCAGAACGCTGAAGACTTCTGCAAAAGCATGGCCTGCTGGTACCTCGATGTTGGACCTCTAGCCTCCAAAACTGTGAGACCATACATTCTTGTTGTTTAACCAACCAGTATGTGATATTTTGTTATAGAAGACCTAGCAAACTAAGACAAGCTAATTTTTTTCCCCAAAAGGATTTTCCCATATAAGGCATCTTATTTTGACCACGTGAAAGAAGGTTATTTTGAGTTCCTTCTCTTTTTATTTCCCCTTGCCAGCATCTGGGGCAGGGGTGAATGGATGATGAAATGCTCAATAAAAAGCATAAGGAAGGACAAAGAGAGAAACCAAAGGGTTTGGGAAATACACACACCAGACAAATAGTCTCTGAGTAAGAGTTGATTGCAAAGATGTGGTGGGCGTCAAACATACCAACTGGTGGATATTAAGTACATCTTCCTCCTTTGGGAGGTAAACATATCTTCTCTCCATCCTGGAGAGTGAAGGAGTACACTGGAACCATCTGCTTAATTTATCAAATGGTTCCCTGATGGCCCAACATACCTTAATATGATTCTAGTTATTTTATGATTTCATCTTTACTCTATTGACCAAAACATTTTATTAACAGTTCAGCTGACTTCTACTTCCAATTTATTTAATTTAAATCTCTAATTTTCAAATTCAACTTAAAAATGATCATCATCTCTTCATGTAAACTTGCATATTGACCATACATTAACTTGACCAAGTCAAGTCAAGTCACTTAAAGAAAGAAGGTTGAGGCAACACATTCAATCGATGAGAAAAAAATGTTACCAGGCTTGTACATATGAAATGCCAATCATTAAAAAATTAAGTAAAACATTTTCATTTCTAGAAGAACAAAAATGAGAGGATTAAACACATAGTCTTATTTCATCAAATTGAGACAGGATAACAAAGTAAACTTAAATGATTTTGTTAAACAGAAACAAAATCATAGTATAAAAAAATAGAGACAATTTTCTTATATGTGTTAGCAAATATCTGTCTTGGAAACCGGGAGATTATTATGTGCCCTGGAGAAACAAGCTGCTATAGAAATATAAACAATAAAATAAAAATAAATTTGTGGTTGTTTCCCCTGTCATGCTTTGTATAGATTTTTCCTTTGTTTTAATGACTCCTGGAATCAGTTGTGGCATATGTTGAGAAATATTTTGACCCAGAGAAAAATCATCGTAATCTAATTTTGTAGCATTTTCCTCCACAATATCGATGATATTCGCTCCCTAGAAAAATCGGGTGAAATTCATATTTAGACAAGTAAATCTATCTGATAAATCATTTCACAGATGTGAAAGAAACCATGTGAAATGAAACTTAGATGTTTTCAAAACCACTTCATTTAACGAGAGGACACTAATCAATACACAGTGTTTTTCACAATGAAAGAAACAGTAGGATGGAGAAACATTTATGATTGTGGGTCATATTGCCTCACATTGTATGCTATTCCTTTTTGGGTTCTCTGGAGATTGGATTAAAAAAGCCTGTTTCAGCTGGATCACCACATGCCTTTAAGGGCTGAGTGAAAAAACAGAGGTTAACTTGTGCCCCCTAAAACAAGCAAAACATTCATTGTCATCATCAACCTGTTAATGTTTAAAATAGAATGTCTAAAATCAATTTCTGAATTTTTAATAAACCTTTCACACATGTATTTGATACTTAATTTATCAGTATGTAAATACTAAAATTATATATTTGAATTTATACAAGAAGAGACTAACATCATCAATTTTTATTTTTAAAACATGTAAAACTAAACATTTAAATTAGTGTTATTCTTCAAAATATCACCTTGGGATGTTTTTAAAAATAACTTCTTAAAAATTATTTTCAAGAGCTAGTTTTAGAACCATAACAGAAAATACTTTTTAAAAAATAATTTCTCTCTCTCTCTCTCCACACACGTGTACACACACACACATCCATATGCACACACACACATGTATACACACACACACATGCATGCACACGTGTATACATATCTCAACCAAGGAGAGCTATTAAATGTTAGTGTCAGTATATGATTTTCAAGTATTTAAATACATAATTATTGAAATCCATTTTGCCTCATGATGGACAGTTCTGAATCAAATTTGAAGCTCAACTGTAACAACTATGTGGGCATTTACATTTGTATATTTTAAGTTTTTCTACATCATTTTGTTTTTCTATATTTTCCAGATAGAGATTTTTCATTTCTTTGGTATTTTTCATTATTTTCTTAAAGACTATTGTTGTATATCATCTCAATTCTAGTTAGTAAAGAAAGATCATAAATTGTTAGTATACAATACTTATAGAAGGAAAATGGAGAAATTACTAATTAATCTGTACTTACATTTCTTTAAATGGCAGCTTCTAATTCAATGGTGCTAAATATTTTTCATAGTGCTTTTACATTTCTACTCTTATTTGATTCTCAAACCATTCCCTAACTCTTGATACTCTCTAAATAGTCTAGAGGAAATTTTGATTCAATAACTAAGCCAAAATTCAACAGAAACTTTGAATAGAAACACTTTTTGTGTTTACATTTAGTGTGTACATTTTGAGAATGTATTTGGTAAAAATGATGCATACATAAATTAAAATTTTAGTTTGAGTTTAGCACTGGTTCTTATATTTTTTCCATGATATTTCTGCTTTATTTTATTCTCTGTAATGACAGTCCTTAAAACAATAAAATCATTTTCTGAAAGGTAATTATTGTTTCAAAGCTTTTCTGATGATGAGCATAAAAGTGCTTAATTAGCACTTGCTCATAGTAGATACTCAACAAATATTTGTTGAATATATCAGTAATGATCTCTTAATGTGCTTCTTTCAAAATAAAAAATGCAATGATTGCAAAGCTCCTTTCTTCCCTGCATTTCTAATTTGGTCTGTTTTCACATTTCTCCTTCACAAAGGAGCAGTGAATGAGAGGTGATACATGACTTTACCAGGGGAAAGGACAAGCAACAGTATATCTAAGAGGAGGATCAGAGGCTAAGGCTCAACCTCATACAACTTGCCCCCTATGGTCACACCTTGATAAGATCTGCAGCCCTGAATACCTCACAGGGAGCATATCTATTGCACTGCCTTCTCCACTTCCACAAAGCTGTATTTTGCAAATGGAGCTTGCCATGATCCAATGCATATATTCATGAAGGTCACAAGGTTTAGAGGTCAGAGAATGTCTCCTCTGCTCAGGTGCCACCAAGCTTATAAAAAAGAACACGAAATGTTCACAGCTTTATTTAAAAAATCATCTTTACATTTACTTGAATAAATTACTAATAGCTGCTACTTTTTTGAACACTTCAGGAACCTGAAAGTAAAAAAAGTTAACATGCCCAAGATTTTGTAGACATGAAATGGGGGAAAAAGGTTTGAATTTTCTCTCCCATCTATAGACTATGCCATCAAATATTTTCCTACCAAAGGGCAAAAATAGTGCCTAATTTATACCCTGGCTGAAACTTGTAAAGTGTAATCTCTTAAAATTCTTGTTAACTATAGCAGTCAAACAAACCAAGCTCTATTTATAAGTATAATGACACATTCCTTCCTGAGCTTCCTTTTTTCTTTCACCCACCCCCGATTACCTGTCTCTTGATTCCTAATGCTAGTTATTATAAACAAAGTTCTCTCGAGTTCTTCTTGACACTGCCCTTTAAATTCCTTTGAAATTTCTGTAGCATTCCAGATCTTATGATATTCAGATCACCTCAGTCTTCAATGTAATGCTATGTCATAGCTTATCTTCTTAGCCTTTATATGTTGCATGTCACATTTTATTGCCTGCTATGTTTTACAGGTTTCTCAAGGGCATTTTTATTCATTGTGTTATATAAATAATAGTGCAATAAAATATTAGACAGTGATATTTAGTTTCGGTGGTATATTTTCAGAGGTGGATATGGTTTTCATAAGAACAGTAGGAAATTGTGTCATTGAATCCTTAGAGTCCTAAGATTATTACTGAATTTACATTAACAATTGATTTGCTTTGCGGCCACAAATCATGGCTATAGATCTTACCATGGAACAGAAATTCAGAGATTCAACTGCTATGAAGGATCCTAGGAGTCATTTCAATCTATTCAACTTTGGTATTTAAAACATGATTGCTGTCCAAATGTCAGCACTTTTAATTTTTTTTCCCTATACAAAACTTTACAAAAGTTATACTTGATTATTTTAAAGAACATTGATAATTAATAGACTACATTCTAGGAGAAATAAGTGCTTCAAAACACCTTTGCAAATGTAAAAATATAACAAATGCAATTTGGAAAAGTTATCAGATGTTTGGATAGTAAATTATACCGGTGGTAAATGTGCATCCTACTTCTCCTAGGATAAAGACTTAAATACACCTGTATGTTTTCCGTTAGTAGGTTAGAAAGGGAGTTCTTTTACCTGCTGTTGACCTGATGGTTGAGGTGATGTTGGAGGATGTCATTACAGGAATACATTCATCATCTTGGGAGTAACCAGCTTGAATGGCTCGAAGATAACTGTGACTCCTTGTTCGGAAACATCCAGGGAGGTCAAGGGCATCCATGGCCTGAGATTCAACTTCACTAAAGACGGATTCACACACTGATTCAAACTGCCCGTTGATCTCGGCTTCACTCATCTAGTAATAATAACAGTACATTTGATACCCAGGTCCTGCCATTTTATATCATTACCATGTTACAAAGGAAAAAAATTAGCCTGTGATCATTCAATGCCTTATATTTTCGGAATAATTAATGTGAAATAAGCATCGAGGAATTTGCTAAACTTGGGAAATACTTTATTGGGTAATTTTTAAAAAAATATTAAGATAAATAGCCAATTCCTAAATATTGATGAAATTCTATGGACTCACAGAGAAAGCTTTAAAATATGTATAACAGAGTTAATGCTAAGTTTAAGAGAGAAAGTACATTTAAAAGTTTAGCAAAGTATCTGATATAAAGTATGTGTTCAAAAATATTAATTCTTCCCTCCTTCCTTTTTTTTCCCCCAAATGACTCCCTCATCTTTCCAAACTGTTTACAGCACAGACAGCTCTAGAGATGGTTTGTTTTTAAAGAGACATTTAAGTAGTATACACTCTTTTCAGTTCTTTTTAGGAATATAAGAGTCTGCTTCTACTACTTGTCATTGAAATGAATCACAAATTTGGCATACAAGCTGGTATTCTCGCCATTAGAACAGAAAAATCCAGGTTCAAAAGACAAAAGAAATGGCTGGATTGGTTCTTGGTCTATATGCAGTAAGTTGCTTCTACCTAAATTCTGCAGTTTTTTTTTTTCTTCTTTAGCCTGGGATACTATGATACTCACTTCTGCTTGATAGTTCAGCAGATAAAGTAATTATTTTCAAGCCTGTGATTTAATTTCCATGTACAGAGTCACCCTAAGAACCTAAAAGCTCCAATAGTATTAAAAAATACTGTCATGCTTTGGAAAGTGGCAGGATCTCAAGTTGATGTGCACATATGGGCTTGACCGTCAGGTCAGCTGAAGGCCTTTGCTTAGGCGAATGACCCCGTGGAAGACATGCTTTTTTCCTGACAGTGCTACTCCTGTATTTTCCATGAGCCAAACCTAGAGCTTCTAAATGGAATCCAGTAAAGTGAAATACAGTATTAAAACAAGGTTGGAGTGGTATAAATCTCTCTGGCAACGTGGGATGTGATTCCCAGGGATGAACCTGGACCTGGCATGGTGGGATTGAGAAAGCCTTCTTGACCAAAAGGAGGAAGGGAAATGAAACAGTTTCAAATGGCTGAGAGATTTCAAACGGAGTCAAGAGGTCATTCTGGAGGTTATTGTTATACATCACATAGATATCTGTTTTTAGTGTATTAGAATAACTAGAAGGAAATACCTGAAACTGTTGAACTGCAATCCAGTATCTTTGATTCTTGAAGACAATCATATAATTGTATAGCTAGCATGGTGTGACCATATGATTTTGAAAACCTTGTGGCTCACACTTCTTTTATCCAGTGTATGGATAAATGAGTAGAAAAATGGGGACAAAAAGTAAATGAATAATAGCGGGGTAGGTGGGAAGTATGGGATGTTTTGGGTGTTCTTTTTACTTTTCTTTTTCTTTTTATTCTTTTTCTTTGTTTTATTACTATTTTTTTGAAGTAATGAAAATGTACACTTTGGGTGATTGTGTGGTATGTGACAAATATCTCAATAAAATTGCATTTAAAAAAAAAGTTTGGAAAGAATAGGGTGGGAGAAAATAATGAGAATTTTAAGAATGAAAAACTGAACCTGGGCTGGTAAATGTAGATGCCCCCAGGCATGAGGCTAAGAGGTCCATGGTTTCAGCATGGACAAATATCAGCTGCTCTAAGTGAATTATTTGCTCATTATGGTTGAATGGAATCTTGATAAATAACTCCCTCCCAATCACTCATATATATGGGTATATCCCCTGGCAGTATCTTCTATATGTTAGCATGTATATACATATGAGGATGCTTGTTAGAGAAACTGATGAGCAAAGGTTCAGGCTCTCTGGAGGGAAAGGCACATGAAGGAAAGAATAGAAACAGCTAAGAAGACAGTGAGAATAGTATGGAGGGCCTACTATTTTCCCCTCCAGATTTTCCCCTTATCCCTTCCCTCTTGTCATGGGCTTACTGAGAAGCCTAAGCCAGAAACCTGGGAATCTTTCTTGGTGTCTCTTTTACCCCAGTTCATCACGGGCCTTTTTTGATTCTCCACTCCAAATCCATCCTGCTGCTACCACGCATTACAGTTAGTCTTCTCTGCACTGGCCCTCTCTCCTGCTCTGCCACATCACTACACCTGCCTCCCTCCTAGGTTCTCTGTCTCCATCTAACAAATTAATTGTCAGTCCATTGCTTAAATTTTTTCAATGGCCTTCAGCGTCTAAGCGAAAGTACAAATTCCTTAGCAAGGCCCTTCGTGATCTGGCTTCTGTTCACCTCTCCAAACTTAGTCCTCATCAACTTTCTATATTGGAGCCATGCATTCAAATCATACAAAAATAATGCAATTCCTTGAATTGTAAAGCATGCCATCCCTTCTCCCTGGCCTCGGAATTTGAATAACCTGCTCCCTCTGCCTGGAATGTTCTTTCTCCACTTTCAGCTGGCTCACTCTTCAGCACTCTTCAGACCTCAGCAGAGCTGTCCCTTTCTCTCAGTCTCATCTTCTCTTCCCTCCCATGGGCCTCCACCTCTTTCAAATGGTGAGGAGCGAAGTAGAGGGTTTGGAACCTGAGCAAATGCAGGTTTTGGACATACCCCACCACCTCGGTATCCTAAGGGAATAAGGAAGTAAATGTTCTTTTTGGCTTGCCTGTGGAGGATTGCGGGTGATAAGAAGTCACTGTCTCCAGAAACACCTGCAAGCTTGAGATGCTGGAGTCTGATTCTGCGTGCTTCCCCTGGCCTAGGTATCAGGACTTCCATGTTGGGAGAGAGAATGTGATACCACAAAGGACACTGCTCAGAACCCAGGGGGACCAGAGGCCCAGAAATGAGCAACGTGTTCCTGGATGCAGTTTACTCCTCTATGTTGGTGGCTTTGGGATCTGCCACTCACTGTCAAATAGGTAACTGAGACTTGTTTCCTTTATCGATAAGCTCCTTCAGATCAGCAGCTATGTGTTTTACTCCACTGCATTCCTAAATCCCCAGCACAGCACAGCACAGCACAGGGAAGGAGCACTAGTAAATACTTGTTGCTGCATGAATCTGTAAATAGGGACAATAATCACACCTTTCTGAGTAGTTCAAGGATTGCAGTAATTGACATAACTCACCTAGCACAGTTCCTGGAATTTAGTAGGCTTCAGTAAATGGTCATCATTATTATTATTTATCAAATGGGGGGAAGATTGGAGGATCTTAAGATTTATGGTTCTAAGTACACTTAAAGAATGAGAAAAATGTAGGTATTATTCCATTTACCATGTAGATTTAGCAAAATGTAAGAATTCTTTTTTTTAAAAAAATATAGAACACTGAAGAAGTAAGAAGTAAGAAAGGGCAGTAAACTCACAAGAAAAATTCAACAGTGCTCTCTGAAACTTTAGAGAATGTCATTCTGAGAATAAAAATGAAGTTTGGAAGTCCTGTCCAACATACTGATGAATTGTTGGATCTCAGAATCCTCTAAGAAAGGTCAAGAATGAATAAACAGCCAAATGGCCCTCAGCTTCCAAGGAGGATGTCAGCAGCACTCTGAGTCATCTGTTTACATTCTGGAATATCAGTAGTTTTAATGTGAATTTCTAGCACTTTCAATGAAATCTCCTGGTTAAGAAATTTTATGAGTATTTCTGATATCTCAGGCTGGTCAATAAGAACTTGTAATTTCATGAATACTTTTCAAACTTCAGGTGCAAATTCCACATGCAATACTAATGTTCAATATTTGCAAAATTCCATAATATCAGCCAGAGCACTTAAAAAAACTAAACCTTCTCCCTCAGTTCATGAACTAAAAGAAACCAAAGGTGAGTTCAACTACTGAGTTCAATTAAGAACTGGCTAGAGATAAGCAAATCTCATAAGATTTCAGTTTTAATTTCATTTTTGCACATGAGAAAAAAATTGAGTCTTAAAGCCAAAGAAAAAAGTTTTAACAGCTTTATCCACTAAATTCCAGTATCTCAAAAACACAGAAGTGTTACTGATTCCAGATATTTCATCCTCTATCATTTGAAACTGCTTTTTTCCTTCTTGTGTTGTTAGGTTACGTTTGCCAGGGTTTGATACCAAATTATTAGAAGTTTGTTTCTAGGTTTGATATAACTCACATATTGTTGATGTTCCAGGATTATTTTAAGTTAAAAATAACTTTTTTTTTCAGAATTAAAAATTGAGCTCAATTTAAATTTATTTCACAGAACTCAGTATAGGAATGACTTCAAATTCGAAATTTCAAAGTCATCAAATAAATATAAAGAAAGAAAGAAAGAGAGAAAGAAGGAAACAAACAAACAAATAAACTCCCAAACATCCAACTTGTCCACTTTGCTATTATGTGCAACAATGACTCTTTGCAGATAGAAAAACATGCGAGAAAATGTTATTTGTGCTGACTTATTTTGCAGATCCTATTTTGGGTTTGCCAAAAACACAATGTTGAGAGTACTAATATGTTTCTTCACAATTATGACTGTAAAATCCAGACAACTTCTGAAGGTTTGATAAGAACTTTTGAAGGGTAAGGTTATCTACTGAATTGAAACCTGTTTGTTGGAAGCAAATGAAAAAAGTAGAAAAGAACTATTTACAACAGTGGTGACATCTGTTTGCATCTCTGTTTAAAAAATTTATGGTTGAGTTACACTTGATTTTAAAAGTTCCATTTTGGTAAATTAGTTATATTAATAGAAAAAGAATAGGACATCGTTAAAAGAAGTGAGACTACTTTGAGGGAAGTTACCTAAGTGTTTGGAAACAAGTTGTTAAAATCTGTCATTGTCCTTCAGTTTATCTGTTTCTTCATTAATTTCTGCACTGGATTTTCTCTGTGCTGCAATAGAATGTTTCCTCAATTAATTAAATAATTACAATAATCTAGTTGAGGGTAATCTGGAATTTAAAAAAACTTATGTATTTATTTATTTTGCAAGGGGCGGGGGTGGTTGGGTGCAAATGGTAGGGTGACCAACTGTTCATATTGACTCAGGACTGAGGGGTTTCCAGGGATGTGGGACTTTCAGTACTAAACCTGGGACAATTCTGGTTTCTCTTGTTATAGAAGGAAAGAGTCAATGGTATTCTTTTTGCTGCAGATAGGGATTTAATCCTGTTTTAAAAAGAAAATAACATCTGAGTAGATTAAAAAGATAATATCTTTCTTATGCTGTGGAACAGGAAAAGTCTCAATAGTTCAGTAGAAAAAGCTCAGAGCACAACTTTCTGTTTGGAAAAAAACTATACCAAAAAAAGATTATCTCAGAAGGAATATAAAGCCCATGGCAAAAGAAAGTCAGGATTTTCAACCCCTGGCAACAACCCAAACCTCACAGTATTACCTATAATCAGAAGGGCTTTTAGTACTCAGAATTACAAACTATCACTGCAAGTTATTATTATTATTATTATAGTAATAATAATGAGGCTATTATTTCTGAGTACTTACTATGTGCTGGGCTTTTTACATAATAATATCCCAAATTCACTTTGTTACTCTGCTGATATCATTATATGTATTATATCAGTTATTCTTACAATATGATGGAGCAGTTATTATCTCTATTGATGACAAAAGTGAAGTTTAAAAAGGCTAAGGCAATTTTCTAGGGCCAAATAGTTCATAAGAGGTGCAGGGAAACAGCCCAATTCTCTCTGACTCAATAGTCTATGCTCTTAGTGACTATCCTACAATATTTTGAAGAAAATATTATGTGTAAGTCTGAAAAACTCAAGAATAGCTTAAGCACTATTTTTAAAAGCTGTTAAAATTAGTAAGTGAGCTATCTAATTACATTTTTAAAAATTCAATTCTTAAATTATTTATTCTATACTATATGATGATGAGAATGAATAATTAATACTTATTTTGTCATTGTGTATTCTCTGAAAGTTTAAAACAGATAGCAATGTATGCTAGTTTCGTTCTCTCAGCTATATCCTTGGGACCAGGCCTAATTTAAAATACCACCATTCATGTATTAACACCATATCCTATTTGTAGCCAAAGTACCTAGCAAGAAATATTATATCTTGAGAATTAGCCTTATAAACTCTATTCTCTAAGAGTGACAGTGAATATCACAGCATAATTTGATCTCTTCTTACTAGCCTTTCAGTGGCTTAATTTGAAACAGTTTACTGAAAGAGACTTCGGTAAGTCCAAAATCACCATAAAACCTTTCCCTGGTCCCATGTTATAGAAAAATTGTCCTGGGGGAAAAGAAAGATATTCTGCAAGAAATCAACAAAAGAGGCTGAGCTAGACAGCTTATCAGCAATTCCTTACCAAGATGAAATCAATTTAAAATGATAAAGAGTAATAAACGTTGAAAAAAAAAGTCATAAAGTTCATGGGTGTTTAAGCAGCCAAATATAATCGCAGGCAGGAACTTCACGGATACTTATGTTCTACTTTACGCTTCCTAGAGATGATGGTGCCCCACTCTTAGGGCAGGCTTCTGTTACAACACGCTTTAGGGCTCAGACCCCCAGGGAGAAAGGGTTAATATCGGTTCCGACCTGGCTCACACAGCTGGCCTGACTCAGAGTGCTGACAGCTCTCATGTAGCTCTGGTTTCTGGAGCGGAATTTTGGAGAGTTGTAGTTGGCAGACGGATCCAGATTGTGACCACCAGGCACATCGCTTGCAGCTTGCAGGTAGCTTGGGCTATTAAAAAGAAGAAGAAGAAATGAAGAGAAAAGGCATTCCATGCGCATCCATTGAAAGGCTGTTAAAAAATTTGTAGATGAATGTTTGTCTTTTAATGGATAACTTTGCCTTATGTAAATATTCTTGGGGTTCATATTTACCGATGTAAATTTCATCCAAAGTAATAGGACAGGCTCTTTACAAAATTACTCTGAGGCCTGACTTTTCATGGCCAGGTAGTGAAATTAGCAACGTTTCCGCATAAAAAAGTGCCGAAAGCACTGATAACTCATACAACATAAAGCAAACTCAGCACCTGGATTTAAGCTGTAAAAAATCTATGAAAGTCTCATAAAAATCGTGTTAGCTCTTTTGCATCTGTACAAACTGAGAAAAATAAGAGGAAAAGAAAAAGGAGTCATGTTCAGTTTTAATTCATGCAAAGGTATCCAGATTATGCAAGTTAGGCAAATAAAAAGAGTAAACTGAGAAATCAAAGTTTATTATCATGATCATTTCTTTCCAAATTCCCTTAAAAAATCAATGCTCTCTAGTCTTCCTTGCTATTTTTTTTTTTAAATGTTAAAAGCATGTAAAAACCTTGAGTATATTATCAGATGGAAGGTTCTGCTTAATTTAAATTTCTGGCAAATCAGACCCCCTTCATTCAATTTTTGTTGACAAGCTTTTTAAACTGTAAAAAAAAATTCATTTTTTAGTCAAAAACTGGAGTGATGTGAACAGAAGTTATTATTCTTTCCTATTGTGGATCATGACCAGGGACATTAAATACCATTCATTGCATAGGCCTGTATATAAAATTGCATATAAATACTAGGTTGATAATTCTGACTCCATAGTCTATAATTAAAGATGTTCCTTACTTTTGAAAGTAAGCTCTGAATATAATTCATTTTCTTTGTGATTTGCTTCTTTCTTTAAAAATGAGCAGCAGAAAAACAATTGGACTCAATTTTGAGTTCTGATTAAGTAAACCTCATTAATTACATATTTAAAAGCCATTATTTCTGCTAAAAATAATTTTTGTTTTAAAACAACTTGTGCAATGCACTCCAGCTCCTATCTCCCTCCCCTCCAATAAAAACAAACAGAAAAAAAGCAAATGAGAAAGAAATTAGTTTCAAACAGATTCTGATTTTGGCATCTAAAGAAGTATGTTATTATATTTATGCTGACTCTGTTGTACTCTCTTGGTCCTGGGCAAGAGTCAGGGAGCACACGGCTCTGTAGCAGGTGGTAGCAGGGGGCTGGGGGCCTTACACAGGGGTCAACAGAGCAACAGTCTCCTTTCCCCACTCCACAGATCCCCTGCAGATCACCAGTAAGACAGGCAGAAAAACACAGATATGCGGTTATTCGATTGTCCCCCACGCTGAACTGAGCAGATTCAACGAGAATAGCAAAAATACTACTGAGCAGAGTCAGTAGTAAACCAAGTCTCTGTCAATATCTGGGCTCACCCATGGCCCTGCTGGTGATTATGGTTTGCTTCATTTGCACGTTTGTTTGTGTGTGTGTGCCTGGGGAAAGCCCCACACTTTAGGGCATGAGCAGGAGAGCCTCAGGCAGACACCTGCCTCCACTGAGGCTTTTGGCTCTCTTCACTTTTGTCTTCGTAAAAATGTAAACTTTCCAAAATTTGGTATGACACTTAAAGTCACCATAGTAGAAATATAATATGATTTATTTTCTTTTAAACATAGACTCATGAAAGGTAACATTTTCTACCCGATACTATTCTAAGCATTTTATATTGCACTAACCCATTTGCTGGGGATTGAATCATGTTCCCCATAAACGACACGTTCATGTCCTAAACACTTGCCTTGTAGGTGTGAAGCTTTATAAATAGGACCTTTGAAGATATTATTTGTGAATGTGTGGACTCATTTATGAGTAGGATCTTCAAAGAAGATGCTAATTGAATCAGGGTGGGTCTTAATTCATATGACTAGAGGCCTTAAAAGCAAAGGAAATTGGACTGTATTCAGTTAGTAGAAGCCAGAAGTCTGCAGAAATGCAAGGATGAGACACAAGGAGAGGCAGGTGGCCATGTAACAGGGGCAAGAGATACAATCCAAGGAACCCCAAGGATTGTGGCAAGACAGCACCAGAACACCACAGACTCGGGGAAAAAGGGTGGTCTGTAGAGACCCTGATTTTGGACGGTCACCTCCAAAACCATGAGACAATAAATTCCCATTGCTTAAGTCAACCTATTGTGTTCATATTGTTTGCCCTGGAAAACTAAAACACCATTTAATCTTCATATTAATCCTATCAGATAGGTCTGTGAATAATCCTTATTGTACAGATGAAGAAACAGACATGAAGCTGCTAAATCACTTTCTTAGGGTCAAGCAGAACAAATGGCAAAGCTAGATTCTGAATCTAGGCTGTCTGGCTCCAGAACTCATGTTCTTCACCCCAGTGTCACAGCTGCTGAGTCACAGAAGCAGAAGCCCAAAAGGTACAAACTTCGGTGACCATATATATTTTAAATAGTTAAAAAACCTCAGCCACGTCAGGCTTAGTAGAAAAAAGTATTCTTCAGTTATACTACGGTGCACAAGAAAGCCAGCCATCCTTATAAATTATAGACCAGGAGACTGAAGAACCAAGATTGGGAGATAGTAATCAAGAGTTGGAGCAGCAGAAGTCAATGTTGCCTTCAGCCACAAAATACACATGGCTCAAGGATTACCCAAATCCTCTCACTCCACGATACTCTCCTTACTCTGTCTCCTTGAGAATTGCATACTGTTTTAAAATTGCCTAAAAGCCCTTTCAGTTATTCTTTTAACATTATAATTCCTGGTTTGACATCCCAGTTGTCAGAGACTGAAAAATATTTTCATATACACTTGGTGACAGCTCACAAAATTTAAAAGAAAACCATAAAAATGTTTACTAGCGTAACATGAAAATATTTTTTTTTGTCTAGGTTTTTGCCTTTTAGATGAGGCCCACATTAGATAGTCCTATATGCATATGTAGAGACCTATTTTGGAATGCTATGAATGAAACATGCAATCATATAAAAGAGAATAATAGGTTCCTAATATTCTACTTATTTCTTTTCTATTTGCAAATTATTCCAGAGGTGTTTGTTGAACAGTAGGCTCACAAACCTCTTTTGTGACTTCAGATCATTATAAAACCAAATTTATATAACAGAAAATATGTATGTAATCAAGCCCCTCATTTCTGTTATTTAGATCCATATAAAAGTACTGAAAATATAGACAAAGTAAACTACCTCCTTTGTCCTTGTCACCTTAGAAAAACAGGAAAGGTTACATGTAGGTGCATTATGGAGAAATACAAGAAAACAATTTTTTTTAATGCTAAATCTGTTCATTCCTAATACAGAAAGCATTTTTTCACTTTTATAAATGGAAATTGACAGGAATAGCATGCACATATTAAAAAAAAAATGGTCTTTCCCCCTCTGTATTAGCTGGAAAATGGAACGTTCTAAACAACATTAGGGATAGATGTCTCTCTCTCTCTCTGTGTATAAAGTATTCCTCCTACAAAATGAAAATTATTCCAATGTTTTCAGTGCACATTTTACATTATCTCACAATTAATTACTTTCTTTCCAAAAAAGGGTTTTTTCCAGATTATTTCCACATTTTAGAGTAAAAGTGCTGTCTGACTGTTAAGTAGAGTAGTAGGGTAAGGAAGATGCTTATTACCGTTTGGAGATGAGCACATTCTTGTTCCCAAATTATATGCTTCAGGGAAAAAGCCATATTAACACAAAACTGTTCATGAGAAACACTGCTGGTTGCCCCCACAATCCCTCTCAACCTCCTTCTCCAAAAAAGAGATAATTGCTTCGCCAACCTCCCTTGTGCAAAATCTATGCATGTGACCCAGCTCCAGTCAGTGAGTCCATGGAGAGCTCTGCTGGGTGGCTCCTGAGAAGGATTTTTCTGATAAAAATTGAAAACCATTCTTTCACGCCTCTGATGGCTTTTCTCTGAGAATGTGCGGTTTGGAGCTGCAGCAGCCACCTTGCAGCCAGCTGGAGAATGAAAGCCAGCTTGCCAAAGGATGAGGAGAGGGTTCCTGAGATGCTGGCCTAGTTTCCTAACATGGTTGATCCCCTGATCCTGCCGGGTTCTACCTTCCTCTGATTTCTTCTCAGTTAAGCACGAGTTGGCTTTATGCTTTAAGCCAGTAGTAGTCAAGTTTTTAATTTCATGCTATCAAAATCTTCCTAAATGGAACACAATCAGATGGTTTTTGTCAGTTGGGTTATGAAATGCTAGAAAGACCTTTTAAAAACATACAATAGTAAAATTAATATAATTCATACTATGTGCCAGGTACTTGGCCACTTTCTCTAAGCATTTTGATGTGCACATACATTTTCCCCAGATAAGGAAACTCATCACAGAGGGCTTAGGTAATTTGCATAGAGTCCCACCACTGTTAAGTAATAGAATATGGATTTGAATCCAGGTGTTATGCTTCACTGATGCTCTGAAGCAGCCCATCTTCTCAAGGACAGTGTGACAATGAGAACTTATATATTCTGTGTTTTCTGTGCAGAGACCACTCTGGGCTGGGGTGTCAGTTGCTACTAATATGGGTAAACACACACAATCCTAAAAGTAATGTGCGTAGACGTGACACATCAAGAATATGCTGTACACATTCTTGATGGTACAACTTGAATCTTTCCAATCTTCTATAGAGAGTTCACATGCTAAATAAGATTAAGTATATCAGGCTTACAATTAAATTTCTTTCACCTTATTTTAAGACTAGGAGGGATCCTAGTTAAATCACCTTATTTTATATATTTGGAAATGAATCCCAGAGAAGAGACTTTGCTGGTGTCAACAATTTATTAGCAGATGAACTTCCTGGAGACCAGAGTTCAGGTCTCTTGAAGTATGGGTCAATGATTTTTCTGCCAAATGATGAAGTTTTTCTTCACTCCCTGTACTTACCCTTTCGTACCTCCTTTTACCACTTGAACCTAATACTCTATTTTCCTTCCTCTCTTCCTGTATTTGTTATTTTACTACATAGCAACTCCTTAATGGAAAGTCATTTGTACCATTAAATTAAACTCTGCCAATTTATCTTGAGCAGATCACCAAGAATGTGCTAAGTGATGGAAGACAAAAAGATGAAATAAAAGATGCCAGATAAAATACAGGGCATCCAGCTAAATTTGAATTTCAGATAAATGATGGATAACTTTTTCAGTATAAGTATGTCCTAAATCTGCCCCAAATGGTACATATTTATTCTAAAAAAAATTATCATTTACCTGAAATTCAAATTTAAATGGGCATGTGTAATTTTATTTGTTAAATCTGGCAGCTCTATGAATGAGGCACGTTTTCTCTCCTTAAGGAGTTTATGGTGTGATGGAGGAAAAAGACAATGAATGTAAGTATTTTAAATCTAAAGTACTAAAAATAAGTATAGAGTCCAAGCCAGCATGAAGGTGGAGGGGGTGAGGCATGTTTGAGTAATGGTGAAATTGTTTGTGTGGCTGGAGTGTGGAGGGGTGTTGGGGAAATGGGTGGAGAGAGAAGTTTGAGAAAATAGACTGGGGTGGGGACATCGGATGCCTTTCTAAAGAGTTTGAAATTTATGCCCTAGGCAAAAGAAAAGCACTAAAATTTTTTGATCAATGGAATCATGAGATCAGAATTCAGGAAACTCTCTATAAATGAAACAGATTCAAGGATGGAGATACTGGGCAGGAAATGCCACTGTTGAAAATAGTCCCCCCAGAGGCACTTGCAGGCCTGAACTGAGGTAATTTCACGTAAGAGATGGAAGAGTGAATGTGCCAGTTTGGATGCATTATGTCCCCCAAAAGCCATGTTCTTTAATGCAATCTTGTGTGGGTGACGTATTAGTGTTTATTAGGATGGAATCCTTTGATCAAGTGTTTCCATGGAGATGTGACTCAATCAACTGTGGGTGAGAACTTTGATTGGATAATTTCCATGAAGGTGTTACAGCAACCATTCAGGGTGGGTCTTAATTGAATCACTAGAGTCCTACAAAAGTATTCACAGACAGACGGAGGTACTGCAGCCTAGAGAGACAATTTGAAGAATGCATAGGAGCTAAGAGAAGAGCTAGAACACAACATGGGACCAGCAGATGCCAGCCATGCGCCTTCCAGCTAACTGAGGTTTTCTGGATGCCATTGACCTTCCTTCACTGAAGGTATATATTCCAGTTTGCTAATGCTGCTGGAATGAAAAATACCAGAAATGCATTGGCTTTTATAAAGGGGGTTTATTTGGTTACAAAGTTACAGTCTTAAGTCCATAAAGTGTCCAAAGTAAGGCATCAACAACAGGTACCTTCACTGGAGAAAGGCCATTGGCATCCGGAAAATGTGTTAGCTGGGAAGGCATGTAGCTGGCGTCTGCTTGCTCCAGGGTGTGTTTCAGAATGGCATTCTCCAAAGTGTGGCTTTTGGGGTGTTTTGTCCTCCTTTAGCTGCAGCTGCTCTTCAAGATGTCACTCTCAGTTGCTCTGAGTTCCCTCTATCTGTGAACTCCTTTATAGGACTCCAGTGATCCAATTAACACCCACCCCGAATGGGCGGGCTAACACCTCCATGGAAATTATCCAGTCAAACATTTTACTCACATTTCACTCCATATCTCCATGGAAACACTCAAAGAATTCCAATCTAATCAACACTAATACATCTGCCCCCAGGAGATTGCATCAAAGGACATGGCATTTGGGGGGACATAATACATCCAAACTGGCACAGTCTACTTGTGTGATGCCTTCATTTGGACATTTTCATGGCCTTCAGACTGTAACTGTGTAACCAATAAACCCCCTTTATAAAAGCCAACGCATTTCTGGTATTTTGCATAATGGCACATTAGCAAACCAGAACAGTGAAGATTCCAGTGCTACTGATCATATAGAATTGATAGGAATTAATTGTTCAGATGTAGATGTAAGGAAGAAAGAGATAACTGAGATTCCAAGGCTTCTAGACGTTTTCTTAACAGGGTACACTTCCAGGGTACACTCCAGGAAGTGAAACAAATTTTGGAGGCTGAATATGAGTTGGATTTGGACATGCTGATTTTAAGGTATTTCAAGAAATTCATGTGAAGAAAATAGAGCAAATTTGTTGATCCGAGTTACAAATTTGCATCACTGGGACAGATGTGAAAATGTATAAGATGTAAGAGTTCTTAACGTCACCCAGAAAAAATGGTATAAAGGAGAAGAGTCATAAGGCTGAAGTCATTAGAATGAGGGAGAGAAAGGCAAGTCACCATCCAGCAAAGGAATTAAGGGAGAAAAGAGAGAAGAAGGGGACTGTCCTGGGAGCCAGTGGAAGGAAAGGGAGTAAGGAGGATGAACTGGGCAATGTGTTATATCTGAAAGACCATCAGATTTACCAATCTGGAGGTCATTAGATACTTCTGAAGAAATAATTTTAGGGGATTTAGGAGCATTACCAAATTGCAGTAAAGTAAGGGTAAAATAGTGTAAATGACAATTTTGAAGAACTTGTCAAATTTTTCCATTACTAAAACTTTCCCATCTCCCCAAACAGAAACCTTTCACCCATTATGAATTAACTCTCTGTTCCCCCTTGCCCCTGCCCCTGTATTCTAATTTCTGTCTCTTCAAGTTTGCATATTCTCCAATGTTTTCTTTGTAGTTACCATGGAACTTGTATTTAACATCCTAAATCTACAACAATACATTTGCTTTGAAACCAACTTAACTTCAACACTATATATACCCCTTCCAACCTCCCACCCTTTATGTATTTCTTGTAACAAAGTACATATTTACATAGTATGTGTCCAAAACCATTGGCTTCTCATTGTATTTTATGTACTTGTCTCTTAAATCCTGTAGGAGGTAAAAAGTGGAGTTAAAAACCAAAAATACAAAGTACTGACATTTATAATTACTCTTATCATTTCCCTCACTGGGGATCTTATTTCTTCATGTGGCTTTGATCTATTGTCCATTGTCCTTTCTTTTCAATCTGTGGAATTCTCTCCAGCATCTCTTATAGGGTCAGTCTAGTGGTGACAATCTCCCTCAACTTTTGTTTGAATCTGTAAATGTCATAATCTGTCCTTCATTTTTGAAAGAAACTTTTGCTGGATATAGAATTCTTTTTTGGCAATATTTTGCTTTCCACACTTTAAATCTATCACCCCACTGCTTTCTTGCTTCATGGTTTCCAATGAGAAATTGGCAGTTAATCATATCGAGGTTCCCTTTGTAGGTGACATGTTGTTTCTCTTGCAGCTTTCAGAATTCTCTCTTTATCTTTGACGTTTGACTGTCAGATTATAATATACTGTGGCATGGGTCTATTTTGGTTTATCCTGTTTGAACTTTATTGAGCATCTTGGATGTGCATTTTTATGTTTTTCCTTAAATTTGGGAAGTTTTCAGGAATTATTTCTCTGAATTTCTCTCTGCTCCTTTCTCTCTTTTTTCTACATCTGGAACCCCCACCATGTGTATATTAATACACTTGATGGTATCCCATAGGTTCCCACAGATTCCTCACTCTTCTTTCTGTTCCTCAGACTGAGTGATTTTAATTGTCTTATCTTCAAGTTCATGGATTGTTTCTTCTGCCAGCTCCAAATTTCTCTTGAACTGCAGTAGGATATTTTAAATTTCTTTTACTTTGTTCTTCAGCTCTGTTTGGTTCCTTATCATAATTTTCATCTCTCTATTTGATCTCTTTGTGTTCATTTATTGTTTTCCTGATTTCCTTTAGTTCATTGTCTATGTGTTCCTTTAGCACTTGGAGCATATTTAGGACAATTTTAGAAAAGTCTTTGTCTCTTATGTCTCATGTTTGGTCCTCCTTGTTCATGGCTTTTAATCATTTAATTGTCTCCTTTTCCTGGATCATCACTTCCTGTTTGTTTGTATGTTTTGTAATTTTTTGTTGAAACCTGAACATTTTGATATTTTAGAATATTATTGCTGAAATTTAGATACTGTGGTGTCTGTTGCATAAGTTTGTATCCAGTTAGTGTTATGACTGAGATTTCCTTGAATGCCAGCAGCTAACAGAAAAAAGAAGGAATAGAAAGAAAACATCTTTCTCAGTCTTTGCCTATTGATCATGCAAGTGTTCTCCTTTGATGCATATCCTTTCCATGGGTTGTATGAGAACAACTTCAGACCAGAGTATAGGGGGCCTCACTGATCCTTTCTGCACATAGATCTTGTCTTAGGCATGTGCACATGTCCCTAGGTATTACCCTGTTTACATGATTATGAATGTTTGTTCTTCCCTAGGAAAGTTTCCTCATGGTCCAGGGCACTGCACTGTATATGCTACAGCCAGAAAGCCCTTGCTCCAAGCAGCACAACCCACAGAGTTCTGTTAGGAGAGTTTTGTGAGTTGTCTTCTACACGCAGGGCAGCTTGTGGGAGAGCAAGTCCCTCAGATCACCTCCAGATAGATCAAGTCAGACATACATGCTCACAGTGTGTGCTGGGGATTACATTCTTCTCTCAGGAACTGGGATCAGGGTCCATTCTAGAAAGGTGGTCTAGATTTTTGCCAAACTGGTAAAGGGTGGAGGAGGAGCCAACCAGGATGACAGAATCTTACTGCTTTTAAGAAGCCTTTTCTTGATTTGGCATTTGCCCTGTTATTGCAGTCTTTTAACTGCTTTTCTGGATCCCTGAGAAAAGATGTTTCTGACAATTCTTGCTGGTTGTTCAAAGCTTCTGTGAGGGGATGGAGCCCTGAAGCACCTCACTCAGCCATATTCCACTGGCATCTTCTTTTTTCAGTCTACTTTTTATTATTCCATATAATACTGAGGCTGTGTTTTTTCTCAATATTTTACTCTATTTTCTTCAGTTATATCTATTGGTTTATTTTCAAATTACTAACCTTTGTTCTGAAATCTCAATCTGCTCTTAATCCCATCCAGTGACGTTTTCATTTCAGATACTGTGCTTTTTTGTTCTTTTGTGTGTGTGTGATATATATTTGCATACCATAATTTATAAAACTCATTAGCACCAAAATGAAGACTTATTATTCTTTTGTTTTCAAATTATAAAAGAGCATAGTTTTTATGGGTAAAGTTTCATTCACTTTCCTTAATTAACAGTTTTTCTGTGATGCTACTATGAGGATGTATTTTTGTGTTTGTGTGTCATACTTTAGAAATTATATCATGCAAACACCTATCTATATTTGTGGTGCTGATCTGTGGGAAACATGCCTTTAAACAAACTCTTTCAATTCTATTCACCTTTAATACAACTCTGATACTTATAATCCCATTAACAAACAATCCTCACCCCTATCCATTCCCATACCTTTGAATTCACCATCATTAACATATCTGAACATATTAGATTATTATTCCGCCTCATTAGCTTCTGTATATCACTAGGTCCCCAATATTTTTATTTTTGTTCTTGCTTTTTTGTTCTTGACATTTTATTTGGATCTTTCTTATAGCTTTCATTTTTCTCAAGAGTTTCTCTATTCAGTTATCAAGACAACCTTTTCCTTAAAGATCTTGAAATTTATAATAGCTGTTTATGTAATATGTGGTATTTTATAATAGTGTCAAATTTCTTTTCTTTAAATTCTAACATTGGGGTCATTTAAAAGTCTCTTGCGAGTGCCTGAATTTTTTCTTGCTTATTGGTTACATCTTGCTAGTATTTTTTTTTCCAAAATGGGCAGCAGTTTATTGGTTTTTATAGTTAAAATAAAACAGAAGTGTCAAAAAATTCTCCCCTATTCCAACTCCCTCTAATAAACATTTTTTTAAAATACATTTTTTATTGTGAAATCCAACACACACAGAGAACAGTGACAACCTTCAAAGCACAACCCAACAAGCAGCCAGAGAGCAAATCCCAAAGAACGCCATGGGCCACAGCTCCACAATCCAAGCCTCTTCCCCACTGCAATACACAACATATATACAGTAAGCTGACAACTTCCAAAGCACGATCCAACAAGCAGCCATATAGGTAATTTCAAAGAATGTCATGGGTCACAGCTATGTACTTTGTGTGTCTTTTTTGGGGGGAGGGGTAATTGGCATTATTGACGATACATTGCAGAGACTCTGGATCCTGTTATCTTCCCCTGAGGAGTGTTGATTTTTGTTCTGGCTGACCATCTTGAACTTGTGGATGCTTGGTTTTATGCTTTATTAAGGTGGGTTTGTGGAAAATTCAAAGTGTTTACAAAATCCTTCTAACCTGGTAGGCTTCAAAGTCTCCGATCCTTTGTCTGCAGTGGATAGCAGCTGAAAATTATACCCAGTTCAGGGATCACCATTTTTTTACACAGATTTTGGAGTTTGCCTGTTTCTGTTTGGCAAAGCTGTTGGAATGAAATATACCAGAAATGGCTTTTACAATGGGGATTTATTAGCTTACAAATTTGCAATTCTAAGGCCATGAAAATGTCCAAATTAAGGCATCAATTGGATGATATCTTCTCTGAAGAGAGGCCGCTGGCATCTGGGACTCCTCTGTCACATGGGAAGGCACATGGCTGGAGTCTGCATGTCCTTTTACCCCAAGTTTCATTTCTTTCAGCTTATGGCTTCAGTGGCTTCCTCTCACTGCTCCTTTAGAGGCTTTTTCTGTACACGTTTCTGTGCTCTTTCCATCTTTTATCTTCTCATAAAGGGCTCCAGTAGAAGGATTAAGATCAACCCTGAATGGGATAGTCCACAGCTCAATTGAAATAACCAAAGAGGTCCCACTCACAATAGTTCTGTACCCACAGGAATGGATTAAAACAACATGCCTTTTCTGGGGGTACCTAACAGCTCCACCCTCTGGACCCCCAAAAGACATGTTCTTTTCATATGCAAAATAAATTCATTCCATGTATTTCACAAAGGCTTAAATCATTTCAAAACAGTATTAAGTACAAAGTCTCATCAAAATCAGCTACAGGCATGGTCTCTCTTGGGGCAAAATTCCCCACTGGCTGTGGACCTATGAGTCTTAGAACAAGTTATCTGCTTCCAATATACAAAGAAGGATAGTCATAGGCTAAAAATTCCTATTGCCATAGTGAAAAATTGGAAGGAGGGTGTCCGGGTCCCCAACAGTTCCAAAAACTTGCAGGGCAAACTTCATTAGATTTCCAGGTCTGAAAGTCATCTATAGAATGATGTTTTGTTCTCAGGGCTTGATAGAGCAGTGACCCCACCCTTTCCAAGGGCTTCTACAGTGGCACTGCTTTCTTCAAACACTGGTGTGAGGGCTCCACATCTCCAGGCACTGGGGAGATGGCTGTGATCTTGGCTCCACCCTCTTCAAGCATCGGGGTGGCAGCTGAACTCTCTGCATCTCTGCAGCACAGGCCCAACCCCCCTCAGAACAGTGAGGTGGTAGCCACACTTGCTCCAATCCCTGGAGAATATGCTCCACCCTCTCTGAAGCCTGGGGCAGCAGCACTCTTTCTGAAAAATGGGGAGGCCAAGCTCTCCTCAATCCCCAGGTATCTGAGAGCCCTGGGATGGTAACACTCTACTTGAACAATGGGGCATACGACTCTCCGTCTGCAAACTCAGAGGCAAATTCACCATTTCCATGTCCATGGGTAGGTCTGTTCTCCTGGCCCAAGGTGTCTTGGCTCCAGACCTTGGCTTCCATGGTTCTGCCTTTGAAGTAACTTTTCCTTCAATCTGTCTCTTTTCTGTCACTTTTAGTCCAGGCTGGCAGTGGTCCCATTCATACAGATCTCGCAAAACACTTGTTGGTTTTGCATGCAATTCACAGGGGTCCCAACTGTTAGACAATAGGACTTTTCACAATTATTTTTGGATATCTGCATCTCCAAACCTAACTCTCACTGAAATGGCTGACTGCTTCTATGTTCTGCTAAATCCTCACATGGGACACTATTTCTAGGGACTTGCTTTCTGGAAGCCCCGAATTTTCAAAACCATCAATTTCTGGTTTCTTTGTTCCCAAGAGTTCAGTTCTCTGCTTATCCCTTTCCCTTTGCATTTTAGTATAAGCTGCAAGGAGAACCCAGGCCACACTTTCCATATTTACTTTCAAATCTCTCTGGCTAAATAGTCCAGCTTCTGATTTTCAAATTCTGCCTTCCATCTGACATGAGAACTCAATTTTGCCAAATTCTCTGCCATTTTTAAAGGGTCACTTTTCTTCCAGTTTGCAAGAAACATTCATCATTTCTAAGTCCTCATAGGAAGTACCTTTAGTGCCCATATTTCTACCAACAGTCTCTTCAAAGCAAACTAGGCCTTTTCTATCAAGCTTCTCACAATTTTTTCCATAATCTTTCCCTTATCCATTTATAAAGGCATTCCAGCATTTTTGTTAGTTGCAAATAGCAGCACCCCACTTCTCGGTACCAAAATCTTGTTTGGGTTTGGTAAAGCTGCTGGAATGAAATATACTAGAAATGAGTGGTCTTTTCCAATGGGGATTTATTAGCTTACAAATTCACAGTTCTGAGGTCATGACATTGTCCAAATTAAGGCACCAACTGGACGATACCTTCTCTGAAGAAAGGCTGCTGGCATCTGGGACTCCTCTGTCACATGGAAAGGCACATGGCTAGAGTCTGCTGGTGTTTTTTTTTCCCTCAGGTTTCATTTCTTTCAACTTCTGGCCTCCGTGGCTTCCTTTTTCAGCTCCTCCAGAAGCTTTTTCTGTATGAGCTTCTGGGCTTTTTCTGTCTTTTATCTTCTCATAAAGGGCTCCAGTAAAAGGATTAAGACCCACCTTGAATGGGGTGGGTCACACCTCAATTGAAATAACCTAACCAAAAGGTCCCACCCACAGTAGGTCTGCACCCACAGGGATGAGTTAAAAGAACAGGACTTTTCTGCAGTACATAATAGCTCCAAACCACCACATTGCCCCTCTATAGTTCCCCCCTTTTTGTGCTTTCCCTCCCCCTACTATACTTCCTGCCACTCTGGCAGCCCTTAATTCCAACTTTTAACACATCAATCCAATAATACTATTCCTATCTGCTTGAGTTCTTACTGCTATGATGGTTAATTTCATGTGTCAACTTAGATTATGGTGCCCAATTGTTTGGTCAAGCAAGCACTGGCCTGATTGTTACTGTGATTTTTTTTCTTGGATTTAAATCATTAGTTGACTGCAACTATGGCTGATTACATCTGCAATCAACAAAGGAGACTGCCTTCAGCAAAGAGAGAAGTCTCATCCAACCAGATGGAGGCTTTAAAGAGAGAACTGATGATTTTATCAGTCAAAAAGAAGAATTTCTGTCTCTACTTCAGTTGGTCAGCTTCTCCTGGGGAATTCATCAAAACCTTCATTGGATTTCTCAACTTGTGGCCTAACTTATAGAATTTGGACTTGCCAATTCCTGGGTTGCTTGAGACAATTGTAAAAATCTCATTATATGGTTCTGTTTCCATGGAGAACCCTGATGATACGCTGTCCATACCACTATGATTAGAGAGTTCTCAGAGGAAATTCATATAAATGTGGATTTCGCTGAGTGTGGTTTCTTTCTATATATATATGTTTATACACACATACATATATATTTAAATACATTTCTTTTTGTCCAGAGTTTATAACTGTTTTACGTAGGAATGTTAGTTCAATATAGGCTATGGTTTCTGAGCCAGAACTCCTATTAATTACTTTTTTAAAAATTATGTTGTTATTGTGGGCATCTATCACTTGTCATTTGTTTGACTACCCATATCTGAATTCTTTTCTTCTCTTTGTTTCTTTGATTAGGAAAGCCACCACCATAAGAAGCGGAGCTTAACTCCTACTATAGAGATAAACATGTTAGATCTTTGCTTTCCCAGACTCCCTTAAAATTCAGTCTCTCTAATAGGTTGCATTGTTCCCAAACTTTGAAGTGAAAGCTGGTAACACAAAGAAGACTCCATGCTGTTATTGGCAACTGCAATAGCAGCTACATCTAGCTTCCAAGATAGCCGTGGCAGTAGTTCAAACAGCAGTGTCCTTTGTCCAGCCTAGTGGTGTTGGCAACACAAACCACGAGGTCTTTGCACTGTGGGGTGGGCAATAATGTCTCCACTAAATTAGTTCTGAGGCTACAAAGCCCTCAAACCTGTTTTTCTTGCCCTACTGGATTCTCTGAGATAGCCTATAACCTTTCACAAATTTCTTTTCTGTTTCTTTAAAGAATCTATTTTTTAGCCTATTTAAGAATACTGATGGAGTTTACATATGATCTTGTAAATACTATATGTGGTGATAAAACTGTTTCCTAGACTACAACTGCTCAAAAGTGGCAGCTAAAGCCGTGATACGGTATTTACAGTGAACAATGTCTTTGAAGGCCAATTGGGTTCTGTGATAAGCCTCCCGTAGGTTCATTTTTACTGAAAACATTGCTGATTCCAAGGCCTTTGAGTCACACATCACAAAAATTGTTCTAACGACCAATATTTGTACTAGGAATTATTGAGTATAACTGGAACAGAAGGAAGCAATATAATCATTTGACATCCAACATTTCTGAGGTTTATTTTTTGATTCAAACTTGCTAGCATCTCTCTCTATGATTTTTTCTTTTAAACGCAAAGTAGAGAAGGCCAGTATTAGTGAACTCTAGAGTCAACATCAACAGAGAGGAATTCAGAGCTGTGAAGATAACATCAGTTAGGACAAAAGTAAAGCAGTTTTTCTAAAAAAGATTTCTTGTTAAAATGATCTCTTAAAATATACTTAGCCCAAGTGTAATTAATGCCACTATACTGCACACTTTAAAATGGCAAATTTTATGTATGTGTATATATATATGTATGTATATATATAACCACAATAAAAAATAAATTACAAATGTTTAACCAGAAAAATGAGGCCTTCATATAACAGATATTTATTGAGCACCCATGATAAATGCAAAGATAATTGAGGCATTGCTTTTGTCCTCAAAGAGCTTGCTATGCAGTTCATAAATCTTAATAGAATTCAACTTGCTGAAGGATATATTAAAAAAGCCCCAACCTTTTCTGAAAATCCTTTTTTCTCATTCAAATTGTTTTACAGTTCACCTTCTAAAATACGTTTTTAAGGAAAAGATGGTAAAACTGTGCTGAGGAGTATAAAATAGATTCCACTTTAAGGAGAGAGATTAAAAAACATAAAAATGATGGTATTAGAGAAAAGCTCCAATTATTTGTCTTTTCATGCTATGAATGTCAATGCATCAAATATTTCCATATCATTGGATATCATGTGTCGAGACAAATGAAAATCTGCTCTTATTACAAAATTGTCTCTGTGAACTTACAGATCTTAAAGCAATGAGCATAAATAAGAAAGAGAATTCTGAAAACAAGGATATGTTTTTTATAAATATAAGTATATAAATATAATATAAATGTAAGTATAAATATAAATATCTAGGTATATGCCCAAGAGAAATCACAACATATGTCCACACAAAAACTTGTACACAAATGTTCTATCCACATGATGGAATATTATTCAGCCATAAAAAAGGAACGAAGCACTGATTAGTGCCACAACTTGGATGAACCTTGAAAACATTAGTTTAAGCTAAATATGCTAATTGCAAAAGACCATATATTGTATGATTCCATTTATATGAAATGCCCAGTATAGGCAAATCTATAGAGATAGAAAATAGAGTAGTGGTAGCCTAGGGTTGGTGGGATTAGAGGGAAACGGGGAGTATCTTTTTGTTGTGATGAAAATGTTCTAATTTCATCTGCAAATACATTAAAATACTCTGCAAATACATTAAAAACCACTGAATTGTTAAATCGGTAAATTGTATGGTATGAGAATTATATCCCAATAAAGCTGTTGAAAGTATGACATAAAAAGTACTGTACTTAGTTTTATATCATTTATCCAGGTAAACTGAAGTAAAATCTGTGTTTATAACGTAGATTTGGAAGGCATTTTCAAAAACAAACTGAGTTCTGTTGGTACGTCATAATCTCTCTGAAATGCCGTCGAAAAGTGATGGAATTCAGATATATAATTAATCATCTACCAAATACTTTCATTTTACTGATCTCATTTGATGCTGAGGAAAGTGTTATATTTAACCTTGTTTCACTAAGGAAAGAAAACCTTGACCAAGAGGTGAAAAGAGTGAACAAGGTGCTGGAGCATGAGATGGAGTGTAGAATTCAAGTATAAATATCTCCTGACTCCAAATTTGGCATCTGATGATTTTTTTTTTTTTTTTTTAAATTGGCAATGGACTACTACAACTATATAATGAAGTAATAATTCAGATAAACACAAAGGCTAGTCTAATAGTTTGTTTCCAGAAGAGAAAGGTACAAGCTTTGTTTCTAGTGCCATCACAGACATAGTAGCCTTAGACAGTTATCAGCACATGTCATGGTCTATTTTTCTCTTAAAATAGAGAACATAATGCCAGCCAGAGTCATGGGTTTGGAGGAAGGGGTGGCCACTAACATGAGCAGGACATAGAAACCTGAAATTGCCAAATGAATTTCATAATGAAAGGCATTTTAGGCAAACAAGGATGCAGCAAGTTTTCAAAGCTAATGCACAAGATATGGACTGGTCTCAATAGATTGTCAGATTTGTGCATTTAGGAAAGATTCTTGCTATCACCTGCTTTCTTTAAGTTGCGAACAAAAAAATCTCAGGAGAATATGGAAATTGCTGTGGTCCTGAAAGATCTCAGAAGCCTATTCTTTGAAAGGAACTCTAGTGGTATCCACAGGAATGGTGATAGAAATGCAAATGAAGTGTTTCAACCTTTTCCTGCTCAAATTGTCCTGCCTTAGCTAAAGAGGGAAGAACATAGGATTTGAAGTCAGAAGACCTGGGGGAACAGCAGAATTTCTGTCCTATGCATCCCTGCTGTATCAATCTGGGCAAGAAAATAATTTCCTTGACCCAAAGTTTTTTCCTTATAAAATGAAAGCAATAATTATACCTGCCTCTATTTACTGCAGAGCATTATTATGAGAATCAAATGAGGTCATGTAAAGGCAAGTGCCTTTCAAACAATGAAAAGTCAATAGAGCTTGTTGTGCTATAATTAATACTGTCCATGCTTCTGTTACTACTGTTTCTAAAAGCAAAGGTGGCTGTAATTTATCTTTCCTACATCACAAGCACTACATACATTAAGTAAAATATAAAACACTCCTGCAGCAGAATGAGGTAAATGCTAAGCATGATGATTATCAATATTGTGTCTGGCACACATGAACTACTATTTTGCCTCAGATTTCTGCATTATCATATACATCTAAGCCTTCTTTTATGTTTGAGATTTTACCAAGCGTTATGGGTTGAATTGAATTCTTCCCGAGAGCCATTGGAGACAGGAGCATGGCCTAGCTGGCACTTTGATTTCAGACTTTCAGCCTCCAGGCTGTGAAAGAATACACTTCTGTTGTTTTAAGCCCCCAGTTGGTGGTAATTTGTTATGGTAGCCCTAGGAAACTAATACATCAAGTAAATAGTTTTACTGTTTGCATAAACCTATCTAACAGTTTATATTAGAAGGTTGATGACAATAACAAGAAAACATCCATTTAATGGTTTGACAAGTGCTAACCTGTATTAAAATCCTGTGGATGCTTGCAAATATATAGATTCTTGGATTTAGCCCCAGAGATTTACTTTAGAAGGGTGGGGTCAGCTCTAAGCCTTTATTTTAAATAAACATTCTCAGAGATTCTGTTGCAGGTGATATATGGACCAGATTACTTGAGAAACACAAGCTACTTGGATGGAGGGATGGGGTACCCCATTTGGGGTACCTTTCTGAGAATCTGAATTTTCATCCACTTCATCCACTAATAATAATAAACATATTAGTGATAGATCTTTCCTCTGTGTTGGGAGATAGATTTAATATTTGCATTGTCAGTAAAATAAATGTATTTATAGCACTTTTTTTCCCCACAGAATATAGCCAGGTATATTTCTCAAATATTTCTGAGAAATGTGTCTGAATGCATGTAGATACTGACCATGTGTGTACAGTGTTTATGATATCTCCAAGATCAGGAAGAGTATGTCAGTTATTCATCTACAGGGTCATTCATTTAAACATTTTTTAAGCACTTATTTTGTACCAACTTTGAGGCATTGGGAATGGAAATGTGTAACTCTACAACCCCTGACATTAGATGAGGCAGAAGTGCAAAGACGGGTCTGTCAGTGATTCTGTGGGGAGAAGAGTGGCAGTGATCAGGAAACACTTCATACCAAGGTAACTGAAGTTTAATAATTGGCACTGAACCTCATGAAATATTAAATGGTCAAATATTTAACAGTATTTTCCTGCCAGGAAAACACTTAGGGAATATGTAGTCTGGTTCAGAAGCATCCAAATCCCTCGACAGGCCCAGTCCCTTAGTCAAATAATCACTAAGACAAGAAATATTCACTGTTAAACCACTGAGCTGGGCACTGTGCCTCAGCACAGTGTGGGGGAAACAACAGAGAACAAGACAGATTCAGCTTTTGCTTCCATTCTAGTGTGTGGACAACAAATAAATAACATAATTCCAAATACTGATCTTATTGCCTTTCCAAAGCAGACAACAATCTCCATCTTTACAAACAGGCCGGAGCTTTGGGGTGTGGTGAACTATTAGAGGGGCCTAAATATTCAGAGAAAGTGGTTCTCAGAAGACCCTCTGAACAGCCTGTTCATTGCAGGGCCATATTTTCTGAGTTCCTGCAAAATAACGCAAGCATTCAGAAGAAACCTGACAAACAGGATGAAACAAATATTGCTGGCCAGTCTAACTATCTTATATGGCTTTTAAGTTACAAGTAATTCATTTATGAATTAATTACATTAATATCCACACATATAATGACACATTATCATTAATTAATTAATTAATCTCCTAACTCAATCTTTACTGATCAGCAACTATGTGTGTTAGGCACCGTGATAGGCACAGTGGTTAAGTCACAAAAAAAGTCCAAGTCTTCAAGGAACTCATATTTTCAAGGGAAAAAGACAGGTAGATAATAATCATCTAACAAATAATTTCAGATAGTAATAAGCAAAGGAAAAGTTTAATTACTTTTAATTACTTCTTAATATAGATGGCAAAAAGAAGTAACATAATGGAAACTTTGAAGATAATGGAAAACCCAAAGAATTCTCATGTGATGGGTAAGAACTGTAGAAACAATTAGGCAGCATTGTTTTATGTATTCAGATCTCCATCCCCCCTTTTGGCTACAGCCCCCTGATTATCCTTATTTTAGCCCCTGTGTTCTGGTGAGGGTATTGCACCCCCTGGCTCCACAGGTGGCCATGTGATAAAGGCAGGGCCACTGAAACCTCACCCTCCCTGGCCAGAGTGATTATATCAAGCCTAGCCACATGACCCTGTTAATGCTGATCAGCTTGGTAAACTCCAGTCCTGGCTAAAGGCAAGTCTCCACCTACTGGATGCCTGAAGCTTTGTAGCTAAACATGGTTGGAGAAAAACACAAGGTCATGCTCACTGGTCTCACCTTAAATGCAAGACCATGAACCTCAATGGGATGGGCTCTTCAGGCTACTTGGCAATCACATTGTCATTCCATATTTCACTCACTCCCATACTCTCCTATTAAATTTTGCATTTTCCCCTTTCTCTTTAAACTTCCAACCCTTCTTCCCTCAGTTCCATTCTCAATTAACAACTTTACTTCATACTTCACTGAAAAGAGAGGAACTTCCATAGATTCCCATCCCCATGTCTATCCACTAATTAGGATTTTAGCATGAATACTTTGCCTTCCTTTTTGGTTTTCACTTAACTGTTTCAAAGCCAACATCTCACACACAAATGTACAAGCAATGCAAATCAACAGAAAAGCTGTAAATGTGTGAACAGTTGGCATAGTAGTGTACAAAGAATTGTAGTAGATCTAATTTTTCTTCATTTCGCCTTTAAGTTATTTTACTATAGTAAAATAGTTGACTATATTTCACATAGTCAAGGTAGACTATGTAGGCGCCTATCCAATGCTGACCCCAACTCTGTGCTCTAGATCTCATACCTCCTGCCTACTCATAAACATTGATCCAGTAATTTTTTCTTCTCTCTTGCATTATCCATTTTCCTCTTTACTGATCATGTTCATGAGTGTAAAAACATTCATTTTTAAAATACATTCTCTCTTGAACATACTTCTCCAGACATTTCATAGGTTCCCTATCTCACTACTCCTCTTTACAGAAAAACTCCTTGAAAGAGCTATCTATGCCTATTATTTCCCACTCTTCTTTTCCGATTGTCTTGTAAACTCACCCTTGGGCCTTCATGCCCACAAGTACACTGAAGCTCCTGAATCACATAGTAAAATTCAATAGCATTTGATTGATCATTTGTCCCTCCTAGAAGTTCTTCTTCACTGGGCTTTCAGAACATGATACTCCCCTGGGTCTTCTAATTCAGTGACTACTTTGTCTCAGCCTCCTTGGCTGGTCCTTCCCCTTATCCCTGAACTCTAAATGCTGGAGTGTCTAGGGGTCAGTTCTTGGTTCTCTTTTTATGTTTATCTCTTTATTCATTTAAAATTCCATCTGTCCATCAGTTTAAATTCCATCTGTATGTTAATGGCTCACAAAGTTGCATATCTGGTCCAACAGCGTCTTGTGAACCTCAGCCTCAGATCCAACCTCCTTCCCTAACTAGCCTGGGAAAAACAGAACTCTTGATTTTCCTCCGCCACCACCAAGACCCATTCCGCTTGCAGTCTTCTCTATCTCAGATAATGCCAACTTCATCATTTTAGTTTTTCAAGCCCCAAACACTGGAGTCATCACTGAGTTCTCTCTTTTTCTCACACACTCATCCAATACTTCAGGAAATTCTGTTGTCTTTACTTTCAAAATACATCCAGAATCTTGACCACTTCTCACCATGTCCACCTCTACCACGCTGCTTCGAGCTGCCATTATCTAATTCAGTCAAACTGAGTTGCTGCAGTAGATTTAGAATTGGTCTCCTTGCTTCTGCCCTCATTGCCTTTTCAGGCTAGTTTCAACACAGGAGCCAGTGTTTCTGCTAAAATATAAATTAGATTATTTCACTCCTATATTCAAATCCATTTGGCTCCACATGTCTTTCAGAGTAATAAGGTAATGAATGAATAATAATTTGGACTACAAAGCTCTATGTAATCTGCCCCTCCCACCCACTACCTTTCTGATCTAACTTACCATCATTCTCCTCCTGGTTTACTCTGTACTTGCCACACTGATCTCTGTGTTCCTCCTGGAATAATGAGGTATGTTGTTGCTTCAGGTCATTTGCTTCCTTCTCCTTCTGCCAAGAACTCTCTCTTTTCAATATCCACATGGCTAACTCCCTGTGCTCAAATATCACGTTCATAACTCAGCTTACTCTTAGCAACATGTTTTAAATAAAACCTCTCACCCCTACACTCACACTCAGGCGCTCCAGAGCTCCCTTACTCTGTTAAAATGCCCCCCATGGCACTTACCACCTTTCAACATACCATATAAATTAGCTATTTAATACCAATATTAGTTATTATATTTATCATCTGTCTTCCTCTGTTAAGAAAGTAAGGTCCACGAGGGCTGAGATTTCTGTCTGTTTTCTTCATGATAGACCTGAAAGCACCTAGAACAGAGCCTGACACATAATAGAAGCTCAATAGATATGTGTTGAATGAATGAAGGAATGAATGAACGAATCGGGTGACTCAGGACTTTTGCTGTCACTATTGGGAAAGATGAGCTCTCTTTCTGTCACAGTCACTAGGATGGTGGAGTGTCAGCCTGGAGTAGTTGGTGGCTCCCTTGCCATGGCCTGGGGAGAGGCTGAATGAAGCAAACCCAGAGGAAAGCAGAACTGAGACAGTGAGGTTCTGATGACTCTACTTGAACTCAGAGAACCCATGCTCAAGCCACATCTTACTGTCCACTATAAATTTAGTTATTTGCTCAATCTTAGCCTTCATAAAATGTACTTATAATTGCTAACCCAACATACCTGTGAGAAACACATTTACTAAGTAGAGTTTGATATTTGTGTATAATTCTTTTTTGTCTTTAAACCTTACAGAATAGAGTCAAAGTATTATTTCCCCAAGTAACTTTGGTTAGTTCTTTTCTTCCCCACTGCCTTCAGAGTCATATGTTTTTCATTTATAATACTGTTAGGTTTATTTGTTTCCATTTTTATTACATTTTGGGTCCAGGTTGATTTTAATTATTTAAAAATAATTATTATTGTTTGGGATATGTGGATCATCATTATGTTTCTAGGAGTCAGAATTGTCAGACCCCAGAAAAAAGAGTCTAACATATAGAAGGAATGTCTGATCCAGGGGCCCTGCTGCTTATCTCACAGAAAATAGGTGCCCCATAAACTAAAGAATGAAGGCTGTTCAAGGCTGTTCCAGACACAGTGGTGCCCCAACCCCAAAAGGCAGGTAAAAGCAAGGTCAAATATGTCTATAAGACTAACAACTGAAAAGGCCTGCTCTCCCTAGATAGATAACACAGCTGCTTTTCTGAGAAGAATAATGGGCTAGAATCCTAACAACCTATCAGCCTAGAAATTGATAGACACCCACCCAATCGAGGCACAGGACGCACTCAGCAGGCACCCTTCTCCCCAACACCCTTCCCTCCCCACGTGGGTTTTTCCTTTAAAAAATGCTGCTCTCAGATAGAGGGCCGGAGTCATTTTTCCTTTCTTTCTTTTCTGATGGCTCCCACCTGCTTTCTTCTGCTTTCTCCCTCTAATAAACCTTAAACTCTCTACTTAAACCGTGACTTGCTGCGTTGTGTGGATTCTTGAACGGCTTTGGACCTGACAAGAATTATATAAAAATTTACACTCAGAGAAGTGTTGCTGTCCTTCATCCCCACTATCCAGGTTCTCTTCCCCATTCTTTCCATTGTGTTCTCACCCACCTCCTGCAGGTGACCATTATTCCTAGAGTTTTGGCTTAAGGCATAAGGTGGATGATTGTGCCCTTTACCATGAGAGGAAAGACTGGGGGAGCAGCAGATTAGTGCTGGTGGTAAGGAGCCAAGAGTTATTTTTAGGCCAGGTGGTGCTGAGATCCTTATTTGACATCTTTAAGGAACCAATGACAGGCAATCTCATATGCAGGACTAGAATTCCAGATAGAAGTCAGAGAGCAATATGCAAATTTTGTAGTCAGTAGCCTAAGATGGTATGTATAGCCATGCAAGAGAACACCCAGAAAGATGAGTGAGAGAGCAGGGAAAGAGGTACTAAGTAGTGTCAGTATTTAGAGGTTGAGCAAGATAATTGTTGGAAAACTGTACAAGGCAATTAAAAAGACACAGCAGGGTCATTCCCTTACTATCTATTTGTGTAGAATGAGGTAGTAATGGAAAAATGAGACATCAATGAAATTTTCCAGTTAAAGTACAGAGAGAAAAAAAAATAAAAGAACAACAGATAATAAAATATTCAGGAAGACTAGCTTTAAGAAGACAGTGAAAGAGGCTGAGGAGGAGTGGTCAGAGACAAGGGGACAATCAGGAGGAAGTGGTATGGTGAAAACTGAGAGAGAACAGAATTTCAAGAAGTTAAGCACATAATGCAAAATAGAAGCAGTATAAATTATTTCATGTCATATACCAACTTTGTTTATAAATGAATAAAACAGTTGAGAGTGAAATATCCTTTACTTGACAAAATACAACAACATAAACAAGTTTCCTTGTCTCTATGTTTTCCTTTAGCCATTGCCCTAAAGATACATCCTTCCCTTGAGAGCTTCTTGGAAGTGGTGACTAAATGTTTAGCTTCTCCTAATTGTTGTGCATCTGTGCCACAATCCACTGCAATCTGGCTTCTCTGACATCACTGCTCTTAAGGTCAACAATGGTTTTCTTTTAGCTTCATCCAAAGTTTTTCAATCAGTACCTATTTTACCTCTGTGAAGCTTTGACACTTTTGACCACTCTTTCCTCAGTGACATTTTCTCATCCTTTGGCCTTAATGAAATGATGCTCTCCTATTTTTGTTGCTCTTCTGTGTACTTCAAGGACACAATCCCCTTCTCTTTTTCTTCCATCTCTTTGACAGTCCCTGGCAGGCATTTTTCTCTCGGCTTCTCAGCTCGCTATTCCACATACTCTCACTAGGCCAGTGCATCCACTCACAGCTTCGGTTGCCCTCTTTGTTCTTGATAATTTCCAAATATAGATCTCTGGTTGTGTTCCTCTGAATATGCTATGTTATGCTACAGAAACAAAACTTCCACAATAATGACACCAAATAAAAAAGATTTATTTTCACTCATACTACACATCTATTGTCGGTCATCCGGGGACTCTGATCTACTTTGTTCTCACTCTGGGACTTGGGCTAACGGAGCGGCCACTCCCCAGAAATTACTGGTCACCATGGCAGAGGGAAAGAGAGCTCTGGAGACAGTCCAGAAATGGTATACATCACTTCCACTCGAAACTCATTGGTTACAACTAAATCACTGGGCCCCGCTTAACCACACAAAGGCAAGAAAGTACAACCCTCCACAGGTCCAGCAGGCAGACAGCAGCACATATAAAATAACCAACACTAGATCTGGTAAATCAGCTGAGAGACCAAGATCTGCAGCCCAGTTGTAGCTGTGTTACTGATCATCAAGCTGATGGAAACTACTCTTCTCAATCATTTTAAACTCAAAATGCCCAAAGCTGGACTTGGTATATTTCCTCCAAATTTGCTTCTCCTTCTGTATTCTCTATGTCATTGAACAGCACCCCTGCTCCTACTCAAGTCAGAATCTCGGTTGTCATCCTGTATCTGCCCCTCTTCGATACCTCTCACACTCACTAAGTTCTGTTCAGTTCTATCCCTTTAACATCTCTAGTATCTGACCTAATTTCTCTATTCCCACTGCCACTGCTAATTCAGTCCCTTATATCTCACATAGATTGTTTGATAGACACTTAATTGCATCTGCCCAGCCTTGCTTCACCCATCCTATCCTCTGAAATACATCCAAATTGATCTTTCTAAAATAGGAATCTGCTACTCTATTCCAAATTCTTCACTTATTCTGTGTGGCCTTCAGGAAAAGTTTTTAAAATTATTAGCCGAACTAATAAGTTAGGCTAATAATTCCAAGATGACTTATTAGCCTAATAAGTTAGGCTAATAATTCCAAGATGACTGGAATAGAGTTATAGAAAAAACAGTACTTTGACAAGAAGTTAAAAATTACCTTCTTTGTAACTCAGCTAAATAACTTTTTAGGAAGTGCCTACTCTGTGTTAGGATAATGAAGATATTTTCTCTTCTCTCAAGGAATTTACAGGGAAGTCTAGTGGGTGAGAAAAATGTAAAAACAGATAAGTTCAATATAGCATGTCATATACTAAGAAAGAGTTACATGTAGATGAATATCTACTATTTTATCCTATAATGGTTACCTTTGATACAGCTATGTTCCCAGTTAGCATTTGAAATTAAATATCACTGAGGCAGTAAAATACGTGTTTTCATTTACTTTCACATTGATCATATTTTTCGACTATTGACTTTTGTGGATTAAGTATTTGCTTACCTGCCATTTTGTCAAGTAAGTGGTAACTGCTACTTAAGGAAAATAAGATTCTTTTATTATTGCAATGTCAAATGATAAATACTGACTTTAACAAATAATTTGAGTACTCCCTGACATAAATTTAAGGATTAACAGACAGTAAAATCTACCATCCTATTGTAACTGCAGATAATTAAAGTGTTCACTAAATGTTTATCCATTTGAGACTAAAGTAACAATGCAACTGTACCATGTAAAAGATCATAAATGGTACCCTCATCAGTTAACAATGTTTATTGAACATTCACTGCATGACAATTACTGTGGGATAATAAAAAGAAATCACTGCATATTGTCCTTCCATTTCAGGAGGTCATAACTTAATCAGGAAGCAGAGAGAGAAACAGAAGATTGAAAAACAAGAATAACGACACTAGTCAATGACAAATAGAAAATTCTCACAATGGGAACTTTCTAATAGTCAGAAATCATCCAATAATGAAATGGGGATCCTGAGAAGGAAATCCTGTATTTGAAAAGTCTGTGACTGGTGGAACTAGAATGACATTGAAGGTTCCTTTCAGTTCAAATCTTGATGGGATGTTGAGGCCACCACATAGATCTTTATGAATAAAAAGTTCAGTGTGAGCACATTCACATTTTAGAGATGACTTTCCTGAGTGGATAAAATAGGGGTGAAATCAGAGGAAACACTTGATTTGGGAGAGGAAGAAGAAATGCATTTTAGACCAATCTTTAATAAATAAAGATTTGAGAAAGTGATGAAAAAATAGCATGTGAAGATTTTCAGAGGGTTTTCATGATTAGAGTGGAGGATTTTACTGAACATAATCAACTTTAGGGCAAGAAGAAGAAGCCAATGAAGGAGATTTTTGTTGAGAACTTTGATAATGTCGTATTGGACTCAACCGGCAATTGGGAACAACTAGTGAGGTATGAGGAGAAAACAACTGTTATTTTGTTAAGTTGGCTTGGAGTGTGCCCATATTGAGAAACTACACAGCCATTGCAGCTGGATGTCAGTAAATGTCTAGGGCATGAAGAACACTACATTCTAGTTTCAGAGCATTGACAGCTGTTAAGGACAGTCTCCTCCTCCATTTCAAGAAAAATCGCTCTACACTGCCATAGCTATCTCAGCCTCAGCTCTAGACACCAGTCAAGGTAAAGGTCAGCTCTGAGAGACTGGCAGAGGCTACCTTTTGAGAGAGTAGATTGGGCCTGAAGAGGGTAATTATTCCCTTCTGTTGACGAGAAGGGGATGAATGTTTCCCCTCCACTGAAGCCAAGGAGAAGGCCACAGGAAACCATGTGTAAAGAATAGGAGAAGCCTGTAATAAAACTGCTTCCCTTCTGATGCACACGGATGAGGCTCTCTTGTCTTAATGTTGATGAGCTAGGATGCTGCTGGAGCATGAAGGAGGGCCAGAGAGGGCCAGAGGGATGGGGCATCTGTGACCTAGTCCGCACATCCATCTTTTGGTACAGCAATTACACATAGGTCAAAGAGACATTTAGAAAGTGTTTGGATTTGGGTCCTTCTACCCACACTGCCCCTCAAACAGAGCTGCCCAATGGGTACAGGAATCTGAAAAGAGGCTTTGGGAATTAACCTTAGGCAACAGAAGGAATAGAGAGGTGTTGGGCAGGAAGAGGTAAACTGAGCCATGTCTTTCATTCTACGGAACAATGAAAGGGAAAGCCCACCTCAGGATGCTTAAAAGAGTTAAAACATGCACCAACCAAAGGGCCAGTCATAAGAGAAGTAGTGACACTCAACCAAGAGAGTACTTCAGTCTTGCTTGGTCAAGTAAGGAGCCTTCTTTCTATTCCCTTCTTCCTCCCCAACCCAGTGGTGAAGGAGCTGGTAGTGGGGAAGAATGGAGGCTAAGGAAGTTATGTGAGATTAGACCTCCACACTGCAACATCCCTTCCACTGTAAGTCCCCAGAGCTTCATGTGCCTTTATGGGGGGAGGGAAAGAAAAGAGCTTTGAAACAGACAAGAGACTGAAGTTTTTAAAAATCAAGGCTGTCTGGATAGTGTCTGCAGCTTTATGGACTCAGCCTAAGAGAGCCCTAGGTATGTCCACTGCTGCAGCTGCAGGGACGAGAATGATACCCGAGTTTGGCAAAAATGAATAAAACATTTTCATATTAATATCCCAATCTTTTGAGGCTCCTTAATAATCCCAACACTAGAATCATATATCTTTCTCTTGACCCTTTAATACCATTTAAGATGGCTACTGGATGGCTTAAAGAATGATTTCAAGGGATGGAAATCCATAGGTCACAAATAGCAATCATGGTTGTGATGTCTATACCAGGGCTGGGGACTCAGGAATGCAGAGTGGCTATTTAGACTATATCAGAAAGAGTAATAGAAGAGGGATAGAGCAGAAGCATTGTGCATCCCAGAACTCAGGAGCAGAGTAGATGTGATTTTGATTTTTAAGTGAAGATGGTAGAACAAGAGTTTAGGCAACTAAATTTCTTAGAGGAATAATTATAAAACTCAGCTAATTATGAAATTAAAGTACAACTTCTGCATGGAATGGAACTTTCTCTTTGCTTTCAAAACCTAAAGTTACCTGTTTTCATAATGAATCACAACCAATAAATAAATAAGTTGATTTCAAGATAAATAATTGAGGAAGAGAAATCAGGTTTCAATTGAGTAATAGACATTTCTCAGTAGTTGATAGGCAACATAGACATCATCTTCCAGTTATAGAAAAATAATATTATGTTTGGCCAAAGATTTCAGCAGAGGAAAAAGCACCACAGAACTTGAAATAACTTTTAGAAACATTGTTTAATAATTTTAAATATACATAATCACTGCTGTTTTATACATACTTCATTATCTTGACTACTGATGAATGCCTCTATCCTCCACAATATAAACTATAATCTTTGGAGTTGGAAGTGATCTTAGAGAGCTTCTAGCTTGGTAATGCTCAAATGCTCATTCTTTACACTCCATCAAGGAAACTGGTTCCCTAATGATAACAGAATGTCCACTATACCCAAGGACATCTATCTATTTATAAGCCTTCTATTATTGCATTTCTCATTTAAAATAAAATTGGCAACACAAAACGTGGTAATATTATTGGGAAAAAGTTTCATTTCTGTGACTTTAAAACACACATAAAATTATAATTCCAAGCATAGCTGAGAAGTACAATAAAGCCTTTGAGCTTAAATTTATTACTATGGTAACTTTCCAACACAAGGATAATTCATTTTTAAATGCAGTATTATTATTGGAAAAACAGTACTTATAGGTTATTAGGGGGCTTAGAAGACAATGCAACTGATTTTCAATATCTTTTTTTTATTTGAACATGTTTTGTAGAAAATTTAGAAAATACTTAAAAGAAATAAAAATCAGCCATAAATCCACCACTCAGAGGAAACAATTACTAATATTTTGATGCCTACCTATATTTGTTTTCTGTTGCTGCATCACAGATGACCACACATTTAGTGGCTTAAAACCACACCCATTTATTAGCTCACAGTTCTGTAGTTCAGAAGTCCAGCAAGGTGTGATTGGGGGTTTCTGTTCACAGTATCACAAGACTGACATCAAGGTGTCTGCCTGACTGACTTCCTATCTGGAGTGCTAGGAAAAAAATATGCTTCCAAGCTCATTCAGGCTTTGGCTGCGTTCAGGTCCTTCCAGTCGGAGGACTGATGTTCCCACTTCCTTGCAGGCTGGCGGCTGTGGTTGCTCTCAGTTCCTAGAAGCTTCTCTCAGATCCTTCCCACACAGCTTCCTCCATGTTCAACCCATCAACAGCAAGTTGGTCCTTCCTGTGATTTCAATCTCTGACTTCCTTCAAGTTTAGAATTAGGGTTAATTTTACTTAACTGTGCCCCCAACTCTCACAGATTTCCCTCTCCCTTGCTGTATTCTCTTTACTCACTGCGTTCTCTATAAACTTAAAGGTCAGTACTCTGACAGCCACTCAATTCTGAGTCATGAAGAGAAAATCTTTATGACTTTTTATAGAAGTATTTGATATATCTGTGCTGCTGCTATTAGACATTTGGAACTCTACAAGCAAAGGAAGTGATTCATGTTTAAGGAAGGAATGATTGCTTTCAACACTCTTTATTGTTCAAAGGTGAAAAATTCTTTGTCCTTAACTGTACTGTAAAGCATGTACCATAGTTAGACAAACAGTAGCAAAAATGCACAAAAACAGCTCACTGTTAGACTGAAGAGTTGGCAAGTGCCTTTTTGTAGCTGTTTTATTAGGAATGGCTTGACTGCTTGGAGAACTGAGAGGTCAGAAATGGGAAAACTTGGAAAATGACAATATTTTATCTGTATCTCTAAATCTAGCTTACTACCAAAAGTAAGGACCAAAAAGAAAAAGTAGCCAAGACTAAATGAATTGCATATGTTTCAATTTTATGTTTTAAAATATATTTAAAAAATTTAAAACTAATTAAAAGGAAGAAAATTAATGGCATCTATATTTATCCTAGTAACATTATCTCTCTTTCACTTAATTTGCCTAACTCAAAGTTCACTGAGATGTTTCAGGAGAACCTAAGATGGCGGCTAGGTGAGACAGGGCAAAAAAACAACTCTGTGAAAAATACTAGATAAAAACCAGAAGGTGACCCAGAATACCAGTTTCAGCGATGCACCAGCTGGACAAGGTCTGCTAGAACCACAGAGACTGTGCACTTGGTGAAACCGGGACTCTGCATTCTGAAATGAGTAAGCCGGCTGAAAGACCTGCTGCCGTGCTATGGTGTGGGGAAGCCAGGGGTTGGCATTTTGAGATGGACTGGTTCTTTTTTTAAAAAAAAGGGGGGGCGGGAAACCCAGGAGTGGCTGCAGTTGCGAAGGTGGGAACCACGCAGTGAAGCACGGCAGGAGCGGCTGAGCCAACCTCTTGGAGTCTGGCATGGAGGATAGCCCGCTGCAGATTCCCTCAGGGCTAGGGGAGTGGAGGGGAGACCCAAAAGGAGAAAGAAACCCCGTTGCTTGCAGCTGGCTCCCCAGAGGGCTGGAGACACTTCTGCCCGGGGCCATGCCCACAGCCCAGAGCCGCACCGGTTCTCCTGGAGCTGGGAAGGAGGAACTGTGCTAAAAGGGGGGGGGGGGGGTTGAGATGCCCCATTCAGCCATCTTTGCACCAGGCTGAGAGCGCCCCTGCATGGCCTGGCAGCCCGGGGCTTCCCTTGAGGGACGGCACACACTTGTGACATAGCACGGCCTTCCCTCAGCAGAGGTCCTGGAAGATCACAGCTGAGAAGGGGGGACCGCTTGGAAAACCCAGGGACACTACGTCAATACCAGTGATTTGTGGGTCAGCAACAGAGAAAAGCTGGGGCAAAACTGAAATGAAGGCTTAGACTCTTGCGACAGCCTTGAATCTCTGGGAACACCTGGGAGGTTTGAATATTAAAGCTGCCCTGCCTCCCTAACCACCAAGACACATGCCCCACATTCAGGGCGGACAGCTCCAGCAACACACCCAAACTGAGTTCACCAACTGAACCCCACAAGAATCATTTCCCTACACACCACAAAGTTGAGGAGAACTGACTTGAGGGGCATAGGTGACTCGCAGATGCTATCTGCTGGTTAATTAGAGAAAGTGTACACCACCAACTTGTATTTCTGAAAAATTAGATTGGTATTTCTTTTTCAACTTGAAAGAACCCTATCAAGCAAAGCAAATGCCAAGAGGCCAAAAACAACAGAAAATCTTAATGCATATGATAAAACCAGACGATATGGAGAACCCAATCCCAAACACCCAAATCAAAATATCAGAGGAGACACAGTACTTGGCACAATTAATCAAAGAACTACAATCGAGGAACAAAAACATGGCAAAGGATATAAAGGACATGAAGAAGACCATGGCACAGG